>NC_057410.1:10607532-11207532 GCF_019320065.1 Cervus canadensis
CCCTGTATAATTGGCTCCAGTTTCATCCATCTCATTAGAACTGATTCAAATGAATTCTTTTTTAACGGCTGAGTAATATTCCATGGCATGGTGTATATGTACCACAGCTTCCTTATCCATTCATCTGCTGATGGGCATCTAGGTTGCTTTCATGTCCTGGCTATTATAAACAGGTGCTGCGATGAACATTGGGGTACATGTGTCTCTTTCAGATCTGGTTTCCTCGGTGTGTATGCCCAGAAGTGGTATTGCTGGGTCATATGGCAGTTCTATTTCAGTTTTTTAAGGAACCTCCACACTGTTTTCCATGGTGGCTGTACTAGTTTGCATTCCCACCAACAGTGTAAGAGGGTTCCCTTTTCTCCACACCCTCTCCAGCATTTATTGCTTGTAGACTTTTGGATAGCAGCCATCCTGACTGCACACTGCCATATTTAAAATGGATATCCAAAAAAGAACCTATTGTATAGAAAAGGGAACTTCGTTCAATATTATGTAACAACCTAAACAGGAAAAGAACTTGAAAAAGAATAGATACAGATACATGTATACATATAACTGAATCATTTTGCTATATACCTGAAACTAACACAACACTGATAATCAACTATACTCCAATATAAAATAAAAAGATCAAAAAATATAAAAAATTTTAAAAAGAAACATGAGTCCCAGTCCAACCACTTACTACCTACGTGCTCCTGGAAAGGGTAACTTATCTACTTCATCCCTAAGGTATCTTCCACTGTGGAATGGAGATGCCCAATGATGGAGTTAATAAGAGACTTGAAATAATACTCAGAAAGAGCTAGCATTCAAAATATGTTCAGTGAAGGTTCATTACTGTGATAGTTAATTTTATGTGTCAACTTGGCTTGGCCACGGTGCCCAGATATTTGGTCAAACATTCTGAATGTTTCTATGATGATGGTTTTTGGCTGAAAAAACATTGAAATTCGTGAACTTTAAGTAAAGCACCTTCCCCTGCGTAACGTGCATGGGCATCATTCACACAGTTGAAGGCCTTACTAGAACAGAGACTGACCTTCCCCAGCAAGAGGGAATTCTGCCAACAGACTCCCTCTGAGCTCAAACTGCAGCTCTTCACTGAACCTCCAGCCTACCAGCCTTCACCACCAGATTCTGGACTTGCAAAATTCCGTACTAAATATCAATATCTCTTTCTCTCTCTTCCCCACCAGTCCCCAACATCTCCCTCTTCTGTCATCATATATATGTGTGTGTATTGATCGCTCAGTCATGTCTGACTCTTTGCGATCCCATGGACTGTAGCCCACCAGGTTCTTCTGTCCATGGGGTTCTCCAGGCAAGAATATCCGAGTGGGTTGCCATTCCCTTCTCCAGGATCATACATATACGGAGAACCCTAATATGATTACTATCATAATTATTTATAATCATCATCACTATTACACTATTAAATCAAATACTCTGGTCGTCCTATAATTTCAACTACAAAGGAGATAGGAAGGAAGAAATGCTTAATTACCTCGAACTTCTTCAAATCAAAAAAGGGTTGTATAATCCTCAGCAAAACCAGATATCCAAGTAAATGTCCCAAAGTAGTTCTCCTAGCATCCAAGTATAATTTGGTATCAACTGGGTCAGTATGGACCCATTCCTAAGAACTGCAGATAAATCCTAACAACTTTCATATCTCATTTTTATAAGAAATTTTAAGGAAGTGACAGAAAAGTATGACCTGCAATTAGTAAATTAATCATTTTATATGTTTTATTGTTGAATTTATGTTACACTGTAAGCTCCTTCAGAACATATCCAATGTCTGCATCTTTCTAGAAAAATGACAGTGATGTTAACAACATGATTATCCATTTATTACCTACTAGGCATATGCTTCTGTGATCTGGGCTTTACTCATAAAACTATCATAAGATGAAACCCCTTTTTCATGAAAGGTAATAAAATAAATCCGCTTCATGTCTTTGAAGTACAGAATTGTTCACAATCTCTTTCCTTATTTTTTCTTTAGCAAAGGGTCAAAGAATACGGAGAAGTCAATGGCAACCCACTCCAGTACTCCTGCCTGGAAGATCCCATGGACGGAGGAGCCTGGTAGGCTGCAGTCCACCGGGTTGCGAAGAGTCAGACACGACTGAGCGACTTCACTTTTGCTTTTCACTTTCATGCACTGGAGAAGGAAATGGCAACCCGTTCCAGTGTTCTTGCCTGGAGAATCCCAGGGACGGGGGAGCCTGGTGGGCTGCCGGCACAGAGTTGGACACTACTGAACTGACGCAGTAGCAGCAAAGGATATCTCCAAACCCTATAATTTTGTTTGATTTCAATTCACAGGATATAATACTTTTATTTCTCTGCCAGGCATTTTATTTCTTTCCTTGCTCGTTTCTCATGGTTTGTGTGTCCTAAATTTCCAGTCTCCTACCTGGTATTTGGCTTTAAATGTCTTTGTTTCTTCAATTATCTGAAACATAACTCTATGAGGCCACGTTGCAAGCATTTGGGAGGCCAGGGCTGAGAATAATTCAGTGGTGATAACAATTATGGGGGGGGGGGGCATCAGGTTGGAACACTGAAGTCTAACAGGCAGGGGGTGTATCATGACTGTGTTTCGTGAGCATCTGAGTGAAGTCCAAGCAACGGGAGCTGGGACGGAGTGAAGGACAAAGGGTTAGACTCTTAAATATGAGTGAGAAGGAAAGAGTCAGTGTTCAGAGGAATGGTCTGGACAGGAAGAGAACACATCTTTCAGGCAAGTTGCAAGGAAACCGGCAGAGAAGAGCCTCTCGAGGGACAAATGGACTTGTCCACACGACAGCACAATTTGGAATGACAAAGGATCCCAGGGCAGGGCCATCTGCCCGCTGTCTTGGCTTTAAATGGCCTCACTAGTGCAGGGAGATAAAGGCTAGCAGGTGTGCTCTTCACCGACAGAGGCCAAGGCTGGCTCTGCAGGTGCGGGGTCTGCCACCGAGAGGGTGGTCCTCTGGGAGCCTTTGCCCATCTACTGCCATCGCTACAACCGATGCAGCATAGATTCTTCTTTCGGTTTTCAGTCTTTTAAGGACTACGGATTAAATATTCATTTTTACGACACAGAATTATCTCCTGGAGCCTGCTGAATGGAGGGATGTCTAAACACTAGAAAAAAGTCCTCAAGTCTGCTAGGGGGATGTTAGAAGACCTGAAAATTCTCCCACTTTCACTACAACCATAAGTGACTGGTCTCCAAATATCTTCTTTCTTCTCAAAGGACAAGAGAGAGTGTTGACTAAGTTCTTAGTCAAGAGCAAAATAAATCAGCCCCTCTTAAGAGAGATACAGTGGACAATGTGGAGGCATAAAGTAAGAGGTTTTTTGTTGTTGTTTTTTTGCCTGTTTATTCAAAGATCAAAAAAGAAGGTGTATCCCACAGGAAAAGGACGAAGAAGGTGACATGTGGCTTCCAAGCCACCCTGATTTTATGCACCCACCACCATCAGAGTGTCACCTTCTTACTCTCCTACCTCTTCTCCCAACAACCATGGAGAGAATCATGGTACACCATCTTTACTCAGGACTGTGTAAGGCCAAACAAAAACCCCATAATCTGGAAAAGAGTTTATAAATTTACTAATACATTACTGTAAGGTTGGACATATTATTTAGTCATGCCTGAGATATTTGCATATGCAGAAGACACAAAATTTGAAATTTAAAAAAAGAGGGAGACTCTAATATGGAATTTCAAACTGAATAGATTTTTTAAAAAGCCATTTGGAAGGAATTCAAAGGCATTTCTCAGCCACTGAATTGAAGCAACTTATTTAGAGCCCACTCCACCCACGAATAAGACTGACCCTGTGAGCAACCTTTTATAATAGAGCAATGAGTTTTAATCTTAAGAGATTTGCCCATTAATTCTGAATATTCAACTCTAAAAGAACTAGAAAAACACACTAACTGCTTAGACAAAAGCTTATGATGCTTCCAATTTCTCCCCAGAGCTATTTCCATCAGATTGTTCCTGGGGGGACGGGGAACCTACTGGAGGAGGAGAAACAAGTAAGGGCATTTCTTCAACCAGTTATATATCTTTGCAGAAAGAAGCCAGGCCACATTCTCCTAAGGGATTTAACCTAAAGAACTTTTCTCCTAAATTTCACATGCAAATTGCTCCCATCTTGAGAGAACGAGGATTTGCAGATACTAAAGAAGTAAATCAGAAATTACGCAGCTTGGATTTACCACTTATTGATCTGGTATTATTAAACCTCTGAACTATTTTCTTGCTCACACTCACCTTCTGCAGAAAATTAAAGTGATGATTGTTTTTTTTTCTCCATATAGCTTTTACTAAGTGACTGTACATTTCCCTTCAGAATCTTTGAAATAAAAAGCTCCTGTGAAAACCTAGTACAACTGTTGTCATAATCATAATTACTGTAAAATTCCCGTTGATTCCCAGGATGTGTGATGTATCACAATTGCTCTTTATCTCATTCTGCTGTGTTCAAGCTGACACCAGCTACTTCTAATTCTCCTCCAGTGACTGTCACAACGTTTCTGTTTGAGAATTTAAACAGATTCTAATTCAGAGTCATGTACTATACCACTCTACATTCTTTAAAAACCCTCAAAGAATTCTACAACACAGTCCATGCCCTAAAGACATTATTTTAAAATGCTTTTTGCATGTACTAATCCAGAAAGAGAGTCTGAACTGGCCAACATCATAATTTTTACTGAGCCCTTCTTATGCACGGAGAGTTTTACATATGTTAGCTCATTTAATCCTCACAATAACCAGATGGTTATTAACCATCACCAGAGGATGGTATTGTAGTTATCTCCACTTCAACCACCAGCAAACTGAGTCACGAAGGCATGCAAGACTTGCCTGGGACCACACAGCCAATAAACGGCAGGGCCAGTATGTGACTGGAAGCAGGCCATAAAGAATCCACCTGCAATGCAGGAGACCTGGGTTCGATCCCTGGGTTGGGAAGGTCCCCTGGAGAAGGGAACAGCTACCTACTCCAGTATTCTGGCCTGTAGAATTCCACGGACTGTACAGTCCATCGGGTGGCAAAGAGTTGGACACAACTGAGCGACTTTCACTTTCACTTTTCAGGCCATCTCTAGGGTCTGTGCCGTCAACCCTACCTTAGCTCTATCCATAGGAAAAATCAAACAGCATAGAGGAGATGGGGCCTGACTCACTTTGCTGTACTGCAGAAATTAACACAACAATGCAAATAACCTATGCGCCAATAGAAAGCAATTTTTCAAATTTTAAAAAAGAATTAGCACCTGAAAAATAAGAAAATTATAAAGCTATGTAAGTAAATAAAATATGTTGTTTAGGAAAACATCAAGACATGTCTACACTGGGGAAAATGAGTCCTTTTATTAGATTTCTTTCTTCCTTTAATTAGCAAGCAAAATCGTGTTGATCCTGTGTCAGGGAGATAGAGGGGGATAAGAAAAGGGAGCGGGGAGACAGAGAGAGACAGACAGAGGTCCTACATCAATTTTTGCTGAGTTTTGAGGAAGCAGGAAAATCCAGATCACACTACTGCTTAGAACCCAAATAAGTTAACAGGAAGGGCTGTGTTACTTGAGAAAATGTTCTTTCTGCGGTGTTACTCTTCCATCCCCACAGCCTGTCTGTTACAGGACGAAGCCTCCCTGTAAGGGCCATCATGAAGGCCATCATGAAGGCCACGTCCTTGTTTTAGTTCCCTGAGGTAAAAAGGAGTCCCCTGCCCACAGTGTGGGGGTCTGGGGAGACCAAACTCTACACTGAGGAGACAGCTGCAGAAGCCAGTGGGAGACTCCACAGAATTCCCAGGCCATTAAGGAATTAGCCTCACGTTACAGCTCACAGTTGCAGCTCCATTAAGTAAAAGACAGAGAGGAAGATGCCGTGCTGGCTGTGGGCCAGTCCAGACCACTCCGTTCGGAGGCGGCGCTTGCACATGTGACACTTCACACCAGCTCAGCGCTTTGCCCAGGATCACCAACACCAGACAGAGGCTGCGATGGCGCCAGGGCCAAGGAGAGGGACGCCTGGACGCCCTGGTCGAGCCTGGAGACTCCCCAGAAAGGGAACGTGAGCCTGAAGCACACACCGCTAACTTCCCCAAGTCTGGGATACACATTTTGATGTCTCAAGCACACCCCACCGGAGAGGCTGTCTTCACTCAGCTCTCTGGGAAGAACACTCCGCAGAGAAGCAGAGGGGCGGCGGCCACCTGATCATCGGAGGAATCTGGAAAGAACCTGAGCTCTCTTCACGGACCTCTGCTTCCTGAATTCAGCGTCCGAGTCAAAGCCCGCAAGTCTTCACCTCCTGCCCCGCTGGAAGGGGCAGGAACATGTGCAGGACGGTGCTGAGAGCAGAGGCTATACAGACAGAGGGCCTCCATCCTTGGCGCTCCTCTCCATGATGGAATCTCATGCGAAAGAGCAAGCATCCAAGTCACAGGGGTTCTGGTCGACCCAAGGCTCTCGGCACGGCTTCAGCTCGCTAACCCTGGGAAGCTGCAGGCCTGGGGTAGCAAAGAGCCGGACACGACTTAGTGACCAAACAACAACAGCAACCTGGCTTTTTGCTCTAAGACTAACTCTAACACGACTGAATTTCAGGCTAGTTTTAATCATTCTGAGCCCTGAGTTTTAAATTTTATGGAGCATTTACATAGGTCATAATAAATTCTGATACAACCAAAATACAGAATGTCCTGACCTTTCTCAACATTTGAAGCTGTTATTGATACTATTGATTCATAATTTTAAGTTAAAATATCTTTATTTTTAATTCAAACCCAGTTTTCAAACACAAAATACAAAAACAATGCCTAAGCTTAAGGGACTCCAAAACATTTCAAAACACAAATGAATTACATGAAATAAATCTATGTGTAAGTATGGAACATAATTAAAGTTTACTTAGAATCACAGTAGTGGGATCCTTCACTATAGGAAATAATGCCTGAGTAGAAATTTAAATTCCCTCATCTTACTTTAAAAGAGGAAAAAGAAAAAAAACACACCATTATCCTAAATAGCCATTTTCAGAATTTTAATTATATTACTGCACTCTCTATGGCATGCAAAATAAGAAGACTAAAGAATTACAAGCCTGTTAAATTTGCATTTACCTAATCAAATTGACATTGTGTTGCACTTCTTGATGTTAAGTTTTTATCTATTCGATACACAATTACTATTTACTACAGAAGTGTTTTAATGAAAGTAGCATCTTACAGGCTTTTAACCATATCAGTAAAACCAAATATATTTTAGGAGTTCAATAAAAGCACAAGTTCTGGTAGTTTTATTTAGGTCTATTAAATTCATAACATAGCTTGGACATAAGTTCCTATTTTCCTATTTAAAGACAGTATTGCAAACATATAATAAGTAATAGCAATTAAGTTTACATATATTTTTCTAACTTAAAAAGCAATATATTTTCATTGTAGAAAATCTAGAACACAGTGAAAAATATAAAGAAAAAAATCCACAATCCAATTGCAAGATAACTGTTAATATTTTCATGCACTTTCTTTTAAGCTTTTTTCTATTTATATTTTACACAATTGAGGTCAAAAGATGTACAATTTAATATCTTACTTTTTTTAAATTTTTTAATTTTTTTTTTAATATCTTACTTTTTATGCCTAACATTTAAAAGCATTTCCCATGTTATGGAAATCCTCTTTTTAAAAGTCATTTGGCAAAAAGATTTTGTTTACTGTTGTGCCCTCAGCTCCAAAGCACTGGCTGGCTATTTATCAGATACATCAATCATCAAATGATTTATCCTACCATTTATAACAACATGACTGCAGCTCTGCATACTTAGATTGCTCTGAATTTTTCACTATTATGGGTAATGCCATGTATCTTCTTGCATAAAGGTTTTCAGGATTTATTTACTTGGTATCAAATTCCAGAAGCTGAATTACTGGGTCAAATCTTATATAAATCATTTTAAGTCTTCTGATACCTATTATCAAATTGCTTTCTTTCTCCAAAGTTGTACCTTCGGAGTATCTATTTCAGCACTCTGAAAAGGCTTTCCTGCTTTAATAGGTAAAAAGTTATCTCGTGGCAGTTTTACTTGTATGTCTTTAATTACCAGTATTGACTATTTCTCCAAATATGTATTAAACATTTGTATTTCCTGTTCTCTGAGCTGCCTAGCCATATTATTTAACAATTTACTCAGTCACTCTTTATTTCTTGCACCAGTAGCTGTCTTCTTCTGTTTTCTGGTGTTTCCTCTTTGTCTTATTTGGACAAAGCTGGTTCTGTTAATTCTTTTTTTTTCTTTCTTTTTTTTTTTTTATTAGTTGGAGGCTAATTACTTCACAACATTGCAGTGGGTTTTGTCATACATTGACATGAATCAGCCATGGAGTTACATGTATTCCCCATCCCGATCCCCCCTCCCACCTCCCTCTCCACCCGATTCCTCTGGGTCTTCCCAGTGCACCAGGCCCGAGCACTTGTCTCATGCATCCCACCTGGGCTGGTGATCTGTTTCACCATAGATAATATACATGCTGTTCTCCGAAACATCCCACCCTCACCTTCTCCCACAGAGTTCAAAAAGTCTGTTCTGTACTTTCTGTGTCTCTTTTTCTGTTTTGCATATAGGGTTATCGTTACCATCTTTCTAAATTCCATATATATGTGTTAGTATGCTGTAATGTTCTTTATCTTTCTGGCTTACTTCACTCTGTATAATGGGCTCCAGTTTCATCCATCTCATTAGAACTGATTCAAATGAATTCTTTTTAATGGCTGAGTAATATTCCATGGTGTATATGTACCACAGCTTCCTTATCCATTCGTCTGCTGATGGGCATCTAGGTTGCTTCCATGTCCTGGCTATTATAAACAGTGCTGCGATGAACATTGGGGTGCACGTGTCTCTTTCAGATCTGGTTTCCTCGGTGTGTATGCCCAGAAGTGGGATTGCTGGGTCATATGGCAGTTCTATTTCCAGTTTTTTAAGGAATCTCCACACTGTTTTCCATGGTGGCTGTACTAGTTTGCATTCCCACCAACAGTGTAAGAGGGTTCCCTTTTCTCCACACCCTCTCCAGCATTTATTGCTTGTAGACTTTTGGATAGCAGCCATCCTGACTGGCGTGTAATGGTACCTCATTGTGGTTTTGATTTGCATTTCTCTGATAATGAGTGATGTTGAGCATCTTTTCATGTGTTTGTTAGCCATCTGTATGTCTTCTTTGGAGAAATGTCTGTTTAGTTCTTTGGCCCATTTTTTGATTGGGTCATTTATTTTTCTGGAATTGAGCTGCAGGAGTTGCTTGTATATTTTTGAGATTAATCCTTTGTCTGTTTCTTCATTTGCTATTATTTTCTCCCAATCTGAGGGCTGTCTTTTCACCTTACTTATAGTTTTCTTTGTTGTGCAAAAGCTTTTAAGTTTCATTAGGTCCCATTTGTTTATTTTTGCTTTTATTTCCAATATTCTGGGAGGTGGGTCATAGAGGATCTTGCTGTGATTCATGTCGGAGAGTGTTTTGCCTATATTCTCCTCTAGGAGTTTTATAGTTGTTAATTCTTTTATATAAACTTCAAAACATCTGTCATGTTCACACACAGACATACACACACCCTATTTGACGAAATTTTTAAAACATTGTTGCTTATAACACAATATACATATTGTAGAAAATATAGAAAGTATAAACAAAAAGAAAGTCACAGATAAGCACTGTTCACATTTTAGTATATCTTTCCATATTTTGCTCTATGCGACACCGTTTTTTGGAGAAGGAAATGGCAACCCACTCCAGTATTCTTGCCTGGAGAATCCCATGGACGGAGGAGCCTGGTGGGCTGCATTAGTCCATGGGGTCGCAAAGAGTCGGAGACGACTGAGCAACTTCACTTTCACACCATTTTTGAAAGAACATGTGTGCACACTGTTTTGCGATTGTTTTTTTACTTAACTCTATTTCACAAACAACTTATCATACCATCAAATGCCCTTCATGGTGTTTTTAATGCTAACAGAACACTATGGTAGGTATTAGGTATCCAAATTCATGCCTGTAACAGTCCATTGTAGGTAAAAGCATGGACTATAAGGGCATATCGGCATAAGTTCAAATCTTGCCTCCAAAACCCCAATTATGAGACTCAGTTTTTTTAAGCCCTTTGTTCAATGGTAAATGAGGATAACTATTTTCTATGGACTGTTATTTAAATTGAATAAAATAACACAATTTATAAAGCAACTTAACAGTATGGTGATAATAGGTATTTAATAATCACTTATCAAATTAATAGGGTTTCCCTGGTGGCTCAGAGGGTAAAGCGTCTACCTGCAATGCAGGAGACCTGGGTTCGATCCCTGGGTGGGGAGGATCCCCTGGAGAAGGAAACGGCAACCCACTCCAGTATTCTTGACTGGAAAACCCCATGGGCTGAGAAGCCTGGTGAGCTACATTCCAAGGAGTTGGAAAGAATCGGACACAACTGAGCGACTTCACTTTCACTTTTCACTATCAATTTAATGAAGGATCAATTAAAACCTTCTTCTGTTTTAACTTCCATTTCTTTGCTCGTCTTGTATATTTGGATTTGTACTTCTGTGTGTGTGTGTACACGCATGAACATCCGCACGTGTGATTTGTCCTGTGCCAACTCTTCACATCTTTTTCATATTTCTACTGTAGTGTTTTTCTTCTTATTGCTTTAAATTCATTTGCTCATTTATTCACTCACTTATTCTTCCAACAATGACTTATTAAAATCTACTATGCGCTTATTTTATTAAGGATAGTAAACTTTTGTCTTTTACGTTGCAAGATGTTCTTTCTAGTTCACAGTTTGCCATTTAATTTTATGGTAGGCTTCGATGTATAGAAAAATTAAATTTTTATGCACTTATTCTATTTCTTATTTTTTGTAACATGCTTAGAAATTCCTTCTCTACCCTAAGGGAATCCTTTATTATTTGGATTGAAAAACCCTGTTTTAAAAAAAGTCTGAGTTCTGAAATGAAAAAAATATATATAATAATTGGTCTGATATAGAACCACCTTTATAAAATACTTTTACCCTATAATTTGTTTTTCAAAAGCAGGCCTAGTTTACTCACATTTGTGTTTCTGGCATGGAGCACAGCATATAACACGTGGTAGGTTGTCAACAAATGCTGAGTTTGCTCAATTAGATAAACTAGAGCAATCAGGAACCAAATGTCAGAATTGAAAGATTTTAATTACAGTGACCCTACAGTACTACAAAGAAAACATCAAGAAAGTTCAAAATCAAACACAGATGCTCTTCTGTTGCTGAGAGGATAACACCTGCTCTTAACAGTTTTTCAAGCCCCAAATATCACTACTAGTCTAGGGGGTAGCATTTCTCTAAGTGTGCACTGAACTACATTACCCTCCAACAGCGAGTCCTGTGAGCAAATAAATTTGGCAACCACTTCACATTGCTATACCCCTCCTCCTCAGCTCACCCACATACCACAGACACAATGAGCTTCTGCACAAAAAACTCAGAGAAACTCCTCAGGTACTCATTCTCAAAGCAGACAGAGGGGAAGCTGAGTCGAGTTTGTCCAGGGTACACAGACAGAAAAGAGGGGACCAGGGAAATGATGGGTCCTAGTCAGTATCCTGGAATTCAGGAGGATCCTGGACAAAGCACATACTGGGGACACAGAAAAAGACCAATGACTGGAAGAGACCCAGACCAGGCAAGAGACACTGAAGGATGTTGTCAGGACATGGGCAGTGTAATGGAATGAGGGAAAAGTTAACATGGAAAAGTTTTTTAAAATGTCAAAAAAAAGAAAGTAAACATGGAAGCACCCTGGAAAATCATGTGGCAGGACCCAAAAACAGGAAGCAGGGACCCAGTGAGAGCCTAAAGATGGAACAGAAGGATAAGGCACTCATGTCAATCCCAACCAAGAGCGGGGCTGCACTACAAGAAGTGGGATCCCTACGGATGCCAATCATTTGCTTCCAAGACAGCTTAATCATTCAACACTCATTACTAGGAGCAGGACAATGCACTCTGCAGAGGGAATTTTTTTTTTAATTTTCCCCTGATGATCTGTCCGATATGGCAGAAGGAGTTACGTGTGAAAGCCTGGCTGTCACCAGCACCATGTTCCTGATTTATTTCAGTGATGGGTGTCATCCGCTTAGACTAGTACTCTGGCAGCAGTTTCCTTGAACCTGTTGTGACGGGACAGAGTACCAAGCAGAAGGAGCCATCAGCGAGGACTTCGACAACAAATCAAGTTCTACCAGGCAGGGTTCCCCTGGGAGACTCGGAACCAGGCTAGACAATGAACAGTGTGGGGTCAAAGAGGTACACCTAGGCATCAGTGGAATGGCAAGCCAGGCAGCTCCTTTGGCTGCAAATAATGCCAGGTCCCAGTGGCAGAAGGAGTCTGGGCTGGCGAAAGCAATCCCTCAGGTCCCAGGTTAGGTTGGCCACAACCTTGCCAGAGAGTGACTCTGCTGTTTCTGCTTTGTTTTTCTGTAACCATATCACTGGAGCATTGAAACAAAGTCTAAATCATCACATCTTTGCAGGTTCTCTACACTGAAGGATAAGAGTTTATTCAGAACATTTAGTTTATTATCTTGGTTTAATATATCTTGAAAGCCTTGAACTGAACAAAGCTATTCTTCAAATGAAGTCACTGACAGGAAGAGAAGTGGAAATTGTGATTCAAGAGCTTGATGTCAAACCAAACCACATATTAGCAATAAAATAAATGGAGGCATGTGGTTTTAAAATCAGTCCTTTCATCCATATATGTATAATTCTACAAGTTGTAGGTCCTTAAGTCTGATACAAATTAGTCTAGATGAGCTTCTAGGTTATATTCATAATTACTTTTTCAAATATTTTAACCAATTGTTGCTGTTACCAAGTATTTATTTTAGCAGGACAAATTTGTGAATAACCCCCATCCTCCCTCCTGAGATACAGGGATCTCCAAATATCCCGGGAACCCACTTTGAAAAACAATCCTCAGGTAAATGAATCATCCGCAATTACAAGAAAACCTGGACATATCTTGTACGTGACCTTATAATTAGTACACTCTAGATTTTACTGACACATACTTTAAAACATAAGAGATGCAGTTTGATCCCTGGGTCAGGAAATCCCCTCGAGGAGGCATGGCAACCCACTCCAGTATTCTAGCCTGGAGAACCCCATGGACAGAGGAGCCTGGTGAGCTACAGTCTATAGGGTCACACAGAGTCAGACATGACTGAAGTGACTTAGCACGCATGCATTTTTATACCTACTTTTAAAATCTACTACAACCCTGCAGAGTAGATATTGTTATGGTCTTTTTACAAAGGAAGAAACTGAGATGTCAAATAATTTGTCTAAGACCAAAGAACCAGTTAGTGTAGGAGTCAGTATTCAAATTCAATTCTAACTCTAAAAGCCAAAATCTCTAATTATCCTGCAGTATAATCAAGTTTCCTAAATTGTTTTCCCACTATAGAAAGTAAAATTTTGATCACTGAATATTGTTCCTCATCCACTGCATATACCCCAACTCTAACTGACATGATAAGGAACCCATGAGGGGCCTTTGATTCATCTGGGTGTCTCCCTTGAGTTAAACAGGCTTCCATTGTGGTTCAGCTAGTAAAGAATCCGCCTGCAAGGCAGGAGACCTGGGTTCAATCCCCAGGTTGGAAAGATCCCCTGGAGAAGGGAAAGGCTCCCCACTCCAGTATTATGGCCTGGAGAATTCCATGAACTGTATAGTCCCTGGGGTTGCAAAGAGTCAGACATAACTGAGCAACGTTCACTTGAGTTAAATAGTCTCCAGGAGGTATAGAAATTTAGATTAGTCCATCAACAAGTGACTCCTGAATACCTGAGACTTTTTGTGCCAGGCATTACCAAAACAAACAAACAAACAACATAGGGAAGGAAAAGAATTGATCATTACTCTGATGTTTTAATGTTGGGGCATGAGGAGGGAAACCAAGCAAATACCTTGGGAATTTAGAAAGAGAAAGTAGGATCTTGAGAGGATAAAGAATCACTGATATACAAGCAAATGACAGTTTCCATAGGAAAATTAGTTGCTAGAAAGGTACTTTGTGGGGAGGAACAATTGCATTAAATCAGTTTCCTTACTCTAGGTATGATTCATGGTCATGATGAAATTTGAGATTATCTCCCATGCAATCAATCATATCTAAAGAAATAATGTTGTATTATTAATAGTTAAGAGTCCATGTACCTATGAAAACAGCTTAGAATGATGCTATATAGGGACATCCCTGGCAGTCCAGTGGTTAAGATTCCATACTTCCACTGCAGGGGGCACGGGTAAGATCCCGCATGCTGTGCAGTGCAACCAGGGGGAAAAAAAAAATGAGGCTATACAATAACACTATCAGTTCAGTTCAGTTCAGTTCAGTCGCTCAGTCATGTCCAACCCTTTGCGACCCCATGAATCACAGCACTCCAGGCCTCCCTGTCCATCACTAACTCCCGGAGTTTACTCAAACTCATGCCCATCAAGTCGGTGATGCCATCCAGCCATCTCATCCTCTGTCATCCCCTTCTCCTCCTGCCCCAAATCCCTCCCAGCATCAGGGTCTTTTTCAATGAGTCAACTCTTTGCATGAGGCAGCCAAAGTAACACTGTATTTTCTTAGAAAAAAAACAACTATATATATATATATTCCCTAATAGGTTTGCTATATAACTATGCAGCCCTTTGGTTTCAGTAATAAACAAGGAAATTGATTAAGTACTACTTCCTGTATTTCACATTAAGAAAAAAAACAAATGACATAATAAATTATTCAATTAAAGGCTGTTTTTTATTTTACTCCATTAGAGTACAATGAATTGGCTTAGAAAAAATAGGGCAAAAACACTAATCTTCATTTTACTGGCATGTTAATACACACTTGGTAAAACCAACTAGACTCATCTAGGGGTGAAAGGAAGTTATTTGAAAGATATTGCCTTCAGTTCTCTTTTAAGAATCAAGAATGAAAAAAAAAAAAGTATAAATAAGGAAATATGTAAACTACTCAGACTTGTTTTTTAAAAACATCTTGTCCTTGGCATAACTTCTTCAAATGCCACATATAACAAAAACAAAAAATATTTTTTTACTTAAAGCAATTGCACAATGCAATCCAATGCTAAGTCCCAACATCAGGTGGTAACACACTCTCCTCTTGAATTGAATATAGTTTTTGCCTCTAGAGAGAGGAGAACAGATAGACTTATTCCTTTCCTATCATGATTTCTCATAATGCCAAATGACTTATTCATTTTACAAGTGTTAAATATCTACACAGTGCCTTGCACCATGGTAGGCGGGGTGGACACAAATAAGACCATGACAGAGCTGCTGACACAACAATCATATTTTAGAAGATCAGGAAAAAGATTTTCACTGTAAAACATTACTCTGTCATTTTTCTGCTTTACAATACCAACTGTACCATCAACAGAGGTATATTCTAGCAGAGAAGTATTTATAGCTTTAAGACATTAAAGAGCACTTTTCAAGAGCCAGTCTACAGATTGCCAGTAATGGAAGGGAAACTCTCTCTCCTCATCTGCCATCCTCCTTCTTCTTCAACCCAAAGGAGAGACTGGGAATGATACGGCTATTGTAGTCACCAAGTCGCATCCGACTTTTTTTGTGACCCTATGGACTTAGCCTGCCAGGCTCCTCTGTCCATGGGATTTCCCAGGCAAGAATACTGGAGTGGATTGTCACTTCTTTCTCCAGGGGATCTTCCCGACCACCCATGGATTGAACCCATGTCTTCTGTGGATTCCTTACTACTGAGCTACCAGGAAATACCTTATGGTACTAAAATTTTTCCTGGTTTCTCTTCCCCTAGAATCAAAATGCGTGAAGCTCAAACACAAACCCTGCAAGCAAAATGTAAATAGGAACATAACTACTCCATCATCTGAAAACCATTCCTCTTGCTTTCTCAGTATCACTGCCTTGGTGCCTCTATCCATTCAACATATATTTACTAAGCACCTACTGGGAGCCAAGTACTCTTCTGTGTGCTGGGGGTGGTGCAGTAACAAAACTCTGCCCTCAAAAGACACACGTATCCCATTGGTCATTGCAGCACTATTTGCAATAGCTAGGACATGCAAGCAACCTAGATGTCTGTCGACAGATGAACAGATAAAGAAGTTGTGGTACATGTATACAGTGGAATATTACTCAGCCATAAAAAGGAACACATTTGAGTCAGTTCTGATAAGGTGGATGAACCTAGAACCTATTATACAGAGTGAAGTGATTTAGAAAGAGAAAGATAAATATTATGTTCTAATGCACATATATGGAATCTAGAAAAATGGTTCTGAAGAATTTATGTACAGGTCAGCAATGGAGAAACAGACATAGAGAATAGATTTATGGACATGTGGAGAGGGGAGAAGAGGGTGAGATGTATGGAAAGAGTAACATGGAAACTTACATTACCATATGTAAAATAGATAGCCAACGGGAATTTGCTGTCTGGCTCAGGAAACTCAAACAGGGGCTCTGTATCAACCTACAGGGGTGGGATGGGGAGGGAGACGGGAGGGAGGGAGGTTCAGAAGGGAAGGGATATATGCACACCTATGGCTGATTCATGTTGAGGTTTGACAGAAAACAACAAAATTCTGTAAAGCAATCATCCTTCAGTAAAAACAAATTTTTGATGCTTTTGAACTGAGGTGTTGGAGAAGACTCTTGAGAGTCCCTTGAACTGCAAGGAGATCCAACTAGTCCATCTTAAAGGAGATCAGTCCTGGGTGTTCACTGGAAGGACTGATGCTGAAGCTGAAACTCCAATACTTTGACCACCTCAAGCTAAGAGTTGACTCATTGGAAAAGACCCTGATGCTGGGAGGGATTGGGGGCAGGAGGAGAAGGGGACGACAGAGGATGAGATGGCTGGATGGCATCACTGACTCGATGGGCATCAGTTTGAGTAAACTCCGGGAGTTGGTGATGGACAGGGAGGCCTGGAGTGCTGTGATTCATGGGGTTGCAAAGAGTCGGACACGACCGAGCGACTGAACTGAACTGAAAAATAAATTATATAATTAATTAATAACGAAAAAAAAAAAAACCCTGCCCTCAAACGTGCTGGTCTCAGGATGGCTTTACAACAGTCTTAAGAATTAGTGAGCACTACGAAAAGTTTTTGGTTATGTGAGTTAGGTCTATTCATATTTACCAAATTAAAATTAAAAGGGAATATTTTTAAACATAAGAGTACACAAGTACACATTCCATTAGCTACCAGAATGAAGACGCTCATCACGTGTCACGGAACCTCTGAAAACTACTGTGCACTCACAAGAGCATTTAAGTCCAAGAGGCAACTAATATCTAAGTATTGTTATGGAAATAACAGTCTCTCTGAAAGTCTCCTAGGAACCCCCAGCGGTCACTGGGCCTCACTTTGAGATTTGCCATTCTGGGGTATGGCCATGTGGTGTATATCACAATTGAAAGAGAGGATACAGGACTGAAAAACGAAGAAACAAGGGACAATTTATGTGAATACTGAAATCCCAAGAATCATGCTAGAAGTAGGGTTGAACAAGTAATACTAAGCCTGGAGTTAATATGGTCAAAGACCACAGAAAGTAACAGCAACAAGGAGGAACCACGGTTTTGTGTGGTCTCACGGTGTGACGCTCAAAACTCAGGATTTTTAGAAAGGAGGGAGGAATGGTCTGGAAGAAGCAAAGAAGGACAAAGAGGACCTCTGCTCCTCTTCCAGGAGTGTGTGGGAGAAAACAGCCACCAAGTGAGAGGGTGCAGAGGAAGCTATGACTATGTCCTCTTCTGTTCAAAAGGAGCAGTTTTCAGACACCTAGAGATGAAATTCATAGGAACATTACCTAAACCACTGATTGATCTTCCGTTCCTGCCTGTTATGGACTGAATGTCTGTGATTCCTCCCCGTGCCCAACCCTGCCAAGTCATATGTTGTAACCCCTTACCCAGAGTGTGACTGGAGCTGGAGATAGGGCACCCAAGGAAGTCATTAACATTAAACATGATCGTAAGAGTGGGGCCCTGACCCAACAGGATTAGTGTCCTTAAAGGAAGAAACAGTAGCGAGCTCTCTCCACCCCAGCCCCCTGATCTTATTCACACTTGAAGGGAAGGCCATAGGAGCACATCAGTGAGGATGCAGCCACTGGTGACACCAGAAGAAAGCTCTCACCAGCAACTGACCAAGCTGACACCGTGATAAGGACTTCTTGCCTCCAGAACTAAGTAAATGCATTTCTATGTGTTAAGCCTCCCAGCTTGTGGTGTTTTGTTATGGCAGCTCAAACAGACTAATACACTGCCCTCCTTCCTTTTTTGTTGACGGTATGAGCAACAGTGGCTGAGGGGGTAAGGATTTTGAGTAAATGCAGTCACTGAAGGCAGAGCCCAGATCACATTTGATAATTTTACATGACTGTTGGTGAAAAAACTAGGACTCCTTTTTGGTGGCAGGGTCCCTCCTAAAGGAGATCAGTCCTGGGTGTTCACTGGAAGGACTGATGCTGAAGCTGAAACTCCAATACTTTGGCCACCTCATGCGAAGAGTTAACTCATTGGAAAAGACCCTGATGCTGGGAGGGATGGGGGGCAGGAGGAGAAGGGGACAACAGAGGATGAGATGGTAGGATGGCATCACTGACTCGATGGACATGAGTTTGAGTAAACTCCAGGAGTTGGTGATGGACAGGGAGGCCTGGCGTGCTGCAATTCATGGTGTCGCAAAGAGTCGGACACGACTGAGCGACTGAACTGAAATGAACTGAAAGACAGACAGAGAGATAGACGGGGACAGAGATATATCTCAGCATTCAAATTCACTAAAAAGCCAGATGAGGTGCTTTCTTACTTCTCATAAGATGCGGCACTACAGGTGTCTGATTCCAACCTGGCAAATTTTCATTCTCTCAACTAAAATTATAGCGGGGGGAAAGTGAAATAGTTACCAAGAGACCAAATTTATATTCCCTTGTTCAAGGTTCTCATTTAGTAAAAAGATGCCCTGCACAATACAGAAAGTTATATATTTAAAAAGGAACACTTGAATTCATCTGAAAATCTAATTTTAAATGCCACTGTCTTTTAATCAACAAACCTGACCCTTGAGAAGAGGGCAAGGTAGACATCCTTATGATGATCAAAGTTCAGGACATTAGTGCATACATCCCAGTCTTTTTCAAAGGAACCTCTGAATATTGGGAACAAGAGAAATCCTAGCCAACAGAAGGGTACCAAGGAGAACTATTATTCACAAGTTACATTCAGGATACACAAACAAATAAATATCTATCACATTATTGTCTGAATATTTACCTACATTAATTTCTATTATTTTGCTGTTATTTTTAATGTGATAAGGTGAAAGCTACATTTACTAACCTTTTCTCAGATGATGAAGTGTACCTAAAAAAAGATATAAATTCTAATAGTTAATGCTGTCAAACTACAAAATTTTCATATTGTCTGCTATATTTAACAACTGTGAAATGAACACTTTACCAGTAAGACATATGTATTCATTAATTCTAACATTAATTCATATAAAAAGTCTTGACTATACCTAGTGATCTTTTCTAAAGATCTTTATTCAAAATACAAAGTAAATCTTTAAAATACATCAATATTTAACAGAAAATGCACATTGCAATTTCACGGCCAGCCATGAGAAGAAATGTGTCAGTTCTCACTTTCACATGTTTGCTGATGAAATACAAAGGGCAGATTTCTAATAAAACTATTAGGTGAGAAAAGTTTGTGTACAAGGTAGGCTGAGAGAAGGTATTGGTCAAAATTATTGCCAGCTTCAAGCTAAGTTACCTCTGGGTTATTAGACAGTTCTTCTTTATATGTTTAGATGTTGACATCAGAAGGTGTCAAGAATACCTGACATTCAGATCTTAGGGACAGGTGCCCACCTAACTACGGCCTACTGGACTCTCCCCCCTTATCTGTTATTCACCTCTCTGACTCCCATCCCTTCCAGTTTTAAGCTTTCAAGTCACTTAGGTCACTCCAGATATCTGGAACAGCAGAGAAAGAAGAAGAAAAGAGAATGGAGGGATAAAAGATCAGCTGGAAGTACTCACTCTCCTGCAAGGATTCAAGGCTCGTGACAAGTACAAGAAGAGAGAAAATCTGATGTCTGTTTAGCTTTGAGGACATTAGTGAATATTCTGACCAATGATCCTCATTGCCAGCATGAAGGTCCCTTCCTGGGCACAGGCAGAACTCAAGGTGGCACTGGAACAATACAGTATATATGCAGAAGGTGCCACAACACAGGCAAGGATGATGGTACATCCTAAGATTCCTCAAACTCCATAAAGTGTCAGGGGAGACTTCTCTGTTCTCTGGCTTCCAGGAGGGATACAGAAATGTTGGCAGGACTGCAACCTAGGTTGGGTTTTGACAGAAAGGTCACAAATTATAAGGATCTTACAACCAGACTCAATGGCAAGGTCCAGGAAGCCCAAATGAGCCACCAGAATGACATTCAAAGGCCAAATGGGAACAATCTCACATCAGTGGATACCAGGACACAAAGCCCAGTCACCAAGCATGCCAACTCCAGGGCAGTGGGTGCAGGGAGGGTCACACAATGAATAAAATGTCCTTCACCCAGGGCCATGAGGATACTAAGCTTTCCTGCTCATTTAAACTCCATCTTGGAATGAGAAAGGGGAAACTCTTTAGAAATGAAACAATGAAAAAGCCTTTAAACTGAGATTAATGTGCTCTTAATGGACAAAGTCAGGTGTTTTCCATCTTCAGTAGGAATGAGATCTTGAAGGTAAAGTGAAAGCAGCTACAGAAAATAAATTATGTTTCATTTGTTCAGTTCAGTTCAGTCACTCAGTCATGTCTGACTCTTTGCAACCCCATGAACCGCAGCACTCCAGGCCTCCCTGTCCATCACCAACTCCCAGAGTCCACCCAAACTCATGTCCATTGAGTCGGTGATGCCATCCAACCATCTCATCCTCTGTTGTCCCCTTCTCCTCCTGCCCTCAATCCTTCCCAGCATCAGGGTCTTTTCCAATGAGTCAGCTCTTCACATGAGGTGGCCACGGTATTGGAGTTTCAGCTTCAACATCAGTCCTTCCAATGAACACCCAGGACTGATCTCCTTTAGGATGGACTGGTTGGATCTCCTTGCAGTCCAAGGGACTCTCAAGAGTCTTCTCCAGCACCACAGTTCAATTCTTCAGTGCTCAGCTTTCTTTATAGCCCAACTCTGACATCTATACATGACTACTGGAAAAACCATAGCTTTGACTAAACGGACCTTTGTTGGCAAAGTCATGTCTCTGCTTTTTAATATGCTGTCTAGGTTGGTCATAACTTTCCTTCCAAGGAGTAAGCATCTTTTAATTTCATGGATGCAGTCATCATCTGCAGTGATTTTGGACTCCAAAAACATAAAGTCTGCCACTGTTTCCCCATCTATTTGCCATGAAGTGATGGGACCGGATGCCATCATCTTTGTTTTCTGAATGTTAAGCTTTAAGCCAGCTTTCTCACTCTCCTCTTTCACTTTCATCAAGAGGCTTTTTAGTTCCTCTTCACTTTCTGCCATAAGGGTGGTGTCATCTGCATATCTGAGATTATTGATATTTCTCCAGGCAATCTTGATTCCAGCTTGTGCTTCCTCCAGCCCAGCCTTTCTCATGATGTACTCTGCATATAAGTTAAATAAGCAGGGTGACAATAGACAGCCTTAATTTACCCCTTTTCCTATCTGGAACCAGTCTGTTGTTCCATGGCCAGTTCTAACTGTTGCTTCCTGACCTGCATACAGGTTTCTCAAGAGGCAGGTCAAGTAGTCTGGTATGCCCATCTCTTTCAGAATTTTCCACAGTTTATTGTGATCCACACAGTCAAAGGCTTTGGCATAGTCAATAAAGCAGAAATAGATGTTTTTCTGGAACTCTCTTGCTTTTTTTATGATCCATCGGATGTTAGCAATTTGATGTCTAATTCCTCTGCCTTTTCTAAAACCAGCTTGAACATCTGGAAGTTCACGGTTCACATATTGCTGAAGCCTGGCTTAGAGAATTTTGAGCATTACTTTACTAGCGTGTGAGATGAGTGTAACTGTAGATCAGCCTAATACTATCACCAGCTACACTGCCAATACTGGGGCTTGCATTTAGGACCACAACAGCACAAAGGAGACCAATGAGAATGGAGGACTTCACAAGAAAATGATGTGCTCATGCCCAAGAAAGACCAGATGACATCAGACTCTTAAGACCAAATGTTCCATGGGAGTTTAACCAGAGAATAAGTGATGATACTATTTTCCATAGCAGCGAGTACCACACTCATACCACCAGAAGGAATTTTGTTCCAGGCAAATAATATCAAATGACATGAAATAAATGTTCATTTCAAAGACTGATTTTTTCAGGAGTTTTGTTTATATTTCACTTGTAAAAATCTATTTGGGTTTTGTGGTTGCATGAGAGTTATAAGCGTTAGGAGTTTACACGTAGTTTTACATTAATACATATTTAAGTAATGTAACAGAAATAAAGTCTGCAGTGGAGGTCTGCAAGAATTTTCCCTTCCTTAAAAAGATTCCATGCACAATTTCAATTTGAGAAGTAATGGTGTCTTGGGCACTGTGTTACGGTCAGAAGCCTGGACGGGAGAGCAGCAGAAACTGAATAGGGAGGGGTAGCAAGGTGCAGTCAGCATCTGTACTAGACATTT
This sequence comes from Cervus canadensis, assembly GCF_019320065.1. Taxonomy (NCBI): domain Eukaryota; kingdom Metazoa; phylum Chordata; class Mammalia; order Artiodactyla; family Cervidae; genus Cervus; species Cervus canadensis. The sequence continues at coordinate 10,630,340 of NC_057410.1, forward strand.
CCAAGCCCAGTGGGGACAGAGGCTGTCTGGAAGAACTGTGCAGCCTATAAGCATGCATTGTAATTTAGTTACATCATTTGAGTTATTTTGTTATAAACGGGAGCCTAAGGGGGAACCTCATAACACTGTTGAACTTCATTGTGGGAGACTAAGAATTAAGATTTCTTTAATGAAAGTTTCCAGTTTATGAAACAGAACTTAGGCAAAGAATGCCTCCATCCAGAAATGGCCAACTAATAGATGTGATTTAACAATGTTAGTCTTTCAACAACTTCTTCCCTTTGTGATATAACCATGTAGCAATAATGGCTCTGACCCCATAACAACTTTTAGGAGGTCAGTATGCCAAGAACTGTCACTACTTTCAGATAAGAAAATGGAGGTTCAGAGGTGCAATCTGCGCCTAGACCAGATAAACAAGAACATGGCCAAGAGAGGACTTGAATCCACTTTCCTAATTTTGAGTCCAGTATCAGAAGTATTTTTAAACTTGATTCACAGAGAGTTGTGTTATTTTTAGAAAATAGTAAGTTTTTTAAACCTCACCCAATTCTGTAAGATAATAACTACCACTTTTCTCTTTTTTGGTTAAAAAAATCATTTTAAATTCCAGATCAGTATTAGGAGATAAGTGGGCAGAATAATAATTATTTTTCCTTTAGGATTATATAGCATATGAATTTTACATGATTAGAAGAAAAATTACCACATATTAAACTATCATCATGACCCAGCCTGGCACCCAATCACTTTGGTGGTCCTCTATTTTTACATTATTCTACCAGATTAGATTTACATTTTCCCCCTCCTTTTACACAGACGGGAAAGGAGGGAGTAAAGGCAGGCAACATGTTGTGGAAGGAATACCAGGCTTTGTATCAAGATGCTGGGTCTCAAGCCACAACTGTGAATCTAATCACTACCTCCCACCAGAGACCTATGACCTCTGCACATCCCTGCATTCACCTGCTCACCAAGTCCTCCTTCTGAGAATCCCTGCATGGCCTGCAACAGGGCAGTAGCCTCCTACCTTATTCCCACCTCTCAAGCCCCTCCTTTTCCTCATCTTTCCTCTTTGCTACCTAGGTGACCTTTCTAAGATGCAAATCTGATCCCTTCACTTCTCTGTTGGAAAGCCTTCAAGTAACTTTTCATCTCCGGCTGGATACAATCTGAACTCTGCCACCCGGCATACAAAGACCTTCCAAATCTGGCTGTCTCTAGTCTCATCTTCTCCAACTCAGTTTCCCCACCTTGTCATGAAATACATATTCTTATTCTACAGTCCATATGCATGTTCATGTTCTATACTTCAGCCCCTTAAGAAACCAGTAGTGGTTCTTAGAATATTTCGTCTCATAATGCCTTGGAACACACCACGCCCCCTGCCTGAAATATCTGTCCTCACATCCCCTCCTAACCTTCTGAACTTTTCCCTTCCTTCAAGTCCTTTACCACCTCATCTGTGCCACATCCTTTGAGAGCATTCTAAGAAGTTTCACTCTTCCCACCTGCACTCAGCACATTCAACCCCTCTTCTCTGCTCCCCTAAGCATTAATCTGTACAGGAGATAGGCTATCATATCCATGACTCTATAACTATACTTAATAATCCCCTTGACAATGGGAACAATGATTCTTCTCATCCTCAGCACCCATCATGGAAGTCAGATGTCAATAAATGTTTTCTAAATGTATGATATGTGGCCTTGGGCACATCTGCCCCTACACCAGAGTTTCTTCTTTTTCATGAGAGGGTCAGACTAGAATATATCAAAGACCTTAGCCTCATAAAGCTCTGGTTTTAGCACAGCTTTTCACAAAACCCTGGACTTTCTTTATAAATGCTTTATGAAGTTTTTAAACAATAAAAACATATCATTTCATCATCAGGACACCTTGAGATGTCAAGTTTACAGATCAATACCAAGATATCATAAAAAAGTAATACTGGGTGCCATTACTGAGCCTTGAATTATATACATGGAACTAACAGAAATTCACCTACTCTTGTTAATTTCAATTACTCCTCCCATGAGGTAGATGTTACCTGTCTTCATTTTAAAGAAGAGAACACAAGGAACTTTGAGAAGTAAAAGATCACAGAGCTAGGACGCACTGAAATGACTTTAAACTTACTGCTGTTTGACTTCAAATATCTTGTTCCCCACCACTTTGCTGGGTGAGGCGAAGGAATCTAATCGAGGACACTAGCCTTGTCTCCACATTCTACTCAACAACTGATTTGGTGCTTAACGTTTAATCACTGTTGAAATGAAAGGCAGTAAGAAATTCAATCAGGAACATTTTAATCAGCAGATGTACTTAAAGAACGTTAACTTTCCCGTGAAACTGACAAAACACCCTTTGGCAACTAACCTGTCTAAACAAGTAGATGTCATGAATACGGAATCTTGTATCAATAGATTTTTTTTTTTTTTTTTTAGATTTTTATATTTACATTTAGGACACCTTTCAGTTTAAGAAGAAATAAACTTTGTTAAAAGATAAAACATGAAGTTTCAACTCAGGTTTTACTCTTGTGTTTGAACAGCATTCTCTGTTAGACGTGTTACTTTGTATTACTGCTCTTCTTATATTTTGTATTACTAAACTACCACTGTAATTTACCTGAAAATAAACTGATCAATTCCTAAATGCCTTAAACCATCAGTCATCACACAGCATTTAATAGTCATTTTAAAACCCATGATATTCAATTCTCAATATCCTCTGCCAAGTTAACTTGATACTTTTTTCTTCATGAAAAACCAAACAGGCTGCAACAGAAGAAAGCATTATCTAAGTCTCTTTGGCCACTTGGCCTTCTGATACATACCAGACTAAGAGTTCAGATGGATGGCTTTAATTAAATAAAATGCTGGCAAACTAGCAAATGCACGGTGGTTATTAACAATATAGTATTAAGAGTTTCCTTGTTCATCAGTTAGGAAAAGTACCTAATTCCTGTTCATTCTTGCCTTCATGGCAAACACTCTGAAAAAAAAAGAAAACTATGTAATATTTCAAGTCCTGCAGGGAAAAGCCATTCATTTACATGACTTTAAGTTTAATCAAATAATTCCACTTAGAAATATGTTGGCATGCCAATCCTTACAGTTACAGTTAGCAAACCTATCTAGCAAAGTCAGTTTGTCAAAAGTCCAAAATATACTTTGGAAGCTTTTCCACGGTATATATACCTATACAACTCTTCTTGTGAATTCTTAATGAAGTATTTGGTGGCAGTTTATTAAAATTCAGTCCAAAAAAACCCGTAAGACATTATAATGTTAATATAATGCTAACAACTGTATCTTAGGAAATGTAACAATTTCTTTTTCAAATTATCTTCTTTTAGTGTCCTAAGTCTTGGCTTTGTCACTTTAGGCAAATTTTTTCATTCTCTGGGCATCAATTTCTCCCACTTACAGAGGAAGTTATAATACCTACCTTACTGGTATATAGTAAGGACTGTACCAAATAACGCTCATGAAATGTCAAACACAGTGCTCAATGCATGGCAGACTCTCTGTCCATTTTGATTTCTTCTCTTTTCCCCATGCCACTCCCCAATCAAAAATCAAATTTCAAATTGGACTTTTTACTAAGCGGGTTATGTGGGGTAGGGTCACCAGATCTCCTTGTGATATGGAAGGTGAAACAAACCAAAGATGTAACGAAGGCACACTACATAAGGCCCCTGTGCTTTCACGTGGATATTTTATAAAAACTAATTCTTTAGGTCCAAAATGATCCAGATATTCTCATCAGACAAGACAGAAGCAAAACCCCAGACACAATCATTCCTACAAATGTTCAAAGAGAAGTTCTCAGGTTCACTCGTAGACCTTCAAACTTTAAGAGAAGCACAGAAAGGCAAGGGGGAAAGGAGCTATACAAAATGCACGCATTTTTCCCTGGAGAATGCTGTACACACACACACACACACACACACACACACACACACACACACACACACACACACTTACTAACCAAGTCCACACAAATCAGAAGGGAAGCTACGAGGCAAAAGAAAGGCATCATTAATTACTGAGGCACCTACTCCTTCACACTGAGATTTTCCTTCACAACTATATTCCTATTACAGATGATCAGCTAATAAGTAGATTAAAACAAAGAATAAATTAATTTAATTTGATTGGAAGGAATATTCAATAGAACAGGTTTCAGAATCATTTCTCCTCTCCTAAAACATTTACCCAAAGTGTATTAGGCGGTTTCTTAAAGGATTGGGTTTATCAGCTCAGGCAGAAAATTGGGGGGAGGACAGAGAAATGTGTCTTGAATTTTAATAGTAACGTGGGTGAATTTTTACCGTACATGGGTGAATCTTAACATGTCATTTTGGAAGTGACTGCATTTACTGCAACAACCCATATGTTACAGTCTCTCTGCTCAGCACTGCATGCAGTAGCAATAGTTCACTCAGTATCATTTTGACAGAGGCATTCAAGATGAACCCAAGTTATGAATGGTGTGTAGGGATGGCTTGAAATTAAAGAGATTGGCCAAACCTCTCTTTGATGTGGCAATACCAAGAGGCAGTTTCCCTAAATCTTTGAATTGAGATTAGCACTTTTTTTTCAAGAATAATGCTAAAAAATACATGTTCAAGTATGTGGTCCTTAAAGAAGCCAGCAGTCTGTATTAATTTGCATTAAGTTTCAGAAAGAGATTTAGCTAAATAAAATCTACAGGAAAAAATGTTATGCTAGAGTAGTCTCCATAATGGATTTTAGAATGTTTAAATGTAAATTGGAGTTGGGGGCCAGGGAAATGAGGAAAGAACAATGGTTCTATGAGCACAACCAACCTTAGAATTTAAAGATTCTAGAAATCGACTTTTTAGTCAATGTTATTCTCAGACAAAATTTAAAATGTATTTGTTTCCTCCACGCTCATTATTTTCCTAAGCAACCTGATAGTTTAATATTTCTGTTTATATTTGACAAGAACCTAATTCAACACTGTTTGAATCACTTAAAAAGAAAAAAGCTAAATACAATCTGATTTAAAATTCAAATAGAAAACTGCTCATTATTTTACAATAAAATTATTTCAAAAGGCTATGTCATCTCAAGCAACGTACTCTGACATTTGCATTAGAAATCATGTAGGCAGCTCAGCTCGTTCAAATACACACACACACACACACACACACACACACCCCAACTGAAACACAAACATCAGGTGGGAGATTTTAAAAGAAACAAAACACACATATTTGTACATTTCTGATGAAGCAGGACCTCAAAAAGAAATGCCACAACCAAACAAAAACAATACTAATTAGAAAAGCATCACATAATATAAGCAAGAAGTAAGAAACATTTCAAGTGAAAAAGACACCAAGTAACAAAAGGTCCCTGTTTTCTCCCACTGGAGAAGATAAGTCAGAATATCCAGTCTGACTTCCATTGTTATGTTCTGGAGGAAATTCAGTCTTATCTCCACCAAGCAGACTGAGGTGATCATCTTTCAAAGTTACCACGTATTTCTAAAAGGCATACAAGTACATTTTGTCACAATCCAAAAATCGACCCATTTCAGCATTCTGATAAACCTTGCTGGCAGCACTGCGATGGTTTTTTAGCAAGGGAATACATTTAACACCAAGTGCCCTGACTTTTAGTTCATAGCCCAGGCACTCCATGCCCGACAGAAGGCTCTCATTAGCGCTTTTAGCGGGTTATAAATTGTTGGTACTACTATTTGCACCTTTTAAGATACGATCCACGAAGGGGAAAAGCAGAGGTGTTTCTAAAGCAGGGGTGTCTTTTTGAGTGGATGAACAGTAAGTTCAGTCACCAGAATGTGTGCTGGAAAATGAATGCATCTCTAATCTCGAATAAGGAAGTGGTTAAACGGGGATGAATTCCCTGAGTCATTAAACAGGATATAAACCAAAGACAGGTTATGCCACCTAGAGAAAAACTGAAAAGCGTACATTCATTCTTCAGTAGTAGGCATTCTTTCCAAAGCTTGAAACTTTTGGCATGACCAATAACCAAAACACCCTCCATACCCACTCATCATTCATCTGGCTTCAGCTCCACTGACCACTCTGCCTTCTCCACTCACCAGATCGCAACTCCCACCTGCCCTCCCCGCCCACCCACCCAAGCAGCTTCATCTAACCTCAGCACTGACGGCTGCACAGCCCTTGAGGACCCGGCATCCTGAAACCCTTCCAATCCTAAAGCATTTTCCTCGAAGCAGTGCAGGCCAGGGTGAGAGGAGCCGAGGAATAAAGCCTGTGGACCATGCCAGCCATCCGCCCGCTGGATGCTAACACAGCCGCGGCGCACACCCCCTCTAGCCCCCCGGGGGCTAGAGGAAATTCTGGTACATCATATCCAGGTTACCGAGCTGAACTCCCCAGCCGACCTCCGCACAATCCAAACACTATGAAATGACCTCAACAGAACCGAGCCTTGAACGTGGGCAAAGGCCTTCAACTTTCCTCCGCCGCAAGCCACTTAAAAGCAACGTGCCCAGTACACTTCCCAGACTGAAGCACAAAAGGTCTCCAGGCCAGCTGGCACGGAGAGCCGCCTTTTACGAAGAAAATAGACAGCAATTATGAAAAGCCCGCAGTCCTGCGCTATGAACTTGACAGCCGGGGATTGCGCTGGGGCATAACTCTCATCTCCGAGGCATCACTCCCAGCCCCGGACCCTCAGCCTCGGGGGGCAGCTTTCCCCCTCTCGCCCTTCCCCTGCGGAGACATGCGGCAGCGCCCACTTTCCGCCCTGAAGCTCTTCTTCCTCTCCTTGCTGAATTCCCCAGCAACTTTGGGCTTGGCAGTACCGTCAAAGCCCCCAGCCATAGGCCGGGACACCGCCGAGGCGGTCGCGGCCGCGAGGAGGAAAGTTTGAGAAGTCACTTCAAGCACCGCAGGACCGCCCCCCTCCCTGCTCAGCACCCAGCTCACAGACGCCCGCCCGGGGCTCCACGTGCGAGCGGGCCCAGGAGAAGCTCTCCAGGTCCCCACAAGTCCTCTCCAGAAAAAAAAAATCTTTGCACAAACGAAAAGTTCCCTGTTGCAGCACCTCTTTCTTCCCTCTTCCCCCTACCCCCGGCACTCCACACCCCCTCCCCCCATAAAAAAATCTATAGAGTTCGCAAGCCGCCGCCCGGACTCGCCCGCGGCCCACGAGGGCGCGGCGCCCCTCCCCCGTCCTCCGCGGACAGGAGGGAGGGAGCCCGGGGAGAGGGAGGCACCGGGGCGGCCCCCGGCCCAGACCCCCTCCCCGGCCCTCCTGGCCCGATCGCCCCGCTCACCTCTCTCCTGCTCTTCCGCCTGCAAGCAGATGGGGATATTCTTCTTCCACCCCGGCATGGTGCCTGCTCCCGGCGCTCGCTCTCCGGCTCACTCCTCCTCGCCCGCCTGCTCTCCGTCTCCGGGGCCGGCCGAGTCACCCCGCGCCTCCCCGCTCGCCCTCCCGGGCTGGCCGCGGCGCTCTCGGGACTGTTCAGCGGGGCTGGGGCGCCGAGGCGGCTCCCGGACGCATCGAGGCGGCGCCGCGCGCCCCGCGCTCGCCGCAAACTCGCCGGCGGCTCCGGGTGGCGGGGGCCGGGCCGGGCAGAAGGGGCTGCAGCCGCGGTGGCCGCGGTGTGGCCGGGAGGCCGGGCCGGGCCGGGGGCGGGGGCGCGTGCAGGCCGAGAGCGGGGACTGCAGAGCCCCCGGGAGGTGGGCGCGGGCGGTGGGAGTGGGCTCGCGCTGCCGCCTCTGTCCCCTCCTCCTCCTCCTTCTTCCCCTTCCTTGTCTCTCCGCCGCCAGCAGGTGGGATTCGGAGCCGACGCCGCCGCCGCCGCTGCACAAAGCTCCGCGGGCGGCAGGGACTGAGGCTGCAGGCTCCCCGGGCGCCTGGCGGCGGAGCCTCCCCCGAGACGCGCGCGAGGCGAGCGGGCACGGAGGGGGCGCGCGCGCTCACACCCTCCGCGCCCCGGGCGGCCGGCCTGCCAGGTACCGAGCTGGCGCCCAGCCGCGGCTGCCGAGCCCGCGCCGCGCCTCCTCCCAAAACCCAAACCGGCGGCTCCACCGGCTCGGGCGACGACCTCGCTGAAGTAGGGGGCAGTGTCTCTGCCTCTAGTCCCTCCTCCCGCCGCTCTCCCCCCGCCCGTGCGGTGGCCCCCTCCCCCAAGTTGAGACTTTTCAGCTCCAGATTCGCTAACTTTGCCCTCGACTAAGAGAAATCGCAACTTTCGGATGGTCAGCGCCCGGCCCGGAATACATTTTCTGCTGGGGTGGGAAGGATGTGAATAGAGAACCTCTTTTGTTTTAAATGAAGCCGGGAGATGTAATCGCAGTCTTTAAGTATCAGAAGGATTTTATGAACAGGTTTTATGATTAGTTTCTTCCCCTGGTCACAGGCTCATAGAATATCCGTGCACAGAATGAATTACGGCGGAGGGGGCAGCTTTACGGTAGAACCTGGAAGATTCCGCCCAGACTTGGGGGCGCTGGCTTGTGATTTCAAAAGGGTAGTGCTAGGGAGGGGCTGCTGACGGTCTTTCTGATGCCACTTGGCAATTGTCTGTCCTGCAGGGTTAGGACATCCATCTGCCCCGAGGCTGGGGTTCTGGCTAGGTAACACCTAAGCCTTCACCTCCTGAGTGTCTGATGGGGACTGAAGAATTCGGGGCCCCTGAGGCTGTAACTACTGGTTTGTAGTTGGAGACCAACCACTGCACTGCTTAGGACTCTTTCTGCCGTGCAGTTTATTTTGGCCTCCGAAGGAACTGCAGTTTGTCCTCCCAAATTGAGGACGTTGGCTCTCAACAGACTTCTCTCTCTCTCCTCGGAGACATAATAATACAGCCAGAGGAAGGTAATAACCACAAAAGATAGAAAGAATCTTTTTTCCCCTGCCGCTGCATAAGCAGTCTTATCAAGCTGGGATGTTTGCTCCTGCTGCTGCCCCTTGGCTGGGTGGCTGTCTGTCATTACAGAACTGCCAAGCTGCCAAAGACAAGTGGCTGTCATTCCTAAACAAAGGAGAGGCCCAGGCCCAGGCACCTCAATGAGTAATGGAATTGAAGGGCCAAAGACGACCAGAGTCAAACCATCCCTGGGGTTATCAGTAGAAATCCTGTCTGAGCTGCTCAAATCTTCCTTCCAGACTCTTTGAGAAGTAAAATCCAGAAAATCAATATGAATGTCGCACCTGTCACCCTTAAATGACCGACTCTCCATCCTGAAATTAACAAGATTCCTTGGGTAGTTTCGTCTTGTCCTACTCTTGTTTCAAGATCGAGGCTCAGCAGTCTTCTGTGAAGAACAGCATTTGTCATGGATATTCCCAAAGAGACAATGGAAAAGGAAATGGCAACCCACTCCACTATGCTTGCCTGAAAAATCCCGTGGACAGAGGAGCTTGGTGGGCGATAGCCCATGGGGTTGCAAAGAGTCGGACACGGCTCAGGAACTAAACAACAAAAGGGAAAGCCCTAACCGGAACTGCAAGCCTGTACTCAGGCAAAGACTTAGGTTTTGACGACATAGAAATGACTACAGCATTGGCATGCTTGCTTTGTGTTTTAATTGCATGTTATATAGCATGTTATATGTATGTGGTTGCTCTAACAAGCATAATTCCAGAAGACATACTCAATAAGGTAGGGACTAAACCATAGTCATATTGCAATCAGTGGTGCAGTTATCCCCCCAAGATGAGTGATAGATTACAGTTGCTAGGGAGTTCCAGCTCACAACTGTTAACATAATAGTATTTTAAATGAGATAGACAAAATTCCTACTGTGTGTTAGACTCCGAGCTAAAAGCTAGAGATATAAGAGGAAATTGATGTTTAATAATGGAAGATCAAATTCATACATTTTCCTGTGTTTTAGGTGTCAGCTATTACTTCACAGATTATACAACTGAGACTGGCAAAGAAGCTCGTAAGAATGGATTCATATCTTCCCCAACCTCAAAGTATTTATTGTCTCAACTCATATTCAACAATATCCAGTGCCTTGTATCATCTTTGTATGTACATCTAAGTCATCAATTGGGCTCTAAACTCTGCAGGGGGAAATAGGGCTTTTCTCTTTGCATCTCCAGAGCCAGTGATGGTAATGTCTCCGTCAATGATGGTAGATGATGATGGCATTTAACCTCACTTGGGCTACCCTCAGCATGTTATCTAAGGAAAATAGGCCTTGACACTATGAAATCACTTGGTAATTTCAAACCAAAAAAAAAAAAAAAAAAACAAACAAAACTAAATCATTTAAGGCTTGAGGCTGATATATTTGGTTCCATTGCCCAAAGCCACATCATATTCAAAGCATTATATTTAAAAACCTACTCCAAGGAAGTTGCAGTGTTATTGGGACCTTTATGGAAAAGATATCTACCAACCAATAGGACATATTATTTTTCTCCTTTTCTAAATTCGAAAATCAGACTTCAACTACAACTTTGGGTTGGCCAGAAAGTTCATTTGGATTTTTCTGTACGGTACTGTGGAAAAACATGAACGAACCTTTTGGCCAACCCAGTACAGCTGCATTGCCTGTTTCTAGACATCAGCTCATTTAAATTAAGAATTTATGCTCCTTTTCTGAACATAATTTCTTCCAAGTTATCTATGCACTTTCAATAGCTTTGCAGTCTGCATTTACAGAAATCAAAGCTTAATTTAAATTAATTGTTTTACCTTGACTGGTACACAGTTGAATGCACAGTCCATAGGACACACTCCTAAACATGGCCTCAGTTGATCTACTATTTTTCTGTTTACAATTTTCAAAGTAAAGTGGAGAAGAGATGTGTTCTCCTACTACTAGTGCCTCCCTCACCTGGTAGGAAAGAAAAACAACCTGTAAGCCAAAGGCTTTAATTTGACTGTTTAATCACCATTTCAAGCTTATGTGGATGCACTCAGTTCATTAAAGAAATTTGGAAATGCGCGTGATGGAGAGAGTGCACAGCTGCCCCTTCTGTTTGCTTTGTGCTCTGACAAGTGAGCTTCCAGTCTCCTGCTCACAGGGCCTTTCACACTAACAGAGTGTTATGACTTCTTGGGACTGAATTTCATGAGCTTGAGGAGTCCCCCAGGAGATGTAAAACCCCAGCTGTTATTTTGGATTGGCTCCAGGGCCTAAAAACAGCCACAATATATTTTTTTAATCGTGCATTGACTTTTACGAACACAAACGCTGCATGCTAAACAGCCACCTGAAAGTTTGGATACTGCTACCAGAATGCAGCAATTCTTTTCTGTTGCATGCAGTGAATTTGAAAACTCTTTTTAACGCCTGCTATGCACTCCTAGTGGGTACTGAGGATTCTTTTAGATGTTAACTCACTTTTAGCTGCAAAACCCTCTTTGAACATTTAAAATGAAAGAGGAAGCTTCCTTGGCTAGTTTATCTTCCTAGGGAAAAAAACAGGGCAGAAAGCAAACAGAATGAATCCAAGTGGTTTTACTATAAAATCTTCAATTAGGAGAACGTTACGGGGAAAGGGGAAATGGGCAAGAAGCCGCAGCTCTAACATGAGTAACTTAAGTAAGGCACATGTGAAAGCCAAATCAAAGTTCGTTCACGAAAAACTTTAGAGTGTATTTTTAAATGACAGGATGGGGCTCAGTGGTTGGAACTATTAGTCGTTAATCTTATGTGTCTCCTTGACTAGACTATTGGATGCCCAGATATTTGGTCAAACATTATTCCAGGTATGTCTGTGAGTGTGTTTTGGATGAGGTTAATGTTTAAATCCATGGACTGAGTAAAGCAGATGGCCCTCATCTAATCAGCTGAAGGCCTGAATAGACAAAAAGGCTGACCATCCCCAGAGTAAGAGAGAATTCCCTCCCACCTGACATTCTTTGAAGTAGGACATCAGATTTTTCCTATCCTTAGACTCAGACTGAAACTTCACCTCTTTCTGGATCTCACGCCTCCCAGTCACTGGACAGGAATTGCACCATTGGTTCTTCTGGTCCTCAGGCCTTTGGACTCAGACCGGAACTATAGCATCAGCTCTCCTTGGTCACCAACTTGCTGTCTGCACGTCTTGGGACTTGTCGCCTTCCCTAAGTACATAAGCCACTTCCTTAGACTAAATCTGTTTATAAACACACACATACAGAGATATATACACAGAGACACACATACAAACACACAGACACATAAACACACACACATACCTACATACTTACACACACACTCAGACACACACATATACCCTACGATTCTGTTTCTCTGGAGAAACCTAATACAGAGATCTAGGTTCAACTTTTGCCTCTACCACATAATAGCTCTATAACTCAGGGCAATTTATGTAACCTCTGTGTTTCTGCATGTTTGAAATGTAATACCTATATGGCAATGTGATGGTGAGGATTAAATGAGCTGGTACTTAGACACTTAGCCCAGTACTTAAAATGTAGTTAATTGTAGTTGGAAAAATAGGAATACATTGGTTAAAAAAGAAGTTATGGAAAGCAAACTCTTGAGATTTGTGGGCTTGGCTTCAAAAAGTACAAGAACTCTCTAAAATGGTATGTAAATTTTTGTATGTATGTTTATGATTCCACCCTCCCACACCTCCTTGCCACACATGCACATACACACTTGGGGATACAATACCATCTATAGTTCCTATCAAGTTCTCACAGGAATGTATAATCCAAAGAGAGAATAAAGGTCCCTGAAAAGAATGAGAAGAAGACTCCATAATAGAATTAACTTTTGGTTTTGCTAAAGAAAAGCACTGATCCAAAAGAGACTCTTCTTCCTAAATTCGCTTTAGGATTATGACACTCAAACTCCCACCTTCTCTTTCCCTTTGCATTCAAACTTTTCACAAAGTCATCCATACTGCTGACACCCAAGTTTGCAGTTCTGATTCACTCCTAAACTAATTCCACTTTCTCTCTGAAAAAAGGCATGATCATCATTTCAGGCCCGTAGGGCGAAAACCAGAGGAACATGTGACTCCATCCCAAATCCCTAGCTGGTTAACAAGTTCTTTCAAATCTACCTTTGAAATTATTCTTGGATCTCTCTCCTTCCTTTCCATAAACATTGCCCTGATTCTTGCCATTATTATCTCTCAACTGGACAATCCCCACAGTCTCCTTCGCAGTTACTTCTTCAGCCTCTCCTTGCTCCAAATAACACTGCTACCAACTTTGTGGTTTCCCTTTGAGTAAAATGACCTACTTTCTTTCTGCTGTCTCAAGTCTTCCAACAATTCTTCATATCTATTTCAGTTTGTCTTCAGCCACAACTGCTCCCCACATGTGCTTGTCCTTCCTTCCTTCCTTTCTCCTTTCCTCTCTTCCCTCCCTCCCCTCCTTCCTTTCTTGAACTGCCCCCAGTAGCCTTCTCTTCTTTGCATCACTTCCATTCCCTAAACATTTCATCTGCTTCCAAACTTTTATATCTTTGCTCATTAGAACTAAAACAGGTTGAGTTTTTGAGACTAAGAGAAGTTGCCTTACAACTAGTATGTGCTGTGGACATAGTTTGAACCCGGGGGTATTGGGCCCTTGAGTTTATGATCTTTCCACCCACCATGTAACTATGCACCTTCATTTCAACTCAAAGCAATATTGTTTATAACTTTCAAGGTCCACTCATATTCTACTTCTTCTTTGGATCTTGATTTCTCTAAGTTCCCAACCCCCTTGTACTATCATATTTTCCTGGTAATAGTGTTTATTTGCAAGTTATGTTGTGTAAGTCTAATCTATCTTATTGTACTCTAAGTTTTTATAGGGAAGTATATGTTAGGCAAGTTGATTCTGGAGTAAAGTAGTCCAGGTTCAAATCCATCTGTGTGGTTCTTGGTAATTACTTGCTTCTCCCTGCCTTTTTTTCCTTATCTATAAAATAAAAATAATAATAAAACCAATTTCATATTGTTGTTGGATGGATTAAATGAGTTAGTACGTGTGAAGCATTTAGACCTGTACTTGGCATAAAGGAAGACTCTAATAAATTTCCATTGTTATTATTATCATTATAGGGTGAGAAATGTGGCTTATTCTTCTTGGCATTGCTGCAAGCATCAAATATTACACCTCGTAGTATGTACCCAAAGGATACTTGCTGAAAGGATGAATATTAAAAGTAGCTTTCATTTCCTAAATAAATCTCCAATGATCATGAAGACAAGGACCATAAATGTGCCAGTAATGGAAATTTTACTTATTTCAACAAGGCTTGACAATATTTCTAGAAGAAAGTTTTTAGGTCAGAATGGAGAATAATGAATTTTTATTATTTTTACTATTATTATGAAAAAAAAAGTCAACATATGTAATCTAATGGAGGACTAGACATAAATAAGCATTTCATCAAGAAAATTAAATAGATTCGTCCTACCTTCATGACAAAAATCTTCTAATAATAAATTCAGGTTTAGCCCCCTGAGTATCTAAAAAATTAGAGCAGTGAGGTGATTAAGGAAACTGCAGAGGGAAAATTAAAGTAGCTAGCATTAAAAAAAAAGGTAGCTAGCTACATCTAGTATAATTTGGCTAAGTGATAACTAAGAGCTCTCTTGGTTAAAATTCTTGGACTTAGGAAAGGAGTGAGAGTTGGACCATAAAGAAATCTGAACACCGAAGAATTGATGCTTTTGAACTGTGGTGTTGGAGAAAACTCGAGAGTCCCTTGGACTGCATGGAGATCTAACCAGTCCATCCTAAAGGAAATCATTCCTGAATATTCATTGGAAGGACTGATGCTGAAGCTAAAGCTCCAATACTTTGGCCACCTGATGTGAAGAACTGACTCATTGGAAAAGACCCTGATGCTGGGAAAGATTGAAGGCAGGAGGAGAAGGGGATGACGGAGGATGAGATGGTTGGATGGCATCACCGACTCGATGGACATGAGTTTGAGTAAACTCCCGGAGTTGATGATGGACAGGGAAGCCTGGTGCGACCATGGGGTCGCAAAGAGTTGGACATGACTGAACGACTGAACTGGAAAGGAGTAAATACCAAAACGAGAAAGAAATTATCACGCTGGCAGGTGATAAGTAAAAATAAAAGAAATGTAAGGAAAGGGTAGGTTGATCAAGAGGCAAGATTTAACTTGTACATACTGCTGGTGAATAGAGAATAGCAGTGGTTAGCAAACGCTGTGTGCCTGCATAGTCTAGTTGTTAGCGTACAGATTGATACAGTCGTTTTAGAAAGTAATTTGACAATGTATAGGAAGTGCAAACTGCATATCATTGTGCCTGGTTAGGCAAACTTAGAACTCTGTCTTAGGAAATTATCAAAGATGTGGACAAAGGTTTACAGTCAAAGATGTTTATCATATTTTAATTTATGATAGCAAAAAAAATCAGAGAGATCCTGAATGTGCAATAATAAGGAATTGTTTACATAAATTATATTGAAGGCTGTATAGCTCTTAAATATCATTAATTTTTTTAAAAGATCATTAATTTAAAAGGTAGCAATAAGTTCTAATGATATAAAGTTCAGCAAAAAAGGTTGCATATACCATATTTTATAGATTCTAAGAAGCATATGTGTGCTCAGTTGCTTATTCATGTCTGACTCTTTGCAACCTCATGGACTCTTTGCAACCTGGGAGGCTCCTCTGTCCATGGAATTTTCCCGGCAAGAATACTGGAGTGGGTTGCCATTTCATACTCCAGGGAATCTTCCTGACCCAGGGATTGAACCCATGTCTCTTGCGTCTCCTGCATTGGCAGGCAGACTCTTTATCATTGAGCCAACAAAGAAGCCCTCTAAGATGCATAGTTTTTTTGTATTTTTACATATCTAAATCATTGCGTTTCTGAAAGTTTCATTGCTTGTACATGTATATTAAAACTTTCAGCTAGGGGATACCAACTTAAAGGCATGTTCTAGAAACAATAGAACAGTTTCAAAAAAATGCTGCATCACCAATAGCCTAGCAGAAACAGACGATAACTGTGTAAAAAAAATACAAATATTAAAAAGTCTGAATCACAGGGTGAATCATGAGTAGATGTTTGAATATTAAAAAGTTTTAAAATACCTAGCCAATCAATTTCACTTTTTTTTTAATTTCACTTATTTTTATTCATGTAAGCTCAAAATATTTGATAGAAACCTATGTCTAGAGGATTTTTTCAACAAGTATAAAATAATAATCCTAAGTCGTCAAGCATTGCGTCATATTATCAGCAATTTTTCTTGTCTCTTAATAGTACGTAAAATAGATGTCCTTATAATAGGTGACCTACTAAATTAATGAAAAATAATACTTACATATACTGTAAATCTAGCTTTTTTAGAGGAGACGAGCTATGTCAAAATATGTTCTCTCTGGCTATTAGCATTATTCTGTGAATTTTATTCTCTTTTTATACATTTTTATTTTTTTCTAAATGGCAATATTACATTTTAAATAGGGAAATCTTAGTAAATACTATTTTAAAAAACAATGATGAAAGCAAATTGTTGAAGACAAAATTGTTTCTCCAGTTACTCTGGAATTGTAGTATCTATTAGCAATTCTGTAGTAAATAAGCCAAAAAATTGAATTTGAGAAGTTTGGGTTTCATTTTCTCTTCTGCCAGCCTAGCCATTTACAAACAGTTTGAGTTTTCTAGAATTTTCCTATTCTCATGTGTAAGAAATACGCAATAATGCTCACTCACCTACTTCAAAGTAACAGGGAGTGAACATCCAGAATGAAACAAATAGATTATATCATAATTGAAGTGAGGCCTAGCAAAGAACATGAACAAAGCATTTTGTGAAGGCAAATCTAGCTCTCCTTTAAGTTATCACTAAGCAGCATCCGTCTCTGCACTGGCTGTGGGGTCCAGACCATCCAATCTACTGAAATCCCCAGGAACACCAACCTCAGATCAGTTTCTGTCTGATGTACCAAAAGACATTAAAAAAAAAAAAAATGCCCCGTAGGGATTTGCAAGCTTATTTATTTTTACAACCTGAAAATTTTAGTCTCAGCGTTGAATGCAAAGTGCCTGACACATATGTATTATGCATGTATGAGCATTTGTTTATATTCTCTTTGACTTTTAAAAATCTGTTCAATGAGCCTTTTTATTCCATACTTATTATATACGATGTTTCATTAAGATCCATGGATAGAGTCGCTCCTAGTTTATATTTACATTATTTAAGCCCTGCAAGTGATATTTGCTACTGGTTATGTAAATGGAAAATAACTTCCGAGATTTATGATGTGATTTTCCTTCTTGTGCTTGGAGACTGGCTTGCCTCCTGACTTTTATTTACGCCCTGAATGATAATCAGCCCTTCCTTTTGCCCACCTACAAAGTAGCCTGAGCTTTAAGAGACAGTGTGACTGGAAATGAACGCTGGGGTAGACGTAACTGCACTTAGCTCAGAATGACAATAGCTTCCTCCTAGAAACCATGAGGCAGTTCAGCTTCCAAGAAGAAATACCAGCCTGCTTTCTGGAAGTGAAGGAGCACGAAGTCCCAGAGCTTGACCTAGAAGCTACCCAAGCCCTGTATTTGCAGTCAGCCCTAGGGGACTTCAGAAAGGGCCTTTACTCTGGAAATGCTTATAGATGATTAAATGGCAGACAGAGGAAGTGTTTTAGATTCTGAAGGAGCAATAGATTAGGTGAGCACCAAAAAATGGGCCTGTCTACAGCCACCTTGAAATCTAATGAGAAGTAGCAAATTGCAAATCAGTCTGTAGAACTGCTGTGTGTGAGAGAAGTGTCTCCTCCTTGTGATCCTTGTGAAAAGACAAAAGTATAAAGAAGATAAAGATGTTTCAAAACAACTCCTCTCAGTTCACTGTTATTAAATGAGCATTATTACATGATAATCCAAATGAAGCCAGAAAGAACAAGCAGAAAACTAAACCAAAACCAGAACGAAAACAGAACCACCCCAACGTGAAACAGCATGACGGCAGCCTCTCAGGATCACAGCTGATCTTCTCAGCCCCCAAACAAAGTGAATTTTATCGAGCCAGCAACACCACTGAACTTCTACTTCAACAAAGTACAGTCAGCATGCTACTAGTGAAACTTCGACAAGGCTGTCATTTTATTAGTTCTATTTTAAACTCATTTCACAATTTCAATGACTATTCTAGTGTTTTATTCTTCCTAGTCATATTCAGAGCAGCCTAAAAGAAATTCTACTCTGAGACTGCCCCTAACTTTTGAAATTCTGACCTTCCTCAGCATCCTCTTTTCCATCACTATTCTTTTTATCCCTGGAGACCTCCATATTGTCACTTTAAAATACAGACCTTCTCACCTCTTCTCTACCATCTCCAGGCTACACCTGTCTCAATTATGACCTCTGCTTTCTAACTCACAGCTGACAAATCTGATAAACAAGTCCAAGCTAATGTGCTAATGTACTGTCAGTAACGACTGTGCAAATGAAAGCATGCTGGTTTCCTATCCTTTTTTCCCTTCTAGGAATTTTTCCTGGGGCCTTTTAAAGAATGACTTATTTCAGTAACATGGGGACAGACCTGAAGAATATCATACTAAGGGAAGTCAGTTAGACAGAGAAAGACAAATACTATATGATATCATTTATATGTGGAATCCAAGCAAAATGATACAAATGAACTTATTTAGAACAGAGAAACAGACTCACAGACATAGAAAACAAAGTTATGGTTACCAAAGAGAAAGGGGGAAGGGATAAATTGGAGTATGAAATTAATAGATGCACACTACTATATATAAAATATAAAAACAACAAGGATTTATGGTATAGCACAGGGGACTGTATTCAATATATAATAATAAACTATTGTAGTGGAAAAAATAAAAAAGTATAAATATATACATATATATATATAATCAAATCATTTTTCTGTATAGCTGAAACTAACACAATATTGTTAATCAACTATACTTCAATAAAAAAAGAAAAAAGATTGCCTCATCTCAAAGAGGTAGTGTTAGCAGTGGGAATTTTAAGTAAGATATGAGATGTATGGGGGAAAAACCAGAAAGCCCTTTGGCTATTCTTCAACTCACAACATAGAGGAATGGTGTCACAAGGGATGTAGCTGATGCATTTGACTATGATGTTATGGATGATTCTGCAACAGTTCTGTTTGGAGCTGCGGAGCTGTGGATTCAGCGTTAGGTTAAATCCTAGAAAGCCATGTAAAGTGACTTGCATTTTCATGTCTATAACAAAGGTTAAAACATTTGAACTCTCTATTTCATTGGTATATATTTAAACTTTTCTCACAATGGTAAAAAAAAAAAAGGCTTCAGGCATTAAGCTGCTGCTGTGTAGATCCTAAATGTCTGAAAAATTCATTAAAATAGCACTTTAATTTTGACAGAGTTGAACTTCTGGGAAAATTAATTGATTGTTTCTCACGAGATTTGGAGAAGTTGTTAAGGTTTTTATGGTTTATGGAAAATTGAGAATTGATGCACACTGAAATCAATACGTTATCTGATGTACAGAGTAAATGGCACTTTAGATGAAAGAAAGCATAAGCAATTCCTTGGAGCTTTTTCTTCCTTTCTCCTGATTCGACAAGCGTGTTTACATAGAGCTTCTATATTTACTTGTATTCAAAGTCCTTAGTCAGTCATTTCATTGTGTTGCACATTGTGAAGACAGAATAATGAGGTCTGAGAACTGAATCACTGCATTTTATAATCTATTCTTTTCTGGCTAGTTCCAAAAAAATATTACGGGCATAATACAAAACACCAGAAATATTCATATAGCTCTATGCATTTCGTAATGAATTTTAACAAGAAATTTTTAATTGGGCTTACATGATCGGGGCAATGGAAAATACTTCAAATATTCTGTATTGTGCTTATATGCATTTTGGAGAAAAATATCATGCTTTGTAGAAATAATGAGCCATGAATTGGATACTGGCTGATGTTACAAGTAAGAACTTAGGAGCTCTTGATGCAAGATTAAACTAGACTTAGAAGAAAAAAACACGACTGGTAAGAAGAACATCACCATGTAATTTGTCTTTAGTTTATTTCATCTTTGAAATATGTTCTCTCTGATACATATACCAATAATCCTGGAGGCAGGAGGGGGAAAGTCGGCCTTACTTTGTTTTTGCAAATACTGAATGGGTTGAGGATTTTAAGAATAGGTACTTCTATATTTATCTACTTCCACCATCTCTGGTCCAGAAAGAAAATGATACTTTCCTTTTTGAATATTCACTGATGCTTCTAAACGCCTTAAGCCTCAGACTGACCCTTTCCTTCCTAAAATCACTTCCAATTCACCATGCTTCTACACAATCCTATCCACAGTGGACCATGGCAGCAAGTGACATGGAAGGGAACTCGTAAGCGTGTGTTTAGTGATAAAATACTTGCTAGCATCAGCCTTATCTCAGAAGCACTTAGCAAATAAAGTAGCCTATATGTAGTATATTGGTTATATTGGTTATGTTGGATACTTGAACACCAAATGGCTGTCTAGTAAGACTTTACACCCTAGACCAGGTATTTTGAGGTAATCGAGTAATTGCATAGCATGTGTTCTCACTACATTAGCATTTGATACTTGACATGTTCAGTATTTCCTGGAGAAGGGAAAGGTTACCCAGTCCAGTATTCTGGCCTGGAGAATTCCATGGACTGTATGTGTATAGTCCATGGGGTCACAAAGAGTTGGACACGACTGAGAGACTTTCACTTCACTTCACTTCATGTTCAGTATTCACTTATTTATAGTTTCATACTTTACCCGATTGGGTTAACCATTGTTTTCACTATTGGGAAATCAATAATCCCTCGGGAATATACCATGAATAGAGAACTCTTTAAATACCCTTTATTAAACTGTATTCTAAATTTCTTTCTTTGGCAGTTTTATTAATAAAGTCTGTGGAAAATCATTAATTCATTAAGAAATAAGTGCCTGTCCAAATGAAACCAGGTGCCTGTTCATCTCATGGTTGTCAGTCTGGTGTACAGTCCCTTACCTGGTCTTTACACTGTCAATTTGTGAGTGACTAATCCCTGCCTTCTCCACAGCCAATTTATCCTCTTGTTTGTTCCCATGATAAGCATCTCTGAACATGTTTGAACAACTTGCTCAGAGGAAGGCTTTCTGTCGTAGTAGAAGGCTAGCAATTTTTACTGTTTCAGTGGTGACTCATGAGAATATAATTTATTAAACTTTATCTACTAAACCAAAAGTAAGAATTTCTCATTCATGTTTATACTACTGTTATAGATTTATTTCGATGGGCATGAGTTTGAGTAAACTCCGGGAGTTTGTGATGGACAGGGAGGCCTGGCGTGCTGCGATTCATGGGGTCGCAAAGAGTGGGACACGACTGAGAAACTGAACTGAACTGAACTGATAGATTTATTAAGACACTAAAAAGAAAAAAAAATATTTTCAAAAGACTCATTATAGCATATATTCTCTAAAAGGGGAAAGCTGTTAACCAAAGTATAGATTGGGGTCAAGAGCTTTGTGTTATTATGGTTTTCCCATCTGATCTGTTCAGTGATCCCAATCATTTGACATAAGCACCAACCAGTGCTCTTTTCTGAGCAGTAATTTTTTTTTTTTTCTGCCTCTGAGTTTAATCCTACAGACTCTGAGACCACTGTGGTGTTTTTCTTTCTTCTCTTACTGAGATTGCACTTCCCACTCCTAGAAAGAGAACATTTGGGTCAAGAGGGCATGATCTCTGTGAGGTCATATTAAAACATACCTGAGGTATGTAAAACATTAACTTAATAACATCGTGACATAATCAGAGATTGATTTTTTTTGCGTTTTGACCCACTAGCAAGCAGCTTGGCAAGTAGAAATTGCCCGGAGATTAGGGAGACAGAAGGAACCAGACGGGGAGTTGTCTTTTGGAAGGCAGACTTACTGTGAAAAGGTGGAAAGGGTCCCTGGACAGCAGGCAGGAAGACACTGCCCAGCTAGGAGACGGGGAGTCAGCTAATGCGGAAGGGCCACTCTAGAGACTCACCCCACCCGTCGCAATTCTGAGACTGTTTCCAAGCAGGTCTTGAAATAAAATATCCAGTCTGCAGCAAAAAGGACAAAATATATCCATTACAATATTACAACTTTCCTGAGAAGTGTTTTTCCCCCAGCTCTAGAGGGTTTTTTTTTGCACCTTTGGAGTTGAATTCAATTTCTAATAGCAATATCAGTAGACTGCCTGACTTCTTTTTTTTTCCCATTTATTTTTATTAGTTGGAGGCTAATTACTTTACAATATTGTAGTGGTTTTTGCCATACATTGACATGAATCAGCCATGGATTTACATGTGTTCCCCATCCCGATCCCCCCTCCCACCTCCCTCCCCACCCCATCCCTCTGAGTCTTCCCAGTACACCAGCCCCGAGAACTTGACTTCTAATCAGATAAAAATCATTGGTATTTGCCAGAACCCACATCAGGGGGAAAATCATCAACCTGCTCTTCCTTGGTCCACTCTGAAGGCACTGATGAGTAAGAAGCGTCTATAGTCTCAGGCTCCTTCAAAGTGCAGACAGTGACAAAGATGGAAAACACATTAACCCTCATGGGTGGGCAGATAAACTTAAGGAATCAAGGACAACCGATAGCTACCTCGCACCAGTCCCATTTGAAATTCTTTCCTATAACAGGTCATCTTTTTTTTTTTTAATTGGAAAAACTTAAAGATGAAAAATAGAAATTTTAAGTGCAGCGAGTTCACATTAAATGGGTAAATATGGTAGAAAGAGTAACACAATGGTCAACAGGATAGAATCCAACCGAACTGCAATAGAATCCCAGTTCCATCACATACTATCTATGTAAACTTGAGCAATCTTATTGAGACTCTGTTTTTCTACTGTAAAATGGGGCTAGTAATAGTACTTATACTTTGGGGAATATAATAAGTACCCCATAAGTTAGCTGTTACTAATTTTTTAATTAGATGCTATTCTACTAGAATTTACTTCCATGATTTAAAGGTTTTAAACATTGCAGTTATAGAGAAAGCTACCAAGGAACAGTTTAACAAATAAGTTATAATCAAGGAACCATATGTCTACAGGGCATTCAGTGCTGGGACAGTTGCTTTATGAATACAAAATAAATATAATCCCTATTTTTTTCCTTTATATGATATACCTCTTTGTTAGACAAGACTAACTTTGAATTTCTGTACTATTTATTTAAAAGCTCAGTTTTGGTACAGATGATTATGAAATTACATGTAAAACAATCATGCAACATAGTCCTTAGTCTTCCAAAGCCTCAAAACAATCATATGTAGGGATCAACTAATGTAACTAATGAAATCAAGGCAGAAGTTGCTGTGAAATAGTAGCCTATTCAGTTTTCCATTTCTTAATTTTAATTTCTTCGTTGTATAAGCTGATAGTGAAAGTGAAAGTCGCTCAGTTGTGTCCAACTCCTCGCAACCCCAAGGACTATACAGTCTATGGAATTCTCCAGGCCAGAATACTGGAGTGGAGCCTGTCCCTTCCCCAGGGGATCTTCCCAACCCAGGGATAGAACCCAGGTCTCCCACATTGCAGGCAGATTCTTTAGCAGCTGAGCCACAAGGGAAGCCCGTAAGCTGATAGAGCACCATTTACATTTTGCAATGGGTCATATGCAGATCTGTCCTACTGGTGCAGTGAATTCAGACTGAAAGGGGTGGACCCATTTCCATGTTTTGTGTATCAGCTAAGTCCTTCTTACTGGACAGAGACCTAACTAGCATGGATAGACAAGTTGGGAGAAGGTGATGCTCTTAGCCTGTTGGGGTTCCTGTGTGCAACTGGACCAAACCAGTCAGGTAGGCAGCAGAAACATATTTCCTTTGCACGTCTTCCTTATACATCCCTCAGACCCAACACTGCTACATGATGATATGCAGTATCTATTTAAAAGTGATTATGACTACCTTAAAACAATGACAAATATTGGGAGAGGGGTTCTCCAGGCTTTACCTGGAACATCACCCTACTCCTAAAATGAAGAGGCAGAGGGTATTATAGAACTGAGACGCTGACACAGGCTTGCTTCTATGGGAACATTTTCTGTATTCCAGAATGAAGGCTAGAACTGCCTGACTCTAGGAGGTACCGCCTGGGAGTTATTTGTTTCATGGTTCAAAAGTTTGTTTACTGAGTTTTTGTTCTGATAAGGATCTGAAAGTCAGTTTTACTTTGGAATGAATGGCAAGTCTAACTTGAATTTTTCATTATTTGAGTTGTGCTGTAAGAGGTCAAAAATAAGACTATCAGTGATCCACGGAGAAATATACAGCTATTTTCTGTAAAATTGCTAAACTTATCTCTGGTTTAAAGTAATCTTCCTGGAACACAACACAACACACACACACACACACAACTTACTCTATTTTTGTCTATATATTTTGCTAAGTCCTTCTTACTGAACAGAGACCTAACTAGCATAGATAGACAAGTTGGGAGGAGGTGATGCTCTTAGCCTATTGGGGTTCCTATGTGCAACTGGACCAAACCAGTCAGGTAGGCAGCAGAAACATATTTCCTTTACAAAAGTAAAGAGGGGTGGGCAGTTTGAAGGAATCGATAATTCTTATCTAAGTCAGGTCAATTTTTCCATACCATTTTGACTTTGACAAATAATGTAACAGTCACTTCCAAGAGTAAAGAATTTCTAAGAATACTACCTCCTATGGTAAACACAGTGTTGGGAGATGGGAAATGGGTACAGAGTAACTTAGGACTTCAGAAGAAGCCTTACTACAATAAGACATGTTTTCAATCCTGGCTGATGGAATTCATGTAACTATTTTGTTGTAATACCTTCTCTAGATATGTCAAATCTGATTTAAGATATTTCATATCTAAATAAATCATATCTGATTTAGATGGGAAAACTACTTTAAAATTATTGGTGCTTGAGGTTTTAATATCCCTGTGAAATATATTGTGATTTCTGTTAAAATAAGAACAATGAGGCATTCAGAATTTCTTACTACTGTTTGAATAGAATATTGGATATTTGTGGCTTAGTCTTCTGACACTCAATGTAAGGACAGCATTTGGTTCATTTAAGCTCATAAGTGTCTGCACAGCATAATTAAAATTATATTTGAAAACTATTGTAGGGAAGAGGAGGGTAACACCAAATTTTTTAGAGAATAGTTATGGAATTCTTCACTTCTATTCTCAAAATAATACTCCATAATACTGTAATGGTTGGTCACATACATAAGATAAACACACATACTTTCAAAAGTCAAGTAATGCTTTTAACTATTAAATGTCACTTTTTGTAGGCATTTTTGGAAAGGGTGCTTCCTTTAGCAGCTAAAAATAAGGAAAAACAGGCTAAAGTTAAGTCCATGACCATACTGTCATAAGACATGTTAGAAATGTTCACAACATCTTAAGTGAAAATAGACTGCCTGGTAATCTTTCTGTTTTTCAGAGATCTTAATATTATATTTAAATAAAAGGAAGGATAAAATAAGGCCCAAAGACAGCCATCTTTTAAAAACATAAAATATCTCTTTTTTTGTTAGGGGTAGATTAATGAAGCTATGGTCAATAAAAAGGAAACTATCAGTAAAATATAATTTCCCCCAAATCCACATGTTTGATTTCATATTTCAGTTCAAAATACTTCCATATTTATTCTAAATTCTAGTCTCAACGTTGATCTTTTATAGGTGGCTTGAAACTACTAATTCTAAAAGGGAAATCAAATAGGCAGCCTACAATTTCAAAACTGTGAGAATATTTCTTGTAATAAAAATGTACATTGATTGTGAGTTATATTTGTTTTGTTTGTTACTTTTTATTATTAAAACACTTTCATAAAGCTGCTATTTCATCCATGCCCAGGAGGCAAGAGCTTAGCCCTCTGTTGAATTAGATCATCTAAAAAAGGTCAACATTTTCTAATGGAATGAGACTTTTGTCTTATTCTCATTTAGGACTACAACTATATGACCTTTAAGAGTCTTTCCTACACTGTAATCTCTGAAGATTTTATTTTACCTTTCCTTAAAATTAATGGCAAAAATCTTTATCAAATTTGTTGTGACATTCATTTTTATACTAGCTTAAAGCAGAATATGAAAATATTTGTGTCAACTATGGCTTTCTGTGGACATAACACAGATCTGCAACAACCTTGCAGGGGTCCCCAACCTCTGGGATTTAATTGCTGATGATCTGAGGTGGAGCTGATGTAAAAATAATGGAAATAAAAGGCCTAATAAACCTAACATGCTTGAACCATCCCGAAACCATCCCCCTGGCCAGTCCATGCAAAAATTGTCTTCCACGAAACCGGGCCCTAGCGCCGAAAAGTTTGGGGACCACTGCTCTATAGAATTTTCCTAGTGTCTTTGGGTTGTTGTATGAGAAAAGGGAACAGTAGAAAGATTTCTGCTGTGAAAATTCTGTTATTGAACCTAGGTCTTCTTCCTTTCTTCCTTTCCTCTGCTTGTGCTCCCGTCCCCCTGTTATTACGTCTGAGGTGTAACATGTGCTCAGCAAGGCTTCACAGCAGCATAAGTGAGCACACCGCGGCTCCTATGTGCGTAGCCAATGTGCAGATGCACCCCTGCTTCGGCTTATGTCAGGCTGTTGTAGTCCAACTCCTGACTGACTCCCGTTCAAAAGCTGTTGCTCAAGCTTCCCGGCTGGGTTTCCTCCTCACATTCCTCCCTTTGATCCCAGGTTTACTCAAACCTTTCTCACAGGCTCCCAGCTCTACTTCTTTCGTTCAAAGTCCAGTTCTCACTACAACCCCACCCCCAGCGCTAACTCACTGGCTCTGCCCGCTCCTTAGTCTCCCCATCACTCCTGAACTTTCCATCCTCCCTGTCTCCTTATTTGCTGGAGAAAAATCTTTTAGGATTTTTTTTACAGTTGATCGCTTTTTGTAACTTGATTAAATTTCTGTCCTTTGTCTATTAATACCTTCATAATTTCCCAATTTAGATTAGCATATAGCCCTTGCCTTTCCATTGTCTATAATTGCATACCCATATTTAGAGTCTAAAGAATGTTATCTATATATAAATGTATTAAATGTGTTAAGATGCCCAAGTTTATAATGATACTTAAAAATACTCATTAGTCATCTTTGTAAACTGGTAACTAAAAGGAGGAGAGACAGAATCAAGCATTTATCATGCTGTTAGCATCCTTTTACTAAAAGGACCATGGTTAGCTCTCAGAAACCAAAGAGTTGATGAAGTCAAGTTCATTTGTTTGTTTTAATGAATTGCAGTTAATAAATGCAGAAGGGAGACTAGGATTTAAATATCACCAGTTTGTGATCCTTAATGAAATAAAGAATCTAGGCAATGATCATCAATTGCTCCTGTATACATCTAAACCCACAGGTGGAAAACTAATGGAGAAGTTTACATAAAAAATTTCTTAAGCTGATTATAATAGAACTCACTGATCCAGTTTAACAATACGAAAGGGAATCAATTATATACTCTGTGCCTCCTCGTGTAACGCAAAAACTTATACAACACTAACTGTAAAATACTCATAAAAAATTGAATGAGATTCTTATCAAGGCTTCTAGATCTGTCAATTTTATAGAGAAAACAGGAGACAGAGGATATTGCAGGAAGGCAGTTAGCAAAATCCAGAATGTGGGAAATTCTACAGGGCAAAATATCTTTCTTCAACAAACTGCAAGGAAAAAAAGGAAAAGATATATGTATATTCCAAGGAACTTTAGAGAGACATATTAATGTGTAACATGTGCTCCTGTATACATTAATGCAATAATATATGTGCAATATTGGCTCATGATTTGAACAAAGCATTGTAAACAAATGATCTCTTAGGCCAAATAATCAAAGAAATCTGAAGTCTAGGAATTTGATAATATTAGGGAATTATGATTAATTTCTAGGTTTAATAAATGTAATTACTTCTTAAAGAAAGAATCCATATCTTTAAAAGATCAAAAATATTCATGAAAAAATGGGCATAGGGCCTAAACAGACATTTCTCCAAAGAAGACATACAGATAGCCAATAAACACATGAAAAGTTACCCAATGTTGCTCATTATTAGAGAAATGCAAATCAAAACCTAACCTCACACCAGTCAGAATGGCCATCATCAAAAAATCTACAAACAATAAATGCTGCAGAGGATGTGTAGGAAAGGGAACCTTCCTGCACTGTTGGTGGGAATGTAAAAATGATACATCTGTTATGGAAAACAGTATGGAGATTCCTTTAAAAACTGGGAATAAATCTACCATATGGCCCAACAATCCCACTACTGGGCGTATACTCTGAGAAAACCACAATTCTAAAAGACCATGTGCCGCGGTGTTCATCGCAGCACTATGTACAATAGCCAGGACATGGAAGCAGCCTAGATGTCCATCAACAAATGAATTGCCAAAGCAGTCGTGGTACATTTATATAATGGAATATTACTCAGCCAGCTGACTCAGAATTTGAGTCAGTTATAATGAGGTGGATGAAATTAGAGCCTCTTATATAAAGGAAGTCAGAAAGAGAAAAACAAACGTTATATATTAGCACATATATATGGACTCTAGAAAAATGGTACTGATGAACCTATTAATAGTAGAGAATGGACTTGTGGGCACAGCAGAGCAAAGTGAAGGTGGGACAAATTGAGAAAGTAACATTGACAATATACACTGTCACGTGCAAAATAGACAGTTGTTAGGAAGTTGGTAAATAACACAAGGAGGTAAATAACACAAGTTGGTAAATAACACAATGATGACCTAGAGGGTTGGGATGGGGGACGGGGAGGGAAGCTCAGGAGGGAAGGGATATATATATTATGGGATATAAAATGATGTATATAATTATGTAATAAACATATATTGTGTAATAAATATACATTATATTATGTAATAAATATATAATATTATATACATAATTAATCATATAATAAACATGCTATATTATATATAACATTACATATAACATTACCATATTATATAATATAGTAATTATATATAGATATGTATTATATATATAATATAGTAATTATATATAGATATGTATTATATATATAATTATGACTGGTTTAATCTTCCACCAATTAAATAAATAAAATTTTAAAAATCACTTCAAATACTAGGAATACAAAGGCATATATTTTACCAAAGTTAAATGCACATTAAAGAACTGAATGTGAGATTAAAAATAAATAAATAAATAAAATATTCAAGGATAAAGTGATTTAACTTGAACTGAATTTGTATAAAACAATCTAGGGGATGGGAGATGTGGAATGGGATATAAATGAAAGAAGACTGGCCATGAATTGACAATTATTGAAGCTGGTGATGGCTACATGGTTGCTCATTATACTATTCTATACACTTTTGAATATGTTGAAAATGTATCATAATACAAAGTGGTGAAAGATTCAGTAACTAATACATTTCTCTGCAGATGCAAAAAGAGCTCTACTGTCAAGAGAGAAGCTTGTTCTAGAAATTATACCTTATCAAAATGGAATCTATTCTGTAGGAGTGGAGGGATACTCTCAGCCCACTTTCTTCTCTCTTTCTTCCCAGAAAGCATCAGAAAATATGATGTTGTCTTTTGAGATGTAGACACTGAATGACAGGAGGTGGGAAGAAAGCTGTTCACCAGGAAAGGGGCGGGTTTATCTCCTGGTTTTGGAGAATCTCTGCTGTGAAAGTGCTGCACTCAATGTGCCAGCAAATTTGGAAAACTCAGCAGTGGCCACAGGACTGGAAAAGGTCAGTTTTCATTCCAATCCCAAAGAAAGGCAGTGCCAAAGAATGCTCAAACTACCGCACGATTGCACTCATCTCACACAGTAGTAAAGTAATGCTCAAAATTCTCCAAGCCAGGCTTCAGCAATATGTGAACCGTGAACTTGCAGATGTTCAAACTGGTTTTAGAAAAGGCAGAGGAACCAGAGATCAAATTGCCAACATCTGATGGATCATCGAAAAAGCAAGAGAGTTCCAGAAAAACATGTATTTCTGCTTTATTGACTATGCCAAAGCCTTTGACTGTGTGGATCACAATAAACTGTGGAAAATTCTGAAAGAGATGGGCATACCAGACCACCTGACCTGCCTTTTGAGAAACCTGTATGCAGGTCAGGAAGCAACAGTTAGAACTGGACATGGGCCAACAGACTGGTTCCAGATAGGAAAAGGGGTACATCAAGGCTGTATACTGTCATCCTGCTTATTTAACTTATATGCAGAGTACATCATGAGAAATGCTGGGCTGGAGGAAGCACAGGCTGGAATCAAGATTGCCGGGAGAAATATCAATAACCTCAGATATGCAGATGACACCACCCTTATGGCAGAAAGTGAAGAAGAACTAAAGAGCCTCTTAATGAAGGTGAAAGAGGAGAGTGAAAAAGTTGGCTTAAAGCTCAACATTCAGAAAACAAAAATCATGACATCCGGTCCCATCACTTCATGATAAATAGATGGGGAAACAGTGGAAACAGTGGCAGACTTTATTTTTCTGGGCTCCAAAATCACTGCAGATGGTGATTGCATCCATGAAATTAAAAGACGCTTACTCCTTGGAAGGGAAGTTATGACCAACCTAGATAGCATATTGAAAAGCAAAGATATTACATTGTCAACAAAGGTCCATCTAGTCAAGGCTATGGTTTTTCCAGTGGTCATGTATGGATGTGAGAGTTGGACTATAAAGAAAGCTGAGCACTGAAGAACTGATGCTTTTGAACTGTGGTGTTGGACAAGACTCTTGAGAGTCCCTTGGACTGCAAGGAGATCCAACCAGTCAATCCTAAAGGAAATCAGTCCCAAATATTCATTAGAAGGACTGATGCTGAAACTGAAACTCCAATACTTTGGCTACCTGATGAGAACAGCTGACTCATTTGAAAAGACCCTGATGCTGGGAAGGATTGAGGGCAGGAGGAGAAGGGAATGACAGAGGATGAGACGGTTAGATGGCATCACCGACTCAATGGATATGAGTTTGAGTAAACTCCGGGAGTTGGTGATGGACAGGGAGGCCTTGGTTCAAGAGGTCGCATAGAGTCGGACACGACTGAGCGACTGAACTAAAATGAACTGCTTTGTCCTCACCACTCTGGAGAGGGGTGTGGAGTTTCAGGCTGAAGGCAATCTGTGCAGATCCAAGTGAGCACAAATCCCCTTCAATGCCAGGTGCAGCTCAGCCAATGTTCCCGGGACCTCGGAAATGGCCTGAGGAACCGCAGCCACAGGGCGTGCTGGCAGTTCTGGGCTGGCACTGGGAGGGGTGAGTAAGCTGCTGCTGAAGGAGCTAGGCTCAGAGGACATTGAGAACAAAGGAGCTGGAGGTTCTGGGCAGTCCACCGTCCACATCAAGAAGTTCAAACCATGACAAGTTTAGTTCTAATCCTGCTAAAGATGAGAATGAAAGCTAGGTACGTTGGGAATAAGATGCCACCACAAGACTTCTCAGGCCTGGCAGGACTGAGGAAGAGGGCTCAGAGCCCCCTGGTGTATACTCTGATGTGCAGAAGGAGCTCCAGGGTCAGGAACATACAAAACTTGGCCAGGAGAGAGGAGGAGACGCAGTGGATAGCAGAGAGGCTGTGGTGCAATGATTATGAGTCTCTTAGGCATATGGCGTCACATGTAACCACGCTAATTCCAGGCAGTAGACACCATTCAGCGATGGTGGCGATGGAATCCAAACCCTGCTCTGAACTCTACAATCTAAGTTCAAGATCTCCCCTTTTTCTGTTGTACTCTCTACCTCCCAGTTGATTGAACTGACTGGGTACGGGGAAGAGTCCTCCAACAAGCATCTCTGTTCTAGCCACTTGGTGCAGTTCTTGTCTCTGTATCCCATGCAACCCTTTGTTAAATGCCAAGCCCTTACAGAGGTCACCTGAAGCGACTTAGCACCCATGCACGTACTTAGGGGGCCGTGGAAGAGAGGTGACCTGGCACGGAGGGAAGAGTCGATGGGAAAGCTTAGGACTCTAGAGGCAGACTCACCTGTGTTAAATCCTGCTTTATCTTTTCCCACCTCACTGGCTTCTGGCAAGCTTCCTGTCCTTTGGCAGTGCATTACTGTCTGTAAAATGAACAGGGTATTATCTAACGTGAAGGGTTGTTATGAAAATGAAATTTAAAATGGGCCATAAAATATACTATTAAAGTCTCTGAGAACCCCACTCTTCCTTTTATTCCTTTTATAAAAGCTTTTTTTTTTTTTTGGCCACTGGGGGTTCTGGGATAAATGGAAACAAGATACAAGAGAATCTTGTAACAGAATCTTGGGAGGCTTTATTAGCACGTGGCCTCCCCACACCAAGAAAGTCAGGCACTTGACCTGTCCAAACTTGACTGGGAGAGAGTTGGTTTTGTGAAAAGTTTATGAGTCAAAATATTACAGTACCTTGCCCAGACTCTTCCCAGTAGTCGCCCATCCCATCATCACAGAAGTAAGAGAGCTGGAAGGGAGTTTCTTGCTCATTGCGATCTTGTCCAAAGGACTTTTTGTTTTTCTAGCTAGTCTCTAATTCTCAACATTGCCAATGCATTGGATTTCCAAGAAGCAAGTAGCCTAAGTGATACATATATTTAAAAAAATGAATTCCTTTGGGCTGGGGCAAGGGTGTCATTCTAAAGCAATTAGCTGGAGCACCGTGTCAAGTAAAGTCCAAGACGCTTTTTCAAGGAGATCCAGAATTATGGAGGATTAACGAATGATGTAATGTTGTAACATATGAAGAGTTTATTTCCCTCACACACTGTAATCCTTAAGTGAGAAGCCCAGGTTGAGGGATGGCTCTGCTCTGGGTGGGCAGTGGTGTGTGGATATCTATCGACTGCTATGGTGTGCAGTTGATATACTGCAAAATTTTTGCTTATCTATATAAAGGTTTTTATGCTTTTTAATATTATTCCTCAGTATATAGCTCTGGGTCACTGTATGCTAGCTCCTTTATTCTTTCCATGACATCTCTACTAAGTATGTTGAAGATGGCCAGCACCTTTGCTAATAAATTTATGACATGTTAAAAAAATTATAATTTGCAAATAATGTTTAACTCTGACACTTATAAATAGCCTTACTTTTCGTTAGAACAATCTCTAGTGTTGTTATTGACTTGGAGCAATGGGTTTTTATACTTATTTTTTAAAAGAATCACCTGACTGATGTTTAATATATTAATGGAATTTTGTCATTGAATTTAATTTTAAATGTCTTCTGAGGTTAGCTGCTGATAACTCTAAATTTTGGCTGACTGTTTAAAAAGTGACCAATAGTAAATATGGAGACTTTAAGGAACAGGGAAAATAAATGTTCAACCTCGGAGTCTCTTTATCACTTTTTCAAGACTGTTTTTGATCAATAGCTATCCTATCAAGAATGAGTCCTTAGGAGAATGCTATAATTTTGTTCATTTCAAGCTAAGTCACTGGTGACATTTCTACTGTATTTGTTCTCTCCACTTTATATTTTTTGTTTACCAAAAGGCCGTTATAGATCCTTCCCTAACATTTATTTTTTTAAGTCATTCTCTGGAACAATTAGAACTTTTCTTTTTCCTAGACTCACTGGACTGATTTTAGATCCATTGAACAGATTTTATTATGATTAAATTGGGTGGGTTCATACTACCATTCTTTAAATGGTAATAAATCCTTACAGAATATACTTTCCAATGTATACATGATCCCCAATATCCAGATGAATAAATAAACTCATCAATTATCTGGACTTTTTGTTTTCCCAACACAAAATACCAAGGAAAGACTCTTATCTAGAACACTGTTTTTCCCCACCTCTTACCTAGTAGTTTGTGTCTGTAGACAGAGATTTTGACAAGAAGGGAAATGAAAAACCAGCCTGAAAGGATCATCTAGTTTTCTTGAATTCTGGGCAATGTCCCAAGATTGAAATGAATTGTTCTCTGAGCTGTAGGGAGTGGATGTCTTAAATCGCTACTTTACAAGCTGCAGGAGGCTTGAGACTATGAAATGGTAAAATGTCAACTTGAAGGAAATTAAAGTTTTCAAATACTGAGCTTGACCTGAGAGGAAAGGTTGATTCCTGAGTAACCACTGTGGAGGAAACCACAGCCACAGCTAATCCAAGCGGGAATATTATCTGGAGCCTAAAGTACCAGAGGCCACCACACCAGCAGAATGCCGAGATAAAAAAGGAAAAAGGACAAACAGGTCTTAGATTCAATGCTACTTATAACTGGTCATTTATATAAAGGCCGTGGAGCCAATGAAGTGTGGTGAGCCTTGATTCTCCTTGCTGCTTCTGTCATGTATCACTATGTGAACCCGGGAATCTCAGCCTCTGTAAGCCTCATCTGTAAAATGGAGCTAAGAACAGAACCTAATCAGTGAGTGAGCATGTATACATTTAGCACACAGCAAATGCCCAATGATAGAACTCTTATTAATCCCAAGAACTGCTGTGAGGAATATCTGAGATAAAAGATATGAAATTCCCACAAGGAACATCTGAGATAAAAGATTTGAAATGCTGTAAAATTTACAGATGGCCAAACAGATTCAAAATATTGCTAGTTTTTTTAATGCTTAATTAGACCTACCTCAACAGCTCATCCGAGGTCTAGGGGAAAAAAAACCTCAAACCATAACGGGAATGAGTACTCCTTCTGTATCGGTACCTAGAACTTGTGTTTTGAGAAATTTAGAGAAGAAAGTTATTTCTTCTTTGTGTGTACCTGATTAAATAGAGAGTTAACATAGCTGGCAGTCATGCTCTGCACCTGAATGATTGCCTATTATTTTAATAAAGCACAGGTCCATCCTTTGTCCTTGGAATTAAGAAATGTTTGGAAAGAGACAGCAATCGGAGAGTCACATTCCTTAGTTCTTCCTTATCCTGCCTTAGATCCCATCCTTCCTAGGTTGTGTGGTGAGTATATTAACTGTACTTTGAGCCATTCCCAGAGGCTCATGATCTCCCTTCTTACACAAGACTAGCCGGGAGTTACAAAGACCAGCTTTCTGCCTCTGCAGAGATTGAATTTAGCATATGGAGAACTGAACCATTGGTTGAGATGGGTTGACTGGAAATAAAATGAATTCTGCTACTTAATAAATGCTCTTTGGGGAATTCCCTGGCAGTCCAGTGGTGGGACTTTACAGTCTCACTCCCGAGAGCCCAGGTTCTATCTATCCTGGTTGGGGAAGTAAGATGCCATAAGCCATGTAGTGCAACAAAAAGAAAGAAAGCAAGAAAAATTCTTGGGAGGAAAACATTAACTAAATATTGCTAATAACAAAGTGTCTTGTTTGCTGTGGGAGTGTAGAACAGAACAAGAAAAGGGGCTTATAAATTGGAAAGATGCTTTGAGTTCCTTCATAAAAGATGCTTTTAGAATCTGAGAACTTTTGCTGCTTGATAGCAATTCTGTCTAAGACTGACTTTTTCTCAAGGCCTGGTGGTATCATCAACGTACAGCCCAGGGAAAAGAGCATTAGAAACAAGTCCTGTGGATGAAATAACAGAAGTTATATACAGTTGGCAAAATACATGATATTTTGAAAAATATCCTTGACACTGGGCTCTACCTTTAGACAAAAGGAAATAAGCAATCAATAAGATTCTGTGACAGGAACTCTGAAAATTTGCAAGAAGTGTCCCTTTTTTCCCTTAAAATGGGTAACTTTGCAGGTATATACTATGATTGCCATCACTCACATTTATTGAATGACTCTCCATTCTACTCTCATTAATAAATAATGAGATTTATTCTCTCCATATCTTTGTAAAACACCCCTCTGCAAGTCCCTGGGGGAGTCTCAGCAAAGGGGCACAGCGTTTCTCCTTTTTTTAGTTTTATTTTTAGCTTCATTGCTGCACACGGGTTTTCTCTAGTCGCCGCGAGCGAGCGCTCCTCTCCATTGCCACGCGCGGGCTTCTCATTGCAGTGGTTTCTCTTTGCTGTGGCACACAGGCTTATCTGCTCCAAGGCATGTGGAATCTTCTCGACCAGGGGTCGAACCCATGTCCCCTGCATTGGCAGGAGGATTCTTAACGACTGAACCACCAGGGAAGTCTGGGGTAGAGTAGTTTAATCAACCAAATCCTCAAAGAAACGAAAACAAAAAACAAAACCTGAAGCTTCCTTTATGGCTTTTCTTGCCACAAATACAATGAAGCCCAGCATTATACAGCTCTCTTAGCTCACTAGTACTGGAAAATGGCGCATATCCTGTATAGTGACTTTTCCTAAAATCCTCCAAAGGGGGAGCCAGATGAAGGGCAGGGAAATGGCGGGCTGTGTGTAGGGAGGGCTCCGCCTCCTGCTTTTCCCTCATTCCCCTTCTTCCTGCCAGGTCACAGGTGAGGATGGGTAGGTGGATAAAACCATCGACTAGAACATATTTGTATCTGTTCACAAAACACTAAGAAGAGTACACTTGATTATGAATTGCAATAATTAGCAGTGAGCAGTTCAATTGATGTTAATGTAACTGTTCTTCCAGGCAGAGGTCAACATTGCCTCATGAATGAGTGACTCAGCAAAGCAAAATTGTGAGTTGTCGCTGCTGCAATTAAATGTGGCCCTCACCGAAGTGATCAAAGGAAAGCGCTCAACAGGAAAGCAAGGCTGGAGAGTAATCTGGTGGTATAGCACAGGGATTATTATTATTTTATAAGATTCCTGGTACAAACTGCTCATTGTTAACACAGATCCATACTCCTCTCCTCGGCATTTCCCTATCCCACCCCAAGACTGCATTGCCCTCTCTCCTTTGAGACCAGAGGCCAAATTTGCCAATTTGTCGATTATGCATTTGTGGCCATAGGACTCCGTTCTCCAAGATGGAATGTGAGTGGAGGTGCTGAGTACGACTCTTGCCTCATTCACTTAAATTGAAGTTGGTGTTCTGGACCTGACCCCTCTTACTCTTCCCAGTCTACCCAGGACCCATCTTTGACCATGCAGCTGAAATCAGGACTCTTTTGGGGAGCAGTGTGGTTGCAGGGGTAATAAGATGGGAGAAACATGAGCACCTGAGTGCATATGCAGAGGAAAGCCAGCCTGGACCTGCACGGCCCACTTCAGGACCTCCATGTGTGAGGGAAATAAATGCTGGTATTTTCTAACCCACTGTATTTTTGGATCTCTTTGATAAAGCATCTTGGACTTCACCCTGATGCAATACATCGTGCGATGTATCTTTCCACAAAAATATAATAAAAATATTCATTTTTAGAGCGGTATAACAAATTACCATAAACAGTGCCATAAAACAAGAGAAATTTATGATCTCACAGATCTGTAGGTCATGCTTAGGTGAGTTCTCTGCTCAGGGTCTCTCTGAGCTGAAATCAATGTGTTGGCTGGGGCTCCCATCTCACCTAAGGCTCATGGTCCCCTTTCAAGCTCCCGAGTTGTTAACAGAATGCATTTCCTTACTGCTGCAGACTGAGGTTCCTATTTTCTTGCTGGCTTTAGGGCAGGTCCTCTCAGAGTTCCTGGAGCCTGTCTGCCGGTCCCTGCCACACGGGCACTACAGGTGGTTCACAGCATGGTTGTTGTTCCTTTCAAGCCATCAGGAGCCCATCTCCAACTTCTTTCTCAGATTCCTACGATCTGGAGAAAATTGCTTTTGAAGAACTTGCCAGGGACTTGCCTGGTGCTCCAGTGAGTGGTTAAGACTCTATGCTTCCAATGAAAGGTGGGGTGGGTTCAGTGCCTGGTCAGGGAACTAAGATCCTGCATGCCACATGGCCAAAAGAAAAAAAAAAAACCAACAAATTAAAAAAAAGAACTTGCCTGATTAGGGCAGTCTTACCTTGATAACCTTCCTTTCACCATACTAGGTGATATAATAACAGGAGCAATATCTCATCAAATTCAAGTACTTAAAAATAATCTTTGTATTTAAAAAATTTTTTGTTTTTGTGTATTGTATACACAACGGATCTGTTTTTAGGAAACCCATTTACTCTCTCAACAATAAAAGAAATATTACACTATTTAATTAGAACATATTGTTTACACATATAGGTAAAATGAACTTAAATCTGAAATGTAAAGAATTTAATTCATTAGCATATTTAGATAAACAGCATTATGTAGCAGATAATGCATAAGCATCAATGCCAAAGAGAAGAAAGACAGAATTCCAGATCTGCTAACTTTGTGTGCTAGGGTTTAGTTTGAATTTCAAATTTTAACTCTATCTTGAACTTTTAACTTCTCAATAGCTGTGTTTAATATGTTTACATCTGTTGTAATAACTGTTATGTTTGGTCTTGTATCACCTTGTTTGATATGATCATTTTTAATGTTTTCCTGCTTTTCATAATGTTTTGGGGGTTTTTTGAAAATATAAATAAATTTTTGCCCACTTTTTTGTAATTTAGAATGTAGATATCTTGTTATTAATTCTCCCAAGGATATGTTTAAATTTTTAATACCCTTTAAAATATATTTATCTTATTTTTGAACTCAAAAAGGAATCAACATTGTATATCACTCCTGCATACGATAAGAAATTTTACTCAATTTACTCCTTATCCATTCCCTACCTTTGTCAATATAGTTTTCTGCCCAGAATCTATACTATTATATAAAAGCTCTATCTACCCTCAAGGGAGCGAGTTATATAGAGTTTCTATACCAGAGAATGGGAATTTTAGAATTCTACCTAGTATAGGAATGCTAGTATGTAGTATTAACATATATGTGATACATAATATAAAACCATAATATAATACTGCTTACTTATAACAATAATTATGCTTACTATATGCCAGGAACTTACAAACTACTTCACATGTATTTTATCACTTAATCCTCACAATAGTATTATGAGAGATAGTATTATATTCCCCATTTCACAGATTACAGAAGTAATTGAGGCTTAGACAGGTTAAGTAATTTGCTCAAAGTTATGCAACTAGTTAAGTGGCAGAAACTGGCTTATACCCAGCTCAGAGAGTATAGACTTTGAAATTGGACAGACCCGTTACATGCTCCCAGTGCCCTATAATTCTCCTTTATAGCACTTGTCAGACTGCCAATTAAATAATTATTGTGAAATAAGTTGGTTAGGTAGATTACAAATGTCATCAAAGCAACTGAATTTATTTTAGAGTGCATTCAGCAAGAACTAACAGGAAATCTGACTAATAGTGGCTTAAACAAATAGAGATCTACTTTCCTCATCTAAAAAGAAGTGGCTACTGGTAATATTTCAGAGGCTTAACAATATCATGATGTCCCTTTGGCTCTCTTGGGCTTTACTTCATGGGTTCAAGATGGTGGCTGCAGCTCCAGCCATCACATCCAAAACAAAGCTGGAAGAAAGGAAAAGGGATGAAGCTAGCCATATCTGACTCATTTTAGTGGGAAGGCTAACTTTCCATTCTGGAGCTTGGCCATAACTGGGTTGCTTAAAACTTGAAGCTGCAAGGAAGCCTGGGAGAGTGAGATTTTGCACAGTTTACATTGAGGAAGAAAGTTGTAGTGAATATTTTGGAAGCAAAAATACTTTCTGGTATAGGCAGGGACTGCATCTGTCTTATTTTGTCTTCTGCACTCAGTTCAGTGGTTTCTACACTATAGGCTCTTAATTACTGTGGGTGAATGTTTGCTAAATAATGCATCCAAGGAATTCCCTGGTGGAGTGGATAGGAATATGCCTGCCAGTGCAGGGGACGTGGGTTTAATCCCTGGTTCAGGAAAATTCCACATGCCATGGAGTAACTAAGCCTGTGTGCCACAATTTCTGAGCCTGCACGCTAGTGAAGTCTGCGTGCCCTCGAACCTGTGTTCTGCAGCAAAAGAAGCAACCACAGTGAGAAGCCTTCCCATGGAAATGAAGAGTAGCTCCCACCCACCAAAACTAGAGGAAGCCTGAGCACAGGCAACGGAGACCCAGTGCGGCCAAAAATAAATAAATAAATAACTGATTCAAATGTATTCTTTTTAACGGCTGAGTAATATTCCATGGTGTATATGTACCACAGCTTCCTTATCCATTCATCTGCTGATGGGCATCTAGGTTGCTTCCATGTCCTGGCTATTATAAACAGTGCTGTGATGAACATTGGGGTGCATGTGTCTCTTTCAGATCTGGTTTCCTAGGTGTGTATGCCCAGGAGTGGGATTGCTGGGTCATATGGCAGTTCTATTTCCAGTTTTTTAAGGAATCTCCACACTGTTTTCCATAGTGGCTGTACTAGTTTGCATTCCCACCAACAGTGTAAGAGGGTTCCCTTTTCTCCACACCCTCTCCAGCATTTATTGCTTGTAGACTTTTGGATAGCAGCCATCCTAACTGGCATGTAACTGGATGTAACTGGATGAAACTGGAGCCCGTTATACAGAGTGAAGTAAGCCAGAAAGATAAAGACCAATACAGTATACTAACACATATACATGGAATTTTAAAAGATGGTAATGATAACCCTATATGCAAAACAGAAAAAGAGACACAGATATACAGAACAGACTTTTAGACTCTGTGGCAGAAGGCGAGGGTGGGATGTTCGGAGAGAATAGCATCGAAACAAGTATACTATCAAGGGTGAAACAGATCACCAGCCCAGGTTGGATGCATGAGACAAGTGCTTGAATGGAGAGGGAGGTGGGAGTGGCGATCGGGAAGGGGAACACATGTAAATCCATGGCTGATTCATGTCAATGTATGGCAAAAACCACTATAATATATTTTAAAAAAATAAATAAAATAAAATAAAAATAAATAAATAAAAACAAAAACAATGGTGTGAAATGCTTAGCTACATGCTTAGTGTAAACCAGATAGCTGATTAACGATGATTACTAGTAGCTATATTGTTCATGAGTGCATGCTCAGTTGCTTAGTAGTGTCCTACTCTTTGTGACCCCATGGACTGTAAGCCTGCCAGTGTCCTCTGTCGATGGGATTCTCCAGGCAAGAATACTGGAGTGGGTTGCCATTTCCTCCTCCTGGGGATCTTCCCATCCCAGCAAACGAACCCATGTCTTCTGTGTCTCCAGCACTGGCAGGCAGATTCTTTACCACTAAGTCACTTGGGAAACCTCAGCTACATTGTTTAGTAACCCCAAATTTATATATGTGTGCATCCTAATGGATGCTTTTCAATACCCCATTGATTAATTCAAGATAAGTGCCAACAGCTGATGGCTCTGTTGGGCACATTAGCCACAGGGGCTGGAAGGGGTCTGCTCTGGGTTGAGGAGTAAAGTGAAGTCTAAGTCGCTCAGTCATATCCAACTCTTTGTGACCCCATGTACTATACATTACTTTGCCAACAAAGGTCCATCTAGTCAAAGCTATGGTCTTTCCAATAGTCATGTATGAATGTGAGAGTTGGACTATAAAGAAAGCTGAGCACCGAAGAACTGATGCTTTTGAACTGTGGTATTGGAGAAGACTCTTGAGAGTCCCTTGAACAGCAAGGAGACCCAACCAGTCCATCCTAAAGGAAATCAGTCCTGAATATTCCCTGGAAGCACTGATGCTGAAGCTGAAGCTCCAATACTTTGGCCACCTGATGGGAAGAACTGACTCATTTGAAAAGACCCTGATGCTGGGAAAGATTGAAGGTGAAAGGAGAAGGGGACGACAGAGGATGAGATGTTTGGATGGCATCACCGACTCAGTGGACATGAGTTTGAATAAGCTCTGGGAGTTGGTGATGGACAGGGAGGCCTGATGTGCTGCAGTCCACAGGGTCGCAAAGAGTCGGACATGACTGAGCGACTGAACTGAATACAGTCCATGGAATTCTCCAGGCCAGAATACTGGAGTGGGTAGCTGTTCCCCTCTACAGGGGATCTCCCCAACCCAGGGATCAAACCTAGTGCTGGAAGAAGTCTGCTCTTTGGTGAGTAAATGGGAAGCAATGAATCTCCTTCTAGCCCCATAATGTTTTGCAGGCTAAGGCTGGCCAAAGGGGGATAGCCCTGTAGCAAATGTTCAGCTGCTGCTGCTTAAGCTCACTTTACGCAACTAGTGAAAGGGCGGATACTAAAAGCATTCTTTGGCTAAAAAGAAAAAAATCCCTGCCCTCATGGTCGCAAGACTTCTCTGTCTGAAGCTGAGGTCGGAAAAGAACATTAAGACTTCTGTATCAGCACCATGTTTTGGGGGACACTTCAGCAAGCTTACTCATCTTCACCTTATTTCTCTACCTTTCCAACTGCTGCTGCTGCTGCTGCTAAGTCGCTTCAGTCATGTCTGACTCTGTGCAACCCCATATATCGCAGCCCACCAGGCTCTCCTGTCCCTGGGATTTCCAACTGAAGACCAGATAATAAGGTATGTTTAGACTGCCAGGTGAAATATACACTCTAGACTCTGCTCACCTTCTCAGAACTAGAAGCTGAGCACATTGATGTTGCAACAATGCTGGGAATTGCCAATAAGCTGCTTCCCTCTTCCATTAACAGACACTGTGTGACTTGGGTGAATATATTACTTTGCTAGAGCTGCCGTAACAAAGTACCACAGGCTGGTGCTTAAACAACAAAGATTAATATCTCATGGTTCTGGAGGTCAAAAGTTTAAGGAAGATGTTAGCAGGTTGGTCCCTTCTGAGTGCTGTCAGGAAGGGACATGTTCCAGGCTTCTCCCCTAGTTTCTGGCATGTTGCTGACAATATTTGATGTTCCTTCTTTTGTCTTTGTTGGCTTGTAGAAGCATCACCTCGATCTCTGCCTTCATCTTCACTTGGTGTTCTCCCTGTGTGCCTTGGTCTCTGTGTTCAAATTTCCCCGTTTTACAAGGAAACAGTCATATTGAATGAGGCCTGTCCTAATTACCTCATCTTAACTTGATCATCTGCAAAGATCCTACTTTCAAATAAAATCAGTTTCACAAGTACTTGGGGTTAGGATTTGACATCTTTTTGCGGGGGACACAGTTCTACTGAAAACAATGAGAAACTGGTATATATGTGTGTTCTTTTGTTTAAACAAAGACCAATAGTGATCTTTGGATCTCCTACAATGTTAAAATTACTTCCAAGATCCTGTGTAAGAGTCAGGATCTATAATGAATGATTCTATGACCTGGGTTTTTAGGATAACATTGACTCCATGTAATGTTTTTCTATAAAAGCTATTGATTAAAGATAATTAAAAGAGATTTACGTTTTATGCCTGTATGAAATTTCACAGATAAATTAATGACCAAGTCAGGAAAATTAATGATTATGATTACAGTTACGACTTGTGGTTTATAGCCTCTACGTGTCAGATGCTGTACTGAGACTTTAACCATAGTAATATGAGTCTGTATGCGCATGTGTGTTAGTCACTCAGTCATGTCCAGCTCTTTGTGACCCCATAGGATTGTAGCCTGCCAGGCTCCTCTGTCCATGGAATTTTCCAGGCATGGATACTGCAGTGGGCCACTGCCTTCTCCAGGGAATCTTCCCAATCCAGGGATCAAACCCTGGTCTTCTGAATTACAGGCAGATTGTTTACCATCTGAGCCACAAGGGAAGTCCAGTAATCCTGTAATCTGGGTGTTAATAGGCTCATTTTATGGATGAGGAAACAGTCTCAGGATAGTTAGACAACATGCCTAAATGTCAGGCCCAGCCTGGGAGGGGTGCCTAGAGAACACTAATCAACCTATATTTGATTTTCAAAACTGTTGCAACATGATGCCTTTTTGGGTTTCAGAAATATGATCTCCATACATTTGTGTCTCAAATCAGCTGTACAAATTACAATGGCTGAACATGACAAAATGGGATTCTGGACAAACTAGCTTTTAATAGAAAGAAAAATGTGACCCACAGTGCTGAAATGGCACTTCATTGATTTACTGATATCAGTTCCATCAGATACACCCTGGTACACCTGAAGTGAGCAGGCAGTGTTCTATTTCTAACGTTATTTTAAAAAAAATGTGGGTTGGTGTTTTAAATAATTCTTCAAACTTTTAAAAATATTATTTTTACTCTTTGAGGGCACTTGTCGGTGAAAATTAAAGAGGCAAAAACTCAAGTCTTGCCTAAGTCACAACTAAGACACTTCAGAAAGAGACAGCCATTATTGAAAGTTTAGTAACAAAAGAATTTAGGAAAGTGCCATTTGTTTTAAATTACTCTGGTGGTCTAGAAAATGTAGATTTCTCATCAAACCATTTAATTGAAGTCTTCTTAATACCCAGGTTAAGTTACATTAAAGAGAAGACAAAGAATCTCTTTAAATCACTTTGCAGTAATAGGATTTTGTGGTTAAGAACCTAATTTAAAATAAATGGGCCATTGGCTAGATTTAGACATTTTTGTCATACAAATTTCTGCTCCACATCTACTTGCAGTAATGGGTTTGGATCTATTATAAAAACGGTCCATCGTTTTGGACATTGTACCTTCATGTGCGTGTAGTAACCAATGAGCAACTTTTGAAAGTATATGCTAGTTAAAAATGGCGTGTTTTTATGATGATAAAGTGAAAGAATTTAGCGTAGATGTAAGATCAGCTTTAAGCCAGTACTACCCC
The DNA here is from genome assembly GCF_019320065.1 of Cervus canadensis. Taxonomy (NCBI): domain Eukaryota; kingdom Metazoa; phylum Chordata; class Mammalia; order Artiodactyla; family Cervidae; genus Cervus; species Cervus canadensis. The sequence goes on from NC_057410.1 coordinate 10,674,790, forward strand.
TGAACTTATTTCTCCCCAGGAAGTTCAGATGAAGAAACCTCACATATTCATTCAGCATTTATGTGTTAAATCCCTGTCATAAGCCAGGCACAGTTCTAAGTAAGATGCATCAATGGACAGACTGATACAGATCCCTGCCCTGTGGAGTTTACTTCTACTATGGGGCAGGAGGCGGGGACAGGCATGTGCATGCGTGCTAAGTCACTTCACTCCCGTCTGACTCTTTGCGAGCCTATGGATTATAGCCAGCCAGGCTCCTCTGTCCATTGGATTCTCCAGGCAAGAATACTGGAGTGGGTTGCCATGCCCTCCTCCAGAGTATCTTCCTCACCCAGGGATGGAAACCATATCTGCAGCTACTGCATTGCAGGGGAATTCTTTACTGCTGAGCCATCAGGGAAGCCCTGCAGGGACAGGCAACAAACAACAAAATAATAAGAAAGTCAGAAGTATCAGAATAAAAGTCTGACTGAAGTAACCAGAATGAAAAAGTGAGATGGTAATAGTGCCATGAGAAAATGAAAAAATGACACCAAGACAAGAGGCCCTGGGAAGGCTGATAAGTGATATTGTTTTAAAGAGCTTGGTGGGGGCAGGCCTCACTGTGAAGGTGACAGTGGCATCTCAGACTGGAAACGTTGCAATCAGGGCTTCCACTAGTTGAAATTGAGCAGAAACTGACGAAGTATATGGTGCATGTATGTTGTCAGCAGTGGTCCAGCTTTGGATGGCGTTGCTGGGCTCCTCCTGGATGAGGAACAATCTGGAGATAAATCACTTAGTCTCATATTTTGCCAAGTGTATATAGAAATCACAGGCTTTCACACAGAGGTGGTGGAAACAGCTGCTGCTGCTAAATTGCTTCGGTCTTGTCCGACTCTATGTGACCTCATAGACGGCATGGGTTGCCATTTCCTTCTCCAATGAAAGTGAAAAGTGAAAGTGAAGTTGCTCAGTCATGTCCGACTCTTAGCGACCCCATGGACTGCAGCCCACCAGGCTCCTCTGTCCATGGGATTTTCCAGGCAAGAGCACTGGAGTGGGGTGCCATTGCCTTTTCTGGGTGGAAACAGGGACGGAGGTAAATGGTAATGAGATGGTTGTATGTCACAGGAGCAAATTACTCAAATCAGTTCAAGACAAAGTGGGGATGTTGAAAATTAACCTTGAAACTTCTGTGGAAGTTGCTCAATGGAGATCAGACCATCTCTCAAGAACTTAGCATTTCCAGATTGTTTTTTGGCATTGGAGTAGATTTCTGTTTCTTTGGTTGAGCAGCAGGTAACAGAACTGATTTACATTGAAGGGCCACACTGACTATTTAGTAAGAGGTTCCCAAGGAACAGAGACTCAGGTCATAGCAGACTCATGTGTCTTGTCTGACTCACTCTGGGGAGGATGATGGTGGAGGGGAATGGCAGGCAAGTGCTATTTTAACATCTCTCTCCCAAGGAAGCATAGTTGAATTTGCATAAATTATTTGAAATTATTTAATGTGCTGACACTCTCTGCCTATCAGCCTCGGGTCTTGTGTTTATCAGTTGCTGTCAGTGTGCTTCCAGATCTCTCTGCCTCTCAGAGACTGACCTTCACTTGCTTCTTTTCCACATGGCATTTGATCTTTGTTTACTGTGCAATAGAGCTGTCCTTACTATGCCATTCAAACATGTATATCCCTGGTATATTTTTCTCTTGGTCTCTTCCATTTAGTTTGATAAAAATGAGTTCAATGAGTCAAGGAAAGAATTCATGCAAAACATCACAATTCACTTCTACACACCTAACTTCATATAGACAATATCCAAATTAAAATAACTGCTGGAGAGAGTGAAAAAATTTACGATAAGTTCACAATATCATGAAGCTGAAAGACCCTTAGTTTAATTATCAGGATTATTCTGATTACAAATGCATAACCTTCTTGGGGGATAAGAAATAAGAAGATTAAGCTGTCTTTTTCTAAGCAACACATTACAAGCTTAACCAAGATTAGTTTGAACAACTAAGATAATACATTAAGATTCCACTTATTTAATTTAAATATTTCAAGAATTGAAGCTAACTCCTCAAAATACCCAAACTTAAAAAAAGGTTTTTGGTTTTTTTGGTGTTAATGATTGTTTTGTATGTTGTGATTGTGTTTAATTGCTTACATTCTAAATAACTTTTTTTTTGGTGGGAAGGATATTAACAGTTGTAGGAAAAGTGACTGAAATTTGGCTTTTCTCTCCACAGAGTCTCTAAAGTGGAGAGTTTTTCAAAATTTTCGAAAGTAATTTCATGCCCCAGATTTTCATCCTGGCCTCCATGGGAATGCATTAACCCTTCTTCAGTAGACTTTTGAGAAATCTGTGGTTTACATATGGATAGCATGGGGACTTCCCTGACAGTCCATGCTTCCACTGCAGGGACCCCAGTTCAACCCCTGGTGAGGGAACTAAGATTCTGCAAGTCACAAGACAAAAAAAAAAAAGAGTTAAGACTAAAGATGTGTAGCATGGACTTTATTCCAAAAGAAAAAATAAAAGGTTTAAAATAGACTGCTCTCTCCTGGCTGACTGCCAAGTCTCTAATTTTCCACAATTTTTTTCATAAATAGGATAACCCTTACAAATAACTAATTTCACATATATTTAGCATAAAGTAGTTAAGCCATTCCAATGGATTTAATATAGGGATTAGTTACTAAATAATTTAAAGACTATTTTTTATAATGAAAATTTAGGAATGAAATAGGTTTCTAAACAGGAGTCTCATGATATAACCTGAAAAAAATTCCAAGCTGGGGGTAACTCTCATGTGGGCAAAGGGAGTGAGTGGGGCATAATCTTACAGAGTTCTCATGGCACACAGAAATTCTTCAGAATCCACTGTTGAAAATAACTAAGGGGAGCAGAGGTCTAGCAAATTCTAGAGTGAGACCTGGCTCACAGAAACCAGGGCAAAGGCTGCTAAGCCACAACCAGGTTTGGAGAATCTGCCAAGCAGTCCTGCCTGCCAGGGCGTTATTTGCAAGAGGAACCATGGAACCTTGTGGATGAATTCACTCAAAGAAGACTGAGGTGTGCACCCTTGGTCCAAGGACAGTGGGTCATCTTCAGAGAGGAGGTTAGCAAGGTTTATGTTGCTCAGATTCCCTGTGGTCCTTGCTGTATCCGGAGATCAGAGTCCAGGGAGGAAGAGTGTCTGATAAGAAGCTAATCACCAGCATCTTGTAAAATACAGGTTGGGCAGCGAGGCTCCATGGCCTGTAACAGGATACGACCTGAATGTGGGGGAGAGGGCGGGGTAAATCCCTCAGTTCAGCCTGAAGGCGATTGGCACAGGTTGCAGTGGTTATTCGCCAGAAATGTCATTTGGGTCAGCCACCTGGGATCCCTTGGGCCGTGTTACTTGAGTAAAGAGCAAGGACCATGGCCATCTGGATGCCGGGTATGACCACAATCTGACACCTGAGCAAGTACCTCTGGGGATGAGGGGCAGAGGCTCCCATGCGCAGCCAGGAGGATTAAATCCTGGGGTCCCTGAGGTGACACACCCCTGAGGATTCATGAGCTAGCCCAGGAAGCCTGGGAGGGGGCTAAGCTTCCCATGATTTGTCTGTAAGGACCAGGATACTATTTGCTAAAAATCCCTTGGTTTAAAAATAATAATAATAATATTGAGGGCAGGAGGAGAAGGGGGCGATAGAGGATGAGATGGTTGGATGGCTTCATTGACTCAACGGACGAGAGTTTGAGCAAACTCCAGGGGATAGTGAAGGGCAGGGAAGCCTGGTGTGCCGCGGTTCATGGGGTCGTAGAGTCGGACATGACTGAGTGAATGAACAAGACAACTCCAAGGCTGTTGCAGCTGGGGAAATACAGGTTGCACATGCAAATGCCTTTTATTCAAAAGCCCAGTTCTTCTCACTGCTTTCTCCCCTCCATCCCCCATCCCCGCCGCCAACAGAATCACAGTGCTTTAAAAGTGACCCTACTTCCTGGGCTTTCACCAAGGATGTCAATAAGACCGAGAAAAGGCTTCTGCATTATTTAGTCTAGTTTGGGAGTCATCCTGTGTTTACAAAATGAAGTGGAATGAAGCAAGAAGCATCCATTAAGGTTAATCATTCTATGCAGCCATTGTGTGAGAATGAACAACCTGAAGGATTCATTCAGGGACGGTGTCTCAGAGAAGAGAGGTGATGTAAACACCGGAGAGGAATATTGCTCTGTTCCTACTGGTGGCTGTGAGCCCTCAGTCTCCTCCGTGTAAGGTTAGCTCAGGCAGTCATTGTGCATGCGCACAGGCGTGCACACACACACACAGCCTCCGCAGGGAGTTATCTAAAGTGGAGCAAGGTCACTGAACAGTACTTTCAGCAGTTCCCCAGGGTACAATCCACAGTTCCATTGCCCTCCTCGGGAGATGACAAAGTAAGTAATAGCCATGAAAACTCTAAGTGCCCATATCTGAATCTCTTGGGCATTGTGAAGAGGGAAGCAGGCCCATGATTCACTCAATTCAAACCACAAAAGCCAAACACCTACCAAGTGGGAGCTGGAAGCAGCTTGGCTTTGTGAGTCAGTCACCCAGGTTGAAATTCAGAGTCTCCCCTGTGTGATCCTGGAGAAGAAACTTACCTTCTCTTCCTTGTCTGTGAAATGGGAATAATGCTCCTGTGATGCTGTGAAGATGGAATAGATACAAAAAAAAAAAAATCTAGAAAGGTGTTTGGTGTATGGAAAGCACTCAATACACTAGGCTTGCCGTTCTGATCAGGAAGCGGGTGTCTCCCAACCACGAAGCCAGTGTGCGGTTATAGGAAATACAAGAACTCCGCAAAACCAACAGTCACCACTGTCCCTAGAAGAATCATTCTGGACTCAAGCCACCATCCTGTGCCCCAATCCTTGACCGTTTTGTTTCCTTCTGCAACAAGGGATAGGTCATTGGCTCCTCCGACAGCAGCCAAGAGCTGCTGTCAAGGTCACGTTCACTGCGCTAAGTGCCTGGAAGCTGGGACTCTTAGGAACCGGGCTCTCTTTTTGGAATCTTCCTGTCTTGGGTGCTGTCACACCGGCTGCTGCCCTGGGGCTGGGGGTAGCTGTCACAGCTGCTTTCTCTCTGATACTTCTTCCAGGCAGTGTTGCTATCAACTGCCAGCCACGGCTGCTGCCAGCTCTGCACCTGGAGCCTGATTTTGCAAAGGCTCAGGAAGGAACAAGGAGGTATCTCCTCTGCCTTGTGTTGGGCTGGCCTCTTCTGGGGCTGGGGTTTGGGACTGAGGCCCCTTCTCTGTTCTTGAGGAGGAAAAGATGTTTGTAATTAAACCAGAGGATTTTCCCTGACAATCCAGGGGTTAAGACTCTGCACTCCCACTGCAGGGGGCATAGGTTCAATCCATGGTCGGAAAATTATGATCCAGCATGTGAGGGAAAAAAGGACATTTATAATTAAAACAGAGAAAACTTTGAGATGTTTGCATACCCTAATCTTCCCTTCCCTAATCTACCAGATAATAATGCTTTGGAAATTATATCATTTAATCCAAGCAACACTAGAACATGGATATTATTTTCTCCATCTTATGTATAACAAAGCTGATAGATAAAACCTTTCACAACTGGTTGGAGGCAGAGACAGGACACAAACCCAAATGTTCTGGCTCCAAAGCCCCTCTGCCTTCCCCTAAATTTATAATTACACACAAAACTCTTGGTAGACAAAGACTTAGTCCTACAAGCATAGCTCCAATGTCTTAATAGGTTCTAATCCATACAAAGTACTCAATTATAGTTTGTTGAATAAATGAATGCATATAAATAAGTGTGGGCTTCCTCTGTGGCTCAGACAGTAAAGAATCTGCCTGCAATGCAGGAGACCTGGGCTTGATCCCTGGGTGGAAGATCCCCTGGAGAAGGGAATGGCTACCTACTCCAGAATTCTTGCCTGGAGAATTCCATGGACAGAGGAGGCTGGTAGACTACAGGATATGGGGTTGCAAAGAGTAGGCTATGACTGACCTATTTTTACTTATGAGTAAGTGTAAGCATAAGGCAATAATCAAACTACTCAGTGATAAATAGGAGTTATAGAATTATGTTAGGCAGTTAGTTCTTTCAGTATTATTCATACAACAGCATACAGCAGCCAAGAGCTGCAGTCAAGGTTATGTTCGCCACACCAAGTGCCTGGAAATGGGGAATCTGAGGAATAGGCATATTAGTATTGTTCAATGTTAAGCCCCCAGTTCGATAGACAATGGTCAGATACAGAACATGGGGAACATGTTGTTTATAAATGATGGAGGCTCCAGTTAACTTTGCAGTGCACAGTAGAACAGTTGAGTGTTGGGCATGGTGGCCCACTCAGTCTAGGACACCATGTACATTAAAGACCTGAGAGATCAGTATGGCTTTGTGCAAGTCAGCCTGGACTGGAACCAATGGTGAGAACCAACGGGAATAGTAGCAGGCATGCCTGACAAGTGACTTCTGCGGTGAAACACATTGGTATTAAGCAGTGCATGAGAGCTGACACAGAGAATCGGCTAATGTGTTCAGTTGTAGGGAGGAAATGAAATATACCTTGGAGGAAGGAGAAAGAAAAGCAGAAAAAATAGCTCAGTGTGTATAAGGTGGGGGGAAAGTTAACAGATTGCTGTATGAATCAGGAAATGAAATTCTTTCCAAAAGGTCCTGTTCCTCTGTCTACACTACAAAGAACGGACATATTTGCACTTAAATTGTGGATCCAGCGTTCTCTTTTTCTTCCTTCTTCTTCTCCCTAATGAATTACTAGTTTGTAAAGATGCCTTAACAACAACTTTAGAAAGTGCAAAATGTTTTTCTACCAACATAAAACCCGCTATAAGAGTTGGATTACAGGCACAAAAGAGCTCAGGTAAAGATCCAGAAATCTCAGTAACATGATATTAAATTAAAAATCAAAGCACCATACATCTCTGGTTATTGGCAACTGTATGTCTTAATATTTTACCCTATTGTGTGATGTTGCAACTCATTCATAAATTCATCAGTCATTCAGTATTTACTAAATCTTACTAAGTAACAAGTATAAAGCTGAGGACAATGCGGCACTGTCCTGGCTTCAAGGAGCTCATACCTATTAGGGGATATAATTATATTAATATATCTTATTACAATAAGATATATGTAACTGCTCTGAAAGCACTCTGCCTGGGAGATGAGTAGGGGCTGTAAGGTTTCCCCCTTACAGGGAGAAGAGTCTACCTGTGAGTTACATCTTGATTAATAAGTAACAAAAGTGTGGGTGGCAGGTCCAAGCACAGGGAATAGCCTCTGTGAAGACTTGGCAGCCTGCTTGAATAGTATAAATTCTATAAGGGTAGATTCAGATGATATGAGGCATGGAGATTATATACTTGAGGGAATCCTTTTTAATAAAAATGGTAAAAATTTATAATATAAAATTATTTATTAAAGTGAAGATGTATTTAGAAAGAGACAATACATGACAACTTATGTCTGTAAAAGCTGACAAATATTGCAAAGCTCAAAAAATCCAGGAAAACAATATTGAATAATATTCAATAATACTGAAGAAATATTGTTGAATGAACTAGCTGTCTAACATAACTCTGTAATGCTTTTTTCTATCATTTTGGATGAGCTTACATTCTTTGATAGCTTCTTCATATGGCAACAATTTTGCAGTATGGTATGTATTGAAAAAAAGAAAGATAATCCATTAACTTTCCTGTTATAGTTGATAAAATTTGATTTTTCTTATTATCAGTTTAGAAAAAATAAGTTTCAAGTTTGCAACTCTTTGTTGCTAATGCCATGTTAAACTTTCAGGAGTGTTTTCAAGTTTGAGGAAATGGTGTCAAGGTACTTTTATGCATAAGCTGTAAGATTTTGCAGATTTTTGGCTCATCTTCAGTTCTCTTTGAATTAATGATGTTTGTCATCCTGTTATTAATAATATTTTCATTATGGTGACATATCATGTGGTTTTTTCTTTTTTTAATTTATTTGTTTATTTTACTTTACAATATTGTATTGGTTTTGCCATACATTGACTTGAATCCTCCATGGGTGTACATGTGTTCCCCATCCTGAACCCCCCTCCCACCTCCCTCCCCATCCCATCCCTCTGGGTCATCCCAGTGCACCAGCCCCAAGCACCCTGTATCATGCATTGAACCTGGCCTGGCGATTTGTTTCACATATGATAATTTACATGTTTCAATGCTATTCTCCCATATCATCCTGCCCTCACCCTTTCCCACAGAGTCCAAAAGACTGTTCAATACATCTGTGTCTCTTTTGCTGTCTCTCATACAGGGTATTGTTACCATCTTTCTAAATTCCATATATATGTGTTAGTATACTGTATTGATGTTTATCTTTCTGGCTTACTTCACTCTGTATAATAGGCTCCAGTTTCATCCATCTCATTAGAACTGATTCAAATGAATTCTTTTTAATGGCTGAGTAATATTCCATGGTGTATATGTACCACAGCTTCTTATCCATTCGTCTGCTGATGGGCATCTAGGTTGCTTCTATGTCCTGGCTATAAAACAGTGCCTCAGTGAACATTGGGGTACATGTGTTCTCTTTCAGATCTGGTTTCCTCAGTGTGTATGCCCAGAAGTGGGATTGCTGGGTCATATGGCAGTTCTATTTCCAGTTTTTTAAGAAATCTCCACACTGTTTTCCATAGTGGCTATACTAGTTTGCATTCCCACCAACAGTGTAAGAGGGTTCCCTTTTCTCCACACCCTCTCCAGCATTTATTGCTTGTAGACTTTTGGATAGCAGCCTTTCTGACTGGCATGAAGTGGTACCTCATTGCGGTTTTGATTTTCATTTCTCTGTTAATGAGTGATGTTGAGCATCTTTTCATGTGTTTGTTAGCCATCTGTATGTCTTCTTTGGAGACATGCCTGTTTAGTTCTTTGGCCCACTTTTTGATTGGAACACAGAAATCCCTTGCATTCCTATACATTAACAATGAGAAAACAAAGAGAAATTAAGGAAACAATACCATTCACCATTGCAGCAAAAGAATAAAATACTTAGGAATATATCTACCTAAAGAAACAAAAGACCTATATATAGAAAACTATAAAACACTGGTGAAAGAAGTCAAAGAGGACACAAATAGATGGATAAATATACCTGTCGTTCATGGATTGGAAGAATTCTAATATAGTGGAAAAACTATACTACCTAAAGCAATCTATAGATTCAATGCAATCCCTATCAAGCTACCAAGCGTATTTTTCACAGAACTAGAACAAATCATTTCACAATTTGTATGGAAATACAAAAAACCTCGAATAGCCAAAATAATCTTGAGAAAGAAGAATGGAATGGGAGGAATCAACCTGCCTGACTTCAGACTCTACTACAAAGCCACAGTCATCAAGACAGTATGGTACTGGCACAAAGACAGAAATATAGATCAATGGAACAGAATAGAAAGCCCAGAGATAAATCCATGAACCTATGGACACCTTATCTTTGACAAAGGAGGCAAGAATATACAATGGAGAAAAGACAATCTCTTTAACAAGTGTTGCTGGGAAAACTGGTCAACCACTTGTAAAAGAATGAAACTAGAACACTTTCTAACACCATACACAAAAATAAACTCAAAATGGGTTAAAGATCTAAACATAAGACCAGAAATTATTAAACTCCTAGAGGAAAACATAAGCAAAACACTCTCTGACATAAACCACAGCAGGATCCTGTATGACCCCCCTCCCAGAATATTGGAAATAAAAGCAAAAATAAACAAATTGGACCTAATTAAAATTAAAAGCTTCTGCACAACAAAGGAAACTATAAGCAATGTGAAAAGACAGCCCTCAGAATGGGAGTAAATAATAGCAAATGAAGCAATGGGCAAAGAATTAATCTCAAAAATATACAAGCAACTCCTGTAGCTCATATCATGTGTTTTATATCATCTTCCTCAGTGCTAGTTATTTTGTGTCATCAGCAAGAAATTTAATATTTTTTCCATTATATTCACATGCTTCACTCCACTTTAATTAATTAGATTATCAAACAATATCCATGAGACTTTTTATTACTTTGATTCAAAATTTATCTCTTTCTGTGAATCAGTTTTCAGTTTCACAATAATTTCTATAGATTTTGCCACTCACTCAGTTTTATCATGTTTCATATTTCATTAATTTTATCTGCATATTTTATATTTCTTTAATAAATAAATTGAATTATGATAAAAGGAAGTACCCTTCATGTACATCCAAATCAGGAATCTGCAATTACTCCCTAGTTTTATTGAAATGTTTATAAAACAACTGCCAAACTACAACCAAATTGTCTTTTTGAGTCTTTTAAATTTAAGCAAACTTTTTGCATCTTACCTGTGTCCCTGTTGCAAATTCCAAACAGCTTCATAATGGCTAAATCACACTGTTATATCCAGACTGAAAAAAAGTCCAAATTGATTTTGTGGGTTTAGGACTCTCTTTAGGAGATGAACAAGAAAGCATATAGCTTTCACAAAGTACCAAGGTAATCAATACCTCAGGAATGGTGGGGCCAGTGTTTTCTCCAGCAGGACTAAGGAATAAGCTGCACATGGCACATATTCTGCAAACTTATTAATGATCAAAAATAAGATCTTCTCACATTTTATAACAGTTGTGTCATCACAATGTTTGTGACTTTGCCTAGTGGCAGGTTACAACTGAACAGATTTGTTTTACTTTGTTAAATTAAGTCACACATAAATGCTTTTCAGGTGGCTAAATAAAGTTAAATACAAATGTGTAATATTTATTCCACACAAATATATTCTACTGTATCACAACTGAATATAATGCCAAGTGAGTTTTTCCTTAGCTGAATCCCCAAAATGCTGATGGCCACTCCAGTGCCAGTCAATACAAGGGGTTGTTGATGGAATTAACTGATAAACCAACCAATGATAAGAATAAACCAGGAGTTTTATTTGAGCCAAACTGAAGACAATAACTGTTTGAATGGTGTTCTGCCAGACTACAAAATACAGGAGGCTTAGAAAGGCAAATACTGCAAAATGATTAAGTCGTTTGCTAAGAATTAAGAATGAAGCTGGCAAGAAGTAATGGTGCTTGTTAAAGGAAGGATTGGTTGGGGTGTAAGTTGCCTGCATATTTACAGGGGGAGAACTTGAGAACATAAGATTGCAGCTGGCAGCTGCTTATAGATACTGTTTTGAGAATGACAGGTAGTATCCTTGAGTCTGATATAGTTTAGAAAATTTAAGTTCTCAGTGATGCAGGAATGTGTCTGAAACCACAATCACTATGGTCATCTGTCTCTGTTTTGGATGCTTGAACCACAGTTATTCCATTCTTATTTTTAAATGCATTCTTTTTTAATGGTTAAAGCAGCTGTACAATGCATATTTGACCAGCCATAAGACAAGTTGTCCTAGTTAGCACCAAGTTTAAGTTAAACCAAGAATAAGCCAGACTGATTTGCACATACCTCACATACACTTCTCCACTAAGAAGGCCTGGGAATAGCAACATTACCAAAGGAATGAGCACCCCCAGTGCCCAAATCTTTATTTGTCAATACCTTTGCAGGTTTGGAGCAGGGCCATTATAAGATTGGAAATCTAAAATATTGTTATTTTAGAAAATAAGAGACTCTGAGGACGTGTCAAGATTCACACAGATGAACTTGAAGGGGTGCCCACTGGCCAAATCTGGAAAAACTTTAGATCAAAATAAAGTATGATAATAGCAGATTATTGGTTATTGAATAACAATCATGAATTCACACCAATATATGTTAACTAATGAATGATAAATGGGGAGAAGAGAAGGCTCTTAGTTGGTAGAATACCAACTAATGCATGAAGAAAGAATGAGCAAATTAGACAATCATCTTTGGGCAACCATTATAGTAATAGTTCAAGTCATTATTGAATGCTAAAACTAATGGTGGAAATACGTGTGCACGTCTAGATTCTCTACATGAACAGGTCCTGTTCCCAGGTGTTCTGTGCACATAGGGTGACAGATTTTGGCTGTGATACCATTCCTTACATTAATGATGTTGCTATCTTGTACCCTTTACCTGAGATAAACTCTAGATTTGTAAGCATTGCCAAAATAAATAAATAAAATGAATAAAACTAATGGTTGAAAGAACAGTAAATTCACATAGTCTTAAAATAATTCTCCATAAGACATTAATTGCAAAGGGAAAAGAGTAACTTTAGACTAGAGAAACCCCATAAACACCACCTCAATCATGATCAAAGTTAACATCAGCAGTAGTAGGACAAATGGAAATCATGTACTATCCAAGAAGATGCAATGAGAACACAATGTTACTTCTGTGATGTTCCTGCTAAAAATGCAAAAGTTGACTCTAGTTGTAAGGGAAATACCAGACAAACCCAAACTGAGGGAAACTTTACGAAGTAACTAGCCTGTAATTTTCAAAAATATCAACGTCAAGAAAAGTCAAGAAAAGAGTTAAAGAAGAGTTCCAGACTGAAGGAGTCTAAAAAGATTTAAAAGTAAACGCAATACAAGGCAAACAATAAGGTATTAACTTCCAAAATATACAAACAGCTCATACAATTCAATATAAAAAATAAGAACCAAATCAAAGAATGGGAGGAAGATGTAGATAGACATTTCTCCAAAGAAGACATACAGATGGCCAACAAGCGCATGAAAAGATGCTTAGTATTGCTGATTATTAAAGAATTGCAAACCAAAACTACAATGAGGTATTACCTCACACCAGTCAGAATGGCCATCTTCAAAAAGTCTACAAATAGTAAATACTGGAGAGGGTGTGGAGAAAAGGGAACCCTGCTACACTGTTGGTGGGAATGTAAACTGGGACAGCCACTGTGGAGAACAGCATGGAGGTTCCTTCAAAAACTAAGAATAGCATTACCATATGATCCAGCATTCTCCTTCCTCTGCACATATCCAGAAAAGACAAAAACTCTAATGCAAAAAGATACATCACCCCAATATTCATAGCAGCACTCTTTACAATAGCCAAGACATGGAAACAATCTAAATATCTACCAACAGATGAATAGATAAAGAAGATGTGGTGTGTGTGTGTGTGTGTGTGTATATGTTTGTGTATATAGAATATTACTCATCCATAAAAGGAATGAAATGATGCCATCTGCAGCAACATGGATGGACCTAGAGATTATCATATTAAGTGAAGTAAATCGAAGACAAGTCTCATATGATGTCACTCGTGTGGAATCTATGATACAAATGAACTTACTTGCAGAACAGAAATAGACTCACAGACATGGAGTGCAAACTTGTAGTTACCAAAGGGGAAACATGTAAGACAGGATAAATTGGGAGTTTAGGAGTAACAGATACACACAACTATATATTAAGTAGATAAACAGCAAGGGCCTACTGTAGCATGGGAAACTATATTCAATATCTTTTATAACCTCTGATGGAAAAGAATCTGTTAAAGAATAGATATATCTGTATGTGTAGAACTGGGTCACTTTGCTGTCCACCCAAAACTAGCACAACGTTGTAATCAACTATACTTCAGTTTGAAAAAAAGAGATTCCCTAGGGCTTCCCCGGTGGGTCAGTGGTAAAGAATCCACCTGCCAATGCAGGAGACACAGGTTTCATCCCTGACCTGGGATGGTCCCACATGCTGTGAGGCAACTAAGGCCACACACCAAAACTATTAAGCCTGTGCTCTAGAGCCCGGCAGCTGCAGCTAATGAGCCCGTGTGCTGCAGCTATTGAACTCCACACACCTAGAGCCTCTGCTCTACAATAAGAGAAGCCATCGCAATGAGACGCCCACACACCACAATTAGACAAAAGCCACCACTCGCCGCAACGAGAGAAAAGTCTGCACAGCAATGAAGACCCAGCAAAGCCAAAAATAAATAAATTTTTTAAAAGAGATTCCCAAAGAAAGTAAATGCAATTCTATGTTTTCTATAAAAATCACAATTTGGCAATAGTCCAAGTGTAGTTTTGAAATTTTGCTATCACTTTTAAATTATTAAAAATATCCCCAACTACATGAACGCAGAGCTATGACCCTGCCATGAACTCAAGAAACACCTGTACTTGTAGGGTCTTTATGCTTAAGCTTAATTAGCTTCATGATAAATTTGTATCTGCTTGTGAGTACATGAAGGTGGGATGCATTCCTAAAATGAAAGCACTAACTAAATCAATAAACATGGGTTATTATGCATAAACTTGGGGGAGTATTTTCCCAGTATCATCCCCCAGCTGTTTGTCTTTATTTGTCTTCAGATCTCTGGAGTCATGATGTATCTCCAACCTAAGCATCTTCCAGCTTAAATAATACATAGTTAATCCTCCCAGTCTGCACTAGTATTTATAGTGCTTCTCAAATGTCAGAGGACTTTCACTGAGCCCTAATTATCTGATGATTGCTACTCTTTTTTACCCTTGATCTCCTTGAGGATGTCTTGAATCTGCATTTTATATGTAAGATCTCCCTTATATGTGGAAGTTAAAAAAGCCAAACTCAGAATAGATCAGTGGTTTCTAGGGGTGGGGGAAATGAGAAGATGTTGGTCAAAAGGTTTGAACTTCCAGTTATAAGTGGAATAAGTTCTAGGAATCTAATTATAGCACAGTGACTATTTTTAACAATACTATGTTATATACTTGAAAGTTGCTAACAGAATAGATCTTAAAAGCTCTCTCAATAATGACAACAACAAAAACAAAATGGTAATTATGTGAGGTCAAGGATTGTGTCAACTAATCTTATTGCAGTTGTCATTCCATAGTATATACATGTATCAATTCATCACAAGGTATACCTTAAAAAAGTTTGCTTGAGATTTGCTAAAGAATAGATCTTAAATGTTCTCTCTCTCTCTCACACACACACAAATCATAATATGTTAAGTGATAAGAAACAAAGAAGATGCTTCGTCTCTAGCTGGGATGGCTTGGGGGGATGGTTGGTGGGAGTAGCGGACATGATTGACTGCCTGTATGACCATTCACTCCATAGTAGGTTTGCTGGTTGCCTCCCATTAGAACTTCTTTCTTAGTAGCAAGCCCTGGACAATGTCTCGGGCTAAAAATGACATTTATCAGCCTCCTTTGCAATGTGAGAAGAAATCTTACCTGGACCTCTGTGCAGTCTCTTTAGAAGAGAGAGATTGGACCCTTCTCTTTCGTTTCTACCCTATTGCCTAGGGTGAAGATGTGGCTGGACTGTGGCCTGGAAGCCTCAGACAGAAGAGCAGGAAGGTTAGAGGGAGCTCAGACTCCTCATCACTTTATGGAGCTAATACAACTGTCCTGGATTGTCTGCTTTTGTATTTCTTTGTGTAATTAAACTACACTTGAGTTGGTGAATGCCTGGGAAGCAATTTCATTTAAACCATGAGCAAATGAAAAGTCAGAAAAAAGAGTCAAAAGTAAGGAGAAAAATCACCAGAAAGTGGTGACTTCAGAAACCAAGGGGATAGAACTTTAAGAAGGGATAATTGCTGGAAGCAGTATGGAGTTTCCTTTAAAACTAAAAATAGAGCTACTATATATGATCCAGCATTCCCACTCCAGGACATATATCCTGAGAAAACTCTAATTTGAAAAGATGTATGCACCCCTATGTTCACTGTAGCACTATTTACAATAGTCAAGACATAGACGCAACCTAAATGTCCATTGACAGATGAATGGATAAAGGTGATGTGGTGTATAAATGCAATGGAATAATACTCAGCCATAAAAAGAATGAAATGACGCCATTTGCAGCAACATGAATGGACCTAGAGATGATCATACTAAGTACAGTTAAGTCAGACAGAGCAAGATAAGTATCATATGATATCACTTATATGTGGAATCTGAAAACTGATACAAATGAACTTATTTACAAAACAGACACAGTCTCACAGACTTCAAAAATAAACCTATGATTACCAAAGGGGAAGTGGGGGAAGGATAAATTAGGAGTTTGGAACTGGCAGATACAAACTACTATATATAAAACAGATAAATAACAAAGACATATATATAACACAGGGAACTATACTCAGTATCTTATAAAAACCTACAAGGGAAAAGAATCTGAAAAAGAATATATATATGTATATTTCTATATTATATTAGCTATACTTCAGTAAAAAATGATTAAAAACTTTAGAGAAGATCATTTAGTAAATATTTAAGTCATTGCACTTTTTGACTCTAAAAAGGAAGGATAATTGCTGCAGAGAAGAGACTGTGGGGTTTCGCAGCGTGGGGTTCACTGATGCCCTTGAAGAGCACTGCTATAGTAAATAAATGAGGTGGAGGCTTCTAACACTGGGCAAGGACACTGGGAGTATTGGTTACTTTGGTGGTTCTCAAATCTTAGAGCAACTTTTTTTTTTAAATTTTATATTGGAGTATAGTTGACTTACAGTGTTAGTTTCAGATATATAGTACAGTGATTCAGTTATACATACACATGTATCCATTCTTTTTCAGATTATTTTCCCATATAAGTTATTACATAGTATTGAGCAGTGTCCCCTGTGCTATACAGTAGGTCCTTGTTGATTATCTATTTTATATACAGTGGTGTGCAACTTTGTTTTAAAAGAAAAAAATGACAGTTTGCCATGCACCTTTTATAAGTTCAGGGGCTGAGTCTCAGGAGGCTGCCTTTTAAACAAGGACTTGGGTGAGTCTGGTGTGAGTTGTTCATAAACCAGACCTTAAGGAGCATGGAGGTACTCTTGCTATGAATTGTTTATGAAAGGAAGAAGGAGGGTAGCTAACTTGAGGACAGGCAGGGTTGATGGAAGGCATTTATGTTGGGGAAGACTCAAGCATTATTGAAAGGATGGAGGAGAGACAGAAATACAGAAGATAACACAGGTGATCCCTGGTAGCACAAGGTCCTGGAGAAGAACATAGCTGGTAAAGGCTGAAAGATTCTCCAAGCCATGAAAGAAACAGATAAGGAGGGTAAAGCTATCTACCCCAAACCACTTGCAGCTAGATTTTCTGCACTTTCTCATATCCTGCTCTTTCTGCTTTCTCTGTCCAGCTGGAGGTGAGGACTTCTCTCTTATTCTGGAAATCCTGAATGATTCTACCCGATGGCCCACTCCTTAATAAATGAACAAAATGGATCAGATGACACAAGTGGAAACTAACAGAGGATTTTGATTCAATGGAAAAAATTCCATTAACCAATTAGATTAAGATTCTTTTCATCTTTACAATAAGATGGGCTACCTCCAGAGGATGTGAACTTCTCATCTCGGGAGATTTCAAGCAGAGGCTGCAAAATATGGTGATAAATACTGTAGATACACTTGATGTGCAGATAGATGTTTGAACTAGACAAGTTTGCATTCTTCTTTGGCTCTGAGATTCTAGGATTTTGATAATATTGGACTGGAAGACCCTCCATAGGGGAAGAGAAAAACAGAAGTAGGGAAGAGAGCTGGGAAGAAATTGGGAACTATAGACAGCATAAGAATACTGGGGTAGAATAAAAATAGAAGATAGAAGGACAGCATTCAAAGTAGGTTTTACCTTTTATATGATTTTTACCTTAGGTTGGCTCAATATTTCCTTAACCCCCAGCTATGTGATGGTGCCAGAGTTTGATGTAAATTCCAAGTCAAAACTTGAAAGTGCCTCAGGCTGTGTCTATGCCTCAGTCTTGCAGCGAAGAGAATGTTCAGTCCATCACTGAGGCCAATCCTGATGTTTTCAAGGTGAATAAATTATTACATAAGGCATGAAAAAGGTGATCAAATGCTGCTGGCTTCCAGACTCTCAGCTTTTTATGGGTATAAATGGCAGGAGCAATTATTAACAGCCACTGTATTAAATCTTGGCAGAGAGTAGAGATTATTTGGGGGAGGGAGAATTTTTTTCTAAAAAATAAAGGAATTTATTTAATGACTCATGTTGATTAATGTGTTGTTTTTTCCATGAGTCGAGCATGTAGGGTTGATTACTGCTAAGTAAAAGGCTAAATGCAAATAAGAGGGAAAAAATAAAAACAAAAGAGGTGCTATGCTCATTGTGAAAGACAAAGCTGAGTATTAATAATTATATTAATTGACATGAATAATGCATCAAGAAAAAAGGCTGATTAATATAAATAATGATGAACTGAAATTACATGACAGTCTCTTCAAAGCATTCCACAAATTTCACAGACACTCTTTTAGGCACATACCTCCCCAGAGCCATCAATTTCTAGTTCCAAATGGAAAAACAGGTGTGGGTGGACTGATGTTTGATGATAGGCATGTAGGTGATGAGTAGCAGAAATCCAAGCTCAGAAGAGTTCAGCCGCTGTTCTGGCTAATCCTTTGATGTCAATTTGTATCTTACACTCTTTTCAGAAAGAATTGTACTGTTGGAAGTATAGCAAACATTCGGCTGAAATGGGAGTGATGGAAATAATTGAAATGACTTCATAGCATCTGACTGACCAAAGGTGATGATTTCCTGGGGGAATGGCTTGTTGAGGTAGTGCTGGCAATGCTTAACTGGATTTCTCTCCCATCATTAACGGTGTGAAGCCCAGGTACATCATGAGCATGGGTGGATTCAATCTATTTTATGCACCCATGCCTGACATTAGAACAAGGGACTCAGTTGCTATTTTAGAAGGTAATTCAAAGTCTTCTGTATACTCCTCTGTCTTGATGGGTTTCAAACATCCCCAGAATCCTTGAGGGGGCCAGTGATGAACTTCTTAGACCAAATCATTGTACCTTAGAACAAGTCCAATAAGTTACTTTGTGGATTATAGACTGTTGTGCAGTGGAGGCTAAACAGCAGAGTTTGAAATAAGTGTAAAGGAGACAAACTAGTTGTAAAACCAGCCCAGAAGAATATGGCCCCAAAACTTTACTGCTAGCCTAGGATAAAAAGCTCTCCAATATCTAAAATACTGTTTGGAAATAACTATGTCAGCAGTAGGCAAGAGAGAGGGGTGCCAGAGTATGTATTAATATCTTTCTAATCTAGAAGAAGACAGTGGTCTTACAGAGTGCAGAGTATATTCAGCATAGAATAGATTCTTTATTTGATTGGAAAGCAGGATGTGTAAGGAAAAGAAACAAACACACATTAAATATATATATACGTGTATATATATATATAGTATTATATTTTACCATTACCATTAGAAAGTAATGGCTCTGAGAGATTTTAAAAGGAAAGAGCCTATTGTTTTGATATTACCTTAAATCTTTAAGATTTGTTGTTGTTCAGTCACTTAGTCATGTCCGATTCTTTGCGACCCCGTGGACTGCAGCATGCCAGACTTCCCTGTCCTTCACCATCTCCCGGAGCTTGCTCACACTCATGTCCATTGAGTTGATGATGCCATTCATCCATCTCATTCTCTGTCGTCCTCTTCTCCTCCTGACTTCAATCTTTCCCAGCATCAGGGCCTTTTCTAATGAGTTGTCTCTTCTCATCAGGTGGCCAAAGTATTGGAGCTTCAGCTTCAGCATCAGTCCTTCCAATGAATATTCAGGATTAATTTCCTTTAGGATTGACTGGTTTGATCTCCTTCCTTGCAGTCCAAGGGACTCTCAAGAGTCTTTTCCAACACCACAGTTCAAAAGCATAATTTCTTTGATGCTCAGCCTTCTTTATGGCCCAATTCTCACATCCATATATGACTACTGGAAAACTATACAGACTTTGTTAGCAAAGTAATGTCTCTGTCTTTTAATATGCTGTCTATGTTTGTCATAGCTTTTCTTACAAGGAGCAAGTGTCTTTTAATTTCTTGGCTGCAGTTACCATCTGAAGTGATTTTGGAGCCCAAGAAAATAAAAGTCTCTCACTGTTTCCATTGTTTCCCCATCTATTTGCCATGAAGTGGTGGAACTAAGCCATGATCTTAGTTTTTTGAATGTTGAGTTTTAAACCAACTTTTTCATTCTCCTCTTTCCCTTCCATCAAGAGGCTCTTCACTTTTTGCCGTAAGGGTGGTGTCATCTGCATATCTGAAGTTGTTGATATTTCTCTCCACAATCCTGATTCCAGCTTGTGCTTCATCTAGCCTGGCATTTTGCATGATGTACCCTGCATAGAAGTTAAATAAGCATGGTGACAATATACTCTTTTCCCAGTTGACATACCTATTTTCCAATTTTGAACCAGTCTGTTGTTCCATATTTGGTTCTCACTGTTGCTTCTTGACCTGCATACAGGTTTCTCAGGAGGCAGGTTAGGTGGTCTGGTATTCCCATCTCTTTCAGAATTTTCCACAGTTTGTTGTGATCCACACAGTCAAAGGCTTTAGCATAGCCAATGAAGCAGAAGTAGATGTTTTGCTGGAATTCTCTTGCTTTTTCGATGATCCAGAGAATGTTGGCAATTTGATCTCTGGTTCCTCTGCCTTTTCTAAATCCAGCTTGAACATCTTCATTCATGCACTGTTGAAACCTAGCTTGGAGAATTTTGAGTATTACTTTGCTAGCGTGTGAGATGAGTTCAATTGGATGGTAGTTTGAAAATTTTTTGACATTGCCTTTCTTTGGGATTGGAATGAAAACTGACCTTTTCCAGTCCTGTGGCCACTGCTGAGTTTTTCAAATTTGCTGGCATATTAAGTACAGCACTTTCACAGCATCATCTTTTAGGATTTGAAATAGCTCAGCTGGAATTCCATTACCTCCACTAGCTTTGTTCATAATGATGCTTCCTAAGGTCTGCTTGACTTCACACTCCAGGGTATATCTATATCTGTATCTATCTCCTCAAAGCTAAATATGTGTTTCCCATCTTCTAATTCTACGTATATATGTGTGTGCATGTAGTTAAGATTAGAAGATGGAAAGTTTGGAAGAAAAGCAGATTCAGCTTTATTTCCTTTCTCTGATCTTCCCAGATGAGGTTAAACACTCCAATTAAGTGCCTACACATCTTTTTTACCAAACATATATCACATTTTATTGCTACTGTTTCTTTAATTGTGATTTTCCCGTTAAACTCAAATGGTCTGAGGACAACATCCTCTCACTAAGCACCCAGGAAAGACTAGGACATGTGAGTGCTCAATGCATATTTGTTAAGTTAATGAATGAATGGGCAATGGGAAGCCATCAGTGACCTCTGCGTTAGGGAGGCATCTGATTTAGGAGAGTCGTGGGGCAGTGAAGTTGTAGGATACCTGGGCAATGAGACTGGGGCATTCCTTACCCATTTATCAGGGGCTGTGCTAGGGGTATAATCTCACTTGGATTTAAACCACTCATTATTATGGTGTCACTTTGGAGACTGTGGTATCTCAAGTCGAGAAAGCTGTAAGGCATGCTCCTTCTATCCCTTCCATCATTGGAGAAGTTTATTGTTTTCCTACTTTGGTCTTAAAACTGCAGAGGAGGAAATTTTTAAAATTTTATTGATATATAATTGATTTACAACATTGTGATAATTTCTGCTCTACAGCAAAGTGATTCAGTTACATGAATATACATCTATCTTTTTCGTATTCTTTTCTATTATGGTTTATCACAGGATATTGAATATAGTTCCCTGTACAATACAGTAGGACATTGTTGTTTATTCTTCCTATATATGATGGATATATATATTCTTGCATCTGCTAATCCCAAACTCCCAATTCATCCCTCCTTGACAACCCCTCTCCCTCATGGAGGAGGAAATTGAATCTTAAAGGAGTTCGTGGTTTTCATGAGGTTACACCGTTTGAAGGAGCAAAGCTGAAACTGGATCTCAAGTTCCCAAATTCCTATCCTTCCTGCTCTTTCTGCAGCTCTTTAGAAAGATCTATCTTGTATAGTTATTTAGGATGAATTTAAGGAGGAGATAT
Source organism: Cervus canadensis (assembly GCF_019320065.1). Classification (NCBI taxonomy): domain Eukaryota; kingdom Metazoa; phylum Chordata; class Mammalia; order Artiodactyla; family Cervidae; genus Cervus; species Cervus canadensis. The sequence goes on from NC_057410.1 coordinate 10,696,628, forward strand.
TATAATTAAGAAAGGGATTATCTCTAGATGTGACATATTGAGGGTTGTGTAAAGATGATTATATTGAGAATGAAAAGAAAGCAATGTCTCTGAGAGACTTTAAAAATAAAGAGTTTATTGTTTTATAGTAGGTTAAATCTTGAAGAGAGGTTTAGGGAGTAAAAAGAGTGAAACTGCTAATTCCTGAGCGTTCATCACATGCTGATAAATGTGAATTAAGAAAGTGATATTTTGCACCCAAACAATAATAACAGAAAGCATAACAATACCTAATAATAACTATGGAATTCTCTGCTGAGCAAAAGGTTTAGAATGGAGACTCTAGGAGAAGAAAAGTGGAGACAGGGGTTTCTGTAGGATGGGCAGAAATGCCAAGATGTATATTTTAAAAGGGTGGAAAAAAAGGTCACTAATTGTTATTGTCAAAGATGCCCTGAGTAACACAGCCCACTGACAAAGTATGAGTCCCCAGGTTAAATGTTAAACAGGTCCCCAAAGCTAAATATGTGTCCCCTAGGCAAAAAATTTATAGAAGTCTATTGTCCAAAAGTAATGGATACACATCTCTGAAATTTGTTAACAATTTAGTACGTTTAATATAAATGTTTAACAGTGCCTGATAACAGTTTCAGTCCTGTTTTATTAAAAAAACATTTGTTGATCATACATTATGTGCTTGGCATTTAAAATACTATCATTTTATCACCATCATCATTAATATTATTAGCGCTATTTTATACTTGTTTAGGCAACTTAGAATAGATAATATAAAAAAGGTGCAAATAGATACTGTGTTGGCTTTATTTCTAAGAATGGAAAAAAAATTCTTCTGAATATTGGCAAATCAACAGTGGGCTGTTCCATCTGTACCCTAAATCATATCAGGGTCCAAAGGAAAAAAATTAAGCTACCACTTTCAAAGTGACACTGGCATTAAATCAGCTATTACCAGGAAAATACATTCTTGACATACCTCCCTGATAATTCTACCTGCCAAAAGGCAAGGAAAGCAGTGAAGGGGAAAAAATTGCTACTTTGAATCTAATCATAACCTCCATGAAAGAATTTGTTGACTAAGTGCTAGAACCTTGGAAGAATAAAATGATGTGGTGTAATATTTTGTGAAAGGAAGAAGAAAACTAGACATGTATCGGATTACATTTTATTTCATGATTATCATTATTTTTATTACAAAATAAGTGTTCAGAGAAGACAAATTTAAAAAATGTAGAAAATTACAAAGGAATAAATAGAATAGTAATCTAGAGAAAACACTGTTAACATTTTGATGTCCACTCCTGACTTTTTAATACCTGCATTACGTTTCTCTTGTTATGCAATTTGTGTTATACTTTACATAAAATTTTATACCCTGCTTTCATCTATTAACAATACATCATAAACAGTTTCCCACTTTATTACATGTTCTACTGAGGCATTATTTTAATGTCTCCATGATATACTATTAAAAGAAAATGCTGAGTTAATTTTCATCAGCCCTATGTGCTAGACAGTACATAATGAAGGCATTATTGGAGTCTCTCAGTTAATGCTCATGTCAGTCACCATGTTAACACTTTGAGGATCTCTATTTATATTAAGATTTAAGGGAAATAAATAACTTGCCCAAGGCTCTGAAGGTAAGAATTGTAAGATTCAAATTTGAATCTAGCTACTTTAAAACTGGGCTTCCCTGGTGGCTCAAATGGCAAAGAATCTGCCTGCAATGCAGGAGACCTCAGTTTGACCCCTGGGTTGGGAAGATGCCCTGCAGAAGGGAAAGGCAACCCACTCCAGTATTCTTACCTGGAAAATTCCATGGACAGAAGATCCTGGTGGGCTACTGTCCATAGGGTCACAGAGTCAGACATGACAGCACTATGCTTTTAACAACTACATTATGGTATTTCTATTATAGAAATTTATCAAAATTGACTTAATCCAATCTCCTATTGTTTAACTTCTAAAGGATTTCCATTTTTAGGCAATTACAAATAAAACTGTCTTTAACAACTTTGGTCATATACTTTTGTAAATATCCTCCATTGTTACTTCCTTAAAATAAAGCTATTAAAAAATAAAATTGCTGGATGAAAGAATGTGAATGATCTAAAGATGCTTGATATAGTTGAAAATATATTTGCCAATTTGATAAAAAATGTACTTTTCTTTCATTTTTTAATTTTTATTTATTTATTTATTTTTACTTTTCTTTAAATTTGTATTTCTTAGGTTACTAGTGAGGCTTTAGATTGGCTTTAGATTCCTTTAAAAACACATGATAATGTTTTTGGCATAATTTCTACTGACTTTTACATTTTTATTATTGATTTACAAGAACTCTTTACATATTAATAATAGTCGATTTTTTCATAAATTTTTCAAGCTTTTCTTCTAAAAATTAGTCTTAAAATTTTATTTATGGTATCTTTTTAAGTTTGAGATTTTAACCTTTAGTAATACATCAGTATTTTCCACAGTTGTTTTCTATTTGTGTTGTGATCAGAAAGGTTTTGCATTCTCTGATTTCAGACAAATATTTAATCCTATTTTTGAGCAAATATAAAGACTTTCTTTTAAAAATTGAATCCAGTTTTTAGCTATGTCAGTCTTACATATTTTAAAGTATGTGATCTATAATTAAATTATACACAGCACTGTAGGGTAGAAGAGAATTGATTTACATGCTATGACATCCTTGTACCTTTTAACTGTTTGTTAGTGGCTGGTGAAACATAATTAGGTTATACTGTTGTTTAGAGACAGATCATATTCACATCATTCCTTTGTCTTTGAGAAACAAGGATTGCCTACAAAGCAACTCTAAATTTGTGCAGTTCAGAGTAGGTGTCTCAATAGATGACAGACCATTCTCTCTAGTAAAATCTTGTGCTTTATCTATTGGGACTGCCTCAAGAGAAAGTAAATAATTCCTGCTCCTCACATTATGATGTTTCTGTTGGTGTAATCTTCTCAACCTTTCAACTACCATTCTACATTTGCGCATGTAATATACTTAGCATCATTTTAAGTGATAAGTTACCTATTTCTCTGTGGTGGTATATGATAGCTCAGCATTGCTATTATCCCACGGCATCCTCTATTTGTACCTTTATTTTCTTCCCATCACTCTGGATATGTCTTATGGAAACTCTTCCAGTAGAGCCCTTGATTTCCAGATTAAGTTCCTTCAAGTGAATTGAAAGAGGACTATTGGCCCTATCAGAGTCCTGCTTGTCATGGATGCCAGCAAGTGGGGGTGGTGTTAGAATCTGTGCTGCCTTGATGGGACCAGGCTGAACTGATGTAGTAATAATTAAAGGATCAAACTTTGTGGAATTTAATTTTTAAATACATCTGAAATTTACTCTGGGGTATAGTGTGAAATGGAAATCTACTCTTAGGCTAGTTTTTAACAAGTAATGATTTATTTTCCCAATGATTCAAAATGCTACCTCTTTTGTACATTAAATTTATATATTTATGTATATGTAGATATACTGACACATACATATACACACATGTATCTGCTTCTGAGGTTTTCCTTCCCTTATTCTTTTCCATTAGTCAGTTTCTTTAGTCCTGTGTAACTCTCATATTGTTTTCATCATTACAGTGTTAAAGCATATTTTAACATCAGAGAGTGGCACTCCAAACCATCTTTTGTGCCGGTAATCAATGCATCGACTCTCAGCTCCAGATTTACCCTTCATTGAATGCTCTGGGAAAATGGAGCTGGCTCTTTTAAATATTTCTCTTGGTCCGCTGGCATGATAGCAGTCTTTGTCAGTAGAGGGCACATGAGACATGGCCAAGGAGGGTGTCTGCCCTCTCAGTCCTGGAGGGCTTGCTTCCTTGGCAGGCAGCAGGCAGGGCTTCTCGAATGCCCAGCTCTTGCAGGGCACAGCAGGGTGAGGCATCTAGCAGCCAGTAGATCCACCCCACCCCACCCGCCTCCACTCTGCCAGCATTCCTTTGGGGCAGTTTTGTGATAAAAAGATTTGAATGAGCTATCTTACAGTGAACAGTTTTCCCCAATATCTATAATGCAAATTTCAAGCAAGTCCCACTGGTGAAGTACCACAATGACTTCTTTGCTGTTCCGTGAGCCCCAGGTGTGCCTTCAGCAAGGTCTAGATCTCAGCTCTTAAGAGATTCTTTCTTCTAATAGCCCTAAAATCCACGACGGCTTAGTATAGATGCTAATTTTATATTCTTAACTCTCTTTACTTCTCACTGGCTAAGCCCTCAATACTTCAACTAAGCCCCTTCTTAAAGTTAATAATTCTTATTATTAAATCTTCCCTGTTTGAATTATTGTTTTGTTTCTGTCTCCTGATTGGACCCTGAACAATATCATTCTTTTTCCAAAACTTCATAAATCCTCTTTTTATTTTTCCAGATGAATTTTAGGATATGTAAAATTCAAGAAAAATCCTCTTACATTTTCCATTATAATTACATTAATCTTATACATTAATTTGTGAAAGTTTATATATGTGTGTGTATATATATATGTATGTATGTGTATATATGTATGTACATAATATGTATTGGCTACACTGCCCAGCTTATGGGATCTTAGTTCCCCTACCAGGGATCAAACCTATGCTCTTGGCAATGAAAGCATGGAATTTTAACCACTGGACCACCAGGGAATTCCCAAAAGTTACCATATTTTTAATAGTGAATATTGATTTTCTTCTGGAGAAACCAGTCCTCCTCTGTTCTTGAGAAAAAGAAATTATTTTCTTTATTTAGGCCCTCCAGATTTCTTAACTTCTAGATGTTTTGTTGACTGTTATTATGAATGTGATCATTTCCCCTTATATTTTCTACTTGGTTCAGAGGTAATGATTAACCTGATTGATCCCCTGAAATTGGGCTCTCAGAGAACTGGCCTTCTGCAGAACTTTGTGGGACTTAGATAAAGCCAAATGTTAAAGTAATCAATTTTGGCATAATATGAGGTGGTGGATCCATCACAAATCATATAAGTTCCAAATGCAAAACTTAAACACTTGTCATTGTTCTAGTTACTGTGGTTGTGTAACAATTTATCCAACATTTAGTGGCATAAGACAACCATTTCTTACACTTACAGATTAAGAATCCGGGCAGGACAGAGTGTATATAACTCGTCTCTGTCCCCTGAATGTCTGGGGCTCACTGGAATATTTTAGATTGGAGACTGAAGTCATCTGAAGCCTTGTTAACTTACATGCCCCATTGATGTTTGCTGTTGGTTGGGGGAGCCTCAGTTCTTCTCCATGTAGGCTTCTCCATGTGGTCTCTCCAGGTAGGCTAGTTTGGGCTTCCTCATGGCACTGTGGCTAATTTCCCCCAATGCCAGCCTCCCAAACAGAATGCACCCAGTTGAAGTTGTGTCCTTTTGTCTCACTAGCCTTGAAAGTCGTATAATATTCCTTCCTCTGGAAGGAATCCTATTGGTCAGAGCAGTCAAATGCACATTCTGGTTCAAGGAGAAGATGTGTGTCTCCTCGCTCAGTCGTGTCCGACTCTTTGCGACCCCATGGACTGTAGCCTATCAGGCTTCTCCATCCATGGGATTTTCCAGGCAAGAATACTGGAGTGGGTTGCCATTTCCTTCTCCAGGAGATCTTCCCAAGCCAGGGATTGAATCCGGGTCTCCCGCATTGCAGGCAAATGCTTTGCCGTCTGAGCCCCAGGGAGAGAATAGATAGACCCTACTCTTGGTGGAGTGTGGCAAGGTTCTACTAGAGCATGTGGGATCAGAAATATTGCTGTGGCCATTTTTGGGTAATAGAATCTTCTACTGTCCCCAAATAATATCTAAAGGATTGGTACTTCCCAAACTGTGAATGCTGAGGTGGCCATGCAATGATGAGGAATAAGCTGTTGTTCTCTTGATCATGCTTGGTGAGTGACTGGTGTTTCTCCAGTTAGGCATTTATAAGTCCTGTATCCTTGAGCCAGGAGCCCTCTCCTGGCATCTGACACCTGGTTCTGTTAGACCTCTATGTGCTTTTTGGAACGTGAAGGGTAATTTTAAATTCACAGACCATGATACTGCTTCAGTCTCCATAATGTTTCCTCAATAAATGTTACAGAGGCCTGCTCGTGTGCCCTCTGGCAATTTGCCTTCCTTTGCCCTAGATTGGATTTTGCTGGTATCAGCTCAGTTCAGTCGCTCAGTCATGTCTGACTCTTTGAGACCCCATGGACTACAGCACGCCAGGCTTCCCTGTCCATCACCAACTCTGGGAGCTTACTCAAACTCATGCCCATCAAGTCGGTGATGCTATCCAACCATCTCTTCCTCTGTCGTCCTCTTCTCCTCCCACCTTCAATCTTCCCCAGCATCAGGGTCTTTTCCAATGAGTCAGTTCTTCGCAGCAGGTGGCCAAAGTATTGGAGCTTCAGCTGCAGCATCAGTCCTTCCAATGAATATTTGGGACTGATCTCCTTTAGAATGGACTGGTTGGATCTCCTTGCAGTCCAAGGGACTCTCAAGAGTCTTCTCCAACACCACAGTTCAAAAGCATCAATTCTTTAGCACTCAGCTTTCTTTATAGTCTAACTCTCACATCCAAACCTGACTACTGGCAAAAACATAGCTTTGACTAGATGGACCTTTGTTGGCAAAGTAATGTCTGGTTTTTAATATGCTGTCTAGGTTAGTCATAGCTTTTCTTCCAAGGAGCAAGCATCTTTTAATTTCATGTCTGAGGTCACCATCTATAGTGATTTTGGAACACAAGAAAATAAAGTCTATCACTGTTTCCATTTTCTTCCTCATCTATTTGCCATGAAGTGATGGGACCGGATGCCATAATCTTAGTTTTCTGAATGTTGAGTTTTAAGCCAACTTTTTCACTCTCCTCTTTGCTGGTATATAAAAATCTAATTTTTATTTATTTATAGTTGCATTGCTAAACTTTTTACTGCTTCTAAACTCTTTTCAGTTGATTCTCTTGCATTTTCTAGGTAACCGATTCTTCCAATAATGACAGTTAAATTTTCTTGCTTTTTATTGTCTTCAATTCATTCAGTTCAGTCGCTCAGTCATGTCCAACTCTCTGTGACCCCATGAATCGCAGCACGCCAGGGCTTCCTGTCCATCACAAACTCCTGGAGTTTACCCAGACCCATGTCCATTGAGTTGGTGATGCCACCCAGCCATCTCATCCTCTGTTGTCCCCTTCTCCTCCTGCCCTCAATCCCTCCCAGCATCAGGGTCTTTTCCAATGAGTCAACTCTTCGCATGAGGTGGCCAAAGTATTGGAATTTCAGCTTCAGCATCAGTCCTTCCAGTGAACACCCAGGACTGATCTCCTTTAGGATGGACTGGTTGGATCTCCTTGCAGTCCAAGGGACTCTCAAGAGTCTTCTCCAACACCACAGTTCAAAAGCATCAATTTTTCGGTGCTCTGCTTTCTTTAGAGTCCAACTCTCACATCCATACATGACCACTGGAAAAACCATAGCGTTGACCAGACGGACCTTTGTTGGCCAAGTAATGTCTCTGCTTTTTAATATGCTATCTAGGTTGGTCATAACTTTCCTTCCAAGGAGTAAGTGTCTTTTAATTTCATGGCTACAATCACCATCTGTAGTGAGTTTATTGTCTTACACTGGCCAAAATCTGTGGGGAAATGATAAGAGTACTGATAAAGGAAGTCTTTGTCTCTTTATTACTTCTAAGTAAGGAATCTCAATGTTTAGTCATTAAGCATGATACTAGTATTAATAGATGTTTTGAGATCGATTTTTCATCATAATTTTAAAGAATCACTTTCCTTATCCTCACTGGCTAAGGGTTTTTCTTTTCTTTTTTTAATTAAAGTGAAAGATTTCTGTGCACCATCTTTGGAGATTATTTTTCTTCTTTAACTTTTTGGTGTGGATGCTTTATATTAGTCAATTTCCTCACATTAAATCATGCTTGGAAAAAGCTTATTTGGTCATATGCATTTTCCAGTATTAAATTCAATCAGTTACTAATAATTCTTTGCAAATAGCTTTTGCAGCATTCTATTTATTTTTATAAAGTGTCCTCACTGTCATTATTTCTTAGATCGCTTATAATAACATTTTTGTCCCAAAATTATTTTATTTATTATTGCTATCTCCAAGAAGTTGAGACTTGTTTGAAATTCTATTACTACAATTTCGATATTAAGAAGACAAGTTTGTTTATAGAAAAGATATATATTATTTTAGAATGTCAATCAGATTAGACCATGTTTACCACATTAAGAAATTAACTCCACATATAGCTTTTATTATGTTGAGGTATGTTCCTTCTATTCCTGCTTTTTGGAGAGTTTTAATCATAAATGAGTGTTGAATTTTGTCAAAGGCTTTCTCTGCATCTATTGAGATAATCATATGGTTTTTATCTTTCAATTTGTTAATGTGGTGTATTACATTGATTGATTTGCAGATATTAAAGAATCCTTGCATTCCTGGGATAAAGCCCACTTGGTCATGATGTATGATTTTTTTAATATGTTGTTGGATTCTGTTTGCTAGAATTTTGTTAAGGATTTTTGCATCTATGTTCATCAGTGATATTGGCCTGTAGTTTTCTTTTTTTGTGGCATCTTTGTCTGGTTTTGGAATTAGGGTGATGGTGGCCTCATAGAATGAGTTTGGAAGCTTACCTTCATCTGCAATTTTCTGGAAGAGTTTGAGTAAGATAGGTGTTAGCTCCTCTCTAAATTTTTGGTAGAATTCAGCTGTGAAGCCATCTGGTCCTGGGCTTTTGTTTGCTGGAAGATTTTTGATGACAGTTTCGATTTCCTTGCTTGTGATGGGTCTGTTAAGATCTTCTATTTCTTCCTGGTTCAGTTTTGGAAAGTTATACTTTTCTAAGAATTTGTCCATTTCATCCAAGTTGTCCATTTTATTGGCATAGAGCTGCTGGTAGTAGTCTCTTATGATCCTTTGTATTTCAGTGTTGTCTGTTGTGATCTCTCCATTTTCATTTCTAATTTTGTTAATTTGGTTCTTCTCTCTTTGTTTCTTAATGAGTCTTGCTAATGGTTTGTCAATTTTGTTTATTTTTTCAAAAAACCAGCTTTTAGCTTTGTTGATTTTTGCTATGGTCTCTTTAGTTTCTTTTGCATTTATTTCTGCCCTGATTTTTAAGATTTCTTTCCTTCTGCTAACTCTGGGGTTCTTCATTTCTTCCTTCTCTAATTGCTTTAGGTGTAGAGTTAGGTTATTTATTTGGTTTTTTCTTGTTTCTTGATGTAAGCCTGTAATGCTATGAACCTTCCCCTTAGCACTGCTTTTACAGTGTCCCATAGGTTTTGGGTTGTTGTGTTTTCATTTTCATTCATTTCTATGCATATTTTGATTTCTTTTTTTGATTTCTTCTATGATTTGTTGGTTATTCAGAAGCGTGTTATTTAGCCTCCATATGTTTGAATTTTTAACAATTTTTTTCCTGTAATTGAGATCTAATCTTACTGCACTGTGGTCAGAAAAGATGACTGGAATGATTTCAATTTTTTTGAATTTTCCAAGACCAGATTTATGGCCCAGGATGTGATCTATTCTGGAGAAGGTTCCGTGTGCACTTGAGAAAAAGGTGAAGTTGATTGTTTTGGGGTGAAATGTCCTATAGATATCAATTAGGTCTAGCTGGTCCATTGTGTCATTCAAGGTTTGTGTTTCCTTGTTAATTTTCTGTTTAGTTGATCTATCCATAGTTGTGAGTGGGGTATTAAAGTCTCCCACTATTATTGTGTTACTATTAATTTCCTCTTTCATACTCGTTAGTGTTTGCCGTACATATTGCGGTGCTCCTATGTTGGGTGCATATATATTTATAATTGTTATATCTTCTTCTTGGATTGATCCTTTGATCATTATGTAGTGTCCTTCTTTGTCTCTTTTCACATCCTTTATTTGAAAGTCTATTTTATCTGATATGAGTATTGCGACTCCTGCTTTCTTTTGGTCTCCGTTTGCATGAAATATTTTTTCCAGCCCTTCACTTTTAGTCTGTATGTGTCTCTTGTTTTGAGGTGGGTCTCTTGTAGACAGCATATATAGGGGTCTTGTTTTTGTATCCATTCAGCCAATCTTTGTCTTTTGGTTGGGGCATTCAACCCATTTACATTTAGGGTAATTATTGATAGGTGTGGTCCCGTTGCCATTTACTTTGTTGTTTTGGGTTCACGTTTATACAACCTTTCTGTATTTCCTGTCTAGAGAAGATCCTTTAGCATTTGTTGAAGAGCTGGTTTGGTGGTGCTGAATTCTCTCAGCTTTTGCTTATCTGTAAAGCTTTTGAATTCTCCTTCATATCTGAATAAACCCACAGCAAGCATCACCCTCAATGGTGAAAAATTGAAGGCATTTCCCCTGAAATCAGGAACAAGACAAGGGTGCCCACTCTCACCACTACTATTCAACATAGTGTTGGAAGTTCTGGCCACAGCAATCAGAGCAGAAAAAGAAGTAAAAGGAATCCAGATAGGAAAAGAAGAAGTGAAACTCTCACTGTTTGCAGATGACATGATCCTCTATATAGAAAACCCTAAAGACTCTACCAGAAAATTACTAGAGCTAATCAATGAATATAGTAAAGTTGCAGGATATAGAATTAACACACAGAAATCCCTTGCATTCCTATATACTAACAATGAGAAAACAGAAAGAGAAATTAAGGAAACAATACCATTCACCATTGCAACAAAAAGAATAAAATACTTAGGAGTATATCTACCTAAAGAAACAAAGGACCTATACATAGAAAACTATAAAACACTGATGAAAGAAATCAAAGAGGACACAAACAGATGGAGAAACATACCGTGTTCATGGATTGGAAGAATCAATATTGTCAAAATGGCTATTCTACCCAAAGCAGCCTATAGATTCAATGCAATCCCTATCAAGCTACCAACGGTATTTTTCACAGAACTAGACCAAAGAATTTCACAATTTGTATGGAAATACAAAAAACCTCGAATAGCCAAAATAATCTTGAGAAAGAAGAATGGAACTGGAGGAATCAACCTGCCTGACTTCAGACTCTACTACAAAGCCACAGTCATCAAGACAGTATGGTACTGGCACAAAGACAGAAATATAGATCAATGGAACAGAATAGAAAGCCCAGAGATAAATCCACGAACCTATGGACACCTTATCTTTGACAAAGGAGGCAAGGATATACAATGGAAAAAAGACAACCTCTTTAACAAGTGGTGCTGGGAAAACTGGTCAACCACTTGTAAAAGAATGAAACTAGAACACTTTCTAACACCATACACAAAAATAAACTCAAAATGGATTAAAGATCTAAATGTAAGACCAGAAACTATAAAACTCCTAGAGGAGAACATAGGCAAAACACTCTCCGACATAAATCACAGCAAGATCCTCTATGACCCACCTCCCAGAATATTGGAAATAAAAGCAAAATAAACAAATGGGACCTAATGAAACTTAAAAGCTTTTGCACTACCAAGGAAACTATAAGCAAGGTGAAAAGACAGCCCTCAGATTGGGAGAAAATAATAGCAAATGAAGAAACAGACAAAGGATTAATCTCAAAAATATACAAGCAACTCCTGCAGCTCAATTCCAGAAAAATAAATGACCCAATCAAAAAATGGGCCAAAGAACTAAACAGACATTTCTCCAAAGAAGACATACAGATGGCTAACAAACACATGAAAAGATGCTCAACATCACTCATTATCAGAGAAATGCAAATCAAAACCACAATGAGGTACCATTACACGCCAGTCAGGATGGCTGCTATCCAAAAGTCTACAAGCAATAAATGCTGGAGAGGGTGTGGAGAAAAGGGAACCCTCTTACACTGTTGGTGGGAATGCAAACTAGTACAGCCGCTATGGAGAACAGTGTGGAGATTTCTTAAAAAACTGGAAATAGAACTGCCATATGACCCAGCAATCCCACTTCTGGGCATACACACTGAGGAAACCAGATCTGAAAGAGACACGTGCACCCCAATGTTCATCGCAGCACTGTTTATAATAGCCAGGACATGGAAGCAACCTAGATGCCCATCAGCAGATGAATGGATAAGGAAGCTGTGGTACATATACACCATGGAATATTACTCAGCCGTTAAAAAGAATTCATTTGAATCAGTTCTAATGAGATGGATGAAACTGGAGCCCATTATACAGAGTGAAGTAAGCCAGAAAGATAAAGAACATTACAGCATACTAACACATATATATGGAATTTAGAAAGGCGATAACGATAACCCTATATGCAAAACAGAAAAAGAGACACAGAAATACAGAACAGACTTTTGAACTTTGTGGGAGAATGTGAGGGTGGGATATTTCAAAAGAACAGCATGTATACTATCTATGGTGAAACAGATCACCAGCCCAGGTGGGATGCATGAGACAAGTGCTCGGGCCTGGTGCACTGGGAAGACCCAGAGGAATCGGGTGGAGAGGGAGGTGGGAGGGGGGATCGGGATTGGGAATACATGTAAATCCATGGCTGATTCATATCAATGTATGACAAAACCCACTGGAAAAAAAAAAAAAATTCTTACCAGAACTATTAAATGAAAAAAAAAAAAAAAAAGAAATTAACTCCAGATTCTAGTGGTTTTAAACCACAGTTGTTTATTCTGGTCACACTACATGTTGAATGGCAGGTTAGTAGGGAGCCAAGACTCAAACTGATGGAATGTCCACCATCTCCTGGTGCTGCCATCTCAAACTGGGGTTTCAGCCTTCCCTGTAACAGTGAAGAGTGATGGAGAACTCACTCTTTCTTTTTAAATCTTTGACCTTAAACAGCACATGTCACTTCTACTCACAGGCCATTCATTAGAATTAGTCTCATGGCCCAGCCTAACCCCAAGGGGTTGTGATAAAGCAGATGGAAATTCAGAGGACAGTTACTGCACCAAAATATCCATGAATCTAAATGTAAGATAGTCTCAGGATAGTATACTGAGATTATAATGATATTAGATTGTTAGAATGAGTATTTGAAGAAATATTTTACTGTAAATGAGGAAGACAAATGGGAAGCATCTAGAAAGACCAATGTGACTATAGAGATTTTAAAAATATGAAAAAATATTGGAGTAACAAGTAATAGGATTATTATCTCACCTGAAATAGCAAAACAAATGGACAAAACACATGAAAGTAGTTTTCAAGGAATAGGACATCAGGTGACTAAGGACAGTGATCCCTGAAAGATGAGTAAGATATAAGCCAAACTCCTACAATTGCCCCACACTGCTGCCTTGAGATCATTTCCAGACTGTCATTCTGGAAAGTGGGACCCAGGTCAAGTCTGAAATGAGGAGACAGAGGTGAGAGTCTTAGAGATTTCAGGAGGCTATAATTCATATGACAGAGGAACAGAGCAGAGAAATCTCACAGAGATTGAACTCTGGAGGTAAGCAGACAGTTGCCCCACAGCGTTCAGCAGAGTCCTGGTCAGAGCACATAAATAAGGAACTAGCTGAGGTTGAGGAAAGAACCACTCAAAAGCCTGAGAGGTAATTGTGCCCAGTACTGACACAGGGCTGGGAATGGTGCCTGTTCCCATTAGCCATACCAGAACGCTTCATCCTTCATAGAGTACTGATAGACTGCTCAGAAGAGTTTGCTTCCATAGTGAGAAATAATTCGTCCTAGTCTAAATGCTGTTCTGATGCTGCCTAACAAATCTTAAAAACAAGACCCAAAGGACTGAACTCTTTCCGGGTACTTAATTGTATCCTAAAACAAGACTGAGGAATATTTACAAGGATGCAAAAATATCCAGCACCCACAAAGTGAAATTCACAATATCTGGCATCCAATAAATAATTACCAGGAATGAAAAAGCAAAAATCTATGAACAATGATGGGGAGAAAAATCAATAAATTGAAACTAACTCAGTACTGATGCAGATACTATAATTACCAGACAAAACATTTAAAGAAGAAAGAAAGAAAGTAAGTGAAGTCACTCAGTCGTGTCCGACTCTTTGCGACCCCATGGAGTAATGTAGCCCACCAGGCTCCTCCATCTATGGGATTCTCCAGGCAAGAATACTGGACTGGGTTGTCATTTCCTTCTCCAGGGGATCTTCCCTACCCAGGGATCAGACCCAGGTCTCCCACATTGCAGGCAGACGCTTTAACCTCTGAGCCACCAAAAAGCTATTATAATTATCTTCCTTGAGTACAGAGAACTAAATGGAGACAAGATAGGTATAAAAAATATCCAAATAAAATTTCTAGATGTGAAAACTGCAATGGCTGAGATGAAAAATATACTGGATGGATATTTGGGTATATCAAACACTGTAGAAGAAAATTTTAGTGACTTTTAAGACATAAAGCAATAGAAAGTATCTAAAATGAAACACAGAGACAAAAAAGATATTTAAATGAACATAGCATCAATGAGCTGTGAGATAACTTCAAACAGCCTAATATACATGTCATTAGTGTCTATGTAGGAGAGAAGAGAGATGCAGAAATGGAAAAAATTTGAAAAAAATAATGTTCAAAAATTTTCCACATTGATGAAAACTATTAACCCACAAATACAAGGAACCAAATCAACCCTAAGCACAAGAAACATGAAGATAACCACACACCCGGATGCATTATAATTAACGTGCTCCAAATCTCTGGCAAAGAGAAAATCTTAAAAACCACCTGAGGTAAAGACAGATTTATATGTGCCACATATATAAGAACACAAAGATAAAGATGGCAGCAGATGGCTTGTTGGAGACAATGTATATGAAAACACAGTGGAGAAAAATCTTCAAGCAGACAGAAAACTTTCAACACTGAATTCTACCTCCAACTAATATGTTTCAGTAATGAAGATGAGATAAAGACTTTTTCCATCATGCAAACTGGAAGATTTCATCTCCAGTAGACTCACAGTACAAAAAATGTTAAAGAAACACTTTAGGCAGAAAATAAAATGGACAGCAACGTGGATTTACTCAAAAGAATGAAGAGTGCTGGAAATAGTTAATTATTCTCATGGACACGAAAGGCTGGAACAGTTCCTTGCATCATATTTGGAAAAGATAAAATCAAGCCAAAGTAACTGTTCTCAACTTTTTTTCATCTTTTTCAATGTGATTCTTTAACGGCAGAGTGCCTTTCCCAGAAGCAACCTCCATACATACCCACAGACTTTAAAGTCACACTGACCGGAAGTGCAAGAAGATTAAATTTAGGATTGATTTAAATTTAGGATTGACTCCAGAATCAAGTGGAGAAGAATGGAGCAATGGACAGTTGAACTAAACTGGAAGTCTATCATAATAAAAAGAGGAAAATGGTTGTTAGGTAGGCAAACTGCATTGTCTGCTTGAACATTTATGGAGAAATGTCATTAAGTTCTTTTCTATAGCAACGATTTAAATTTAGTAGATTTGGGACATCCTTGGTAGTCCAATGGCTAACACTCTACACTTTCAATGCAGACTGTGGGTTTGATTCCTGGTCAGGGAAGTAAGATCCCTCATGTCACATGATGTGGCCAAATATTTTTTAAATAAAAAAAATGTATAAATTTAATAGATTTCTAGAATTCCATAGAAAGGATGTACCATATATCCACTTACTCTAAGTCATAATCCCTGCTGTTAGATGTTTATATTGCTTTGAATTACTAATAGGCCTAAGGTAAGTATCTTTCTAGACATAACTTTGTGCCCATAACTGATTATTTCCTAAAGAAAAATTATTTGCAAGGGAAGAGCCAGCTCAAAAGTGCATATCAAATGGTGCCTTATGGCAAGAGGATACAAGTTTATTTTCCAACCATCAGACTAGGACAGGTTCTATCTCCCCCCTCCCTTACTATACTATCTATTAAACTTCTCCAGCATCACAGGTAAATATGTCTTTTCATTGCTTTAATTTGTACTACTTTGATTACTAGTGAGGTAAACCATGTATCCCCATGTTTTGTCCACATTTTTGTTTCCTCCTTTGTGAACTACCTATTTAATATATTTGCCTCATAAAATGGTATTTTAATGCAAATGAACAAAAAATATGAAAAGAACACACACACAATTTAAAACTCTTTAAAGAATGACATGGACCAAACTATAATATTATCAGAAAGATAAACAGTCAGAAAGAATGAAAGTTTATAAAAAAAAATAACAAAGGGCATTCTTATTGGGTCTAGCTTGAAGAGAAGGTTAAGAATACATTGATTTCACTCTATATTCTCTATGATGGAGATTGATGGCCATACCAGAAATGTAGATCAGACATTGGGGGAAAGAACTGAAATCCTACCTATGTTTAGAGTTACCAGAGAGAATTTACTTTCTAGTGAGTTTAACCTTCCAGGAGGTCAAATGAATTGAATAAATGTCAAGCACTAGTTCTATGGATTAGTAGACTGCTCTTTAAGGAAGCTTGCAGAATAGGAGAGTTTCTGGATATCTGGAAACTGGGAAATGTTGCCTTGAGTTTTACAAAAGGTTGTTTTTTTTTTTTTTTAAAGGTAGAATTTGTATGATATACTAGTGATGAAGGAGATAATGTAGATTCTCACCTGATTAAATGAGCAACCCCAAGTTTTCATGATATAATGGGGATAAAGGAAATATAGAGATTTCCATATGATTAGATGAGTGACCTTAAATCATGGTCTCTGGTGGAGTGTAACACAACAACAATTTTATCCTGCTAAAAATATGGATAACAAGCTAACATAATGAAATTTAATGAGAACACATGTGCTAATGAAAATAATCTGAATAATATAAATTACTTATGTATGGGATTGAGGCTAGAAGTATAAACTACAATCTGTCTTAGAAAAATGTATGTTTCTCATTCAATTTTAAGTCTAATGTGGCAGAGATTGTTTAAATAGCAACAAAACCTTTTTTAAAAAGCTATTTTAGAGTTACAAATAAGCAATTTCACTATAGAATGGGAGAAGAGCTTCAAGATTACCTTGTCTAAGCCTTCATTTTATAGTTGTCAAAACAGACATCAAGAGAAGCAAAGCATTTTTCCCAGGCTCCCAACAAATTAGCTGCATGATTTAATGCTGCATCATCTGTTACTGGTTTCTCTCTCTCTCTGTCTTTCTCTCTCCCTCTGTCTTTCTCTCTCTCTCTCGATTACCATCTCTCATAATCCACCATTCAGGGAAAGGCTGAAGTTTCCTCTGTTAACACACTGTGCCTTTCCAGAGGAAAAGTATGGTAAATGTCTTAGACTGAAACTTGGATTTCCATCTTTAGATTTCCAATTGCATTTAAGTTTTCTGTAGATGAGATCTAAATCAATGATGAGCCCAGTTGGTCTGACAGTTGATGTCGCTTGATCTCGTACCTATGAGACACTTGGTTCTTCCCAAGGAGAAAGAACCCTGCCCTGGAAGCATCATTCCTGGCGCGTGCAGAGAAGGGGGTCTCCTGTCTGAATGGACTCTTCATCTGCTCTGCTCACCACCCTGGCCTCAGGTCCCATCACTCCGCCATCTTTCATTACACTGCAGTGACTGGCTTTCATTCTCTTCCTCCAACACACAAAGCCTTCTTGGAAAAGCTTTCTTTGGCTGTGCTGCCCCCTTTGCCTCAAAGCTCTATGACCAAATTTTTGTATAACTTGCCAGAGGACTCAGTTTCCCTGTGACCATCCCAGAGAAGCCTTCCCTGATGATTCATTCTTAATTATCTGCTCACCTTTCTGGCTCTTTTTAATCTCATTTTCCTGTTTTATTTTTTATAATATTTATCACTATTTGAAATTGTGTTTTTAAAAAATATCTTCATATATTTGTTCTTTGTCCTCCACACATCCTAACATGGAAACTTCATCACAACAGGGTCCTTGAGCAATCATTTACTGCTAAATATGTGATATCTAAAAGAGTAGCTGGCTCATGGAAATCAAAAAATACTTGAATGATGAATGAATAAAGCTCTCACTTAGGCTCTCTGTCCAATTCCTAAGTGAGAATCACAATACTCAGTTTTATTTGGGTCTCATATTTATGTGCATACAGGCACATATCAGAATCAAGCAGAGTGGAGGAATTCCTCTAATTAAACTGCTGCTGTTACTGCTAAGTCACTTCAGTTATGTCCGACTCTGTGCAACACCCAGCCCTGGAATTCTCCAGGCAAGAACACTGGAGTGGGTTGCCATTTCCTTCTCCAATGCATAAAAGTGAAAAGTGAAAGTGAAGTTGCTTAGCCATGTCCAACTCTTCGCGACCCCATGGACTGCAGCCTACCAGGCTCCTCCGTCCATGGGATTTTCTAGGCAAGAGGACTGGAGTGGGGTGCCATTGCCTTCTCCGCTTATTAAACCAGTTACCGTTAAACTAGCATGTACCATTGTACTTGAAATAGAATCCAGAATTCCAGAGCTTGAAGAACTTCAAGGATGATGTTCATGGTGGTGGATAACTGAAGCCAAGAGAAGTAAAGTGATAGCTCGAAGCAACACAGATATTTCTGAGTAAAGCAGAGACACAGTCCAGGCTTACTGACTTCCATTACCATTACCATGCTTTTCCTACTGAACTATGATCCCTCTATAAACTGTAAGAGTAAATATGAATGAACAGTGGAGGAGAGAAGGTGTTTGGAAAGGATGGTGGATGGTTGGAGAAAGTCGGAAAAACAGTGTCTCCCACAGAATCAGGAAGCAGGGATATACACTACCTGTAGTCTAAAATGAGGAGAACAGCAACAGCCCATAAAATCAGGAAACCCTGTTTAAAGCAGGATAAAAAAAAGGATAAAGCCCATAAAGCAGGAAACCCTAACAGCACAGCTATTTCACCTATAAAGGGTATGGGATATTTTGCCCCCCAAAGGAGAGCATTAATCCTCTTATAAGCAAAGCAACTCAAAGCAAAGAAAAGCTCTGAGGGGTCTTGTGGTTGCCCCATTACTTAGATAAATCAAATCAATTTTCTATGCTCAAGAAAGAGCTCCTCTTAGGAGAAATGTAATGCAAATGTAAGAAGTCATGATCTTTCACAACTGTCACATAAAATTCTATCTTTTGTATAAATGTCAGGGTTATAAAGCTAGAGATAAACATGGATATAGAGCTGAATTCATTCAACATGACTTCTGTGGAGAGAATGGTATTAGATAAGATAGATACACATACTATGTATAATAACACAATGCTATAAAATTATGTCTAAGCAACTGGAGCTCTTCTCAAAAGTAATGTTCTCATGACTTGTATTATTGGCAGAGACTCTTTAAGCTAGTAAATGGTAAAATATGGAATCTTTTTGATACGATTTTGTAAAGATGCCGACTGTTTGTATTTCCATTTATGTCATATTTTCATTAGCCATCTAGGGCTCTGTTTTCAAAATGATGAACTTCAGTGTGTTACTTGTTTGCACAATATTTTGGACAGAAACTAAGGAGGAGAAACTATGTTGTTCAACATAAGGCTGGATATGAAGCAGCTCAGTTCTCTCACCCATCACTTGTGTAGGTGTGGGCTAAGTTGGGGATAGAGTAGTCCCATAGATGGGGAGAGAACTTCTGACTTCCCTTTACGTTACCTGGACTGAGAGTGTCCAGCCATGTTCAAAGGCCAATGGGCTTTCCCATGTGGAAGGTGAGCTGTAGCAACACCAGACTTGGGAATAAGGCCCTTACTTATAATGTGACTCTGAACTTGTCACTTGGGTTTTAGGAGTTTTAGTTTCCTCATCTGGAAATCAATAAGAATATGTTGCCCAGGCTCTATCAAAAGATTGTTTTGAGGATCAAAGGAAAGAATGTCCACAAAAGTGTCTCACAAACTACAAATTACTATGCTATTGCATTTATGGAGGTGGGAAGACAGGGCTGGGTGATACTAGAGGAAAGGTTGGGAATTCAGAAGTAAAGAGGCAATAGAACCAACAGGAAGCCCTATCAGTTTCATATTGGTGGTGGCAGGGCCCAGTGGTAAGGCAAGGTAAGAATCAGAGGATTAGATATGTTTCATGATATTGTATGAAATGTAGCAACATTCAATTCATGAATCTCTTGGTTTCTTGAACACAATTGGCACACAGCATGGGTTAATTTAAGTAGGGGAAAAAGGTAGTGAGGAACTTCTCCAAGGAGAAGTCTGGGAAGGGGGCATTTCAGCATAAGCTGAGTCTCCAGTCCTGCAGAGGGCTTCACAACAAAGGTGAGTGGGGAGTCACCCTCTGCTCTGACAGGGCCTCTGGCCACATCCTCTGGATCAGCTCTCATCAGCGTAGAGTCAGGTCCCCCAGCAGAGAGTCTTCATTCAAGTTGCTGGGTATCACTTTAAGGAGTCTGTCAGTGGAGTGTAATAGTTATGCCCTGGAAGGCTTGTCTTTATCAGTTGTTTCTTCTGTTCTAGTTGTCAAACAAATTTCTAAAATAACTCAGATTCTCAGTATAAGACGGTCACAGTCCTACCACAGACATATCAAAACAACTAACATAGAAATTCACATGGGTTTCTGTGACTCCATTTTGAACTACTTAACATAGCTTAAATCCTATACATTTCATACAAGATAAGTAGGAATCATAACCCCAAAGAAATCACAACATAATAACGATGCTATCTCACCTCCAGGTGTTTGTGAGTTTATAGGTATCAATCTATCTTCATCTCTGTCTTTCAAGAGAGCTAGAAGTAAGTAACCCCAGTAACAATGACCACCTTGGCCCAAATATTGGGTCATTTTATTATAAGATTAAACATAAACTGATACAATAACATTATTTTCCACTAAAAGCAAACCAAGTACCTTGGAGAAAGGCTGATTCAGGGCTGGGGTAGGAAAAATAAAATGTGAACCCAGTACATCTTCTATGAGAAGGTAAGGAAATGCTCAAAAATTATGGAATGCAGCAAAAGGGTACAGAGACAGTTTGAAGGGACCTCCATAGGGAACTCAGTTTCTGGGGAAGTTAAGCATCAGAATAATTAAGAGTAATAATGAGTTATATTAACCATTGAAAACCCATGAATTCATACTGGTAATAGACAAATAGAGGAGAAGGAAGGAAAAATGCTAGAAATCTCATTACTGAGAAAATTGATAAAATTAGAATACAGACTGTAACTAAATAAAATTTTTGTTGTTGCTCTTGTTCAGCCACTCAGTCATGTCCGACTCTTTGCGACCCCATGTGCTGCAGTGCGCCAGGCTTCCCTGTCCTTCACCAACTCCAGGAGCTTGCTCAAACTCATGTCCATTGAGTCTGTGATGCCATCCAGCCATCTCATCCTCTGTCGTCCCCTTCTCCTCCTGCCTTCAATCTTTCCCAGCATCAGGGCCTTTTCTAATGAGTTTGCTCTTCAAACTAGGTGGCCAAAGTATTGGAGCTTCAGTATTGGATAATTGAAAATTATCATATTCATGCTAAATTTCCAAAAGTTGGTAACTAAGCTGTGGCTAAGAATATATTTTCTTAGAAGGAAACACACTGGAATATTGAAGGATAAAAGAGCATGGTATATACAACCTACACTCTGATAATTCAGAAATGTATACTATGTAAAGGGCTTCCCGCTGGCACTAGTGGTAAAGAATCTGCCCGCCAATGCAGGAGACATAAGAGATGTGGGTTCTATCCCTGGGTTGGGAAGATTCCCTGGAGCACTGCATGGTAACCCACTCCAGTATTCTTACCTGGAGAATCCCATGGACCAAGGAGCCTGGTGGGCTACAGTCCAAAGGGCTGCAAAGAGTCAGACATGGCTTGGGATGCATGCACACATGCTATATAGAAGAGCCTGAAGTCTTTTATTAGACAAATATGGACATGTTTTTGCTTCCTGGTTTTACCACTTATTAACTGTTTTAATTTTTCCTCTTTCTCTTTTTCCTTTTGCACTCAAAGTACAAAGGGACAGGTAAATTGGAGGCATAAAAGGTTTAGAGAGGCTATATAGAGGAAATATGATTATCTTTAGATCAGCCTTTTCAGTTAAAGTATAACATTCTTACAGAAAAGTACACACATACTAAGTGTATAACTCAATGAATTATCACAAAGTGAAAACATCCATATATCACAGCATCCGTGTCAAGAAATGGAACATTACCAGCCCCTAGCAGCCCCTCTCAAGATACCCACCAGCGTAATCACCATTCTGACTTCTAACAGCACAGTTTGGTGTTGTCTGCTCTTGAACTACCAACTTCTTTATCACATTATGTTTGTAAGTTCCATGTTGTATATATTTGTAGCTCATTTAACTGCTATATAGCATTCCATTTATAAACAGACCACAATTGATTCTTTCAAGTACTCTAATGATGGGTATTTGGGTTGTTTTCACTTTGGGACTATTATAAATCATGTGATTAAGAATATTATCAGATATGTCTTTTGGTACACATGTACATTTAATTCAGTCATGTATCTAGAAATGAAATTGCTGAATCAAAGGATGCACATATATTCAGTTTTAAGAGATGCTGCCAAACAGTTTTCTGAAGTAGCTAAACTAATTCACACTCTCCCCAATAGTATATGACAATTCCACTTATTGCCAACACTTGGTATTCTCTGTGTTACATTTTTGCCATTGTGATGAGTGTATTAGTTTTCTAGATATGTAACAAATTATCACAAATTTTAGTAGCTTAAATTTATGATACTACTGTTTCTGTGCATTAGGAGCACAATTTAACTGAGTCACCTGTTCAGAGTTTTATAAGATTGCAGTTAAGGTGTCAGCTGGGTTGCATTCTCATCTGTAGACTTGACTGGGCCAGAATCTGCTTCCAAACTCCTACAGATTGTTGGCAAAATATGTTTTCATCCCACTGTGTGACTGACAGCCTTGGGTTTTTGCTGGCTGTTGGCTGGAAGTTTTCTGGTCCTAAAAGTTGTCCATAGTTCTTAGATGCTACCTTCAGTTCTTGCTACACAGGTTTCTTTTATTTGACTACTTACTGAACCACAGTCACATTATCTCCCGTATGTTAATAGTCTTACATAGCACGATATAATAATACGAGTGACACCCCACCATCTTTGCCATATTTTATCAATTAGAAGCATATCACACATATTGCTTGCAGTCAAGGGGCTTCACAAAGGTGGTAACACCAGGAGGTAGGGATCATAGTATTTCACTGTAATTTCAGTTTACATTGGAAGACTATGTTCTCCCAGAACTAATAAGAACATTCTATTTACTTGGAAATTTTTTCCTGAAATACCTTAACTATTTTTTCTCTCCTTCTTGTGAATTAAATTCTCCATCTTGTTTTGCCAGTGTGGGTATGGGCTCAATGTACAGACTTCAGCTTTCACGTCCTAGGCAAAGACTAGCTAATATGTAGGTCTGACATTCTGTCAGCTCAGGCATCCATGCCATTTCAATTGGACACAGAGGACCAAGACCTGAGTCATAGTTCATGGTACTCCAGAGACTTATGTACACATTTCTAAAATATGAGGAATTCCTATTGCCTAGAAATGTGACTTGTCCTCTTCTTCCTTGCTTACTTCCTCTAAACAGCATGAAAATCACTCTACACTATTAAGCAGTGGCAGTTTCTTCCTAGGGGAGATAGCATTTCAGGAGTGAACACTGCGATCTTTGGGATTTGTTTATCACTTCTCTTAACTCTGTAGCATGTTGAAAACTTTCCTAGGAGGGGTGTATGGAGTAACTCTCAAACAACATTATAGTTAATGTGTTTGCTGAATCACAGATAATAATGAAATTGTCACCCTTGACCACAAAGAAAAAAGTAATCATTATTCCTTCAAAAGACAGAACATATAAAATCACCCAACTAGGCAAGAACTGCATTTTAAAATGTTTTATTCACTGTAGAGAACACTGTCATAGATTAAATAATACAATCAACTATAATAATACACAATAGAGTGAGAATTTTTAAATGAAATTATACCAAGGACATTTAAGAAGACAAATTATGAGTGAACTGAAGGACTCAATACCTTCCTAAAGAGAGAAAAGCACAAAACTCCTCTAACTTGGAGATTTTTTTTTACTCCCAATGCACTTTTAATCTTTGGGAACCTCATTAACAGAAACGCATACAGTGAAATGGACGTCATTGGAAGTAAATGATGTCATTGGAAGTAAATTCCCCCAATATAGCAATATATTCATAAGACAGTGACTGTGTCTAACACAGAAAATGTTACAGGGATAATTCAACCTGGGGCTGTCTTTGAGTCATCTTTATAATAAGGCTAAAGAAAAATGCATTCAGATTTGAATTCTCTTGCAAGGAAGTAGGAAATGTATGACAAAATATTCAGAACTCTGAAAGAAACACCTGAAATTATTTATAATGAGTAAATTTCAACTCTGCAGAGCTGAGTTTGAATGTAAGCTGAATAGGAAAATTTTTATTTCTTAAATTAAATTTTATAAGCAGAAGTCACAGGTTAGCTGTTTATCCATGTAACAAATTGTAGGGGTGGCATGAGTGGTGATTGAGTTCTATTATATTTATTTTAAAACTCAAGTAGCCAATCCATTCTAGATATCTTTTTAGCATTTTACTTTCTTTTATGCAAAAAGGTCCTTGGAGATAATTTTTCAAAAATGTATTCATTCTGTTCTGTTGGGTATGCCAAAAGCTTCCTTGCCACTATAGTGATAGAGCAAACAATTTTGAATTAACTGAAAAAAAGTCATATCTCTGGGAAATAAAAGAAATATAAAGTAACCAGGTAGAAATCTCTCTTTTAAGACAAAGATTTTTATTAGCTCTGCCAGAGTGTACCAAGAACTATGCCACCATGATGTGGTATCAGAAAATGGGTTCTGGGAATTTGAACCCTCTTATTTTCTAGTTGAAGATGAACAAATGTTGTAGACAACCCAATATGCCAGGATTATGTAAATTCTCATTTTTTATACATTTATGTGCGTGTGTGCTCAGTCGTGTTCATCTCTTTGCGACCCCCAGGACTGTAGCCTGCCAGGCTCCTCTGTCACGGGATTCTCCAGGAAAGTATACTAAAGTGGATCCCCATTCCTTCTGCAAGGGATCTTCCCAACTCAGGGATAGAACCTGCATCTCCTGCATAGGCAGGCGGAGCCTTTACTCCTGTGCCCTGGGAAGCCCCCTACATTTATGTCAAAATTGATATTTTCATCTAACCTTCTCAAGGATCTTTCCAAGATAAATACTATCTCCATTTGCTAGATGAAGACATCAAACCTTGCAAAGTCTCAGAGTCACATGATCAGTCAGTGCTAGAGCTAGAATTCAAACCCAGCTGTATGTTGTTCTAAAGCATCGTGCTCTCCTCTGTTCAGGAAGCTATTTTATTAATGTGCATCAGGTGAGGTCCCTGTGGGGTTAATCCTCCCCCACCCTCCACCTTACTGTGTGGTCCATCGTTTTATTACTAGTAGCCTCTGTGATTGGCTTAAATCAATGAGTATAAATTCCAACATTGTTACCAAAGTGCACTCAAAGCAAGCTTACATTCACCAGATCCTTGAGGCTGGACATGGCTAGCCAGAAGACATGTGCCAACCTGGCCTTGAGAGTTCTCTACCTTTCAGCTCCATTTCTATGACCCCTATTTAACCATGGTGGATACCAACCAGGTGTGACATAATAGAAAACAGATGGATTGTTCTCTGCCCCCCACTGCTTAGCACAGAACTCCTGAAACCTTCTAATTCCTTAAGTGATCAGAGCCCTAGGAGCATCTTTTGCTCTAGTATTTGGTCTTCGATCCCAGCTCCTGACACTGTGATAGGAGTGACAGGGGTGTCTTTTGTTGCCTAATAAGATGACTCTGGGTGGGTTCTTGATGAACACTGGTTACTACAGCCTCGCCCCTCCCCCATTCTCTTGAGACGTGAGAAGGGCTGAAAATGCAGTTAATGATCTATCATGCCTACACAGGGAAGCCTCCATAAAACCCCCAGAAGTACAGAGTTCAGACTGCTTCCCATTGAACATATGCACGCCGGGATGATCACACACCCCAACTCCCCGGGGATAGAAAGAAGCTTCTGTGCTCAGCACCTTCCTAGACTTCACCCTATATATCACTTCATCCTTTATCACATCCTTTAATAACCTGGCAAACATGTTTCCCTGAGTTCTGCACGCCGCTCTAGCAAATTAATTGAACCTGAGGAGGGGTCATTGAAACCTTTGATCTGTAGCCACTCAGAAGCACAGGTGATAAGTTAAGTTTTTGACTGGCATCTGAAGCGGGGGCAGGGATGAGTCTTGTGGGACTGAGTCCTTCCCAGGGGACGATGGCAGCTCTGGGTAGAGAGTGTCAGAATGGAGTCAGATTGCAGGACACCCAACTGGTGTCAGAGACTTGTTGCCATGGGGAAAACCCTCTCACTTTTGGTGACTAGAGTGTCAGAAGTGAAGTGTCCCATGTGGGTGGTAAAAGATGCACAAGATGAAGAAACAGTAGGAAGAACTGCCTTTTTTCCTACATAGGAGGTGGAAAGCTGAAGGTTTTTCTTTTATACTAGGTCTGTCACCAGTCATGAGAAGGTCATCACTTGGTCCAGATTCTCTCAACACTTTCTCCTCTCCCATCCATTCCTTCTAGAACCAGTGTTCAAAATGCAGGTAAGAACGATTGCAGTGTTCTTAAGTTTTTTAAAAACATCTTTGGTGTTCAGCAGTTTGATTGTGATATACCAAGATGCAGTTTGCTATGTTATTTATATTGCTTTGGATTCACTGAGATTCCTAAGTCTGTGGATTATTTTTTTTTTCACCAGTTTCAGAAACTGCACAATTATTTCTTCAAATATTGCTACTGCCATGTTCTCTTTTCTTCTTGTGGGACTTCAGTCACATGTGGTTAGATCTTCTGGCCTAGTCCACATGTCTTATAGTCTTTGTTATCCCCCCCTTTTTTTCTTTTTTAAAGTTCTTTGTGCATTTTCATTTTTTGGGGTGGGGGTTGTGTGTGTTTTTTGGGGGGGATGCTTTTTGGGTGTGGGGGCTTCATTTTGGTTATGTTCTGTTGACCCATCTTTTTGAGTTCCCCAACTTTGTCTTTTGCAGAATACAATATGCTTTTAACAAAACCAAGCAACTTTACTGAGAAATAATTTACACATGATAAAATTGGCCCACTAATGTGAGATCAGCTTGGAAGAGAATGTAACTTGAGAAGAGGGTGCAGAACTAAGCCTCATTGATAGGCAGAGCTGAAAAGGCTGGATCAGCCAGTGAGACATGACCACTAACTTCTCTCTGCTTCCATGTGCGGAGTCCACAAATTTCTTGTGCCCTTCCTAGTACCTTCATCTTTCTGACTGACCAAAACCTCCTTTCCAGATCCCCCTCTGTCAATTATCTTAAATGACTAGCAAAACTGATCATTGGTTCACATTAACATATAATGTATTATATAAATAAATATGTATATATACATATACACATGTATATGTATATGCTCTGGGATGTTTAGAACTCAACAGAAGATTCCCAGAGATGATCTAGCAAAACCTCTATTTCCACAAAGAGATTTATGGACTATCTTTATTAGGCATGCATGTAAAAATGCAGATGCCTGGCCCTCATTCTGGACCTACCAAACCACAGTCTTTACTTTCAGAAACTCTCCAGCTGTTTCTAACGGATCCTAGCCTTTGAAAATAAATGCCTAAACCAGTAGTATAAGTCTCAAGTATTGGGTATCAATACTCAATTCTCAATCTCTTGGGTTTTTTATAGAAAAACCCAAACAAACTTTTTGGCCAACTCAATATTTACTTGTAGGACTTTAAGCCCAGGGCATGCTTGCGCTATGTAACTGCAGAGGTCTTGGCTTGGCCCTTCCCACTACACTATGGTGCCCCAGCTAATTTCAACTTCAAGCAAAACTAACCTAGTTTTAAGCAAATGAATATTTATATTTTATGTGCCCAAAATTCAGCTTCATATGGACTCCTGGGTAAGAGATATGGCAGCAAATGAAGACAGTCATTTTTATTCGAGTGGTGGATAGAATTTGAAACACCAGACGTCTATTCTGGGCCAAAATAGATATGGAAAGAAGTTTGGAAATGATTAATTTAAAATGACACAATCCATTTCAAGCCTCAGCCGAGAGCACTGATGCAGAGGCTCGAGGACACTGCCGATCATGAGCAGGGCTAGAGCAAGACTGTTGGCAGCTTTAGCTCCAGAAGCTTTTCCTGTGCTGCTGTTTCATTCAGCTCTTAACCCTTTCAGCCTAGAATTCCCTTAGGGCAGTGGTCCCAGGGACTGGTTTTGTGAAAGATAATTCTTCCACGGACTGGAGAAGGGGGATGGTTTCAGGAAGATTCAAGTGCATGATATTTATTGTGCACTGTATTTCAATTTTTTAAAAAAAATTATTTTTGGCTGCGCTGGATCTTCGTTGCTTTGTGAGGACTTTCTCTAGTTGTGGTGAGCGGGGGTTACTCTTTGCTCTGGGGCACGGGCTCTAGCGGAGCAGGCTCAGAGGCTGCAACTCACGGGGTCTAGAGCGCAAGCTCAGTAGTTGTGGTGTGTTAGCTTTAGTTGCTCCACAGCATGTGGAATCCTCCCAGACCACGGATCAAATCCAGGTCCGTGCATTGGCAGGTGAATTCTTAACCACTGGACCACCTGGGAAATCCCATTTCTGTTATTATTATATCATCTCCAGTTCAGATCAGCAGGCATTAGATTCTGGATGGTGGGGACACCTGCCTTAGGGAAAATGAAAACTCATCTTAGTCTGACATAAGCGCTACCTCCTAAGTGCTGATCTGTTTTCTGAGATATATTTAAAACATGTGTGAGGAGTGTCTGCGATTGGAAGAGCTTTAAAACGCAAGATAGTATACTTACTTGATACTAAGTAAGGTCCTAAAAAACTAGACTCCCGTCAGCTTGTATTATCAGTCTTTCCTGAGAGTCAGCCTCTTTGCTTCCTGTGTCTTAGTAAAATGGCTCTAAAATTTCTGAACAGACAATTCTGCTGCACTCCTTGACAGTAAGCTAGCAGCTGAGAAATAATGGAAAGTTATTATTGCTATAACCTATTATTTATTTAAAATAATCATGGTCCATATAGTGTAAACACTGAAAAGTTTAAAAAAAAAAAAAAAGAACGCTTTCAATCTCTTAGAAGAAAAAATGGGATAATATATTTATGACCTCAGGATAGGAAAGAATTTCAATGAGGCACAAAAAACCTAACTGATAAAACAAAACGTGTAATAAATTGGATCACATCAAAATTTAAAACTTCAGCATGATAAAAGACACTATAAACAAAGTTAAAGGCAAGGGACAAACTGGGAGTAGCTATTTGCAACACATAAAGCAAAGGTTTAGTACCCAGAATATATAGACAGCAGCAATTCAATAAGAAGAAGAAAGATAACGCCGCAGAAAATGCACAAAGGCTATGAACAAGAGATTCACAGAAGATGAAATTCAAATGACCAATAAACATGAAAAAAAAAGAGACTCACTAGCATTAAGGAATATGCAATAAAATTCATAAGATACGATTTCACATCCATCAAGTTAGAAAAAATAAAAGCATCTGAATAGATCAGACATGGTGCTGTAGTTGCAAACTATAGAAACCAACCACAGTTTAAACAGAAAAAGAATGTATTAAATCATAATAGCTAACATTTACCCACTGTTCCCTTTGTGTGCATACAGTTCTAAGGGCTTTATATGTATTTGCTCATTTAATCCTTGCAATGACCCTATAAAATAGGTGTCATTATTTCCCACACATTGTAGAATGGGAAGCGGAGACTTATGTCTTAGTTTGCTGAGGTTACACAGAAAGAGAAGAAGAACTAAAGAGCTTCTCGATGAAAGTGAAAGAGGAGAGTGAAAAAGTTGGCTTAAAACTCAACATTCAGAAAACTATGATCATGGCATCTGGTCCCATCACTTCATGGCAAATAGATGGGGAGACAGTGGAAACAGTGACAGACTTTATTTGGGGAGCTCCAAAATCATTGCAGATGGTGACTGCAGCCATGAAATTAAAAGACGCTTGCTCCTTGGAAGAAAAGTTATGACCAATCTAGACAGCATATTAAAAAGCAGAGATATTACTTTGTCAACAAAGGTCCGTCTAGTCAAGGCTATAGTTTTTCCAGTAGTCATGTATGGATGTGAGAGTTGGACTGTGAAGAAAGCTGAGCGCCGAAGAATTTATGCTTTTGAACTGTGGTGTTGGAGAACACTTTTGAGAGTCCCTTGGACTGCAAGGAGATCCAGCCAGTCCATCCTAAAGGAGATCAGTCCTGAGTGTTCATTGGAAGGACTGATGTTGAAGCTGAAACTCCAGTACTTTGGTCACCTGATACGAAGAGCTGACTCATTTGAAAAGACCTTAATGCTGGGAAAGATTGATGGCAGGAGGAGGAGGGGAATGACAGAGGATGAGGTGGTTGGATGGCATCACCAACTCAATGGACGTGAGTTTGGGTAAACTCCAGGAGTTGGCGATGGATGGGGAGGCCTGGCGTGCTGCAGTCCATGGGTTCTCAAAGAGTAGGACACAACTGAGCAACTGAACTGAACAGAGCATAGCTAGTCTATCAAGAAACAATGATTTCAACGTAAAACAGCATGTTTCTCAGGTCAACCCTGGTTAGAGGTGCGTTCATGTATCTGTTAGAAAACACTGAAAACTCCACAGCCATTCAGAAATCCTAAATATTAACAACTGTTCATGTCGCAAATACCAGGACACAGAATACCAATGTCACTGCTGCCCATGGGAGTGAATTCCAAGGAGCACGTGTTTCCTGTGAAATCACTGGTTTTCCATTCATGATCTGGTGTGAATGAGTCTGACCAACAATCTAGGGAGGGTGGGAAGGAGAGTCTTCTCTTTGATGTCTATAGTGGGAGGTAGAGACTCATAATTGGAGATTCTCCAAACGTAAGAGGATCTTCCGGGTGCTGGGTAGCCAAAACGAATGACCGATGTTCACTACACTCACACTCCATATCCTGGAGAAGATGCAGAGAAACTAGAACGCTGGGTGGAGCTGTAGACGGTACAACTGATGTGGGGAGTGTTTTGGTACTTGCATCCACGCAACAGCGTGTGTTTCTGGAGAAACTCCAGCACAAGACACAAGACAAAATGTAAAAGATGTCAACAGCAGCTTGTTTAAAACAGCAAACTATTAGAATCGACCAAACTTTCCACTAATGAAAAAATAAATTGTGTTATGATATGAAATATACACAGCAATTCCAGTGAGTATCCTAGATCTATACTAATCAACGTTGATGGTTCTACACAACAGGATGGTGAAAAAAACTTTCAGAGATGATAGATACTATATGAAAACATTTATGTAAATTAAAAATAAATGAAAGGAGCATATGAATGCAGTGAGTATTGTTGACAAAGAATGTCACCTGCCATATCAGTAAACAAAGTATGTTGTGGCCCTTGAGTCATCAGCCACTGAGGCATATTCTCCCCCACTGGATCCTGAGGGGCTTAGGATAAACAACAACAACAATATCAAAAACAGCAAACAAACAAAAAAACTCAAGCAGGGTACTGGCCTTAGATAGCTGAGGTATACACCAAAGGAATGATTTCAGTGAGCCCAGACTCTTGCATCTTCCTATATATAGAAAAGTGTTAAATTTATTAAGTTGAGATATCTGGTTTTCTTTAATTAACAGTAATCTTTTGACCAGTTTTTGTTTCAAAACTCCTTTATATCCCAGGTCCCCCCTTACCTCTCCAGAGCAGTCCTTCAGGGCTATTCTGAGAGACTGCCTCCCAAGCTTAAGTCCTTAAAATGCCCACTAAATAATTCTCAACTGTAATTTGTGTGGTTTTGTCAGTGAACAGCATAAAACATGAACTAAAGGATACACATCACATGCATGATCAGTGAAGTAGAAATTGCCTCTGAGAAGGAAAAGGGAGACTGGAACTGAGGTGGGGGAGACAAAGGTAATTTCAGCCTCATTTGAAATATTTTATTTCCTTTATTAAATTTAAAAACTGAAGCTAAAATGTTTAACAGCACTTTTTTAAAAATTTTTATTAGTTGGAGGCTAGTTACTTAACAATATTGTAGTGGTTTTTGCCGTACATTGATATGAATCAGCCATGGATTTACATGTGTTCCCCATCCTGAACCCCCCTCCCACCTCCCTCCCCATCCCATCCCTCTGGATCTTCCCAGTGCACCAGCCCTGAGCACTTGTCTCATGCATCCAACCTGGGCTGGTGATCTGTTTCACACTTGATAACATACATGTTTCGATGCTATTCTCTCAGATCATCCCACCCTCGCCTTCTCCCACAGAGTCTAAAAGTCTGTTCCGTACATCTGTGTCTCTTTTTGTGTTTTGCATATAGGGTTATCGTTACCATCTTTTTAAATTCCATATATATGCGTTAGTATACTGTATTGGTCTTTATCTTCCTGGCTTACTTCACTCTGTATAATGGGCTCCAGTTTCATCCATCTCATTAGAACTGATTCAGATGAGTTCTTTTTAATGGCTGAGTAACATTCCATGGTGTATATGTACCACAGCTTCCTTATCCATTCATCTGCTGATGGGCATCTAGGTTGCTTCCATGTCCTGGCTATTATAAACAGTGCTGCGATGAACATTGGGGTGCACGTGTCTCTTTCAGATCTGGTTTCCTCGGTGTGTATGCCCAGAAGTGGGATTGCTGGGTCATATGGCAGTTCTATTTCCAGTTTTTTAAGAAATCTCCACACTGTTCTCCATAGCGGCTGTACTAGTTTGCATTCCCACCAACAGTGTAAGAGGGTTCCCTTTTCTCCACACCCTCTCCAGCATTTATTGCTTGTAGACTTTTGGATAGCAGCCATTCTGACTGGCGTGTAATGGTACCTCATTGTGGTTTTGATTTGCATTTCTCTGATAATGAGTGATGTTGAGCATCTTTTCATGTGTTTGTTAGTCATCTGTATGTCTTCTTTGGAGAAATGTCTGTTTAGTTCTTTGGCCCAGTTTTTGATTGGGTCATTTATTTTTCTAACAGCACTTGTTAATTTTTGGTGGTTAATAATATATAGGAATTGGTTAATTAATTTCTATATTTTAATCATTTTTGAAAAGGGGAGAGATAATGGTTATTTAATTATATTATCTGCATTTGTGACTAATTTAAAACAATTTTTTCAGTAATTGTTTATTTTGTTTCATAGGCTTCTCTTTTGGACAAATTAAGGGTACAATTTTGTTACAAATACTGAAGCTATATAATTCATTTGATTAGCATTCTGCTCTGATGACTACAGAGATCTGTACATTTTCCAGATTATTTAATATTAAAGGTTCAAATATAATCTTTCTAGAGGGTATAAACTATATTTAACTCCTTTCTCTTTGTATAATCTGCCAGAAGAGATTTGTCTGTTGCCTTCTGACTAATGAAGACAGAATCCATATAGTAATAGACATTAAAACCATTTTTCTTTAATATGGAAAAACAACATTTTCAAAATTAGTTTTACTTCAATTGCCACAGCATCTAAATCAAACATCAATTCCTTGAAGGGTCTATTTAAAATAACAGAAAATTGAAAATATTCTAAAATTTATATTCATAATATTATTGAAGCTACAGTGTTAAAAAATAGATCTTAAGCTGCCTATCATCTCCCTACATATTCTATTTTATTAATCAAGTCCTTTGAAGAATTCGAGATTTCAGCAGAACCAACAGTCCCTAAATATGGGAAAATTTAGTCAATTCCCACTTGCTTTGAAACAGACAATATGTTATGTGTCCAATAAGTTTAAGGCTCTTCAGGAAAGCATACATGGATATCTGCTAGATCCAACTTGAAGATTAACCTATTAATAGACTTCCAGGACCACAGAGATATGGGGGAAAATTTAATCTTCCCAAGAGAGGCTTAGACTACCAAACTAATATCACTTCTGATAATGGGAAAAGATTACAGTTTTCAAGGCTCAAACTTCCTGAAAAGAAAACACAAAGTGATCATATTTAGTACCTACCTAGACTGGTGAAGAGATATTTACATAAAACATTTAAAACATGCCTTCAACTTATATGAACAGATTACATCAGAAGATGGGGAAGAAGTGTCCTCATTTTCATTGTTGCCCATTTTAGATTTAATCGTCTTAATCAATATAGTAGAAATTTAAGTTAAACATTAAAAAAAAATCATTGAGAGGAATGATAATGAAAAACTGTAAACAGAGATTAAGAGCTATTTCACTAACTGTCTTCTGGAAGGTTTATAAAAACAAGATTGAAATGTATGGCAAAAATCACCATAATATTATAAAGTAATTAGTCTCCAATTAAAATTAATTAATTTTAAAAAACAAGATTGATAGTTATCATCTTGAGATGGCGTAGACAACATAAAATGGTTTTTGGTGGCATAAGTCAATACACTGGAATGGAAAACAGGGATTATTCTGTTTGTTATGATAACCTCCAATGATTACCTCTAGAGGATAAGAAGGGGAGGCTGAAGGGGAGAATATTTAGGAGGCTTCACCTTTTGATAATACTCTATTTAAATTTGGCTAATAAGTAAATAGGTGTTATTTATACCATACTTTATGTGTGTTGTTTGGAATATTTCACAATCACATTTAAAAGAAAAATCGTTCCAAAAGATCATGTAGTAATCTGGATGCTATACTTCGCAGAGATTTAGACTGATGAGAACATTTATAAGGGTGAGACTGGTATAAAAAAGGTTGAATGAACTGGGGGAAGTTTAGCCAAGTAGAGAAGACTTGGGGGTGAGAGGGTTTCCTGGCACAGCAAGGAACATGACAGATGGTTAAAATATTTGACAGTACTATGCAAAAAGGAATAGTTTTGATCTACATGACTACAAAGGATTAAACAACACAAAGCAAAACAAAGTTCGGATTTAGTAGAATCAGTGTAATTAAGAGTTGTCCAGAGATGGAATGGTCCACAATTCCACACTGTCTGTGTAAAAGTTTGTCTTGAAGGAAGCACTTAACAGGATTGTAATCTTGTTAAATTCAAGCAAAGTCGAACTTCTCCACAGTTTTCCAGAACAATTAGGTTTTTTAAAAAATATTTTAAAAATTTGAATATTTTAAAGCTATATAATTTTCTATCTAACCAGTTCTTTTCCTGGTGGGGAGGTTGATCAAAAACTAGTCATTCCTGTAGTACTAACAGCCTGGAAATGTCACTTAACCACTGGCAAGATGCACAGTGCCTGAGGACAAATGCCAAGATCTGAGGGGAAAATGCCAGTCTATCCAAGTTAGATTATTCAAAAGTGTTCTTAGATGATATGAAATGAAACAGAAGCTGGAGCACAAAATTAGTTGAGTTGTTGATCCCAATAGATTACATAAGACCAAGCCCATTAGTTCCATCCATGTAAGCTAATGGGCTCTTCTTGCTCTTCTCAAACTTGTTTACCCAGCTAACTTGGACTTATCTAAAGGGCTCGTGATAGGAGGGAGTCACTACTTTGGAGAGACACTGAACAAATTTTCACTAAGAAGTGGAATGGCTATGTCAGAGCAGCTAATATGTATTTTGTGACACTTATGAGCCTTGATGTCATCCAAAGCCTTCCAATTACCAGCTATATAACCTTGGCAAAATTACTTATCTGAGCCTTAATTGACTTATCTCTAAAATAAAACATTAATTTTACATGCCTCATATGTTAAAGGAAAAAACCATATGCAGTTGACCCTTGAATAATGCAGGTGTTGGGGCACTGATCCTCTGCACACTTGAAAATCCATGTATAACTTAGAATCAGATCTTCATACCCTGTTTGGTTCCTCCTAGCCATCATTTGGGGAAGGCAATGGCACCCCACTCCAGTACTCTTGCCTGGAAAATCCCATGGATGGAGGACCCTGGAGGGCTGCAGTCCATGGGGTCTCGAAGAGTCGGACATGACTGAGCGACTTCACTTTCACTTTTCACTTTCATGCATTGGAGAAGGAAATGGCAACCCACTCCAGTGTTCCTGCCTGGAGAATCCCAGGGACGGCGGAGCCTGGTGGGCTGCCGTCTTGGGGTTGCACAGAGTTGGACACGACTGAAGAGACTTAGCAACAGCAGCAGCCATCATTTGGCATCCACAGATTCAACCAACCATGGATTGTGGAGTACTGTAGTATTTACAATTGAGACAAATTCTGGTGTAAGTAGACTTATGTTCAAAGGCCAACATGTTCAATGTTGTACATGTATTTAAATCTATCATCCTAGGGCCTGGCGCATAGCAAGTACTCAGCAAATAGGTTCAAATCTAGAGTGGGGCAGGAAGAAATAACCTTATTTATTTCTATGTTCTTAATGCTGGATGTATACTTGTTGTGCACCGTACTCTGTCACGTCTGACTCTTTGCAACCCCATGGACTGTAGCCCGCCAGACTCCTCGGTCCATGGGATTTTCCAGGCAAGAATACTGGAGTGAGTTGCCATTTCCTTCTCCAAGGGGATCTTCTCAACCCAGGGATTGAACCTGTGTCTCTTGTGTCTGTTGCATTGCAGGCGGATTCTTTACCCGCTGAGCCATTGGGGAAGCCCCGAAAGTATACTAGGTGTTCAACCAATATTTGCAATAAATTAGCGCTGAGAAGACAGACAAAGGATGACAAATATGAACCAGACAACTAAGCCACAAAAGATAGAAAATGAACAAAATAGCAATAGTATTGTTGCTATTGGGATAGCAGGCCTATTGGGATGGGGGATGTATATAGAAAAGGAAATGTGTCATTCTCATGGAGAAGGTGCCCCATCTATAGGATGAAGTTGTGGCTAGGGGAAAAAGAGGAAGTTTGGAGAAGTGAAGGTCATGATATTGCAGGGACATTTGAGTTTGTGAGCATGTCCAGTGGTCCCTTGACTCGTGATAGATATGACAGGGAAGGATTAGAAGAGGGTTTCAGATCAAGTTAGATACCATCAAAAATCCTGATGGATTGCATTATAAATTTGAAAGGGTTTCTAGGCATTAGACACACTTGGTCTGGATGTAAAGGTTTACCATACTTCACGGCCGAAGGGCCATCAGAATGTAGAACTGGATTTCTGCCCAGCACTGCTGCCTAGGCACATTATCTTCAGGGGTCAGAGGATTTCCTGGGGTTGAGTCTTCTGTCCCCTGACATTGTTTTTCATACTAAAGTCAGGCAGATCTGTTTGCTGAGCATGTGATGCAGGTATCAGCTTGAATGGGTCTGTTTCAATCAGCATAAACAATGTACATTTGCCTCCATTATTCCCAGTTGTCTCAGACATCATTAAGGGGCCCTTAGGGGAGTGCCCACACATTTTAAAGGTGGCTGTAACCCCTAATACTACTTTTTCCCACATAGAGTAATTGGCCTAGGCTGAGATCAACTTCTAGAAGAATCACAGGGCAGAGGCCACCAGAGCTTAGATCTGCTTCTGAAAGAATGTTCTTTCCTCCAATAATGTATCAGCAAAGCTAATGAGTAACCAGAGTAGGTAAGGTTTAGAGCTGAAAGGATGAGATATTCAATGACTGTGAGTCATGTCTAGGTGCCAAGAAAACCCTTTGCTCAATGTAACAAATTCCAAACATAGTCAAGTTAGTGGTTCTCAAATTTAAGCAAGTATCAGATTTATCTGAAGGGCTTCTTAAACACACATTGCTGGGCTTGCCAACCAGTTTCTGATTAAGAAGGGTCTGAGATGGAGCCTGAAATTGCAAATTTGTAACAGGTTCCGAAATGATGGTGCTAGTGTGGAAAATACACTTGGAGAACCATTGGCTTTGAGACGTGAGAGGTAGATCACCAGAAAACCCTAGAAGTCTCACAGCCACAAAAATCTTGGAATAAACTGGTATTCTTGATTCTGTAGAACATGTTAAAATAGCAGTTGCTTTTTCAGATATCATTGACTCATCTATTTTAGACAGAATAGGATGACCCAGCTGTAACACTGAACCGAGTATTCATTAAAATTCGTGTGCATAAAGAAACCTTCCATTCCAGAAAGTCATGGAGTATCCCCTTTATGACTCATTGGAAGGCAGGGATGCTGGATCAGCTGAATAACTGTCACCAAATACGTGAGTTAGTTGAAATGTTTCTGCAAAGCTGTCATCACTTATTCCTTCTGCTTTGCCCAAAGCTGTAGATTGCATGAAAGTCTTACTTCTTCATGCTCATTAAAATGTTACAGAGTTGGTCTATAGCCAGCTCTCTAGATTAGTACTAATGAGAGTAATTGTCTCAGATGATATTGTAATCCTAAGCATTAGTAATCCTAACAGGACCCCACTGCACTAGTGGGAGTTGGTCTGAGGGACCACCACCACAATTAGTGTCTTTGAACTTGCAGAAATCCTTGGCTTTGAGCAATGAAAGTAAATATGTCTGCTTTGCTGGAACCAGGTTCTAGATCCATTGTTTAGTCACACATTGGAACTAACTACACAAAGGTATATATGACCCACTGGCTCAGACAGTAAAGGATCTGCCAGCAACGCAAGAGACCTGGGTTCAATCCCTGGGTTGGGAAGATCCCCTGGAGAAGGGAATGGCTACCCACTCCAGTATTCTTGCCTGGAGAATCCCATGGATAAAGAGCCTCGTGGTCTATGGTCCACAGGGTCGTAAAGAGTCAGACATGACCGAGTGACTAACAGTTCCACACAAGGGTAGTTCCCCTGCTTCTTCATTTGTTGCCAACTTAGATAACTTTTAGTGAATGGGGCAGAAGTGAAATGGAGACTTAATGAAGATACCGTATAAGTAGTGCCGGTGGCCAAATTTCCAGGTGAAGGAAAGGGTATGAGGTGCAAGGATCTGTAGTTACTAATTTAACAAATGTTTATGTGCTAAAAGCTTTTCTGGGACTGAGAAAACATCAGCAAACAAGCCGAGATTCCTGCCTTCAAGTTGCTAACATCTTTAAACTGGAGAGGGTGGAGATAAAGGGGAATTTTGGTAATGGATAAAGGACTCCAAGGGGCTTCCTAGGTGTCTCAGTAGGGAAAGAATCCACCTGCAATGTAGGAGACACAGGAGATACAGGTTTGATCCCCCAGTGGGGAAGATCCCCTGGAGGAGGGCATGGCAACCCACTTCAGTATTCTTGCCTGGATAACCCCATGGACAGAGGAGCCTGGGGCCTACAGTCCATGGGGCCACACGGAGTTGGAAACAGGTGAAGGGACTGAGCGCACGGCACACAAGGGACTCCACTTGTTTTTTGACATCTTGATAGGTTTTCCAAGATGCAGCTTTCAACATGGGGTAGGTAACAATTATTTGTTTACATAGTAAAGTCATTTGGTCAAGTTTCAAAGTTTCCTGGATAAGAGCATGATCCATGAAAGCTACACGATATCCTTGATTCTGTTGGACATATCAGTCTTCTACTAAATGCAGTAGGGAGCCACTTTTAAATCCACTGAGCACAAAAATCTTTTTTTCCCAAGAGATTCTGGACATGGATATGGGAAGTGGGACTGGGATGGTGGACAGGGCCCAGGAGTGGGTGTGTGGTGTAGAAGCACAAGAGGTGTGATGCATATTCTTCAGTGTGCAAGATCAGATTCTGAAGTAAAAATCTGGATCAAGGCAGTAGACTGCCCAGTGAAGGTTGTTAAATGATGGAAGATGACAAAGATTTATGCATGGGAATAAAATACACCGAGATATGTTCTGGATGATTTCCAGAGACCAAAGCTAATATCCAAGGCTAGCTTTTATAAGCTTTTAGTGCACTCTTACTTGGGCGAGAAAGATCCCTTTAAAGAGGCCAGAATGAAGCAAATATCCTCTGCCACATAGACGAGGAATAAAAGCAAGCAGATATGAAGTAGGAGATGAGAAAATAGGATTTAATTGCTGTCCTAAGAAACAGAATGGATGCATCAATATATTTATTGCACAATTAATATATGTGTATCGCTCAAGGTTCTCCAGAGAAACAGAACCAACAGGATGTATGTGTATAGAAAGAAATTTACTACAAGAAATTGGCTTACATGACTATGCAGGCTGGGAAGTCCCAATATCTGCAGTCAGCAAGTTAGACATCCAGGACAGTCACTGGCACAATCGCAGCCCAAGCCTGAGGGCCTGGACCAGGAGAGTTGATGGTGTAAATTCCAGTCCAAAGGCTGACAGGATGGAGATCTGAGAAGAGCTGATGTTGAAGTCCAAAGGCAGGAAGAGATCAATGCCCCAGCTTATGCAGTCAGGCAGTGGGAGTTCCCTCATGCTCCTGGGAGGGTCAGTCTTTGTTTTCCTACTCAAGTCTTCAACTGATTTGATGAGGCCCACCCACTGTAGGGAAGACAATCTGTTTTACTCAGCCTACTGATTCAAATGTTAATCACACCAAAAACAACCTCAGAGACACACCCAGAAAAACACTTGACCAAATATCTAGGAACCCAGTGACCCAGACAAGTTGACACATAAAATTAATCATCAAAATATTCCACGATTGTATTAAGTGCTTTACCTCATTTAATGCTCCCAACAATAAAGAATCCAGGAATCCCCTGGTAGTCCAGTGGTTAGGACTCAGCGCTTTCACTCCTGAGGCCCAGGTTCAATCCCTGTTTGATGAAATAAAATCCTACAAGTCTTGTGGTGAGGCCAAAAAAAATCCAGTAATTATTCTAATTTCTGTATTAGTTGGAGTAACACTAGGTACCATAAGAAATAGACTTAAAACTTGAAAGTGATTTAAATACCATAGAAGTTAATTTCTTGCTCATGTGTCAATACAGCACAGGATTCCTGATCAGCAGGCAGCTCTTCTATCTTGTCGTTCCATCATTCTGTCAGTCCTCATTGTTATTATCTGCATCTAGCCAACAGAACGGGGAAGGATGGGGAAATAAGGAAATAATCCACTTCTTATAAGCCTTGGCCCAGAAATGCTGCATGTCATTTTCAGAGACATTCCTTTGATGAGAATTAGTCACCTACCCACACTATGATGTAAGAGCAGCAGAGAAATTTGTCCCTTCCTGGGGAAAACTCCATGCTCTGAACAGGGTACTCAAACTTACGTTCATCTAGCTCTCCGCACAATCTGCTCCTCTAATGCCAAATATCTGTGTTCACCCTTCTTTGAACCCGTAGGACATGCTTACTGGTCCCCAGAAAAGTTAAGCCTCAGTACCATCCACTTTCTGCAGTCACCTCAACTCCACGATCTCTTGGTGATGCATATTTCTCTTCACCAGGTCTCATGGTCTTCTTTAGGTCAGGCAGTCTATAAACTGAAAAAGAAAATGTGCAGTGGCAGAGCAGGGACAGGAT
This sequence comes from Cervus canadensis, assembly GCF_019320065.1. Classification (NCBI taxonomy): domain Eukaryota; kingdom Metazoa; phylum Chordata; class Mammalia; order Artiodactyla; family Cervidae; genus Cervus; species Cervus canadensis. Next base: position 10,737,903 of record NC_057410.1, read on the forward strand.
ATATGCCATCGAAGCTCTCATTTGGATAAAAAAAGAATGGAAAATACACAACTTTCAGTATTGCTGTTCCACCATTCTCTAGAGCAGGAATAAGCAAACTATAGCCAGTGGGCCAAATCTGAACTACTGCCTGCTTCTGTAAATAAGATATTACGGAAACATAGCCATGCCCAGTCATTTATGTATTGTCTGTGGCTATATTATAATGGTAGAGCTGAATGGTTGTAACAGAGATATGCCCTGCAAAGCCTAAATTATTTGCTCTCTGAACTTGTACAGAAAATGTTTGCTGACCACTGCCCTAGGATCTAACGATTGTCACCTGAATCCAGCTGGAAGAAGATGAAAGTGAGTGTGGAGAAGGTACAGTACTTCCTAGAGCCCTGCTCTAGAAACACCATGCAGAAATTGCATTCACATTCCATCCTCACGTGACCTCACCTAGATATGGGTGGAATAGAGAAATGTAGTCTGTGGCTAGGCAGCCACTTTGCCACTTTCCAATAACTCTATGTTATACAAAGGGGAGTAAGAATGTTGGTGGAGAGCTGGTCAGCCCCACTATTATGCCCATCCTGTGGATTATTCTAAAGTTAAACTTTTAGTAACTTGGGAAGGAGTTCAAGAGAAAGAGGACATATGTATACCTATGGCTGATTCATGTGGATGTATGGCGGAAGCCAACACAATATTGTAAAGCAATTATCCTTCAATTAAAAATAAATTTTTAGAAACATTAGTAACTTGACTAATGACTTCAAATGTGTTTGGAGGTTTTATAACAAAATGGTTAACAATTCAGTCTCTAGAATCAGAAGGACCTGGTTTTGAAGAGTAACTGCTCCATAAATGTTATCACAATATTCTTGCCTTCATGAAACAGTAGCTCTTGCTAGAGGTTAAAATTTACCTCCTAATCAGCAGCTTGGAATTTGGGAAGTCCTGGTCTAGAGGTCTTTAAGTTTCCTTCCAATTTAGGGATGCTTTCATTGCACATATTTTACTGGAGCTGTACTGTGTACCTGAGACCGTGTGGTGGTGGAGGAACAGAGATTAACGACGATGCTCCAGCTCTTCAGACGTTCACAACCTAAGAGGAAAACTGACATGGTGTCAGTGCCTTTTCCTAATACCTGGGGGTAGGAACACTGAACTGGAAAGAACCACAGAGTTAAGAGCCACGCTGATTCCTGCCCATCTGACAGCTTTCAGGGTGAACTCCTAAGCACCCAGGCCCTGCTGGGCTTACCTGTCAAATTCTCCCATCAGTTGGGTCTTTCCTTTGGAATATACCCTTTGTCTTTAGTTCTTGACTTCCTCTTTGTTTATAGTCTTTGTCCCAGGAATCTTTCACTCTAAGTTTATTTTCCATTCTTGTATCACCTCACCTTATTCCTTTGTTTTTAAATTTAAAAGTGATTGACAATTGACGCTTTATTCTAGAAAGTTTGTGAAAACCCCCAATCCTTTTTATTTCATTGGCCTTCTTCCCTTTATATGCCTTGGACCAGAATTTTAAAAACTAGTCTTTGGAACCCTGAGAGAGCCATGGATATGGTCTGTGGAATCTCAGTTTTTGGCAAAAGTTGTTTATGTGTTTATTCCACCGATAAATTTAAAAATTAATGAAAGCATATTCTGGCATCAAAATGATGACATTCTAACTGACCAATTCCTTGCAAACCAAGTGCCTGAGCTTGTGTTTGTATTTATGATTGTGTTTGCATCAAATGGCATCATGGAGTGCTGCCTGACTGAAGGTTTCAATGTTATGACAGTAGAGGAAAGTGGTGAGAGCACTGGGTCATGTGAAATATGAAAGCGTGGATATAGAAAACCAAAAGAAGAAAATAACCTGTACTGTAGCATCTGGTATCATGTTTATTTTATAAGTAGATGTATTATTTGATTACTAACCCGGAGAAATTCATTAACAATAAATATGTCATGAAGTATTCATTATTTCAATAACTGGATTAAGTACCCATGCAGAGATCCACAATTAATGCTACAATGTTAAAATTATCTTGAACAATTTACAGAACTGACACTCCCTGACAATTGTTCTAGGTTCATTGTTCATTGGAAGAGTTTTGATTCTACAGGAAGATTGTTTATTCTGAATTAGGAAACAAAATCATACTTAGGGGAAAGTGTATTTTATCTTGCATTAGTATGGTTGAATTCAAAATATGAAAGTCAATTATATATAGAACCTGACCTGAGGCTGCAACCTTGTATATTAAAGCCTACATTAGCAATGTAATTGCAGAAACACAACCTCATATATCATATTAAATTGGTGCTGTTAATTTGAATTTTAATGATTTTACAGTTTTGTTAGTATGTAATTTGCAAACTTGCTTTTGTTTTCAGTTGGATAAGAGGTATGAGCAGGTATTTCTTTTATATTCACATAAAATATGTGCATATTTTTTACATTATAATAAAGTAGTGTAAGGCGGCATGGGGAGGGGTGTATCTGCAGGCATGCCTTTCCATTTAAATTGAAAATACACATTATTCAAGTTTAGTAACACTGCATTAAACAACCAACACTCTTAGGACCTCAGGAATTCCAGTCTTTGAATCAGCACAGACTGTGAATGAAGGTTTTGATGTAGTTGAGGCAAAATGGGCAGAATAAGGACAGTATTGAGAATATTCTTTGGAAGGACTGATGCTGAAGCTGACTTATTGGAAAAGACGCTGATGCTGAGAAAGAATGAGGACAGGCAGAGAAGGGGATGGCAGGGGATGAGATGGTTGGATGGCATCACCAACTCAATGGACCTGAGCTTGAGCAAACTCCAGGAGATAGTGAAGGACAGGGAAGCCTGGCATGCTGCAGTCCATGGAGTTGCAAAGAGTCAGACATGAATGAGTGATTGAACGACAACAGAATAATAGTCCACTTAAACGAATGTCTATTAACTGATGTTATTACTTTTTTTGTAAGATTACACTGTTCTTATAAAATATTGGTGGTAACACATGGTAGGCTTATTTAATGCTTTACCTAACAAAATGTTACTATAAAATTGTACCAGTTCAGGATGTTTCAAAGTAATGAACCCCTGCTTGTCTTGGTCCTCTGCAGCCCACTCTAATCTCTGATCCTCTGTCTCTAGTGTTCTGACACTGGGACCACTCACTCAGTTCAGAACTTTTGACCTTAGGTGGCTGCCTCAACCACACAGGAGTTTGTAAACCAGTGATTACAAGATAGTGAATTCACTTATAACTGAGACAGGTAGTTAGTCAGTTAATAGAAACAAATAAATTAAAACAGGTTACTTAAAGTATGATACACACATAGTGATTTTTTTCTCACTTATTACAAATAATGTATGTTAATTCACCAGTATTTGAGATTTTTTTCTTGTTTTTAATTGAAGCATAGCTGGTTTGCAATGTTGTGCTAGTTTCTGGTGTATAGCAAAAAGATTCAGTTATATATAACTGAATCTTTACACGCTAGTAAAGTAATGCTCAAAATTCTCCAAGCCACACTTCAGCAATATGTGAACCGTGAACTTCCAGATGTTCAAGCTGGTTTTAGAAAAGGCAGAGGAACCAGAGATCAAATTGCCAACATCCGCTGGATCATTGAAAGAGCAACAGAGTTTCAGAAAAACATCTATTTCTGCTTTATTGATTATGCCAAAGCCTTTGACTGTGTGGATCACCACAAACCGTGGAAAATTCTGAAAGAGATGGGCATACCAGGCCACCTGACCTGCCTCTTGAGAAACCTGTACGCAGTTCAGGAAGCAACAGTTAGAACTGGACATGGAACAACAGACTGGTTCCAAATATGAAAAGGAGTACATCAAAGCTGTATATTGTCACCCTGCTTATTTAACTTATATGCAGAGTACATCATGAGAAACGCTGGGCTAGAAGAAGCACAGCTGGAATCAAGATTGCCGGAAGAAATATCAATAATCTCAGATATGCAGATGACACCACCCTTATGGCAGAAAGTGAAGAAGAACTAAAGAGCCTCTTGATGAAAGTGAAAGAGGAGAGTGAAAAAGTTGGCTTAAAGCTCAACATTCAGAAAACAAGATCATGGCATCTTAGTATATATAACATATATATGTATATATATGTTAACATACATACATATATAACATATATATGTATATATATGTTAACATATATATACATATATAACATATATCTTAACATATATACACATAACATATATCTTAACATATATGTGTATGTGTGTATATATATGTATGTATATATATATATATTCTTTTCCATGTTCTTTTCTCCTGTAGTTATTACAAAACATTGAGCATAGTTCTCTGGTTCTCTGTGCTATATAGTAGCACATTGTATAGTAGCTCATTGTTGGTTATCTATTTTATATATAGTGTATTATATTTTGGACTCCACATATAAGCGATATGATATTTGTCTTTCTCTGCTGACTTCATTTAGTATGATAATCTCTAGGTCCATCCATTATCACCAATATTTTGATGTGGAGTCCCCAAAAGTATGGTCCCATCACTTAGTGTATAAATACATCCAGTTTCAAATTCTTTAAATTGGAGCAGGAATTTAAAGGCATTTTCCATCAAGCTGAGTGCAAAATAATGTCTGATTCCCTTACCCAGTTTTTAAAAATAATGATGTCACATCTGTTTCAACAGGGTCTTTTTAGTGGCTTGGCTTTACTAATAGTTTCTAAATCATCCATTTCCTCCCCCTTAGAAATGACCCTTTTGTGCTTATATTTTATTAACATACCCGATAGTTAAAATATATTATTGAGATAACAAGTACAGTTGGACTTGCTAGCCTAAAACAAACAAACAAGCAAAAAACCCAGCAAGTTATTTTTACCAGCAAAACAGATTTATTAAAAAATAGTAGTTTCAGATTTGCAACTAGAGACACGCAACTATGGTGAACCACAAGCAAGTCTAGGTAAAACTACTAAAGAGAGGAAAATCTTTTATAAAGGAGAAGAATAAGTTGGGAGGGGCTATGATAAATAAAACGTCCATGCAGGAAACTGGAAGTTTGAAGTATAATGACTTTTCATTGGTTGAATTGCAATAGTGTCTCATTGGCTGAGCTGTTGCCAGGAGTGGAGAAATTTTTTTTCTTCCTCCAGCTCGGGCCTCCAGAACATGCAAAGTATGTCTCCTCCTGTTGGAATCTGTATTAATGTTGAGTGATCCCCGTTCTGGCCTCCAACTCCATTTTAGTGAAGTTTCCTTTTATTAATTTTCACAGATTAAGGGGCTTTGGGAATTAACCCAACTGACTTTTGGTAAGCAAATAGCTCAACTGGTGTGAATATTGTGAAGGCAAATTGAAGAGTAGAATCTTTTAAGCAGTAGGTGTTATAAGCATCAGTCAGCATGTTTCACAGACAGAATAAAGAGCATCATGTACCATTTAACCTGGTTAAATGGAAGTCAGTTTTTTTTTTTTTTAAAGCTTCTATTTTACAATATATAGTGTGAAAAATATTTAAGTACAAAATGCTGTGGAGGCCCAAAGAAGGGAGCTACTAAGTACCTATGATTCTAGATCTTTTCAACCCCTTATAAAATCCCAGAAATAAAAAAATTACTTTTAACAATTTTATTTCAATATCTTCACTAATTCAAATATCAGTGAATTATTCTAATACAAAAGGTTAATCTGGATTTATATATTTTTTCTTAGATTCGGGGGGGGGGCACTGTGTACTATATAGTTTTGAAAGATCAATAATCAATACATCAATTGTTGTTTTAAATTATCTGATGTCCTGTGTAGTGAAGAGTTAGAATTCCCAACAAAGATTTTTCATCTTGGCAGAAAGGGCAAATTCTGTGCTCACACCACACAGGTCTCATCAATGTTTTATCTTCTGGAGTATTCAGGTACCTCTTCTCCCTTATCTGTCCCTGGCACTGATCGAGTCTCTTCACCTCAGTCTTCCCTCCTGGATACAATTTTTATTGGTCTCTCCTTTATCAGAAGTCCTAGAGCCCTGTACCATTTAATGATACCCTTCTTGGATCATTCACTGCCCATTCCATGTGTTTATGCCTTTTCTTTTTACAGCTGACTGCAGGTCTCTTGGCAGAGGATCAAATCTCCCATGTCTTTTTTCTGTTCATAGCACCTTTACATCACAGGTACAAATAATTGCTTGTTGAGTTGAATGGAAACAACCAGCAGGCTGCTAAAAGAAAAAGACTGCAGGTATATTTCATAAAGTGACTAGACATCTCTGAGGAATTATTAAATATTTATTCAGTAGCAAATGCTGTAAAGGATAGGTCAGAAGCACAGGTGACAACTGGCATGTGATGTGGGGGTGAGGGCCAGTCTTGTAAGGACTGAACACTTGACCTGTGGAATCCGATGTTCTCTCCCAGTAGATGGCGTTAGAACCGAAATGAGTTCTGAGACACTCAGTTGGTGTGTGAAAATTGCTTGTTGTCACGTGGGAGACCCCCACTTCCACCCTACACATGCTCGATTGATATCAGAACTTAATCTCTCTTTCCCATCTAGTCATCTAGTTCAGAGTCTTTGTAATTTTACCTCCTCTAAGGTTCTTTAAGACCATTATTCCTCCCACCCCAATACACCCAAGCACACATCATGCTTTCCTCTCTTTCCCTGTCCAAGAAACTCTCATCAGAAATGTTCAGAGACAGTATCATCTACCTCTCACGCCTCTCTAGTTTCTGTTTTATTGTTGTTGCAGGTTGGGTACTGCAATTGACACTGTGTGCAGAATGTTGGTGTGTCCTTTTGGGGTCCATACTTGTGACAAGGAAGGAGAGAGGTGGGATTTGACTCAAACGTGAAGACGAGCTTCTTTGTAACCTGACAGCCTTGCCTTGTGCCACAGGGGAAACTCTGGATCTAAAACGGCTGGTCGAAGGGGTCCTGCATTGAGACAAAGGGACCCGATCATTGTACTCCTGCCTTTATCCACCCTTCGAGGTAGGCTGTCTCACAAAGGTTGTGACCTTGATGAAGTAGTTCTCCGTTGCTGGGCAATTCCTGAAGGAGCTGACGGCTGAAGGCTCGAAACTCATAGCACTTCCAGCTGCAGGAGCCACAGGTCCGGCCTTGGAGGAGGAGCCAAGGCATATCCCGGTTCCATCACAAGGGTTAACAGTTGAATGCTATGTCCTTAGGAACTTCTCTTTCTCAAAGGTCTTTTTTTTTTTTTTGGAGTATAGTTGATTTCTAACATTGTGTTCATTTCAGATGTACAGCAAAGTGATTGAGTTATACATATATTCATTCTTTTTCAGGTTCTTTTCTCATATAGGTTATTACAGAATATTGAGTAGAGTTCTCTGTGCTATGCAGTAAGTCCTTGTTGGTTCAGTTCAGTTCAGTCACTCAGCCGTGTCTGACTCTTTGCGATCCCATGGACTGCAGCACACCAGGCTTCCCTGTCCATCACCAACTTCCGGAGCTGTTCAAACTCATGTCCATCAAGTCGGTGATGCCATCCAACCATCTCATCCTCTGTTGTCCCTTTCTCTTTCTATTCTAAATCTTTCCCATTGGTTATCTATCTTCTATGTAGTGGTGTGTGTATGTTAATTCCAAGCTCATATCCCTCCTTCCCACAGTTCCCTTTTGGTAAGCATAAGTTTGTTTTCGATATGTGTAAGTCTGTTTCTGTTTTGTAAATAAATTCATTGTATCATTTATTTAAATTAAATTTCACATATCAAAGGTCTTTTTTTAGTTAAAAAAAGAAAAACTAAACATTTGTAAATCCTTTCTCTTTATATCATGCCATAAAAAAATTTTTTTTTATCAAGGCAGTATGAACATCTCTTCATGACCAGAAGAAAGATCCGTATGAGGGTGTGCTTAAAAAGGCAAAACTTTACCAGAGATCAGTATTTCAAGACAGGGTAGAGAAACATTCTCTTTTCTAGTCAGTCAAAATAATTTAATTTGAATCCAAATTTCTCTTATTTTGTTTATTTGCTAGTTTGCTATTCCTACGCCGTGCTTTGGCTTAATTTTCATTCTAAACTATGAAAGAGTCCAGGGTTTTGTAAATTCGTCCTGCAGTCTATGACAGAGCTGAGAGTCATGTTAAAATGGTCTCCATCTTAGATAAAAATCCAATCTCCCCAAATAAGAACTTCAAATCTTCTATTTAAGAGAATCACCTAACCCCAATGCCAGATCTGACCTGATTCGTGAGCAGACTCAATGTAGGTTTCAATTCCAGATGTCCTGCTCAGTAGCAAAAAGAAGATATCAGCCAGTTGAATTACATTTTAATATTTTCTATTCATACTGAATACTTTGGGTTTAATAGCAGAGCATAAAAGTCCGACTCAGCTGAAATATGAACTACCATTTGTTATTATCAATACTGTGTATCATCATTACCGGCCTCATATTTCAAGAGGACAGCTGGTACTTGCAAGGTCAATGACAATTTTCTATAAAAACCCCAAATGAAAGGACTACAGAGATCAAAGATTTGAGACAATCATACACAGAAAAATTGCCATATGCCTCATCCATTCCAAAAATTGGGTTTTTATTTTTGGTATCTATGATAGAGAGATGGGAGGGAATTGAAAAGGAGGATTTAGTAAAAAGCTATCAATAAAAGACTGTACTCTCCAACATAAGTCGAACATTCCATAAGAAAAGTTGCTAGGGAGAAATACACCCAGATAATTGTTGCTACTGAATGTCCCACTCCCTGTTGGTAAATGCATTTTGAGAAAACTTGATGCTAATATAGAACGATTCAATTATACAGCAGGATAGTAATGGTCTCACAGACGGATGAAAACAAATCAAAATCAGCTCAGTGGTACCGAAGAATGGATGTAGGCATGCTGTGGTTGGCTTTCAATGACCTTGGTGTATTCACATTAATGGAAGAGGGATACCAGATTTTCAAAGCTTTTTAATTTTTCAGAACTAAACAGCAATCAAAGTTATCATAGCTGTGACTGAAAAATCTCACTTTTTCTTGCTTTAGGGGAATAATGGAGTTATTATGAGAAATTATCCAAATCCAAGATATTCAGCCCAAATGATGCCAGCATGTATTTCAAAGATCTCGATTCTGTGCTTGAATGGAGTCAAACGACACAGGCATTTGGCAGCAGTAGGAGGAGACACAGGATGCTCCCAATTATTTCAGCTTTCCATGTGGCTCACCCCACACATTTACCTTCATTTTGAAGTCATCAGTTGAAGCTGTTTAGAGAACACTGTGGAAGGGAAAGAGTGACTAGGCTAGAAAAATGGAGAACATTGCCAGGACCTAAGAAAACGATGTAATAAGCGAAGGTTTATTTCAAGCCCCTATAATTTCTCTACTGGACATTTTCTTGCCTTGATAATATTTGATCACTCCTTTCAGGCTTCATGAGTATTCGTGCTCATTCTTTGGACCTCCCCTCCATTTTCTTGTCAAACTCTATGTTCTAGTCTGCTAGGAACTTGGAAAGGCATGCATATTCAAATGCCTGTTTTATGGATGAAAAATGTTTGTTTTATGGATGTTTTATTTTACTCAAAACATTAAATAAAAGGGATGAAAATTGAGTTATTCCCAACTTATGTCAGAGATTCAGCAGTCCCAACACAGCTGTGTCTGCTCCAGATTACAGCTACTTTATTATTGAGATTATGATCACCTTGAAGTGAAGTGAAAGTCACTAAGTCATGTCTGACTCTTTGCGACCCATAAACTATACAGTCTATGGAATTCTCCAGACCAGAATACTGGAGTGGGTAGCTGTTCCCTTCTCCAGGGGATCTTCCCCCAGATAATCACACCTAGGACACGGGAGTGCATGGTAGAAGGTGATAGTCAAGTGTCCTACTTACTATGCATGAGTGGGCACAAGGGATCAGTTACTGCAGATAACTCCTTCCACCCTGACATTTTTTCCCTGCAGCTCCTTTTGACACCCTCATTTCAAATTATCTTAAATTATACTTGGATGCCCTGTTTCAGCATCCAGTTCAACCCCAGTCCCTTCATGTACATCACACATTCCCAACAATGGGATAAACACTTATTTGCTGAGTCTCCAGGAACTGTAAGATACATTGCATGATCATTGTTTTCTACAGCCCACCTATTCATCCCCCTCCACTGCTGATGGCAACACCAGAAATCAGTTCTTCCTTGTCTCTCTCCCTGTATTCTCATGGAAAATAGTCTATAATGGGCAATTTGAAATTAAATGTAAATTCAATACAGAGTTATCTCTCTAACACATCTTTGCATTTTTAAAAAATGATTTTATATTGGAGAATAGCCAAATAACAATGTTGTGATAGTTTCATGGTCCAGCCATTCACATGCAGGTATTCATTCTTTCCAAAACTCCCCTCCCATCCAGGCTGCCATATGACATCAAGCAGAGTTCCCTGTGTTACACAGTAGGCCCTTGTTGGTTATGTATTTAAAATATAGCAGTGTATACATGTCAAGCACAAACTTCCTAACTAGTCCTTTTCTCTACCCTTCTCTCCTGGCTGGTAACCATAGGTTCATTCTCTAAGCCTATGAGTCTGCTTCTTTCTACGATGGAATATCATCTAGACATTAAGAAGAATCAGTGCCATTAGCAGCAACATGATGGACCTAGAGATTGTCATACTGAGTGAAGTAAGTGAGACAGAGAAAGAAATATCATATGACATCCTTTATAGGTGGAATCTAAAAAGAAATAATACAAATGAACTTAAATATTTACAACACATCTTCGCATTTTAAAAGTAAAAGCTTTGCTTCTTTTTATGGAGTTGCATATACCCACAAGCAGAAGAGTGAAGTAGGTGTGTCTATGCACGGGGAAATGTGTGGAGGGGGAAATAGGGTGCAGGTGGACCACTTCCCTCAGCCTGTGTAAGTCTTGGGGTTGGCCCAACTTACCCAAGACTCAGAACAGGCACCTGTGAATGAGTGACAATGTACTTGTATATTTATTGACAACAAAAAAATGATGCCTTTTGCTGTTTTTCTCATTGGCAGTAATCACTGTTTAACATACTACATGTATTTTATCTATTCATCTACTTTATTTTCTCTGTCCCTACTAGAATATATTACCATTGCCTAGACCAGTGCCTCATATATGGTAGATACTTAATTTAAACTTTTGAATAAATTATTTATATGAATGCTGCCTTTTTATATATACTTTTATCAGTTACATGTGTTGTAATTTTTTTCCTACTGTGTGCTCATCTTTTCACTGTTTCTATGGTGGTTTTGGTTAAGAGAAGTTCTTAATTTTAATATGCAGTTAACTCTTGGACAACATGGGTTTGAACTGCATGGGTCCACTTACACAGAGATGTTTTTCAATAAATATGTACTATGGGACTTCCCTGGCAGTCCAGTGGTTAAGCCTCTGTACTTCCACTGCAGGTTCTATCCCTGCATGTAAGATCCCACATGCCACGTGGCATGGCCAAAAAAGGAAAAAAATGTACTGCAGTACTACATGATCTCTATTTGCTTGAATGCGTCCTCCTTAGATGGAGGAAATCTAGGCATAGAGAGCTGACTGTAAGATTATATGTGGATTTTTTACTGCATGGGGAGTTGGTATCCCTAAACCCTTAGCTGTTCAGGGGTCAACAGTAGTTGCATTTAATTATTTTCCTTTAGGATTACTAATAATTGTGTATAGTTAGATGATTCCTTCCCTCTTTCAAATCTATGAAGATATTCTATGTTAATGTTTTGGGGTTTTCCTGGTGGCTCAGTGGGTAAAGAATTCTCCTGCAATGCGGGAGACACAGGAGACATGGGTTCAGTCCCTGGGTCGGGAAGATCCCCTGGAGGAGGGCATGGCAACCCACTCCAATATTCTTGCCTAAAGAACCCCACGGACAGAGGAGCCTGGCGGGCTACAGTCCACGGGGTCGCAGAGTTGGACACAAATGAGGCAACTGAGCAGCAGCAACGTGTTGACATTTTAGAGCATTATTGGGTTTCTCCTTCAACTGTCGGTCTTTAGTTTTGCATATGATGTGAAGTAAAGGATTAATTTTCTTAGCAATGGTTTAGCATCATGATTGAGTATTGCAATATTCCCAGTGATTGGCAGTGCTTCTTACTGTATATCAAGCATACATATATACTTGCAGCTATTTTAAATATTCTCATTATAGTTTATTTACAATGTGATAATTTCTGCTGTACAGCAAAGTGGCTTAGTTATACATAATATATTATTTTTCATATGATATATTTTATCATAGGATATTATAGTTCCTGGTGTTATATAGCAGGACCTTGTTGTTTATCCATCCTATATATAATCATTATCATCTTTTATATATTTGCAGCTATTTTTATATTTGCAGCTATTTTTATACTTACAGCTTTTTTTGGACTCTATTTGTCCTATTGGTTTAAGTATCTTTCCCACCCTTTTACATGAAGTATTGCGATCTGCTAGAGTAAGTCCTCCTACTTAATTTTTCTTTTTCAAGAGGTCATGATACTTTTAGCTCTTTGTATTTTTATATAAATATAATAATAGCTTATATTACTAAAGCCCCCCACAGACATCTATTGAGGTTTTACTAGAATTACATTGAATCTATAAATCAATTAAGGGAGGGTTGAAATCTTAATAATATTGAGTCCTTTCAGGAAATGGATTCAAATTGCATTTTGAAACAGGTAGATAATGAATAGAAGAGATGGGAGGATAAATGAATGGGGTGGACATGTAAACAAATGGATGAATTAACAGATAAATGAGTTCTTTGCTAAAGTTACTTAATATCCAATGTAAACTGACCATAAACAAGTCACTTTATTAGTTCCCTAAATAATAGATGAGATGATTGCCAGTACCATTCCAGTTCTAAGTTGATTCTCGGGTAAGATGATATGGCCTTAGGTTTTATACTTCAAGCTTGAGGCCTTGATGGTGAAGAGCTTCATTACCACGTGAGATAAAAGCAGTGATAGTGAGCATCTCTGTGACTCACTTAAGATCTACTATCTTAAATTCTTGATCATTTTCACCACAATTTGTAATGTAATAATATTTTTTCAGAAAATCAATTTTGGCTCTGTTGATTCTTTCTCCTGTATGTTTATTTTCATTATCATAAATTTCTGCTCTTCATTCTACTTCTGTTTTCTCTTTCCTTTTGGGTTTATTTTGGTCTTTTTTAAAACCTCTTTTGGAGAAGGCAATGGCACCCCGCTCCAGTATTCTTGCCTGGAGAATCCCAGGGACGGGGGAGCCTGGTGGGCTGCCATCTATGGGGTCACACAGAGTCGGACATGACTGAAGTGACTTAGCAGCAGCAGCGGCAAAATCTCTATAGATGTGTGCTTAGCTCATTATCAGCCTGTTTTCTAATATTTGCATAGTTGAAAAGTGATTTGAAAGTCTTAGTCACTCAGTTGTGTCTGACTCTTTGTAACCCCAAGGACTGTAGCCCACCAGACTCCTCTGTCCATGAAATTCTCCAGGCAAGAATACTGGAGTGGGTAGCCATTTCCTTCTCCAGGGGATCTTCCTGATCCAGGGATCCAGCCCTGGTCTCCTGCTTTGCAGGCAGATTCTTTACCATCTGAGCCACCAGGGAAGCCCAATATTTGCATATAAGAATATATATTTTCTTCTTGCTTAGCTATATCCCATAATTTTTGATATATGGTATTTTTATTATCATTTAGTTAACTATTTTCTGATTGCCATTATGATTTTCTTTACATAATATGGTTGTTTTAGAAACATATTTTAAAAATGTCCAAACATATGGGGATTTTCTTGTTCTCTTTTTCACTTTCATTTCTAGCTAAATTGCAGTGTGGTCAAAAGATTTCAATTATTTAAATTCTGATGGGTCAGTAATTAATTTCATAAACTTCCCTGTGCCCTTCAAAAGAATAATATTCAGCAGATGTTGCTGCTGCTTTCGATACATGCCCACTAAGTAAAATGCATTAATTATACTTATCTTTTTTCTGTTTTTATAATAAACTCTTGCCTCTGTGTTGAACAGTTAACTAAAAGAAGTGTGTCTTAAAACTCCTACTAGATAATCATGAATTTCATTAATTTTCTTTTATGGGTATATGTATTTTTGATTCATGAATTTTACCACAATATTATATATTTCATACAAATTTGAAAAAACAGTATTTCTGGCATATTGTTGTCTGATTCTCTGGTAATGCTTTCTTGTTTTGAGATCCATTCTTTGTAATATTGTAATACCAGATTTTGTGGGAGGGAAGGAATTATAGTTTTATATGGCATATACTATAGTTTGTATGTATATATGTAGTTTATATATGGTATATATTTTAAATTATTTTATTTTTAACCTTTCTTTGTCATTGTATTTCAAACATATCCCTATATATATGGACAAAATACAAGGTATTTTTTCAGGACCATCTTTGTCGTTTATTTTGAGCATTTACTAACAATTTTATCTAGTTTAGTTTTTTTTATATATTTTGTTATTTAAAAAATTTGTTCTGTGTATTTATTTTTCTTTCTGTATTGCCTTATTTGGACTTGCTTTTCCCCCTGATAAGTTGTGATATTGTTTACCTTATTTCTATTCATTTAGTTGATACTTTAGATTTGCAACATGCATACTTTAACTTATAAATATGTAAAGCCAATAAATTACTCTTGTTATTGACTTAAATACTTAAACTCTATTTAACCCCATCTGATTTTTTTTTAATGTATTTTAATGCCATCATTAAGCACATTATTACTATTGCTTATAACATTTAAGGGACACTTAGTTTTACATCCTATTTAACACGTTCTTTGTTCTTCAATTCTTGCCCCTCAAAACTTTTCTCTGGAATTATTTCCTGCCTGCCTGAAGTATTCCTTGAGAATTTTCTTTGGAGAGGGTCAAATGGTCACACACTCTTTTAGTGTTTGTTGAAATTTGATACTGAAAATTTCTTTTTTTTCCCCTTTATTCTTAAAAGAGCATTTTGCTGTGTGTAAAATCTGTTGACATTCTTTCCCCCAATACATTCCGTAGATAATTTTCCTCTTTTTCAGGTTCCAGTATTTCTTGAGAAGTCTGTCAGTGTAACTGATGCTGTTTTGCTGGTATGAGGGTAATTCCACTTAGAATTCTTTTGATCTATTTTAAGATTTACTTTGCTTGGTTTTCTGCAATTTTACTCTAGTGTATTCAGTTGTGAATTTCTTCTTATTTATCCTACTCAGGAATCACTGGACTTCTGGAAGGGATTGATGGTGACGTCCACCTCTAGAAAGATTTCTGCCCATAATCTATCCAGAGTGAGTCCCTGTCTCACTCTCTCCTCTCGAACTCCAACTAAATATACATTAAAACTTCTCCATTTATTTTTCATGACTCTTAATCGCTCTTCAATATTTTTCATCTTTTGCTCTGTCTGTTCAGTCTTTTGGATAACTCCTTCTGACCTATCTTTCGGTTCACCGATTCTCTCCTCTGTGTCTGATTTGCTGTTAAAAATACCCACTCTTTTTGCAGAACACA
Source organism: Cervus canadensis (assembly GCF_019320065.1). Taxonomy (NCBI): domain Eukaryota; kingdom Metazoa; phylum Chordata; class Mammalia; order Artiodactyla; family Cervidae; genus Cervus; species Cervus canadensis. Next base: position 10,753,431 of record NC_057410.1, read on the forward strand.
GGATTCTAGGGTACACGGGCTTCAGTGGTTGCGGCACACAGGCTTAGCTGTCTCGCAGCATGTGGAATCTTCCCGGATCGGGGATCAAACCCATGTCCCCAGCACTGGTAAGCAGATTCTTAACTGTGCTCTGCAACAAGAGAAGCCACCACAATTGAGACATCCGTGCACCCCAACTGGAGAAAGTCTGTGCACAGCACAAAGATCTATGCACAGCCAAAAATAAGTACATTAATTAAATAAATTTTTAAAAACAGTAAAAAAAAAAATCAAGATCACTTTTCACAATTATCTATTTCTTACAGATATTTTCAAATTTATTTTTCATTTCTTTAAATGGGGTAGACACAGTTGTTTGGTAGTCTCTTATGATTTATCTCAACACTGAGTGTGTCGCTATCTGGGATTCAAGTTTTACAAGCTATGGATAAGTTCTTGGCCCTCACCTACTTCCCTGTGCCATCCAGGCCGTGCAAGCTACAGCTCATTTTCTTCTGCTTTGGCAAATGTCCTCAAGACAAAAAGGGACTTTGTCCTTGACTTACCATTCTGAGTTGTTTCTTATACTTAAGTTTTAATTTAGTAATAATTCATGTTTTTTCATGCTCTTCAGGTTTATTAAAGAGGTTTATTTTTAAAAGGTTTATTTTTTAAAACCTTATCTATCATTTTTCAGTTGTTTTCAACAGGAGAGTTCAGCCGAGTGCTACATATTATCACAGCACTTGTGCATACACACACACACCAGGCTTATTGAGAATTTGCAATTCAATAGGACATAAATGAGTGTGTGGTTGCTTGTGAAGTCTAGGCTAGATTCTATACCTTGCCAGTCACCTTTAGTTTCTAGAAAAATCTTATTTCTGAGTTTAAGAAGTAGTGCTTAATTCTTGAGTCAAAGCGTGGCCTCTCCCCTTCTCCCTGCTTGCTTCCGGTAGGGAGTGGAAGCGTTGGGAACATGGTTAGAGTCTAAGACATCTCCCTCTCCTTCCTTTTCCAGACACTAATTCTTCCAGTGTTGGTGATCCGGACGAAAGAACCCTCCTCACATATGTGTTACTGTTGCTGCTAAATCACTTCAGTCATGTCTGACTCTGTGTGACCCCATAGACGGCAGCCCACCAGGCTCCCCCGTCCCTGGGATTCTCCAGGCAAGAACACTGGAGTGGGTTGCCATTGCCTTCTCCAATGCGTGAGAGCGAAAAGTGAAAGTGAAGTCGCTCAGTCGTGCCCGACTCTTAGCGACCCCATGGACTGCAGCCTACCAGGCTCCTCCGTCCACGGGAGTTTCCAGACAAGAGTACTGGAGTGGGGTTCCATTGCCTTCTCCACACATATGTGTTAACCAGCCCCTGTTTTTGCTCTGGCTCAGTCTGGTTTGATCTGATATTGGCGATCTCAGCCATTGTGGCGAGGTTCTCACAGGCTGGGAGTATGATTTTCTTGGGGTGAAGATTGGCTCCACCTGGACACTTTCCACTGTTCAACAGCTTCCTCCAGAGACCAGGAGTGTCTCCTCTTTGCCCACCTGCTATATGTATTCCTAATACCTTCTCAACATTGAATACCTCACTACTTGACCTTCCAAATATACATCTGGGCAGCCTCAATGTTATTGTCTTATAATTCCCATACTTCTTTATGTGCAGTTAGGATCATTACCTGGAGAAGGAAATGGCAAACCACCCCAGTATTCTTGCCTGGAGAATTCCATGGACAGAGGAACCTGGCAGGGTGCAGTTGATGGGGTTGCAAAGACTTGGACATGACTGAGTGACTAACACACACACACACACACACACACACACAGGATCATTACCAGGGTCTCTCTGCCCTCTAAGTCACCTAGGAAAATAAGGTGTTGGACCACTCTTCTTTCTAAGTACTTTACACTCAAGCACTACTAATAGGGCCTTCCAAAGAGAGTATCCTACTTCCAGAGTTCTCCAAACCAAGTGCATCTCCAAACCTCAAGGGACATATGGCAAGCAAACCTCTTTCCTCATGGATGGAAAGATCTGCTAAAATCACACTACCATATTCTTAGGTTCTGAGCCCCAGATGCCTTCCCAAGAACCCCCTCACCATCTTCTGCTCCCACACACAAGGATGCACACACAAGGGCCTGACGCTGAGCTAGCGTCCAGCCAAAGAGTGAGGTGCTGGTGCCCACCTTACAAGCACCTCTAATATTTAGGGGTGATTCTTTCAGAGTTGCCCTCACTGGCTTTCAGGAGGAGAAAACAGCCTCCTCATCTCCAGGAGGCAGAGGGTGAAGGATCCTGCTGACTTTCCTCTTCATCGTCTGTAAAATGTGTGGGTGGTATTGGGTGGGCTACTGGTACTTCCCAGCAAGGATGCAGGAGGAAGGCTGCCCCCAGAGGCTGGAGTGTAAAGTACTGATTGCTGCTCATCCTCAAATGACTTTATTCTCAGTTGTGTGAGAACAGGAAGAATCTATTTCATCACCTTGTTAACGGGACACATATTCTTAATGGGTCTGCCCCTAGATTTCTACCGTTGCTCTTCCCTTCTATGCTGGTAGGCTCTTGGATGATTTTTAAATATTTTGTCTTTTTTTTTTGGTCTTTTTCTCCATCCACATTTTCTAATCCCCTAATTACTACATACTCACTGTATAATAGAAATAAATTTCTCTGCATGTTCTACTGTATTAGCTAAGAGTTGCTGTGCTGTGCGTAGTCGTCAGTCATGTCTGACTCTTTGCGACCCTATAGACTGTAGCCCACCGTGCTCCTCTGTCCATGGGGATTCTCCAGGCAAGAGTAGGTTGCCATGCCCTCCTCCAGAGGATCTTCCCAACCCAGGGGTTGAGCCCAGGTCTCCCACACTGTAGGCAGATTCTTTACCGTCTGAGCTACCAGGGAAGCCCAAGAATACTGGAGTGGATAGTCTATCCCTTTCCATGGGATCTTCCTGACCCAGGAATTGAACCGGGGTCTCTGTATTGCAGGTGGATTCTTTACCAGCTGAGCTACCAGGGAAGCCCAATGGTTGCTAGAGCCTCTTAAAAGTATTCATTGAATTTTTACTAATCACATTTTCGTTTACAGGCAACTTGCTTTAATTCTCAGACATGGAAATGAAATCCTCACCTTTTGACTCTTTTTTTTGTACACTTGAATTTCAAACTCTATCACCACATTTTGTTTTGACTTTTCAATTCATACTTTTAATAAAAGTAATTTTTGTTTCAAAGCTGTAGATGAAATGAAAAAGTGAAAATTAAATGTTATGCTTAATCTCTGACTTAGCATAAAAATACCTCCTCCAAACAAGAGATAGGTGGAAATGATAATTGTTCTGTGCTAGACATTCTAAGAGAAAATTTTAAATATGCCCATGTAGGTTACTCCTAAAATGAGAAACAGCCTTCGCCTCTCCCAGGTAGGAAGAAACTCACTGGCATTCAATTGAAGTACTTTTTTGATTGGATTAAATAATTTTTTTTCCAAGTTCCAGAGAACTTGGAAATGGTTCTTGACCAGCCTGGTATTTTTCCGTCCGTCTCTGGCTAACTAAGCGTTCTTTTCAATTGCACTTACTTGCCCTAGTACATCCAGTTCATTGGGCAGGCACTTTGAATTTTTAGATGAAAGTTCTTGATTAAACATAATTTGAATGTTTTTCACTCTGGCATCATGACCTAAACACAGCAAAGAGTTTTCAATTTCATTAAGCATGTATTTATCAAGCATCATCTCTGTGCCAAGTTCTGTGCTGGAGGCTATGTGAGACTGGGGGATGGGAGGATCAATCCAAGTTGTGTGGAGTCTGAAGCAACGAAAATGATATACTTGTGTGTCTCCTGTGCATTAATCTCCTTTGGACATTCCTTAAAGAATGTGGTCTCCTCTCTCAAGGGAGTAACAGTTTACTGCAGAAGATAAGGATTCCACATTTTAAACAACTAAAAGGCAAGGTAAGAAGGACCTTATTCAGTGTGAATAGTCTGCTATAGTTAACTGATAGAGGAGTTCAGGTGTGGAAAGATCTGTGAGCAGCATTGATGGAGCATGGTGACCATAAGCTGGAAACCAGATGAGCTTGAAGAATGAATGGGCATTGAGTAGACAGTTGGGCAGGGACTTTCTGTGTGTGAGAAGCAACAGGGGAAAATGGACAGGGTAGAGAAAGAGTGAGTCCACAGCCTGATTAGTACAGAGAGGCCAATAAATATAATTAAGCACTGTGACCCTACAAACCTATCCACAAATACAAAAAAAAAAAAAAAAAAAAAAAAAAAAAAAACCCAGAAGGGCAGTTGACCAGTTGATACATAGAAGTGGAGAGTTTGCAATTATTATGCTTATGTGAAGTAATAATATTTTAAAATATTCATCAACCTGACATGTAGACCAAAAAAACCACCCTTAAATGACTGTTTTAATTAAAGTTCATGTACCAAACATTATTTATTCCAAAACTAAGTCTTCTATGTATGATATAAAGAAAAAAACAATAGCACATATATGGATTCTTTACATATATGGTATCATTTAATTTATATATCAGTTTTGTGAAGTAGGAATTGCATTTGGTTACCAGTAAAAGGGGGCTTCCCTCCTAGCTTAGTCGGTAAAGAATCTGCCTGCAATGCAGGAGACCTCCGTTCGATTCCTGGGTTGGGAAGATCCCCTGGAGAAGAAAAAGCATTCCAATACTCTTGCCTGGAGAATCCCATGGACAGAGGAGCCTGGCGGGCTACAGTCCATGGGGTCGCAAGAGTTGGACACAACTTAGCAACAAACCCACTACCACTGGTAGAAGAGATAGGAAACAGTGACTGAAATAAGAGAGGGAGTTATTTTTCTCTCACATTAAAAACCTCTAAAGATAGTCAGTCCCAGTCCAACTCCAGAGGCCCAGGCTTGGCTTCTTTCATCTCCCTGTTCATCAGACTTAGTGAATGGCTTCTAGTCTCATGATTGCTTCATGGTTGCAAGGATGGCCACTATAGCTCCGACCATCACATCTTATGTTCCCTGTGGGAGGAAGAAGAAAGGAAGCTGGAAAGCTAGGAAGGAACACCCCCTAACTCTCTTTAAAGATTTCAAGTTCCCCATTCTCTTTAAAGAGATTTCCAAAAAGTCCAATGCAGTGATTTTTAAACCATGATCTCACCCCTGTCTGCAAGGAAGGATGGGAAATATACTTTTAGCTGACCATATTCTGCTCCCCAATAATACAGAGTTCCTACTAGTAAGAAGAGGGAGGAGAATGTATATTAGCTAAGCTGGTAGTGGTCTCTTTCAGAGTAATCTTACATCTTACAGCCGAGGGAACCAGATCTCCAAAGTGCTAAGTTTGTGACCTCAGTCACATAACGAGGTCCTGAGCTCTTCCCACCCTCTGCAGTGCATGTGCCTAAAATTCTAGGCTTGGTTTCCCTAATGCTGAGCTTTCCCGTGTACATAGTGAACTGTTATTCTCTCTCAGGATTGATCACTTTCTATCTGCAAAAGAGATGCTTCAGCATCCTTAAGAGGATGGGGAACTTGGACTGAACAATTTCCTGTGTATATATCGGTTAATTCTGCTGCACTTGAGGTTGTGTTAAGTGCAGTTTGTGGGTCTTGAGTATGAAGTGCCTACACAGACACCATGTCTGCTGTCATATGTATTTCATTTCAGCTGACCCTGTCTTTCCCTCCATTCCCTCCCGTTTAACATTTATCCTTTCATCATTCCCTCCCAAACAGCCACATTTCTGCCTCTTTCAAATCCAACACTCAATCACCAACTCCCTTATTGAAAGAGATTGTGAGCAAAAACATGTACAGGGAAGCATCTTACTCAACCTCAGCCCTCACTCTACAATTTATTATTATCATTAATTATTATTATTTTTAATGTTAAACATTAAGGCATCTTCTCTAAATATACAGGCAGGGATTACACAGTTATTTAAATAACAGTATTGGTTGTTTTTGTTTTTACCACAAGCTGGAAAAACAAGACACTACCTGTTCAGATCACCACTTGGCATTTCTCTGATTTACAAGTAGCCTAGCAATAGTCCTAATTTGTATTACAGTCCTAATGCTGAGTTGAAGCTTCATGCCATCCATAAGATTCCTTACTTTCCTCCTGATGATTTTATATCTTCTTACTTCTTCAAAATTTCTAGTCCATGGGTTATTAATTTACCTGAGTATTTTGGAAGAGACTATTAGATGCTCCCTAGTATGCATCATTCTCTCCCTCTCTCTTTTTTTTAATAAAGAGAACTTCATGAATTTCAGATGGAGTAATGGCCTAAATTAGCAAAGGACTGTATTCCTAACCTCACTTGCAGCAAAGTATTGTTATATGACTATGTTTAGGCCATTGGAAAATGGATAGCAGCTGTAATTGCAACTTCCAAATCACATTCTTATTGGGAATTCCCACTTCTCTCTTTCCCACTCCTATAGACTTAAGTACAGATATGGTGCTAATAAGATAGCATTGTCCATAAGGACAAGGGGAGCACCCTGATAAATAGTGGAACAATCAAACAAAAGGAGACAAATCCTTGAACACCCTCCTGGATCATAACTATCCACATACCTTGGATGGTTTCTCGTCCGTTATATGAGAGAGAAATAAGTTTCTACCTAGTTTGAGTCACTCTTTTGGCTTCCTTTGACATAGCAACTCAGATTACGCCCTATTATTACACTTGTTTTTTTATTTTCTAAAATGCTTATTTTTAATATTTTTTAAAAATTGAAATATAGTTGACTTACAATATTGCAATAGTTTCAGGAGTACAATATAGTAATTTGATTTTTTAATAGGCAATACTCCATACAAAGTTATTATAAAATATTATGAAGTAGTTCCTGTACATAACACCCCTGTAACTTATTTTTTGAACATTTCCTGTATACAAATCACTGTGCCAGGCACTACTGAGCTTAATATGAATCAAAATACAATCACAATTGACTTGATTGAACTCAGAAAGTAAGCAATGGAAATGAAATAGATACATATTCCATGACAACCCATGGTGCCTCGCAGCATATAAGTGCAGGTCAAATGAGAGAAGATGAATCTTCTAAGTGTTGAGAGGAAAGAAAAATCTCTTTTGGTTGAGGAAGTCAGGGAAAGCTTCATGAGACAAGAGAAAATCGATTTGATCCTTGTGAAAGTTAGGAGAGCTAAAAAGAAACAAGAAGTTTCCTTGGGTGGAAAGATAAAAGCCATAGCAATGGGAGACCACTGAATGGATTCAAGAGATGGGAGTGGATGGGTCTGGCTAAGATAGTTGGTTAGTACGGAAATGGAGGGAGAAGCGAGACTGAACAACTAGTCTGGGGTCAGAGCATAGTGTCTTAAAAGCTGGCCAAGGAATGTGGATTAGATATACCTTTGGATTTTATCTAAATCACATATAGGATTTAGAGCAGCACTTAATGAAAGTTCTGACTTAAAAGGAGTAACTCTGGGAAGGGAATGTACATTGGTGCAGCTACTACGGAAAACAGTATGGTGGTTCCTTGAAACAACTGAAAACAGAGTCACCGTGTGACCCAGCAATCCCACTCCTGGGTGGGCATATGTCCAGAAAAAATGAAAACTCTAATTCGAAAAGATACTTGCATTGCAATGTTCATAGCACCACTGTTTACAACAGCCAAGATATGGAAGCAACCCAAGTGCCCATTGACAGACAATTAGGTTAAGAAGACGTAGCAAATATAGACAGTGTAATATTACTTTGCCATAAAAAAAAGAGTCAAATATTGCCATTTGCAGCAACATGGACAGACTTAGAGGCTATCATAGTCGGTGAAGTAAGTGAGAGAAAGAAAAATATTATATGATCATTTATATGTGGAATCTAAAAAATAATACAAATGAATCTATATACAAAACAGAAACAGAGTGGCAGGCAGAGGAAACCAATTTACCAAAGGGGAAAGGGGAAGGGAAGGACAAATTAGGAGTATGGGATTAACAGATACACACTACTCTACATAAAACAGATAAGCAACAGGATTTACCGTATAACACAGGGGGCCGTATTCAGTATCTTATAATAAACTATAATGGAAAATAACCTGAATATACATATATATATATATATTTATATTTAGAACTGAATTACTTTACTGTATGCCTACCACTAACACAACACTGTAAATCAACTATACTTCAATTTTAAAAAATAAAAGGAGTAAGTCCAAGTCTGGGAACAATGTTTCATATGACCCACTTCCCCCACACTGAGTGTTCTCTTTCTCACCTGTTCTGAGCTGGTGCAGGCCCCACGGCCTCTCCTCTTTCGCTTGCAGGCTGCTTGTCATCTGTACCAGCCCTCTTCTCAGCGCTCGTACCGAGTAAGAGAAAATGGAACTCACTCCAATCCATTTTACAGAAGTTGAGTTTTGCCTGTTTAACTAAAAGGTTTAGGAAAAAAAAAACCTGAAAACAATCTCTAGAATATGGCCTTTGATTATGACATGATTGTATCTAAGAAGATAAAGGAGTGATGATGCTAGAAGCCATCTAGTACAGGTTGTCCACACACTGGAACCAGGGAGATGCCATGGCTCTTCTTTAGAATCCCACCCGACTTCCTGTTATCGATGCCTTGCAAGTGAATCTTGCAAAATGATACTGGTAGTCCTGATTCTGTCCAGTCCTAGTAAGAGAATTAGATAAGGAAATTAGTAGTAGCAGTTCCTCTTTCCAGTAGACAAATTCCTTCAAGCAATAAGTGACAGACAACCTAACTCCAAAAGGCTTAAGCTAGAAATGAACTTATTAGTTCACAGGGGTTACAATGGACTGAATGAGTCCCTCCCAAAATTCATATGTTGAAATATAACCTCCAGTGTGATGGCATTAGGAGGCAGGGCCTTTGGAAGGTAATTATGTCATGAAAGTGGAGCCCCCATGATGGAATTAGTGCCTCAAAAAAGAGACCCCAGAGAGTTCCCTCACCCTCTTCCTGCTATTTAAGGGTACAATGAGAAGTCTGTTATACAGAGGGGATAACAGAACCTTACCCATGCTGTCACTCTGATCTCAAACTTCCAGCCTCCTGTACTGTAAGAAACAAATTTCTGTTGTTTAAAAGTTACTCATTCTATTGTACTTTTTATATAACAGCCTGAACTAAGGCAGGAGTCATACACGGGCTCAGTGTGGCCACTAGTGATGCCATCAAGACACTGTGTGTCTCTACCTCTCAACTCTCTTCTCAACTGCACTGTGTTATTTCTTACACTCCCATGCTAGTAAGATGGCCATCATCAAATTCAAGTTCCAAGTCCAGGGAAAAGAGCAGGTACTTCCTCTCAAGAGTTGTGGCAAAACTTTCCATGTCGTGTCTCTTCAGATCTGATGAGATATTTCATTTTCCAAGCCTGAGTCATTTTCAGCCCCTCCCTGAAGTTTCAGCCAACTACATTCAAACACGTGGATTGAGAATGGAAAAGCGTGGTGACCATGGTACTATCACCAGAAGAAGGAGAAGTGGACACTGCGGGTGGAGCAGGGAATAACAAATGTCTACAACTGTTACTTTCCAAAATGTCTATCTCCCAATAATATACTACACGATTTCCCCCATACTTTTCAACTTTCCGGTACCATTGTCATATGACATTTATAAGAAGAGAATACACATAGCCACAAAATATCCTGTGCCTAGACTATACTGTTATTTTAGACTGCTTCTCTGAGAGTATGGGGAGCTGACCTTTTTGGAGCAAATGTCCCTTGTCAAGCGATTCACTTTTGCTGTAATAGTTCATCTTTACAATAGTCCTTTGAAGTAGGCATATTCTTATATTTTAGATGAAGAAACTTCAGCTCAAAAAGATTAAGCATCTCTGTGTCACATAGCTAAAGGAGAACTGGTCTTTGGGCTGGAAGTCAGTTTTTTTCTGGATCAAAAGCCACTGTGGCTTCTACTATGCTTCATTGCCCCAAAGTCTGATTTCTTTCCAAGGATCCATTCTCATTTCCATGGTCATGAAATTATGCTGTGCATGATCCTTTTTTTTTTTTTCTGTCTCTCATTAAATTCCAAACCACTGATTGTTTTGTAAAGATAAAGATCCAAGATGTGAGAGTTGAATGGGATATTAGAAATAATCTAGTTCAAGACTAAAAATCCTGCTTCAAAAGAGGCTGAGGCACAAAGAGGTGTTGATCATTCAGGATCACAGAAATAGACAGTGCTCCTGGTCGAGGCCCCTAATTTCCAGGCTAATACTCTGGCTCCTCCACTTTCTTTCTTTGCTTGAATATGACCTTGGGAAACTCATCTTAACCTTCCTGGCTTTCGTTTGCTTTTTTTGTAAAATAAAGAGTAGAGTATTGAATTTGATTGATTCCCAAGTGCACATTATTTCGTATTTAAAAATCTAAATGTGGCTTAAATGGAAAGCAAATCATAGTTTGTTTTCATTCTCTTAACAGTACACATATAAAACAGTGGCATCTCACTGTCAGTGATATCTTAGATTCTGTGAATGTGGAAATACAACTTTCATGTTGTTATTGCAGAGATGTAATACACTAATAAAGAAGTGTCATTCAGAATAGTGCCTGGCACAAAATACATAAATGCTGAGTAAACGTTAGTTGGTATGGTGGTGCTAGTGATGGTTACACTGCATATAAATGAGAATGTGTGTATGGCATGTACTCTTACTGGGAGATAAAGTTGCCCCTGGGCTTCATGGCCATTTATAGCTTTGTCTCCTTGATTTGTGGGCCACATATACTGGTTTTCCATTCTTATCCTTCATTCCTGAGTGTTGTACCCAAATACACTTGCATTGACTTATCCATACTAATTTTTTCTTTTGTTCACATCATGTAGCAAGGTGACAAATTGTCACTCATCTTTGTGTTATAAAGACACAGGGTATAGCTTGCACCATCTTTCCTTGTTTTTTACAATCAATTGATAAAAGTGGGTTTTACAAATAGTTTCACTCAATACTCTCAGCCTCATCTTTTTAAGACATAAAAAATGCATCACAGCAGGTAAATTGGCATGAGAATTTTTGAGGTAAAGATTTATCTTTGCTTAGACTAGTAACCATGGCTTTCTCTACTAAGAAGGGAAGTCTGATAGAATTCAGATGTAAGTTTAAATTGGTACAATATCAAACTAAGTCAAGTTTTATTGATTTCCAAGACAAGTTTTTGAGAGATTTTTGTTCATCATATTTCAAAGCATAACTTTGAAAAAGCAGGGTATTCTTTTAAAAAATAGGGCATTGGCAAAAAGCATTGTATTTCTTTCCTCTAGTTCCCAAAATTTTGCTGCCTATAGGTTTGAGATCAAAATAGGTGGTATCTTTACTAATCTTGTTATTTAAAATTCACAGCTCTTCATCTTATTCTTCTATTCATCATTTTCCCTGTTGTCTTTCAGAATGTCTATAAAATGATGGGTTATTATTTCTGCTACTTCAGTTAGTGTTTATGCCAGCAGGGGAAACATTATTTTATTATTTTTAGAGAATAAGAGCTATTTCTTGAAACAGGAAATTGATCTTGCTATTTTAGAGAAATAAAGCAAAGACATCTTTCTCATCAATCTTTACTTGATTTCCTCTCAGGAGTCTTCCCCATTCCCTAAAACTACCCCCTAAATAAGTGAGAAGCCTTTCCCATCATATAAAGTACAAATCTCTCTTTATTGACATGCTACATTATATGTATTTCTGTTTCTGTCTTCTTTCTAGATGGGGCACTCCTCAAGGACAGTGGCCATTTCCTTGCTGTATGCACATATCTTAGGGTACTAAATTTAAAAGTATGTTAAATGAAGAAATGTCTAACATGCAATCACTCTTAGAGCTCTGAGGGTAACTGTGTATTCAGCTTCAATATTAATGTTTATCCATTGGGTAGTAAGACTCACCATCAAAGTAGATTTTAGTTTCTCAGAACTGCACCTGCAAAGTTGCATGTACCACTTTAGGTAATAATCTGCTAGAGATACTTATAGGCACATATTTACTTAATATTAGGCTGGGCTAGAAAAGAAACCAATTTGAAATTGCTTCCTCAGCTGAAAGCCCTGTGCTAACAATAAAGTTTAATTTCAGCAGCTGTAGTTCTCAAATCAATAGACTGCAAAGAGTGTGGCAGAATTTCAGTTTTTGGTTTTGAATACTAAGCAGGTCAGAAGTTGCATTATTTAAGAATAAATTTACTGGATTTTAAAAGAAGCTTTTGGAAAATTAGCCATGTGGATTTATATTATTTTCAATAATGATCTAGATCTCCAGAGTGGAGGAAAATAGCATCCAACCACAAACCATCATATCAATTACATGAACATGAGGGGTTTCAAACATTTATGGCTTCAAGAGAAAGACTTAAGATAAATTTATAAATGATAGATATTAGATCACAGTAGACAGTTGAATATTCTTACCTAATAAATTTTCAGAACACTTTCTTTGGTCTCTCCTATTCTCTCTTTAGACAGAAAATGTGGCAGTAATACCTCCTGGTAACTAGACTGTGTTATGTAATAATATCTGGCTGTTTTTCCCTGTTAGCAGTGTTTGTTCTAGTGCAGGAACATGTGTGTGATGAATGGTGACCATGGCTATATTGGCTATTTAATCTAAACCTTGATTCCATGATCATGTGTATGTTGTCATACTTTATCTTTTAAAAACTAATTATGCTGGTAGGCACTGAGGCAAAAGAATATCAAATCATGGATGTTTTTAAAATCCAGAAGTTCAACTTAGGAAATAAACTTGAAATGTAAATAAATTACTTTGTCCTTAGGAAAAAATGAGTGGGCTTAGTCTTTCCCATCAAAGCATGTACTTAATCCAGAGAGTTCTAGGCTCCCTTTTCAAACTGTTCATGGGGTTCTCAAGGCAAGAATGCTGAAGTGGTTTGCCATTCCCTTCTCCAGCAGACCATGTTTTGTGGTTTGGAGAAGACTCTTGAGAGTCCTTGGACTGCAAAGAGATCAAACCAGTCAATCCTAAAGGAAATCAATCGTGAATATTCCTTAGAAGGACTGATGGTAAAGCTGAAGCTCCAGTACTTTGGCCACCTGATGCAAACAGCCAACTCATTAGAAAAGACCCTGATGCTGGGAAAGATGAAAGGCAGGAAGTTCAGTTCAGTTCAGTTCAGTTCAGTTCAGTTGCTCAGTCGTTTCTGACTCTTTGTGACCCCATGAATTGCAGCACGCCTTCCTCCCTGTCCATCACCAACTCCCAGAGTCTACCCAAACCCATGTCCATCGAGTCAGTGATGCCATCCAGCCATCTCATCCTCTGTCATCCCCTTCTCCTCCTGCCCCCAATCCTTCCCAGCATTAGGGTCTTTTCCAATGAGTCAACTCTTCACATGAAGTGGCCAAAATATTGGAGTTTCAGCTTCAACATCAGTCCTTCCAATGAACACCCAGGACTGATCTCCTTTAGGATGGACTGGTTGGATCTTCTCGCAGTCCAAGGGACTCTCAAGAGTCTTCTCCAACACCACAGTTCAAAAGCATCAATTCTTTGGCACTCAGCTTTCTTCACTGTCCAACTCTCACATCCATACATGACTACTGGAAAAACCATAGCCTTGACTAGACGGACAGGAAGAGAAGGGGACAAAAGAGGATGAGATGGTTGGATGGTATCACTAACTCAATGGACATGAGTTTGAGCAAGCTCAGGGAGATGACAAAGGTCAGGGAAGCCTGATGTGCTGCAGTCCATGGGGTCACAAAGAGTCGGACACGGCTGAGTGACTGAACAACAACAGCCAGGCTCCCTGTCCTCGATGTCCACAGGTTGAGGGGGTGAGAAAGCCACATCGACTAAGATTTTCTACAGCTGGGTTGCACAAGAAGGTACTGACATGACCTGGAGTACTAGGCAAGAGTTGTCAGCATTTCTGAAAAGAATGCTGAAGGTCAGGATGATTAGTGTTGAAAACATAGAGACAGAGGAGACAGAGGGTCAGACATGTTGCTGAATGGGGTCAGGACCCTGGACAGATCCACTAATCTTGATTTACTGGGGGAATTCTCTTCTTGTCAGCTTTCAGAAACATGGAGCCATCTCATTCATTGACTTTGACTTGGACTGAACTGTGGAACTTTAATGTCATGGTCTTAATATTTTAGACTCTTTCCTTTTTTTGAGATGGGAGAATAGGAAATAAATTTCATCGACCTTTCATATCCACTGTGGGTTTCTGGCTTAAGGCTTTACCAACATGGAATCATACTGTATTAACTATGGAATGCAGTGGTGATGGATTGTACACTATCCTTATACACTATTGTCTCTTGCCAGCATGCATTTTCTCTCCTCAAATGTAGAGATTGATATGAGCAGAGCCCAAGACTATAAGAGAAAAGATGTTTCCAATTCAATTTGTGAAAAACCCTGAAGGTATCCAGTTAAGCACTTATTTTGCTCTATCATTGAAAGAAAGAGAAACACAAGTTTTCTCTTTTTAATAATTTTGTATAATTAAACTTCAGTCTTTTAGATGTGATGCATACTAATAAATTCTCCATGGAATCTTTTAGAAGTAAAGCACAGCTGTTCAATTCATGAATTTATTTTGCAGTGTCTTAATAGAATGTTTTCCTCAAAAAGAATTTTATTCTTTAGATGACCCAAATGACCTTCTGTGCTTTATCTTCTCTCTCATCTCTCTTAGTTTTGGCCTTATTCTTGATTGAAAACACCTTATTAGCCTCAGCTCATTATACTTCTAGTATCAGGTCAGTTTGTATTCCTGTGAGCTCTGTGCCCATGTTCAAATCACCATTTTATTTTACCCTCCTCTGTCCCAAAGATTGTACTTGCTGCAGGATACTTTAAATTCTGTGAGGTTAATTGGGATTTTATTAAAATATGATCTCTGATTCTTAATTTAGATGTTTTATAGATTAAGTTATAATCTGAGTTCATGAAATGTTCAATAAGGTGATTTCTGATTTAAAAATAAGGCTAAAAACAGAAAGAAAATAATCAGGCATTATATTTAATCTAAATCCATAAGGAGAAATTTTCAAACCATAATTCAATATTCTACTGCCTTAAGCTGGTCTTATTGACAATGAATTGACCACTAGAATATTGGTAGAGACTCCTTTCTCTTCTAGGATGTACCAAACAACATTGGATTGAGTTGAAATCCTTGAGGGTTTGAAGACCTTCTCTCACCTCTCACACATTCTTAAACTGCTCACTCATCTCATTCTCCATCTAGAGAATGAGAATATGGTTCCTTCTGACCACATTCAATACCAATCTCTTGTACCAACTTGAGTGAAGACACAGGAAAAGAAAATGGGAGGCATGAGAAGATGGTGAGGAACAAAAAGCAGAAAAGGGAGACTGCCAGTATGTTTTGAAACAGGGCCACCGTGTGGTCTTCATTATATTCTATGTATTCTATGTGAAATTTCTTTGGCAGTCCTTTTTGGGATCTTTACCAAAAAATGTGCTTGGACCAGTTAAGAGCATAAAAAAGTCCCTAACAAGGCAGCATCTTGCTTTATTGCTCTTTCAAATAAATCTCTCACTTTCTATGGCTGATCAACCCTGGTAGTTGAGTTCATCTGACAAAGACACATGGAGATAATCCAAGTACTTTGTCAGAAACCTAAAAATGTTCTATTAAGGTATTTCTAGGTTTTAAAAAATATAAAGACACTTTCTTATGTGTTCTGATCAAAAATCATTCCTTGCAACATTCGGGTGACTTCCATTTAGAGGCATTTCAAATGAAAATTTTGAATTAATTGCTGAGAAAGAGAATGTCCAAAGGATAAATAAAAGTGTTCACTGTTCACTACTCAGAAGGCAATATACAAAAGTGCAAACATCAAGGATTCAAGAAATTAAAATTTTTTAAATAGACAAAGTCCATACCTTTGTCAATTCAAGAGATTAAAAAAAATCTTTTTTTAAATTTATACCACCTACTTAAAATCAATTTGGATCACAACAACACTTGTTTCAACTGTCTGGGCTCTTCCTTGACCTCTTGACTCTCTTGTATCTCTTTTCTTAAGTTTAGATGATGTCCTTTTTTGCAAGAGCCTACAACAGTAGCAATACACTCCCAAAATTTGAAGCATCTATGGGAGGTAATCAGAGGACAAATACTCCTAATTTTCACATGCTAAACCAAGTGATATTTGCTATGTGTTTAGCAGATATGTACCAATAGTATTCTGCTATGGTAAGCAAGGTAGTTAGATCCTGGCCTCAAGGCATTTATAATTTAAAATCATCGATAAAGATAAACATTCCAAAGCACATGTCAACAAGCACAGAGCTGCATAATAAATCTAGAGGTAGAAGGCAGAGACACGCTTCTAAAGAAAGCAGTATCTATTTAAAATTTAAAAGAAACATTTTGCAATTTTTTTTTTAACAAAATATAAAGAGAATGAGCTAAAGGCATGTTAGCCTTCTAAAGGATGCTTGTAAGCTAAAACATGATGCTGCAAATTTTGGCCATCTCAGCCTGTTCCCCGCTTCCCCTTCAGGGCATCCTCTAACTTCTGACACTTCAGCCATGAAGTGACTTCTGTTCTCTATTCTCTACCATTCAGATCTAATTAAAATAGTAATTTACATCTCAAAATCCATTCTATTCATCCATTCATTTCCCTTTTCCAAAAGACATGTCCTTAAGTCTCATCTGTCTTGTGAAATGAAAGTCTTTATTTCCTGTTAATAAAATCTTAAACATGAAAGTTCATAGAAATGTAAACATCAGTAAATATACATGTGGGCAAGGGGATGATATCTGAGAAATAAACATGCCTTCTTGGACCACTGAGATTATAGCACATTAACTGAATACACCTTAAATCACTTTTGATTTTTGAACCACTTTGTAAGGTCTTTTTAAATTTTTTATTGGTGTCTGAGTAAACTGCCAGTGAGATGGTAACAGTGATGATGGTGGAGGTAACAATTATAATTATCCTAATTGCTTGGAGTGTCATCAGGCAAAGAGCTCTGCATTTCATTTTCTTTCAAGAGCAGTATGTACCTGCAAAGATTTTTAATCTAGGCATATAAGACAGCATTTGAATGAAGAAATATTATCAGAAACCTATTAGGAGGAAAGAAAGGGAATCTTGCCATTATTTTAGCGACAGCTTTGCAAAATATGAAGAATGACAAAGGGAAGAGACAGCAGAATAACATCTGTTAGAAGGAATTCAGCTTCATTGTAGCAAGTTCCTGAACCCCTCTAAGGCTCAACTTCTTCACTTGCCATGCTGAGACTTAGCCCTCTAGCTCAGTAAATCTTTTTTCTTTACTCTTTCCTGTGGGGAAAAAAAGGAAACATATATTGGAAACAATATATGAAATGAAACCAACAGTGACCATAGGGAGAAAACTTTTACATACTATGTGTTGGGAATCCAAGTGTCACAAATATGATATATTGCTACTGTAAAATAGCCACAGTTTGGAAAGTTACCTGGAACACAGGAAACACAAGAAGAGAATTCAGAGCACTCCAACAAAAGTTCATAGAAATGCAATCAATTTTCTGTTTCTCCTATGGGAAGTTCCTTATCAAGCCAAATTTCTCTCTCTTATAAAACTTCATTTAAATTCTATTTTTAAGCCTTTCTATATTAATTATATGGAACGTGATTCATACCTTTTAAGTTCTTATGTTTATATATGCTTATAGCATAATTTGCATGTTCTCATGCTTTTATTGTGCCTTCCCATGTATCTGCTATGCCAGTTCCCTGCCAATGCCATGTAAGTTGTAAGAAACTTGAGGGCCAGCTCATTGCTATTTTAATCATTGCTAAATACAGTGCGCTTCTTTTAGCCCTTATCTTACCTGACCTCTCAGATGTGATTATCAACAGTTACCGCATCTTCCTTTCTGAAATGTCCTTGGTTTCTGTGATCCTGTACTCAGCTAGTTCTCCTATCTCAAGCTGCACCTGCTCGTATTCCTTCATGGGTTCCTTTTTTCTGACAACATTTTGAAGCTGATGTTCTTCAGGGATCAACTTGCTTCTCACTTCATTCTACAGATGCATCCAATATTACTTCATCTGCTCCATTGACTCCAACTAACATTCATATATACCAATAACTCCCATGTCCGGAGCTCCAGCACATTCTCCCTTCAGACCTCCAGGTACATGCATTAAAGTGCTATCACACATCTCCACTTACATGTCCCACAGGCACTTCAACCCAGCATCTCCAAAATGAAACCTAATATCTTTGTCTTTCCCTCCCAAGACTTGATCTCTCTTCTGTAGTCTCCTCTCCAAGAAGACTCCTCCATCTACATCACTGCCCAAGACAGGGAGTCATCCTTAACCCTATCTCTCTCATCCCAAAATCAAACTAGACTCCAGCTCCTACGAGTTCTGCCTCTCAAAGATCTCCTTGATTCTCTTCACTTCTTTGTGTCATCCCTACCACCAACTTGGTCAACATCCACCAAATTCTTGCTGAATTATTGGAATAACTTTCTATTATTCTCCGTATCGTAGTGAAAGTGGTCTTTCTAAATTGTACATCTGATTTAAGACACAGCTGCTGAACCACACAAATTAATCTTCCTAACCCTCAGAAATGCGTTTTCCTCAGTGAGGCCAGCAAGCTCTTTACGGCAGCCCCTTTCCAGTTTGGCCTCATCCCTTGTCACTTACTTTCTCATCACCACCATTCCAAACCATTTGAAATTTTCCAAATGTGACATTCACTCATATCTTCAGCCTGTGAGTCCACTGTCCCCACCTTTAATTAAGTTATACAGAGTGGCATTTAAGAAGGACGGAAGGCCACAACTAAGGGTCTGCATGCCACAACTAATGCTCAAAGATCCTGAATGCCACAACTACGACCTAGCCCAGCACAAAAAATTAACTTTTAAAAAAGAATGATGGAAGGGATGTAACATACAACATGATAAATGTGACACTGCTGTATATTGTATATGAAAGCTGTTAAGAGAGTAAATCCAGAGTTCTCATCACAAGGAAAGTTTTTCTCTATTTCTTTAATTTGGTATTTATATGAGATGAAGGGTGTTCACTAGAGGAGAAGGGGACGACAGAGGATGAGATGGCTGGATGGCATCACCAACTTGATGGACATGAGTTTGAGCAAACTCCGGGAGTTAGTGATGGACAGGGAGGTCTGGTGTACTGCGATTCGAGGGGTCACAAAGAGTTGGACACGACTGAGCAACTGAACTGAACTGAACTGAAACTTACTATAATACTTCATGATGTATATAAATCATATCATTATACAGTATACCTTAAACTTTTATAGTGCAGTGTATCAATTATATCTCAATAAAACTGGAAGAAGGAAAAAATATGCAGTTTCAAAGCAATTTCTCCCCTTCCTAAATTGAGCAGTTCACCTTAGAAAAGGTCAGTTTTAAGAGAAGAGGGTCAGTAAGTTTCCTTGTGATTTAATCATGTTAACTACGGTAGAAGTTTTCTCTGTAGAAGGCTATTTACTGAGTTTATTTAGATCGCTGGTTCTGGATCCAGATAAAATCTATTTATTTTCTTTTTCAGCTTGATTGAGGTAATGTGATAATTATATATATGTATACATTGGGAAAGTATTGCCTGCATCAAGTTAATCACCACACCCACTACATCATATATTTACCCCTCTTTTGGGTGAGAACATTTAAATTCTACTCTCAGTAAATTTAAGTTGTACAATAACAGTAGTATTAACTATCGTCACCATATTATACGTTAGATCCTCAGCCCTTATTCACCTTATAACCTTTTACCAATCTCTCGCTATTTCCTCCAACCCTACCCCCAGCTCTTGGCAACCACTTTTTTAGTCGCTGTTTCTTTCAGTTCCATTTTTTTAGATACTGCATAGAAGTGCTACCATTCAGTATTTGTCCTTCTCTATCTGATTCATTTCACTTAGCATAATGCCCTCCTGGTTCCTCCACATTTCCCAGGTCTCCAGGGAGGATTGCAGGCAGCCTCTCGATGTTATGCTAGAGAACCAGCCTGAGCCTCAGGCAGCAGCTTTCCAAGTGTACAGATGGACCCTTTTCTGTGAGAGACTGGGAGACTGGTGAATTTGCCTGCTCCCTTTGTGCTGAGCCTTAGGGGGATAATCGTGCACCATTAACAACTGCTCCTTTGTTTGCTATGGTCTGTGTGAGTTGTCTGTACTGCCACTGGTAGTGACCAGGTCGGCTTGTCCTTCTACACCTGCTCAAAAGATGGTGCTATAAACCTGAATCGCTTTCCTGATGCTGCCGAGTCCCCTTAGCTTGTCCTCTGTTTTCTTTCTGAAGGACCTGGATCACACAAAGCAAGCAATAGACATACTTGAAGAAAATAACTCTTAACCACTGCCATGGGGTATCTTACCCTCTCTCCCAAGCTAAATTCAGGTCTAGCAATAATTAATCAAACTTATCGCCTTTTAATAGAACAAGTACAGTGGTTTGGATAAACATCTGGATATTACAATTTATTTAGCACAATACAAACATGATTGTAATTCCCACACATACTGAAAGAGATCAGGTTTCTAGTTAATAGGCTCTGCATCTGTGATATAGTGCTTTGATAGTCCCATTTGGTTTCCATTATAATAAGCAAACATATTGCTTATTTTGCATCCATGAGATCCGAAGTCCTAAGCAGAACAATAAAGATTAATTTCATCTTCATTGGAATCTTACTTAATGTTACTTGAAGAAAGCATTTGATTGTGAGGCAATAATCCATCTCTAATTTGTGATTGGGTATTCATAGGCCCACTCTTTGTCACTCGATTCTTCTTCATATGTTATTTGACCTTTTCCCCCTAAGTTTTAAGAGCTACTAATTCTCAGTAGATAGGTTCAGAACAGAGGCACACATTATGAAAATTAAACATCACATGGAAGTGACCAAAAACACCAGCCAGAAACATTCCTTGAAAATCTGGCTACCAGAACTCTAAGTGATGATCCAGGTAGCATAGAACTACTGCAAGGTGAAATTAAATCTTTCCCAGGCTAGTCTTGGACACCACGCTTCTCAGAATGCAGCAAACGTTTGCCACACTACTTCTCTGGCTCCTACTAAACTTTCAGTCAATAAAATCTCACAGCTTTTCTTCCATGGATGGTTGTTAAATCAGTTCCACATCCTGCACTTTTACCATTGATTTTTTTTTAAACTTACAGTTTATAGTTTTTCCCAAATATATTCTATCTTCCTAGTTTCAAGCACTTTCTCTGGCCCACTTGTCTTTGATGGCTTCACTAAAAAGAAGAATCACCAGTCATTGATTCAGCCCTCCTTCTGAATCTTTTACCTCAGGATGTTTACATCAAGCTAAATCAGGACATTCTGAACTGATGTTATACTAAATGTCTTTAACTGCTCTGCAATCAATTCCCAGGAATGGAGTGGGCATGGGGGAAAGGGAAGGGACGGAGGGTGTGAGATAAGAATAAAACTTTGGAAGATGAGTGAATTTTTTTTTAACATTGGAATCAAGAAATTCATTATAAATATGAAAAACACAGCTGTAACTGGCATGGGGAGTGATTCAGTCTTCCATCCTGGCAGTCTTTTAACTTTGGCAGCATGAATTGGACCTGAAAGCCTTCTACTGCTTTGGGTTCTGATTTTCATTTAGTCTTACCAGCAAGAAAAATCACCCTGGAGCCATGTGCATGCTGATTTTGTTAATTTCCTCAAATATGTCCCTTGTTTAAATCACTGCTGATTAAACATTCCTGACATCTTTCCTTTCTCAACGTGCCATGACTCATCAGGTGATCCCAGTGGAAGGTAAAAGTTAAGTCTGTTTCTTTAAAATGTTTATTGAAAATGAGCAGTGGAAAAAACAATTGTGGCTGAGACGGTAAATGCCTCTGATGGGCTATGTGTCTTTTAACCATTGATAGTCTTCAAAAGATAGACTATTTGCTATCAGGAAACATCACTAGGAACTGAGCCAGACCAAAGGCTTGGGCTATGGCAAGGCTGAGCTGCTGCCGCCAAACAAGCACTTCCCAAGTGGGGCTGATTGCTCTGCTATTGTGGAAGGTCACACAGAGGTAGTAATTTTAGCAGTGATCATGAATTTTCTCTTTGCACTATCAGAATCAGTGTTCAAATTCACTGTAATATCTGATTCTCTATTTCCCTAACAGTCTGAATTTTAAGATACACAACTACTTGCCACAGAGAAATCAGACTTGTGTAGAATGTTAATTGAAAGTTCATTTATAGTGCATGGCAACCCACTCCAGCATTCTTGCTTGGAGAATCCCATGGACATAGGAGTCTGGTGGTCTACAGTCCAGAGGGTAACAAAGAGTCGGACACGACTGAAATGACTTAGCATGCATGCATGCTGTTTTTAGCACAACAAAAGTTAGATTTTCTGTTCCACTTATGAAAATAACAGGAAAAGGATGACTACCACAGCAAATTACTGACTCCCACCTGCCTAGTAATCTGTCAGACTCTGTCAGTTGTGTTAAGGGAGGAAATAATCATATTCAGTGTGATACAATAGAAAAAGCCCTGTTCTGGAAGTTAAGAAAACAAGTTTTCTCTTCTTGACTCTGCCCACAAAATGTGTGACCTTAAATAAGTGGTTTAAACTCTCTGATCTTTAATGTCTCATCTGTGTAGACATTAGACTAAAATAGCTTCTTCCATTTTATATTTCATTCCATGGCTTCCCCAACCCTAACAAGAATTATCTTTCTGAAATTTTCCTAGAATTTTATATGTGTACCTCATTCAGTGCAGTCTGGGACATTAATTTAATTATCACTTGGAAAATAATCTGAAGAAAAAATCAGATAACAAATGATGCATTTTCTTCTGCCAAGAAAGATGGTATTTAGAGATTTGGCTTTACTGACTTCAGGGATCATATGTGTGTGTGTATGTGTGTGTGTGTGTGTGTGTGTGTGTGTGTGTGTATCAGAACTGCTATCTTGGGGTCTGGGGATGGGGAAGATTTAAGTGCTATGAGCCATAGAGTCAATATATTCATGCATATGCGGTCTGTCACTGACCCTTCTCTGGAATTCAGGCTGGTCATCTTTGATCTTTGTATCTGAACATCTTAGTTTCTATGGGGGAGTTATTCATTTATTTAAGCTTAGTTGAGAAAACTGTGGAGCATAATCATTTGGGAGCATGTGCTCATGGCATAATGTCAGAATAATGCTAAATATTTAAAAGTAAGCAAAAAACTGAAAGTTGCTCTCTTTAGGCTTTGTTATTGACAATATAAGTGCCTCATGATTTGGAGAACTTTAACATCATCTGTAGGTTGTCATGGGAACAGCTACTGCTATTACCAGCCTACCTGGAAGGATCCAAATGTAATAATTCAAAAGTCTTTCTTCTGACTATGACTTATAAAATGGCAAATATTTTCTTCCTCTGTTTTATATACCTTTCCCATTTCTCACTTTCTGCTGCATCAGAGGCCATTTCTTGCTCTGTTTCTTTTCTGCAGAACTGCATGGCTTCATTGACCAATTATCTGGGATGATGGTCTTCCTCTTCCTTGAAGATCTAGAAGGAATATGAATTGCAGGGGAAATAGGGTCTGAGTCATGGCAACTATTTGCTTAGAGAATTAGAAGTGAAGAAGGAATTCATAGGGCCTGGACTCCATCTCAGGCCTGTCCATGCTGATCATACTTGGCTGCCTCTCCAATGAACTCTGAACTCTGTGTTTAGTGTCTATGGAAACGACAACAGAAGGATAAGTCTCCCTCCAGACAGGGGAATCTTGAAGATCATATCCAGGTTACTCATCGCCTAAGAGAACACATACACTAATCACCCCTTCCTCCAGACAGGCCATAAATTTTTCTGTACCTATTGGAGTGTAACCTCGTGCTTATTGATAATTGGCTAATTGTTTAACTGTCTGAGCACATGGCACATGCGTGATGGGGTTATTGGGATTGTATTTACCCTTCCTTAGTTCATGTAACTCTCAAGGAATTTGGGGTGGTGGGTTCAGACATGTACACATGGGGTATAAGAGATTTTCACAAATGCTGGTTGGGGTCCTTGGCTAAGAGGAGACTCTGCCTTGAGCCCGCCGGTGTAATAAACTGCACTTCACTATCTGCATTGTCCTTCTGAGTGAGTTTGTTTCCCAGAATGTGTGGCTACAACAGAAGGAAGAAATTGTCTTTTTCTTCAGTTAAGAGTAGATAATGGAGGCTATGAAATTATGCTCTTACAACTCAATCATAATTGCTAGAGTGACTCAGCTAAAATTTAGTCTTCTTATTTTATGGCAGAGAAAGCAATATTGATTGGGGTTAAGTAAGCAGATACATATGTTTAGCATACTGTATTTTCATGTACCCATGGTATGTTATTTATTTTGTCTCTTTTTAATAAGTTCTGGTGACTTCCAGGTCAGGATGGTGAATGAAACCAATGCTAAAACTCCCATTTTCAGCTAAAAATAGGACAGCTTGCTAAACTAGATTTTACAAATTGAAAAGCACATGGACACACCTAAAAACAAGGAGGGGAAATATGTGGTCCAGAAACCGAGATATTACCATCAAAAATGGCAAAACAAAACAAAACCAAACAGAAACATGTTTGGTTCGGGCAGTTGAAGCTGAGGGACTGGCACAGTCTAACAGGAGCTACAAAAGGAGGGACAGAGAAATGGGCCCAAAGCAACGTGACAGGAGAGGATGCCCAGAACTCAGAATTAAGGGCAAGGGGTTATATCTGTATGAGACGATTGATGTTTATTAAATCATTTCATGATGTATGCTTATCAAGTTATTATGAAGTACACCTTAAACTTACACAGTATGGTATGTAAATTATATCTCAATAAAAATAGAAGGAGAAAGAAAAAAAAAGATTAGAGTCCTCAGACTGATAGATTCCACCATGTCAAACTGGTAAATATACTTTAAAAATTAACTTCTAGACATATGATAGCAAGATTGCAGAATACTAAGATAAAGAGAAAACCCTGCAAAAGAAAAATAAAAATCAGATTAATTCCATAGCTTTTTCTTAGTAAAAATAGATGCCTAAAAAGACTGCCCTGGTGGTCCAGAGGTTAAGACTGCACTTCCATTGAAAAGGACATGGATTCCACCCCTGGTCAGGGAACTAAAATCCTGCATGCCTCGAGGTGTGGCCAAAATTAAAAAAATTAAAAAGAAAAAGATGCCGAAGAAAATAGATTATCTGCAAGCTTTCTGAAAAAATATAAAGTAACTGTACCATAGTTCTACAACCAACCTATAATATATGAATGTATTTTAAAGCAAACTTATACCTCTAAGACAATGACCATCATTAGGAAAACTTTGAAGGTCTATTTTTCAACTAACTGAATATATAGGGGTGTACAAGAATTAAAAATGGGCAAAGAATCAGAAAACTATAATGAAAAATTAAAATGAATGCTGTCTATAAACAAAAAAAAATCATATTTTTATTTTTAATAAAAATTTTAAGTAAACAGTATATAGCAGTTGGAGAAAAGCTTGAAGAAAAGTGAAATATGCTAAGATTATTGTCTTCAGAAGGGGAGAGAGATGCCAATTAACTTTGAACTTTAGGAAAATATAAATATATGTACAAATGTTAAAAATTTTAATGGTCAACAGTAAAAGAAAAAGAAAGGAAGAAAAACTGAAGGAAGGAAAGGAATACATAATATGCAAATATGTGGATGGGAAAGGGAGAACTAATCGGTTAAAGAGACAGGAAAAAGAAATAAGAAAAAACAAGCAAAGGAAAGGGATGATAGATTAAAAACACAAAATAGTATGGCAGACACAAGAACAAACATATTAGCAATCATACAATGAGCATCAAACTTATCTTCTAAAAGATAGAGACTGTCAGAATTAGTAAATCCATCACTGTACTGTTCCCAGAATTACTTAGAAATAGATAAATTGGATAAGAAAAAAAAATGTTTTGACAAATATCAACATCAAGAAACTGACATAGCAATGTCCAAATCATAAAAATAGAATAGCTTAGTGAACCACATTGAAAGGGTTAAAGAAAAGATACTACTACTAGTAAAAGGAATAATTCCCCCAAACAACAAAAAAAATATGATACTGATGTATCTCCAAACTGTCCACTCTATGATCCCAAACTTAATTGTGTGATTTACTTTGTTAGATCTTTGGTATTCAGTTGTTAAAAGCATTTTAAAGATAATAACTGGTGAAGGAAATGACAACCACTCCAGTATTCTTGCCTAAAAAAATCCCATGAACAGAGCAGCCTGGTGGACTGCAGTCTATAGGTTTGCAAAAGAGTTGGACATGACTGAGTGACTAGACAACAAAAACAGGAATAATAACACAATTTTTAATGATGATAGTGGAAATATATAACACAATGCCTATATTTTTCAACTAAATCAAACAAAAAAGGTATTACCTGAGAAACCCTTCACACTTAGATCATGTTCTCTTCAGAATTTGCATTCCTGGTTCTCTATTATTTCACTGAATTATATGTTATAAATTTTAGGAGTATTCTTCTCTGCATAATTCTGAAATACAAGTATCTAGATAGTATTTCAGTGCATCTTTTCAAAAGTAGCTCTATTTTTATATGTAAGTATCTCTTATCCTTTAGTCTGTATTTGTTTCCTCCCCTCAGTAGGAGGACATTAGAGTTACCTTTAATCATGATTTTGCTGAAATTCCAAATTTTGTTGATTAATATACTCGATTGCTCATTTGTATCTGACTCTTTGTGACTCCATGGACTGTAGCCCGCCAAGCTCCTCTGTCCATGGAATTTTTCAGGCAAGAATACTAGAGAGAGTTGCCATTTCCTTCTCCAGGGAGCTACCCAATACAGGGATGGAACTTGTGTCTCTTGCATCTCCTGCATTGGCAGGCAGATTCTTTACCACTAGCACCACTGTAATGTTTATATGTAATTAACAAATTATATCTCAATTCTTATGCTTGAAAACTAAATAAAATATTCAAGATAGTTCTCCTACTATTTATCTTTTCCCCTGTAGTTAAAATGGAGAAAAAAATCAAGGTGACATATAATTACAAATAGAAGGAAACCCAAAGTCAAGACAAATCAAACTGTTTATATCATTTGAATAAATTAAAAACCATACCTGATGTACGAAGAATTATTGATTGAAATGTTAATTTTTGTGCTTTTTGTCTTTTTTGATTTAGATGACATAGGAATCTAGCTGGGATTGGAAAGAAAAAAATATATATATATATATTCCTTGAGGAATGTGTCTATAATAAGAGATCTGTAATTGTTTGCAGTCAGTATATGACTTTGGATTAAATATTGTTTTATGACTATTATAGTTCTAGGTAGATTACTGGACTTTCTCTTGATTTTCTCTTGATCTTATACCCTCTGATATTTTTTAAAAATTATTTTATTGAAGTTTATTTTTGTTGATTTTTACTTACAACAAAGTGTTGATCTTTACTTACAACAAAGTGATCTAGTTATACATACATTTTTTTCATATTCTTTTCCATTATAGTTTCTCAGATGATTTTGAATATAGTTTCCTGTGCTATATAATAGGACCGTGTTGTTTATCCATATATATATAATAGTATCTGCTAATTCCAAGCTCCCAGACCATTCTTCCCCCACCCTCCCTTCCCCTAGGCAACCACACGTCTGTTCTCTATGTCTGTGAGTCTGTTTCTGTTTTGTAGATAGGTTCATTTGTGGCATATTTTAGATTCCATGTACAAGTGATATCATAAGGCATTTGTCTTTCTCTGTCTGAATTCCTTCACTTAACATAATAATCTCTAGGTCCATTCATGTTGCTGCCAATGGTTATGCCCTCCTGTAGTAATCAAGACATCCTGTCTCCTGAGATTAATGTTGCACAGCAAAAAATTTACTCTATAGCTTAATACAAAGCAGGAGAATTCTAATTTATTGTCATTCCCTTAAGACTTCGTGTAAAGAAAACATGCCTTTTTAACAACAAACATGTTTCCCCAATGCCTATTTCTTGTCAACAGCCATGGTTTAATCTTTGAGAGGCAGATGGACACATCTTTTGGCTGAAAATACAGAGATCAATGTTATACCAAACACATCAAGAGAGAAATTGGGAATGGTTGCAAAGACTCTCAGCACTTAGTTTCAGAAACACTTTTTATAGTCCTGGACAAAAACTGGCTTCATGCCGGCTCCCAACATGCCTCTTTGGAGTGTAATCTCTTGAGAGATTTATCATTATTATCTTTACTGCTTAGATCAACACCAGGCAGATTGAGTGAAAACAGCCCTTCAAATCCATTTTTAATCTTTCAAACAAGCAAATTAGCTGTGAATTATTTATCAAGAACATCCAGGTGGGCACTGATACAGTGAAAACAGCTTTCCACATTCCTCTAATCTAGAGTTTTTTGAGTCTTGGAAATACTGCTGTCAGCCCTCTTTCTTTTATGGATTTTTAAATTGTTTCCTAAAAATAGTTTGATATGCCATTGCAGTACTGAAAGGTATTTGCTTCTTTGTCCCAAGTTAATAGATAAAATCAAATTGCTAAGAAACATAGTACTTGGACCAACAAATGTTTAGGATTCACAGAGACATGCATAGAAAGAATTGGGAAGGAAAAATTGAAGGAAGAAAGACTGTTTTCAAGGATAGTAACACTTTGGGGGCTTAGAAAGAATGTAGAATGTTTACTCTGCTACTTCTACCATACCAGCCAGTGAACTTGTTTTAAGGGAAGAATAAGTCAACAAAAATTCCTTGATTTGTAACTTTATGAAGTCAACAAGAATTCTCTCTTCCCATTGCCGACCTAAGGTTAAAAAATCCTGGACAAAATTATAGAATAACTCAAGTAAAACTAAGAAATGCTTGGAAAAAAACAAGCAGAGATAACTCTATTACATTGGGAGTAATATTACTATGTAAGTAGAAATATTGTGATGCTTCCCTGGTGGTTCAGTGGCAAAGAATCCACCTGCCGATACTGGGTTCAATCCCTAGGTCAGAAAGATCCCCTGGAGAAGAAAATGGCAACCAAGTATTCTTGCTTGGGAAATCCCATAGACAGAGAGGAACCTGGTGGTCTACAGTCCATGGGGTTACAGAGAGTCAGACATGATTTAGTGGCTAAACAACATTAAATAACAAGACAACTTTTAAAACATCAACATACATTTCAAATTTTCAAAATGAGTTCTATGAGTTTTAAAAAGTGGCAAATGGTAACTTTTATCTTTTTTTAAAAAAATTATTTTATTGAAGTATAGTTGATTTATTAATAAAATGTTGTGTTAGTTTTTGGTACAACAGCATAATTTGATTATAATATACATATTTCTTTTTCATATTTTTTCCATTATGGTTTATCACAGGATACTGAATATAGATCTCTGTGCTATACAATAGGACCATGTTTATCCAACCTATATATACTAGTTTGCATCTGCTAATCCACAACTCCCATCCTTCCCTCCACCTACCTGTTGGCAAACACAAATTTGTTCTTTATGTCTGAGAGTCTGATTCTGTTTCATAGATATGTTCATTTGTATCATATTTTAGACCCCACATCTAAGTAATATCATATGGTATTTGTCTTTCTCTAACTTCCTTCACTTAATATTATAATCTCTAGGTCCATCTGTGTTGCTGCAAATGGCAATATTTCATTCTTTTTAAGGTTGAGTAATATTCCATTGTATATGTGTACCACATCTTCTTTATCCATTTATTGGCCAGTGGATATTTAGGTTATTGGTACATATGGGCTGTTGTGAACTGTGCTGCTATGAACACAGGAGTGCACATATCTTTTTGAAATATAGTTTTGTCTGGTAATGCAGCAGTGGGACTGCTGGATTATATGACAACTCTATTTTTAGTTTTTTGAGGGATCCCCATTCTGTTTTCCACACTGGCTGTACCAACTTAACATTCCCATCAACAGTGTATGAGGGTTCCCTTTTCTCCATGCCTTTTCCAGCATTTGTTCTTTGTAGACATTTTAATGATGGCCAATCTGACGGGTGTGAGGTGATACCTCATTGTAGTTTTGATTTACATTTCTCTAATAATCAGCAATGTTGAGCACCTTTCATGTGCCTATTGGCCATCTCTACATCTTCTTTGGAGAAATGTCTATTTAGGTCTCAAAATCAACTCTTAATGAGCACTTATTATTATTTTTCAATTATTTTTATTAGTTGGAGGCTAATTACTTTGCAACATTGCAGTGGGTTTTGTCATACATTGACATGAATCAGCCATGGAGTTACATGTATTCCCCATCCCGATCCCCCCTCCCACCTCCCCCCCACCTGATTCCCCTGGGTCCTCCCAGTACACCTGGCCCGAGCACCTGTCTCATGCATCCCACCTGGGCCGGTGGTCTGTTTCACCATAGATAATATACATGCTGTTCTCTCGAAACATCCCACCCTCACCTTCTCCCACAGAGTCCAAAAGTCTGTTCTGTACATCTGTGTCTCTTTTTCTGTTTTGCATATAGGGTTATCATTACCATCTTTCTAAATTCCATATATATGTGTTAGTATGCTGTAATGTTCTTTTATCTTTCTGGCTTACTTCACTCTGTATAATGGGCTCCAGTTTCATCCATCTCATTAGAACTGATTCAAATGAATTCTTTTTAATGGCTGAGTAATATTCCATGGTGTATATGTACCACAGCTTCCTTATCCATTCGTCTGCTGATGGGCATCTAGGTTGCTTCCATGTCCTGGCTTATTATAAATAGTGCTGCAGATGAACTTGGGGGGTGCACATGTCTCTTTCAGATCTGGTTCCTCAGTGTGTATGCCAGAAGTGGGATTGCTGGGTCATATGGCAGTTCTATTTCCAGTTTTTTAAGGAATCTCCACACTGTTTTCCATAGTGGCTGTACTAGTTTGCATTCCCACCAACAGTGTAAGAGGGTTCCCTTTTCTCCACACCCTCTCCAGCATTTATTGCTTGTAGACTTTTGGATAGCAGCCATCCTGACTGGCGTGTAATGGTACCTCATTGTGGTTTTGATTTGCATTTCTCTGATAATGAGTGATGTTGAGCATCTTTTCATGTGTTTGTTAGCCATCTGTATGTCTTCTTTGGAGAAATGTCTGTTTAGTTCTTTGGCCCATTTTTTGATTGGGTCATTTATTTTTCTGGAATTGAGCTGCAGGAGTTGCTTGTATATTTTTGAGATTAATCCTTTGTCTGTTGCTTCATTTGCTATTATTTTCTCCCAATCTGAGGGCTGTCTTTTCACCTTACTTATAGTTTCCTTTGTTGTGCAAAAGCTTTTAAGTTTCATTAGGTCCCATTTGTTTATTTTTGCTTTTATTTCCAATATTCTGGGAGGTGGGTCATAGAGGATCTTGCTGTGATTTATGTCGGAGAGTGTTTTGCCTATGTTCTCCTCTAGGAGTTTTATAGTTTCTGGTCTTACATTTAGATCTTTAATCCATTTTGAGTTTATTTTTGTGTATGGTGTTAGAAAGTGTTCTAGTTTCATTCTTTTACAAGTGGTTGACCAGTTTTCCCAGCACCACTTGTTAAAGAGGTTGTCTTTTTTCCATTGTATATCCTTGCCTCCTTTGTCGAAGATAAGGTGTCCATAGGTTCGTGGATTTATCTCTGGGCTTTCTATTCTGTTCCATTGATCTATATTTCTGTCTTTGTGCCAGTACCATACTGTCTGATGACTGTGGCTTTGTAGTAGAGTCTGAAGTCAGGCAGGTTGATTCCTCCAGTTCCATTCTTCTTTCTCAAGATTACTTTGGCTATTCGAGGTTTTTTGTATTTCCATACAAATTGTGAAATTCTTTGGTCTAGTTCTGTGAAAAATACCGTTGGTAGCTTGATAGGGATTGCATTGAATCTATAGATTGCTTTGGGTAGACTAGCCATTTTGACAATATTGATTCTTCCAATCCATGAACACGGTATGTTTCTCCATCTGTTTGTGTCCTCTTTGATTTCTTTCATCAGTGTTTTATAGTTTTCTATGTATAGGTCTTTTGTTTCTTTAGGTAGATATACTCCTAAGTATTTTATTCTTTTTGTTGCAATGGTGAATGGTATTGTTTCCTTAATTTCTCTCTTTCTGTTTTTTCATTGTTAGTGTATAGGATGCAAGGGATTTCTTGTGTTAATTTTATATCCTGCAACTTTACTATATTCATTGATTAGCTCTAGTAATTTTCTGGTGAAGTCTTTAGGGTTTTCTATGTAGAGGATCATGTCATCTGCAAACAGTGAGAGTTTCACTTCTTCTTTTCCTATCTGGATTCCTTTTACTTCTTTTTCTGCTCTGATTGCTGTGGCCAAAACTTCCAACACTATGTTGAATAGTAGTGGTGAGAGTGGGCACCCTTGTCTTGTTCCTGATTTCAGGGGAAATGCTTTCAATTTTTCACCATTGAGGGTGATGCTTGCTGTGGGTTTGTCATATATAGCTTTTATTATGTTGAGGTATGTTCCTTCTATTCCTGCTTTCTGGAGAGTTTTAATCATAAATGAGTGTTGAATTTTGTCAAAGGCTTTCTCTGCATCTATTGAGATAATCATATGGTTTTTATCTTTCAATTTGTTAATGTGGTGTATTACGTTGATTGATTTGCGGATATTAAAGAATCCTTGCATTCCTGGGGTAAAGCCCACTTGGTCATGGTGTATGATTTTTTTAATATGTTGTTGGATAATGAGCACTTATTATATACTACAATTAATTCTCATAAAAATCCAAAGGGTTAAGAGCTACTAACATCCCCACTAGTTGAGGAGGAAACAAACTATAGACCGATTGAGTAGCTTGTTCAAAGTTCCATAGCTAACAAACGAGGCCAGGGAAGGGCTTGAACACAGACCTTCTGCTTTCAGAGCCCACCCTTTTTACTTTTGGACCTCTGGCCTCTCTTCCCTCCACTATACCTAATATTCCTAAAACTATTATTATAAAGTACTGGGAAGACCCTTTATCAAGATAACTGAAATGTACTTGTAAGTGTCTTGTACCGAATCGCCACTGGACACCGGAGCTACTAGCAGCTCTGGTGGATGTGGCGAAACTGATGACTGTGTTCCCCTCATAGCAGTCCTTTCTGTCACATGCACTGCCTGCTCAAGTTTGTATTAAGTAACATTATTTGGGGATGGAGAGGATGCCAAAAGATAGAGGAGAGTAAGTCAAGGATACACATCAAAAATATTGTGCATTTTTTTAATCTACCAGAGAAAAACACCACTAAACCTAAAATAGATAAAAGAGTTAAAAAAAAAAAAAACACAAAGAAATTTAGCACCAATGATGTGTTGCATACTTTCTTATGTAAAACTCAATTCTCCTAAAAACTCTGTGTGATATAAGTATTATTGCCCTTTTTAAATGTGAGGGACCTGAAGTAAACTAATACAGAGACAGAATTCAAACCCAAGTTTTCTCTTGCGAAGGTCTTTGCTCTATGTTCTACTGTTCAGCTACCCTACGGCTATGAAATGCAGAGGTAAAAACCAGTTCTGGAGTCAACCCAAATCCTTGCTATCCAAATTATAACACACACCCCGCCCCCGCTTATTCACTGTGTAATCTTGAGCAAATGAGTGCATCTCTCTGCAGCCTGATTTCTTTATTTGTAAGATGGAAATGATCATGACACATAAGGAGTTGTTGTAGGGACTGATTACAAGAGAACACAGAAGAATGCCTGTGGGCACATTGTAAAAAGGCTCGATAAAATGTTGAAATAAAATCGTTGTTCATGTTTTTATTATTATGAACCATTGTGACAGGAGTTGGAACAAGGCAAGTATGTTCATCTCCACATTTGTAATCAACATTGCACTGGAGTTCTTAGCCAGCGCCGTAAAGCAAGAGGAAGAAAAAATCAAGTTGTGCAGTTTGGAAAGGAAGAAGTATCATGATGTTGGTTCACAGATGATGTGGTAGCAAACTGATAAGTAGGTTCGGGGTACATGCAGGATGTTTTGAGAATGTATACATCTATTATTATATTGCTGATATTTACTATTTACAAGCCCTTCTTTACTTGTAAGGCTTTGAGTATATCAGAGGCACTTGGCTCAGTAAAGCCTGGCACAGAGTAGGAGCTAACTCTATGTTTCACTCCTACAACTTATCCCACTATATGTACTTAACTGAGAGCATTCCAGATACTTGACTCTATGCTAGACTGTAAATTAAGAGAGGAACAAGATTAAAAACATTCTCTATCCTCATAAAGCTCAATTTTTCTCAGGAAGACAGGTATTAAATAAGTAAAAATGTAAATAAGTAAGACAATTATAGACTGTGATACATTTTATGATGGAAATAAAACAAATGAGATAGAGTAACAGGGCAGACAACTTAGACAGGGTGGCCAGGGAAAGCCTTTGTAAGTAGGTGGACTTTAAGCCAACAACTGAAGGATGAGAATGAAATAGCCATACAGAGAGGTCGGAGAAGAGTATTCTGAGCAAAGACAAGAGCAAATGTCCTTGACAAATGCATGCATTACAGATGAATTAACTGTATCCATTGGTTAATAGTGTTTCAATGATAATTTACTTCGCAATGTACATTACTATTTTTTGGATATTTCCCTTTCAGATGCTTC
This sequence comes from Cervus canadensis, assembly GCF_019320065.1. Classification (NCBI taxonomy): domain Eukaryota; kingdom Metazoa; phylum Chordata; class Mammalia; order Artiodactyla; family Cervidae; genus Cervus; species Cervus canadensis. The sequence goes on from NC_057410.1 coordinate 10,788,075, forward strand.
CCCCCACTTGACAGGCATGTGGAAATATAAAATTTTCAAAGTGCATTTTCCTTCTTTAAAAAAACATGTTTTGCACCTGTCATGTGTACATATAAATTCATAACCAGGCAAGCAGTCCTTGGCAGTCCTATTAAATTGTATACATACGAGTTATGAATGAGTTTGTTTACTAGGTCCAAGAATTAAACATATCCCAAGGGCTAAGAAATTCTCAGCGAGTCTCTGCCAGCTCCACAAAGTTATAGTCTTATATAAATCCCACAAGGGGTAGAAAGGGATTATCTTATCATCCCTCTACATAGAGTAGATGTGGAGTAAGCAAGTGCTGCTAGAGCAGAGAAGAAAATTGATCAAAATAACATTCACAGCTTCCCTGGCAACTCAGAGGTAAAGAATCTAGCTGTCAGTGCAGGAGACATGGGCTCAATCCCTGATCCGGGAAGATCCCACATGCCACAAAGCAGCTACGCCCCTGTGCCACAGCTATTGAGCCTGTGCTCTGGAGCCCGGGAGCAACAACCACTGAACCCATGTGCTGCAGCCACAGAAGCCCCTGAGCTTACAGCCTGCGCTCTGCAACAAGAAAGCCTCTGCAAGGAGAAGCCCAGGCACTGCAACAAGAGCGCAGCCTCAACTTGCTGCAACTACAGAAAAAGCTGAGCAGCAAGAAAGACCTAGCACAGCCACGAAAAAAAAAAAAAACCATTCATGTCTTCCAGATCTTTTTTTTTCCTCCATCAAAAGCTCAGAGAACTATATTCACAATGAAAATATATAGGTCCCCGTGAGAATCTGAATAAATTTAAAAACTGAGTTTTTAACTGGACTGCAAGGAGATCCAACCAGTCCATCCTAAAGGAGATCAGTCCTGGGTGTTCATTGGAAGGACTGATGCTGAAGCTGAAACTCCAATACTTTGGCCACTTCATGCGAAGGGTTGACTCATTGGAAAAGACCCTGATGCTGGGAGGGATTGGGGGTGGGAGGAGAAGGGGACGACAGAGGATGAGATGGCTGGATGGCATCACCGACTCAATGGACATGAGTTTGAGTAAACTCTGGGAGTTGGTGCTGGACAGGGAGGCCTGGTGTGCTGCAGTTCATGGGGTCGCAAAGAGTCGGACACGACTGAGCAACTGAACTGAACTGAGTTTGTAAAGGTGAGCCGTACAGGATTATACCTGTCTATCTATCTCTACCTTCTGTGATTGGTCACATGTCAGTGTTTCAACTGGACATGGATGTCGACTGAGCCTCAAGTCTGTTCTGTATAAAACATCAGCTTTCCAGAGTAAACTAGAGAGAGAGAGAAACTCTACGATCATGAAATATGCCAAAATTATACAATATAGTTTCAGAGAAAAGCTTGGAGGAAAATTGGAGTAATAGGATCTCCCTTAGATATTACCTTCTGGTTTTGAATTCAGGCTGCAGGCCCATTTATGAGTTGTGTATTTGCATATTGACTATCTAAAGCATATCATTAAAAATCCACTCCTTAGGTGAAGCCATCTTTCCCATTTCAGTACAGGCTCCTATACAGATAGAATTTTAAGAGTGTCCCCCACCCCCACACACACACAAAATCTGGTAAATTTTTTTTCAGTTACCCTGCTTGTTGCAAAATCCACTATTAGAATATAATTTCTTCAGATGAAAGTACTGATCCTTATTAATATGAAAATAACCCTAGTAAATGAGTTTTGGATCTTTTCTTTGAAAGCAATTTTGATGACAAGGAAATAGTATGAAAGCAGTGAGCATATATGATGACAGAAAAGAGACAAAAAGACACCAAATGATGAGCTTTAATCAACACGAATAAATTTCTCCAACCTCAAAATATTTGGGGGCAAGTTTGGTCTCTAGGTGTTTGTTTAGGTTTTGGGCAATCTGGCAAACTTAATGTACAGGATAGAATGATTTAAAGTAAATACAGAAAACTTCCAAACGACAATGGCTTAAAAAAGAAAGAAGTTTGTCTTTTATACAAAAAGAGTTTTATACTCATGTTTCTGTGGTAGCTGCTCAGAATCATCAAGAACCTATCCTTGTATCTAAATTCACTGGATCCCAAAACAACTCTCAGAAATATTTACAGGAGTGAAAAACATGTACTTAATGAAGTAAAGTTTCAAAATCTGGCTTCCAATCAACTAATGCATGAGTTTAGCAAGACTGCAGAGCATAGTATATGAAAATAAACTGTATTTTTATATACATTATTTTCCAACCAGAAATTAAGAAAAAAACATTTCAAATAGCATCAGAAATATGAAATACTTAGGGATAAATCTGTAAAAAGATGTGAAAGACACATACTGTAAATGACCGGATCACATGGCCTGAGTAGCAGAGAAACTTCTGGCATCTTATCACAGGCCTATTGCCAAGCCCTCTCTTGCTCTGGATGTCTTGGAAAATGGAAGCTTCCTAAGTGATCCAATAAATGGATCAAAGCCGTATCCTGTACTGCAGTACATACTTCCTCCAAACTCCAGAGGCTGACAAAACACAGCGCTTATTTTCCTGGGGCACGAGATGTGAGGTGCAATAGTGCATTCATCTTGGAAGGAGATAGCCCAGTATTTCCCAGTCCAGTGACTCCAGAGAATTCTATCAAAACGGCAAGCTTTTGACTCTCCATGGGGCTTTTCTTCCACTTTCTAGTGCTATGCCATCATTCAGGATTCTTGTCACTTCTTGCTCACCAGATTCAATTGGCATAATGTCATCAATACAGCAGACCCATGATGTTCCATGAAATATCAAGATGACTTGATACAGCATGCAGACACATGACAGAGAACAAGAAACTTAATATAAATCAGGGTCAAGGCGATAAGTTTACTATACAAAAGCAAACTGCTTTTGATCCTTTCTACTGATGAAAATTAAGCATATCAATAGTTGGATACTGAATACCATTGGCTACGTTGATGTGCTCCAATAAATGTACCATATTTGGCATGGAATTTGCAACTGGGGCTACCGCCTGTTTATATTTATAATATTCCAATAATATCCCCTATTAGCCATATGCTTTTTATAGGAGAAAGAATTAAACCTTGAGATGATAGGGAGAAACATTCCTACATCCGTTCAGTCTTAGAGTGCTACTCGTCTCTTCAGTGTCTCTTGGGTGGTATTGCTTCTGACTTACTATCTTTGCCAAGTGGGGGAGTGACAGTTTCAGGGACTTTTACTTGGCTTTTACTAGCATCAAGCTCCTTACTTTGCAAATCTTATGGTCAAATGTAAAATTTCTGCTTGTGCCAAGAATATTTATTCCAATTTTACGTTCAGGACAGAGAAAATTACCACAAGATAGATCTGCAGATTCACGAGATAAACTGTGAGATGGACATGGGCCAGGACTCCATTTACCAACTAGCTTGCATAAATTTTACTTTATTCTTGGCCCTTGAAAAGTCTGAACATTCTACATGCTCCAGTGGAGAGTTAGCCTGGAAAAAAATATCACAGATTCCTTTTTGGGCAATGATTAGAAAAAGACATGCTTGTGATAACGTTACAGGGTACTTCCTCAAGGACATACACCCTCTGTTTCAATCTGTTGGCTCTGGGTCTGCAAACTGTCTTAGCTCTAGAAAATGAATGAGAAATTGCAATTTTCTGTTATAATAGCTGATGTCAGCTCACTACTCACCAACACTCACTTTTAAAAATTGTTTTGTTGATGTTGTACAAATCAACTAGATTTTCATTCCATGATCCTTGTATTTTGACCCTAGAAACATCATCTAGCTGTCACCCTAGATTCCTATGGATGAAGGCATCCTGATGGCCATTCCACTCTCTGTCCATTATTATGATGACCAAAGACTTATTGTCTAAACCAGGGTGTTGACAGTGAAAGTTGGCACTATCATTAATAATAATACTGGGACAACAAGTGAAAATTGTCCTGACCAAACTATGATGTATGTTGCCTTACTCATTTTGGTCATTGGTTCCATCTTGCCTCCAAAGATTCAGGGCTGCCACGTGGCTTCTGCCATTTCTTAATCCTTTCATTCTCCTGAATTCCAAAGATTACAGTTGCCATGCAGCATCTCATACTGTCAACCCCAGCCCATGTGAGACAGAAACCATCATACTTCTCAAAGATACTAATGACTCCTTTAAGTACATCTTGTTGCTTTACAAAAGAAGCATCCTTTAGGACCTCTCATGAACTGCTAGGTGGTGGGTCCTTCAAAACTTCTCATATTCTTGAGCCCTCTGAATGCTTTCCCAGTCTCATGCCAAGGAAATTCTAGCAACACCTCTTCATTTACTATAAGCGATTGCTCTAGCCAAACTTCAAAGAGCCATCTCAGCAAGCAGACTAGGAGGACAAGGTCCTGGTGTCTTTGCCAAAGCACCGAATCCCAAGTCACAGATGAGTGTCCCCATATCAGTAAATTACCCCATCTAGCCTTATATTTCAAATTCCACCCCAATGCTCTAAAAACCTAGTCCCTCACATGTTCCCCTAGTTAATGCCTGTATATATGATCTGCATTATTCAATTCCCTTGACACATAAACTATTTCTTCCTGGAGCAGACTACTTCTTCATTCAACTTATGCTGAAATATGACCCTAGCTTTCTGCCTGGGTAATGGGGTAGGTGTGTATGTGTTAATAATTAGCAAGATTTTATAAGATACTTACTATAGCTGAGATCATTGCTTAGTCTCCAGGTATAAGAAGGCCTTTCTCCTAACAAGCGATGCATGTGTGTGTGCTAAGTCGCTTCAGTCGTGTCCGACTTTTTGTGACCCTATGGACTATAGCCCGCCAGGCTCCTCTGTCCATGGGATTGTCCAGGCAAGAACACTGGAGTGGGTTGCCATGCCCTCCTCCAGGGGATCTTCCCTGACCCAGGTATCCAACTCTCATCCCTTATGTCTCCTGCTTTGGCAGGCAGGTTCTTTACCACTAGCATCACCTGGGAAGCCCTAGCAAGTGTCTGCTTTTGCCAGCTTAGAGAGTTTAGAGGAATTTAGGCATCACAGATTCTCAAGTTCACCTATCTAAATTCCAGATCTCAGGACCTTATCCTTTTTGTATCAAAGTTCTTTCATTTACAGAGGAAATCTGTCAAATGTGCATAACATCCTTTGCATCATCTCCACCCTTAAAATCAGATCCAGAGCCTGATTTTCAGCACAGTCTGCCTTGCGGCTGCAGGAGCTGATCATTTTCTTCCAATCTATTCTGGAAGCTGATTAAGCCACATTCTGAGTATTTCCTCTTCCTCAGCACACAGTCATGATAGTAATTGACTGCTCTATCTCTGAGAAAAGCTTGGAGAAAAATTTACAGTATATACTTGTGGACAATTTGCAGGGTACTTTCTCAAGGGACCCATCCTCCTTCTCAATCAAAGAGCTTTGAGTTTTTGAACTAGCTTAGGTTTGCAAGTTAGATAGAAACCTTGACTCTCCATTGTTGGTGACTCATGTCAACTCTCTGGCCACAAGACCTGGATTACTTTTTTCTGTTATGATGATCAAATAACACTTCAGTAGAATGTCTACCAATTTCATCTCTGTGACTGGTGGCCAAACATTTTGGTTAGCCCTTGAAGCATCCTCTGAGGTATCTAAGATGATGTAATGAGGACGGGTCCAGGGAGATAGTGTACAGGTCACTGATGATAAATCCACTGCACCCCCACCCTCTGAAACCTTTAAATTCCATCCTCTGCATTACTGGGGAAAATTCTACATCCTCATCTCAATGAATGCAGGCTTCCACTGAACCCAAGTTCTGTCCATCAACCAAGTAAACTGTTGGAACCATTTCTATATGTACAAAGTAATGCATTTTATTTCCACAATCTCTGGAAAGGGTACCTCATTCAATTTATTTGACTTAATTCAGTTATATAAGAAACAATGTATCATAAGGAATTGGTTAAATAGATACTTAAGAGACTGAAAAGGCAAAAGGAAGACAATAACACAGAAATAATGACAAGGAAAGAAGCCAGCATTCCGGGGACAGGGGGAGACAAAGGAAAGAGATTGGATTTATTAAAATTTAAAGGCTTGGGCAGCCTCCATAGAGCAAAAACTCAGGCCTTTGAGGAGGGGTGCTGGAAGCCAGTAAGTTTGCAAGGGTGATATGGACAGGCACAAACACAAACTGAGGAGTTGGTGGGTTCTCCTCTAGGCTTTCAGTCTCCCTCTAGTGTTCCCTTTTGGAAAAACCTAACAGGGAGCTAGCTGCTAAAACAGAAATATGGCTCATAGAGCATCACAAAACATTACATAGAAAAGCGGATTGGAGCTGAGAAACAACAGCTAAATAATCAGCGTGGTACCCCTCAGACTATCACCCTGGTAGTTGGCTCAGGGTGGCCGTATATGAGTTGCCCAGTGCTGTGGACAGGACCCAGTCTCCTCCGTAAGACTCACGGCTTGTGACTGCTCCGGTACCACTGAGATATGTAATGTGCTACGACCTCAGCACATGCTAGGGTCTCGGTTTGCACCATACCTCATCCTAACCTGACCCTGGATGAAAGTCTTAGTGATTCTGATGCTACTGCGAGCAGGAGTTAGTGCCACCTCCACTTACTATCAGCAATACAGTCCCTATTGGGATCAAATTGCTGTTGTTTGGTTACTAAACAACTGTCTGACTCTTTTGTGACCCCATGGACTACAGCCCACCAGGCTCCTCTGTCCCTGGGATTTCCCCAGCAAGAATGCTAGAGTGGGTTGTCATTTCCTCCTCCAGGGGATCTTCTTGACTCAGTAACTGAACCTGTGTCTCCTGCTTGGCAGATGGATTCTTTACCACTGAGCCACCTGGGAAGCCCATTGGCATAAGGCTGGAGAGAAAACTCTAAAATCATGTTCCAAAGGGTCTGCTTTCAAGGACTGACCCTGGTTCCAGCAGTCTTAGCCGGGTTCTCCAGGACAAACACCTATATGTTGCTATTTTTACTCAAAAATACAAGATCAAGAGCAAAGGGAAGGGAGAAAGAGGTAGGGGGAGGCAGCACGAGGTATATTACTGAGCAGCCTTCCATCTGGTTTCAAACAAACTCGTTGCTTGATCTTGTGGGATCCTAGATGAACTACTGCATTTTAGGGCAGTCTGTGAGACGGAAGGAGTGAGGATTGATCATTTTTCTGCTGGTTTCCATGTCTCTTTGTTCTAAGATTTGCTCTCTGTGATTCTCTTTAAGATTCCCTTTTGTGCAATTCTGATTTGAATGCACGTGTGCTGAGCCTGTCCTGAGACATCTCATGCCTTAGGAGCAGCAGGGGGACCCTGTGTCAGGAGGGAAATTCACATGTCCTGGACAAGTGACAAGGCACTGTCTAGTTGGAGCAAACCATAGCTGATTCTGCATGATGAGCACAAGGGGGAAAAATAGGGAAAAAGGACCCTGAGGAGGCTGAAAAGATCCTAGTGATGTCTGTTACAAACATCATTTACAACAGCAAAAGATGAGAAGCAACCCAAAGGCTATCAATAGGAGAATGGCTGCACAAAATGCATATAATATTATAAAGCTATAAAAAATTAGAAAGTATCTCATGTAGTGTCATGGAAAATCTATAAAACATATGATTCAGTGAGTCAGAAGGGTCAGGGTGAGTACTTATAATATGCAACCTTTTGTTAAAAAAATAGGAAAATGAAACCATATCTATTAGTACACATAAAGACAATCCATAATGACCCATGGGGAACTAAGAACATTATTCACCTGTAGATACCGTGGTAAGAGCTGAGCATTTGGGTACAAGTATGGGAGGTTGCTGGAGAAGGCAATGGCACCCCACTCCAGTACTCTTCCCTGGGAAACCCCATGGACAGAGGAGCCTGGTAGGCTACAGTCCATGGGGTCGCTAAGAGTCGGACACGACTGAGCGACTTCACTTTCACTTTTCACTTTCATGCATTGGAGAAGGAAATGGCAACCCACTCCAGTGTTCTTGCCTGGAGAATCCCAGGGACGGGGGAGCCTGGTGGGCTGCCGTCTATGGGGTTGCACAGTTGGACACGACTGACATGACTTAGCAGATGGGAGGTTGCAGCCACAAAATTAAAAGATGCTTGCTCTTTGGAAGAAAAGTTATGACAAGCCTAGGCAACATATTAAGAAATAGAGATATTGCTTTGCTGACAAAAGTTCATATAGTCAAAGCTATGGTTTTTCCAGTAACGGATAAGAAAGTCAGACCATAAAGAAGGCTAAGTGCCAGAGAATTGATACTTTTGAATTGTGGTGCTGGAGAAGACTCTTGAGAGTCCATTGGACAGCAAGGAGATCAAACCAGTCAATCCTAAAAGGAAACCAACCCTGAATATTCATTGGAAGGACAGGTGCAGAAGCTCCAATAATTTGGCTACCTGATATGAAAAGCTGACTCATTGGAAAAGACTCATGCAAGGAAAGATTGAGGGCAAAAGGAGAAGTGGGTGATAGAGGATGAGATGGCTGGATGGCATCACTGACTCAATGGACATGAGTATGAGAAAACTGCAGGAGATAGTGAAGGACAGGCAAACCTGGAGTGCTGCAATTCATGGGGTCGCAAAGTGTTGGACATGACTTAGCAATTGAACCACAACACTAGGAGATTGGGTTTCCACTATAAAATGTTTTGTACTTTGGGGCTTTTGAATCATGAGAATAAGCTAAGCATTCAGCGAAGAAGCTGGGGTAGAGATAATCATAAAGGAACATCTAGAGAAACAAAATGTTAGGCAATACGACTTATCTTCTCACTTTGAAACAGACAAAAAATGACAATGATAAAAATTGTGAAGCTTTAAAAAACTGCAGAACTTGTTCTTCAAAAAGTTTAATTAGATAGTCATGCAAGACTAATACATGAAAAGACTAATACACGAAAAGAGAGAATATGAAAATAAAATACAGAATCAAAAAAGGGGTGAAAATGCAAACACAATAATACAAACAAGTGTACACTAGCCAATTTGTTAGGGTGGGAGGGATATGGGAAGGGGTTTCAGGATTGGGGGGACACATGTAAACTTATGGCCAATGCATGTTGCTCTATGGCAAAAACCATCACAATATTGTAAAGTAATTATCTTCCAATTAAAGTAATTTAAAAAAGAAAAGTTTAATGAAATGGAAAAATTCAAAGAAGAGTATGATGCTGACATTAAAAAGTGAGAATCAGAAGAAAGCAGTAAGAATTTTAAAAATCAAAATGGTAGTCAAAGGCGTCCACTCCACCCCATCCCATCTTATAAATGCTACTTTCCAAACACAAGCAAAATCTGACTACTAGACAATCCAAGCCACCATTATTTCTCAACTGGACTTTTTGAAACTGGTCTCCCTGTTTCCACTCCTGGCCCACCACCATCTAGTCTCCATACTGGCAAGAGTGTTTTTTTTTGTTTTGTTTTATAATGCGGAACATCACTTGCTCATTTCTTTCAGATATCTGCTCAAATATCCCTTGATAAAAGAGGACTTCATCTTTTTCTTCAGCCCTATCTCTCTTTATCCCTTATTATGTATTACTTTGTTTTACTTGCTACTACCAGATATAGTATGTATTGTTTTTTTATGCTTTATTGTCTGTCTTCCCAGTCCAGAATTAAATTTCATGAGAGCAGGGATTTTGTTCTGTCACTACTGTTTTCTCTGTTCTTAAGAGTGGCTAGCACAGAATACATATTCAAATATTTACTGAGGAATGTCATTTATATAACTACATGAAAATAATACTGTATATTGCACAGAATTTTTATATATACATAAAAACCTAAAGACATGCATATGAATGAAAGCCACCAAATTCTCAATACATGGGGTAATGTTTCATTTCTCATATTGAATGATAGGTACAGAGGTATTAATTATATTATTTTCCTTAACTTTTTGGTATCTGGTCAGTCAGTATATTAATAGTCAAGTATAAACTCAAGAAACTGACCAACTGGATTTGAATTCTTTCTTTGCCATTTAGAAGCTGCGTGGTTTGAGAAGTTCTGCTCAACTTCTCTGGATTTCAGTGCCTTTCTCTGTATCATGATGATAATAATACCCCATCTTATCAGTGCATATATGAAAAGTGGTTGCATATAATCAAAGTGACATAAGACACTTCCCTATTCCCTACTATTGAGTTCAAATTCGAACAGTTTGAATTCAACAACAGTTCAAATTCAAATTCTATTCTAAAGCAACAAAATAAAAAGTCCCTCTTGGCAGTATCATTTTTGTATCTTAACGAGCACAGAAGAGAGGAAAGAAACATATCTATGTTTAAATTTTGACCATGCCATTGCCTAGTGATGTGACCTTCAGCAAGTTATTTTCCCTTTATGATCCTTACTTACTTCTCCTGAAAAATGGGAACAATCAGTTACACTTTTATCAACAAACATTGCACAAATGTCCACTTTATTCAAACACATGAGACAATGTCTAACAGACATTCGGTTACGTAGTCTAGGTTAACATAAACAATAGGTGAGCTATTATTGCTCTTGCCTAGAACAGAGCCGAGCCCTGTAGAACAGAGGTGACAAACACAGACCCTATTCTCAAAGAGCTTGTATCCTAGTAGTGGACTCAGACTGACTCCTAGACAAATTATAATGCAATGCGAAAAGTTCAACACTAGAAATAGCATAGAGAAGGGACTGGTTAAACTAAGACAGAGCCCAGTGAGGTTCCCCAATGACAAAAACTCACTGGAAGCCTCCCTCTAAGTGCCAGAGGAGGCTGTCCATGGGGGATACTACATACTTTTGACGTCTGCACTCTCCTTTGTGTCTCCAGGGGCCTCCGCTGACGAAGCTAAGCACTGTGCCAGCGGACTAGGGAGAGATGTCCCAGTGTCGTAAGCTTGGCAGTGAAGGGTGAAGGTGGAGCAGAGAGGCAATAGACTGATAATTGTATAAACCAATGAATCCATAATTGTGTTAAGTGTAAATAAACCAAAAGATTTAATTAAAAGACAAAAACTTTGAGATAATTAAAACTAGGTGCTATATAAGTAACAGATTTAGAAAATAAAAACATGGATGGCATGAAAAAAGTTTCTATTTCAATTACTAGAAATAAAGAAGAATGATAAGTTCAATTTGGAAGATATTTATAGCAAATAAAAAATTGTATGCACTTAATAACTGGTCATGTATGGATGTGAGAGTTGGACTGTGAAAAAAGCTGAGCGCCGAAATATTGATGCTTTTGAACTGTGGTGTTGGAGAAGACTCTTGAGAGTCCCTTGGACTGCAAGGCGATCCGACCAGTCCATCCTGAAGGAGATCAGTCCTGAGTGTTCATTGGAAGGACTGATGCTGAAGCTGAAACTCCAATACTTTGGCCACCTCATGCGAAGGGTTGACTCATTGGAAAAGACCCTGATGCTGGGAGGGATTGGGGGCAGGAGGAGAAGGGGACGACAGAGGATGAGATGGCTGGATGACATCACCGACTCGATTGGCATGAGTTTGAGTAAACTCCGGGAGTTGGTGATGGACAGGGAGGCCTGGCGTGCTGCGATTCATGGGGTCGCAAAGAGTCAGACACGACTGAGCGACTGAATTGAACTGAACTGAATAACTTAGCCTTAAAATGTTGGAAGTAGAAATTGATAGTTACGAAGTGAAATATACAAATCCACAATCACGTTGAGAAACCATACTATATAGTTTTCAGTAGCTGACTAAATAAGTAGATAAAAATCACTGAGGATATAGAAGATTTGTGCGATTATTACAATGATAGACACATAGATCAATGGAAACATAAAGAGAAACTACAAACAGAACTACACATATATGGATGCTTGATTTATAACAGAAGTAGCACTGGAGTATAATAAGGGAAAAGATCTTTTCAAAAAGCATAATTAGGACAAAGAAAAGCACTTAAAGGAAAACTTTGATACAGTGGGCTAATATTAAAATTATGAACTTCTGTTCACCAAAAGATGCTAGGAAGATATTGAAAGACAAGGTACAGGGTGGGAGAAGTCATTTATTTAATGTTTATATTACAGATACTAACAAAAAGATTATATACAAAGCATGATGAAAGAGAGACAACTCACAAAAAAGTAGGGGCAAAATCTTAACCAGGCATTTCGCATAAGAGGAAATGCCCAAATGGCTGAAAGGTGTTCAGACTCACAGTGATCAGGGATGCAATATTTAAACTAAAATGAGATCTATACCCACTGGAATAGCTGAAGTCTGATAATAACCAGGAGCTGGTGAGAAAGTGCTGCGAAAGCAACTCTTATTCACTGTTGGTTGGAGCGTGCTGTGGGCTGTACTTAGTCACTCAGTCGCGTCCAGCACTTTGCGACCCTATGGACTGTAGCCTACCAGACTCCTCTGTCCATGGGGATTCTCCAGGCAGGAATACTGGAGTGGGTTGCCATGACCTCCTCCAGGGGATCTTCCGAACCCAGGGATCCAACCCAGGTCTCCCGCATTCCAGGTGGATTCTTCACCAACTGAGCCATCAGGGAAGTTCAAGAATGTAAACTCATGTAAATACTTTGGAAAACAGACATTATGTAGCAGGAACCAAGATATATATGTTGTATGACCCAGCAATTCTTCTCCTAAGTATATACTGTACAGAAAGGCAGGCTTAGACATGGACAAGAATTTTAATCACTGCACTTTGTGTAACAGCCAAAGAGTGAAAACAAACCAAATGTTCAGATGATAAAGTAGATTAAAATAGAAAACATGGTATGTTTATTCAAATGAATATTATACAGCAACAGAAATGAACTAACTACAACTCACATTTACAATGATGTAATTTTTAAAATAAGTTTTAAATGGTGATAAGTATGGGGAATTCCCTGATGGTCCAATGATCAGGACTCAGTCCTTTTACTGCTGGGGCCTAGCTTTGATCCCTGGTCAGGGAATGAAGTTCCTGCAACCGCATCATGTGGCCAAATCAGTCCTGATGAGGTGGGGGAACCCAGAGCCTATTACACACAGTGAATAAGTCAGAAAGAGAAAGACGAGTGTCGTATATTGAAGCATATATGCGGAATCTAGAAAGGTGGTGCCCTTAATCCTACATGCAGGACAGCAAAGGAAACACAGACAAAGAACAGACTTCTGGACTCAGTGGGAGAAGGAAAGGGTGGGATGATTTGAGAGAAAAGCTTTGAGACATATATATTACCACATGTAAAACAGATAGCCAGTGGGAGTTTGATGTGTGATGAAGGGAAACTAAAGCTGGTGCTCTGTGACAACCTGGAGGAATGGGGTGGGGAGGGAGATGGGAGGGGGGTTCAGGGGGAAGGGGACACAAGTATGCCTGTGACTGATGCGTATTGATGTATGACAAAGATCATCACAATATCATAAAGTAATTATCCTCCAATTAAAATATTTTTTTAAAAAAAGAATTAAAATACTCAAAATAATGATTATAATGTGTAAGTAAAAGGCTTCTTTTACTTACTTTTTAAAAGTAAAAAGTAAAAATGATTGTATATAAAGTTCAAAATCAGACTAAACTGTAATATTTAAGAGGCACACCTATGTGCTTAAAAATTATACATATATATATATTTATATGCACAACCTGAATCAACGCTGAATATTCATTGGAAGGACTGATGCTGAAGCTCCAATACTTTGGCCACCTGATGCAAACAGACAACTCATTGGAAAAGACCCTGATGCTGGGAAAGACTAAAGGCAGGAGGAAAAGGGGCTGACAGAGGATGAGATGGTTGGATGGCATCACCAACTCAATGGACATGAATTTGAGCAAGCTCCAGGAGGTGGTGATGGACAGGGAAGTCTGGCGTGCTGCAGTCCATGGGGTTGCAAAGAGTCAGACACGACTGAGAGACTGAACAGCAATAACAATGTACACACACACACACATACACATGAAGAAAACAAGACAGTCATAACTATAAAAGTCAAGCAAATGGCTACCTTCTGGGAGAGAGGGGTTGTGATTTGATAAAGCAAAGAGGGAGTTCTGGGGTAAACAGCAATATTCTATTTCTATATCTTGGTTTCAGTTAAATGAGTATTTGCTTTTTTAATAATTCATTTAGTGGAACAGACATGTTTTTGCATTTTTCAAAATTTGTAGGCTATTTCATAAACAAATGGATTCAAATGCAAAAAGAGAGAAAAAATAATCCTAACATGTGTGCTAGATATTCTGTTTGCTCCCTTTTAATTCTCATAATAATACTATGAGAACATTATTCTAGTTTTATCATTTTTATGTTAGGGGTATGCACTATTATTTAGTCATCTTTGTCTTTTAAAATCTGGCACTACATCTGGCACACGACAATACCCTATACGTTTGTTATTAGTCTGAAGCTCGGAGAAGTGAAATGTTTTGTTTTCAAGGCAGTGTAATATACAAGGAGCGGAAGCTACAAACCCAGGTTTCTGAGTCCAAGCTCTGTCACATACACCTCTGCACATTTCTGCTATGACAGACAGAAGTGCTCCCTGATTATGATCACCTAACTGCCCACACAGCTATAGGAAAACCTATTTCTAACCACAGACTACAAATAGATAGCAAGATTAGAGGAATTCAGAAAGTTGGGGGAAATAAACCTTAACCACACAGACTCTACCCCTGGTAGGACAAAATGGGAATTGTGGACCTTTTCAGTTCAGTTCAGTTGCTCAGTCGTGTCTGGCTCTTTGTGACTCCACGGACTGCAGCATGCCAGGCCTCCCTGTCCATCACCAACTCCTGGAGCTTGCTCAAACTCATGTCCATTGAGTCAGTGATGCCATCCAACCATCTCATCCTCTGTCGTCCCCTTCTCCTCCCGCATTCAATCTTTCCCAGCATCAGAACCTTTTCAAATGAGTCAGTTCTTTGCATAAGGTGGCCAAAGTATTGGAGTTTCAGCTTCAGTATCAGTACTTCCAATGAATATTCAGAACTGACTTCATTTAGGATGGATTAGTTGGATCCTCTTGCAGTCCAAGGGACTCTCAAGAGTCTTCACTAACACCACAGTTGAAAAGCATCAATTCTTCGGTGCTCAGCTTTCTTTATAGTCCAACTCTCCCATCCATACGTGACTACTGGAAAACAATAGCTTTGACTAAATGGACCTTTGTTGGCCAAGTAATGTCTCTGCTTTTTAATATGCTATCTAGATTGGTCATAACTTTTCTTCAAAGGAGTAAGTGTCTTTTAATTTCATAGCTGTAGTCAACCATCTGCAGTGATTTTGGAGCCCAAAAATTAATCTGCCACTGTTTCCATTGCTTCCCCATCCATTTGCCATGAAGTGATGGGATCAGATGCCACGATCTTAGTTTTCTAAATGTTGAGTTTTAAGCCAACTTTTTCACTCTCCTCTTTCACTTTCATCAGTCAGGGGTCGCTCAGTCGTGTCTGACTCTTTGCGACCCCATGAACCACAGCACGCCAGGCCTCCCTGTCCATCACCAACTCCCGGAGTCCACCCAAACCCATGTCCATCGAGTCGGTGATGCCATCCAACCATCTCATTCTCTGTTGTCCCCTCCTTCTCCTGCCCTCCATCTTTCCCAGCATCAGGGTCTTTTCAAATTAGTCAGCTCTTCATATCAGGTGGCCAAACTATTGGAGTTTCAGCTTCAGCATCAGTTCTTCCAATGAACACCCAGGACTGATCTCCTTGCAGTCCAAGGGACTCTCAAGAGTCTTCTCCAACACCACAGTTCAAAAGCATCAATTCTTCAGCACTCAGCTTTCTTTATAGTCCAACTCTCACATCCATACATGACCACTGGGAAAACCATAGCCTTGACCAGACAGACCTTTGTTGGCAAAGTAATTTCTCTGCTTTCTCATATGCTGTCTAAGTTGGTCATAACTTTCCTTCCAAGGAGTAAGCGTCTTTTAATTTCATGGTTGCAGTCACCATCTGCAGTGATTTTGGAGCCCAGAAAAATAGTTAGCCACTGTTTCCCCATCTATTTGCCATGAAGTGACGGGACCAGATGCCATAATCTTAGTTTTCTGAATGTTGAGCTTTAAGCCAACTTTCTCACTCTCCTCTTTCACTTTCATTAAGAGGCTCTTTAGTTCTTCTTCACTTTCTGCCACAAGGGTGGTGTTATCTGCATATCTGAGGTTATTGATATTTCCTTGGCAATCTTGATTCCAGCTGTGCTTCTTCCAGCCCAGCGTTTCTCATGATGTACTCTGCATATAAGTTAAATAAGCAGGGTGACAATATACAGCCTTGACGTTCTCCTTTTCCTATTTGGAACCAGTCTGTTGTTCCATGTCCAGTTCTAACTGTTGTTTCCTGACCTGCATACAGGTTTCTCAAAAGGCAGGTCAGGTGGTCTGGTATTTCCATCTCTTTCAGAATTTTCCACAGTTTATTGTGATCCACCCAGTCAAAGACTTTGGCATAGTCAATAAAGCAGGAATAGATGTTTTTCTGGAACTCTCTTGGTTTTTTGATGATCCATTGGATGTTGGCAATTTGATCTCTGGTTCCTCTGCCTTTTCTAAATCCAGCTTGATCATCTGGAAGTTCACGGTTCACGTATTGCTGAAGCCTGGCTTGGAGAATTTTAAGCATTACTAGTGTGTGCAATGAGTGCAATTGTGCAGTAGTTTGAGCATTCTTTGGCATTGCCTTTCTTTGGGATTGGAATGAAAACTGTCCTTTTCCAGTCCTGTGGCCACTGCTGAGTTTTCCAAATTTGCTGTCATATTGAGTGCAGCACTTTCACAGCATCATCTTTCAGGATTTAAAATAGCTCAGCTGGAATTCCATCACCTCCACTAGCTTTGTTCGTAGTGATGCTTCCTAAGGCCTACTTAACTTCACATTCCAGGATGTCTGTCTCTAGGTGAGTGATCACACCATTGTGATTATCTGGGTTGTGAAGATCTTTTTTGTACAGTTCTTCTGTGTATTCTTGCCACCTCTTCTTAATATCATCTGCTTCTGTTAGGTCCATACCATTTCTGTCCTTTATTAAGCCGAGGAAGGTTTTCTTATCTCTCCTTGCTGTTCTTTGGAACTCTGCATTCAAATGGGTATATCTTTCCTTTTCTCCTTTGCTTTTCGCTTCCCTTCTTTTCACAGCTATTTGTAAGGCCTCCTCCAACAGCCATTTTGCTTCTTTGCATTTCTTTTTCTTGGGGATGGTCTTGATTCCTGTCTCCTGTACAAATGTCACATACCTCCATCCATAGTTCATCAGGCACTCTGTCTATCAGATCTAGTCCCTTAAATCTATTTCTCACTTCCACTGTATAATCATAAGGGATTTGATTTAGGTCATACCTGAATGGTCTAGTGTTTTTCTCCACTTTCTTCAATTTCTGTCTGAATTTGGCAATAAGGAGTTCATGATCCAAGCCACAGTCAGCTCCCAGTCTTGTTTTTGCTGACTGTATAGAGCTTCTCCATCTTTGGCTGCAAAGAATATAATCAATCTGATTTTGGTGTCGACCATCTGGTGATGTCCATGTGTAGAGTCTTCTCTTGTGTTGTTGGAAGACAGGTTTGCTATGACCAGTGCATTCTCTTGGCAGAACTTTATTAGCCTTTGCCCTGCTTCATTCTGTACTCCAAGGCCAAATTTGCCAGTTACTCCAGGTGTTTTTTGACTTCCTACTTTTGCATTCCAGTCCCCTATAATGAAAAGGACATCATTTTTGGGTGTTAGTTCTAGAATATCTTGTAGGTCTTCATAGAACTGTTCAACTTCAGCTTCTTCAGCGTTACTGGTCGAGGCATAGACTTGGATTACCGTGATATTGAATGGTTTGCCTTGGAAATGAGCAGAGATCATTCTGTCATTTAAAAAAAAAATATTTATTTATTTGGCTGTGCTGGGCTCAGTTGAGGCATGTGGGATCTTTGTTCCCTGACCAGGGATCAAACCCAGGCCCCCTGTACTGGGAGCATGGAGTCCCAGCCACTGGACTATAAGGGAAGTCCCGATTCTGTCATTTTAGAGATTGCATCCAGGTACTGCGTTTTGGACTCTTCTGTTGATTATGATGGCTACTCCATTTCTTCTAAGGGATTCCTGCCCACAGTAGTAAATATAATGGTCATCTGAGTTAAATTCACCCATTCCAGTCCATTAGTCATCAAGAGGCTCTTTAGTTCTTCTTCACTTTCTGCCACAAGGGTGATGTCATCTGCATATCTGAGGTTAGTGAGGTTATTGATATTTCCCTGGCAATCTTGATTCTAGCTTGTGCTCCATCCAGCCCGGCATTTCTCATGAGGTACTCTGCATATTAGTTAAATAAGCAGGGTGACAATATACAGCCTTGACGTACTCCTTTTCCTATTTGGAACCAGTCTGTTGTTCCACGTCCAGTTCTAACTGTTGCTTCCTGACCTGCATAGAGATTTCTTAGGTGGCAGGTCAGGTGGTCTGGTATTTCCATCTCTTTAAGAGTTTTTCACAGTTAGTTGTGATCCACACAGTCAAAGGCTTTACTGACTAGATAACCAGACTTTTATAAAAGTAGATGCCTCAGAGACAGACAGGTGGAAGAGATAGAAAGGGCAATATGTGGGGAAAGGGTGTGGTATTCCATGCCCTCCCCAGATAGGCCACCCTCCCCAAATCTCCATTTATTCACCAGCTTAGAAGCTCCCCAAATTGCCTTTTTCTGGGTTTTTATGGAGGCTTTATTACCTCAGGATGAATGATTAATTAATTCACTGGGCATGGGTGATTGATGCAACCTCCAGCCCCTCTTCTTTCCTGGAGGTTAAGGGGGGTGGGATTGAAAGTTTCAATCCTCTAGTCACACAATAGACTGCACAGGCAACCAACTCCCATTCTTAGTTGCTTTCCAGGAGTCAGCTCATTAACATGACAAGAGATACGTTGATTGCACTCAGCACTTAGGAAATTCCAACAGTTTTAGGAGCTCTCTGCCAGAAACGGAAGACCACATATATATTTCTTACTTACAAATTATAGTATCACACATATGAGAAATGGAATTGTTGGCATCGTTCAGTCGCTAAGTCATGTCTGACTCTTTGTGACCCCATGATCTGCATCACACCAGGCTACCCTGTCCTTCACTATCTCCCACAGTGTGCTCAAACCCATGTCCATTGAGTCAGTGATTCCATCCAACCATCTCATCCTCTGTCATCCCTTTCTTCTCCTGCCTTCAATCTTCCCTAGCATCAGTCTTTTCCAATGGGTCGGCTCTTCGCATCAGGTAGCCAAAGTATTGGAGATTCAGCATCAGTCCTTCCAATGAATACTCAGGACTGATCTCCTTTAGGATTGACTGTTTGGATCCCCTTGCAGTCCAAGGGGCTCTTAAGAGTCTTCTCCAACACCACAATTCAAAAGCATCTATTCTCTGGGGTTCAGCCTTCTTTATGGTCCAACTCTCATATCTGCACATGACTACTGGAAAAACCATAACTTTGACTATAGGGATCTTTGTCTCTGCTTTTTATTACAATGTCTAGGTCTGTTATAGCTTTCCTTCCAAGGAGCAAGCGTCTTTTGATTCTGTGGCTTATGGTCACTGCCTGCAGTGATTTATTTCTTGCTGTGTTAATAAACAAGGATGTCACAGTCACCAGCAATTGCAGCCACCGTGGATGGAGAGCTGATGAGCCCTGAGGGAACTCAGAAAGGAAAGAATACCTGCCATCTAGTAGCCGTCAGACTGCAGTCACTCCCTGCAGCCACTCCACATGATGAGCCCTGAGGTGCTCAGGATGTGAAAACACAGGATACTGGCCAGTGAAGGTGTTAGCTGCTCAGTCATGTCAGATTCTTTGTGACCTCATGGATTGTAGCCCACCAGCCTCCTCTGTCTATGGGTTCTCCAGGCAAGAATATTGGAGTGGGTAGCCATTCCCTTCTCCAGGGGATCTTCCTGACTAAGGAGTCAAGACCAGGTCTCCTGCATTGCAGATGAGGTGAATTCCTTACTGACTGAGCCAACAGGGAAGCCCCCAGTACCTGAGGTGCATATCAAAGTAAAGATTTCAGTGAGCCAGACTCTTACATCTTTCACACACAGAAAAGCACTGCATTTCTTCCCTTGAGATATCTGGTTTCTTTAACAGTCGTCTTTGGTTGTTCCTTACTACCTGTCCTTTGTTGCAGAACTCCTATATATCCTAGCTCCTTCCCTCACCTCCTCAGAGCAGTTTCCCTGAGCTCTCTGAAATGCTGTCTCCCAGCCTGCAGTCCTCATTTTGCTCCAAATAAAACTTAACTGGTAACTTTCATGTTGTGTAAAATTTTTTTTTAACACATGCCTATGTGTGTATATATACAGTCACATTTATAAAATATATCAAATATACTGTATATATCAAACTTCTGATCTACAGTTGGTTAGTCGGAGGATGCAAATCCGTGGATATGGGCCAACTGTATCTACAAGTTTGCTTGCACTGAGTTGTGATATACAGTATTTTTCTTAACATGTGACATGGTAAAAAAAAATATGTTTGAAAATCCCTGCTTTGGGTGATATTTTTCTTCTATACTCCATAAGATTCATGTCAAAAATTCTAAGTGTTCACCTTTGTGGAGTTCAGATTGTAAAAAAGAAATACTGGGGTTGACTGGTCTGTCATAGCGCATGTCCTAATTCATTTGAATTAGTAAGTTGATAGTGGCCCAGAAGCAAAACTAGAAAATTCTGTGATATCATTAAGCTCAAGCAAAGAACAGCTATTCTTAACTGTTATTTTAACGCGGTCCAAAAGCAACAAAGTGACGCACAGCTGAGAGCAAGATCTGTGCCGAGGCACCCTGAAGACTGATCCTCTGACTGAGTCTGTCACCACCGGACTCCAGAGCCACTCAGGTCATTGACTTTCCGGTAGATGTTGATCGAGAAGACTGATGAGGAAGCAGAAACTTCTTTGCCATGTTTTCTAAATATTTCTCCTTATTTATAAGAACCCCTCTTAGTGTTTTTGGTTCACCCTTGCCCCTGTGAATGAAAAATGTCGCCAGCCATATAAGCAAACTAAGGATGCTGTGGCCATCAAGCCATCAGCCACTACAGCCTGAGGGGAGTCAGGATGGGAAAGAAGAGAATACTTTCCTGGCCATAGAGGTGCATATCAAAGGAATGATTTCAATGAGCCCTGACTCTTGCATCTTCACAGAAAAAAATGCTGAATTCATCAACGTGAGATGTCTGGTTTTCTTTAACAGTAATCTTTTGAAGTTCCAGACTACCTGGCCTTTGATGCAAAATTTCTATGTATCCTGACTCCTCCCCTACCTCTTGGGAGCAGTGTCTCTGAGCAGAGAGGTTTTCTCTTGGGCTTGAAGTCTTCAGAAAGTCTGCTGAATAAGACATAATTCTCAATTTTTAGGTGCATTTTTTTTTTAGTTCATATCCCCGAGGGGTTGGTTTCATTTCATATGTGAAAGAGATTTTAAAGTTAACTTGACTCTGAATATTTATCTTTTTATCAGAATCATTTATATACTAAGTTATTTCTATTAAAAACTCTTTAATATTATTAAAGCAAATTGAAAGAGATCCAGGAGTATACAGAGGTAAATTTGCCCTGACAAACTCTCTGTAAATAAAAGTTTTGTAAATTGATTATTTTTCCATTGTTTCATTGCTTAGGAGTCCCTGACATTTCAACTTCATGCTTCTCAACCAGCCCTTTGTTTTCCTCAAGAAGCTAATGATAAAGGAATTCTGATGTGACTAACCACTCTCTAAGCTATTGACACAATTGAATTTTCTTTTATCGTGACTGCTAAAAATGAAGACAAAACTATATTCAGTTACTGCACTGTGGTTAGAACTGCTTGTCTCTTGGCCCAAAGCTTTACCCAAGTGCAGAAGTACAGGAGTATGTTATGAAGAAGATTTGTGAAGTGATTTGGTAGAGATAAACAGGAATAAAGACTAAGTTCTGGTTGTGAACATAATAAGCTAAGTATCTTTTGAATTTCTTATGAGCACAAGCAAAGGCCAGGCTGAATCCTTGATGGATGTAAAAGAAGCAGACATAGATTGAAAAGCAGGGAGAGCTAAATTTTGTATCTGATTCTATACATCATCAATTACCCTTGATCAGCATGACTTCCTCAGAAGTTTCCATGGGAATGACATTCATTAAGCACTTTAACTTCTGAGAAGAATTTGCTCTGTTTCTGAACTGTGGAGCTGAACACTGCAGCTGAAAAGAGAGGAAACATTTAGAGGGTGAGAGCAGCCTTTCTTTCCCCCCAAATACAAACCTGACTGCTTATTTCTCACAATCTTTCTTTCAGTCTCCAGAAAAGCGTATGGTCCTTTGACAGTTTTAAGACCTTCAACAGGTTAGCACAGCATCACTGTCAGATGTCTCCTCCAGCAGAACACCTACCCACCTGCCAGGTGGTGAGTGGTTTTTGTATCTGCATGTTTCCATTTTGTTTTCACAATAAACCTATAAACTAGAAGTTGTTATTCTTATACTAAACAGGCTAGTTAAGCTAGATCTTCTTTTCTAACTCACGCATTTCTGTCCAACTCCAAAGTTTTATTACTGCCTTACGCTGCCATTTGAGAGCATTTGATAGCATCTTCTATCTCTCATGATGCTCTGTGCTACCAAATAACAATTCAGAAATTTCAAAGAACAAATGCAAAATGATATTTATATCTTAAAATCATAAACTGTCCCTATATAATTATGTGTTTGTTGGAAGGCCATTTTTTTCCACATAGCTATTATTTATAAGCTGTACAAATAGATGCATTTTACATTATTACTCAAAAATTTTATTAAGCACCTCATATTCTAACAATTTATACTAGTGCCCACTCTTGAAAAAAATTATTAGATGATTTTTTTAAGGCTGAATTTTTGCTTACTCTTCAGGAAATAATTTTAGGAGAGACTGTTGTTCAAAACTCAAACAGTGTCATAACTAGTACAGAAATTATATCCTCTGGGTTCACCTTTTAAGGTGAAATACTTCTTTCTGAAAACACTGGAAGCAAGTGTAGGCTGACCACTACTGAGTATCCAAGATAAATAAGTACTGTATGTCTTATTTCTTGTACTGTAGATGATAAACCCTTTCATCTATGAGATTATGTGTACTCAGCAGTGGGCTCAATATATAAAACAAACTTGAGAGCATGTGTAGGCAGAAATTGGAAACCAAGAAGAAAATTAAGTTACCTGTATGCCTAAAAATTCCAAATGCCTGTAGCTATAAAATTTTTCTCTATTCCTTGTATTAGAGAATTTCTGCCCTTCCTGGTGAAAAAAATTATGAAAAATATTCTCAAAGTCCTTAGTGCTAAATTTTCACACGAAGTCAGAAAATGGAATCAGAAAGAGGTTAAATGTTTCATAACATTAAATGATTATTCTCCTTAAGACTTGCTTTTTAATATACTGGTCACTAAAAAGAACGGTTAAAGTAAAACTAGACATAATAGACCCCCTGCCCCAATTTAACCATGACAGTCTGACAGTGACATATTTTCAGAGAAAGGGGTAGATGATAAGAACAGGATGTCAATTTAAGTATCTTGTGAAAGTAATCCCTAAATGTCAAATGTTTCCTTGAGGTCAACACACGCTGTTTATTCTCCTACTGCTATACTTCTAGAGATTGAAACTTGGTATAAAGAATGGTAATCCTGAATCCCTATAGAATACTTTATCAGAAAAAAAAGAGAGAGAGAGAGAGACTTGGTCATCTTTGCTGTAATGAAATATGCTATAACATCTTGAAGTCGTTTTTTAAATTGAAGTATAGTTGAATTACAAGGTTGTGTTAATTCTGGTAAACAGCAAAGTAATTCAGGTATATATTCTTTTACATTATGGTTTATCACAGGATATTGAATACTGTCCCCTGTGCTATATAGTAGGACCTTGTTGTTTATCCATTCTATGTATAATAGTTTGTGCCTGCTCACCCCAACCTCCCATTCCATCCCTCCTCCACCACCCCCCACCCCCTGCTGTTGGCAACCACAAGTTTGTTCTCTTTGTCTGTGTGTCTGTTTCATAGATAGGTTCGTTTGTGTCATGTTTTAGATTCCACATATAAGGGATATCATATAGTATTTTTCTTTTTCTGACCTACTTTGCTTAGTATGATACTCTCTAGGTCCATCCATGTTGCTGCAAATGTCACTATTTCATTCTTTTTTTTTTGGGGGGGGGGGCTGAGTAGTATTCCATTGTATGTATGTATCACGTCTTCTTTATCCATTCATCTATCAATGGACATTTATTTTGTTGCCATGTCTTGGCTATTCTGAATAGTGATGCTCTGAACACAGGGGTGCTGTATCTTTTTGAATTGTAGTTTTGTCCACATATATTCCCAGAAGTGCGATTGCTGGTTCATATGGTGACTCTCGTTTAAGTTTTTTGAGGAAACTTGATGCTGTTTTCCATAGTGGCTTCACCAACTTAAATTCCTACCATGTAGGAGGGCTCCCTTTTCTCCACACCCTCTCTCGTATTTGTTATTTGTAGACTTTCAAAGGATGGCCATTCTGACCACTGTGAGGTGGTACCTCACTGTAGTTTTGATTTGCATCCCTCTAGTGATTAGTGATGTTGAGCATCCTTTCACGTGCCTCTTGGTATGTTGTCTTTGGGGAAATGTCTGTTTAGATCTTCTGTCCATCTATTGATTGGGTTATTTTTGAAGGTTATTGAGTTAAATGAGCTGTATATTTTGGAGATTAAGCCCTTGTTGGTAGCACATTTCTAAGTATTTTCTCCCAAGCTATAGGTTGTCTTTTCATTTTGTTTGTGGTTTCCTTTGCTGCACAAAAACTGGTAAGTTTGATTAGGTCACATCTGCTTATTTTTGCTTTTATTTCTATTGCTTTGGGAGACTGACCTAAGAAAACATTGGTATGATTTATGTCAGAACGTGTTTTGCCTATGTTCTATTCTAGGAGTTTTATGGTCTTGAGTTTTATATTCAAGTCATTAAGGCATTTTGAGTTTATTTTTATATATGGTGTGAGAGTGTGTTTCATGTGAGCAGCCACATGAAAATCATGTGGCTGTCCAACTTTTCCAATACCACTTGCTGAAGAGACTGTCTTTTCCCCATTGTATATTCTTACCTTATTTATTAAAGATTAGTTGACTATAAGTGTGTGGGTTTACTTTCGATCTCTCTACCCTCAATGGGTATATGGAACCACTGATCCATATATCTGTTTTTATGCCAATACCACACTGTTTTGATTACTGTAGCTTTGTAGTATTGTCTGAAATCTGGGAAGATTATGCCTCCTGCTTTGTTCTTTTTCCCCAGGATTGCTTTTGCAATTCTGGGTCTTTTATGGTTCCATATAAATTGAATTATTTGCTCTAGTTCTCTGAAAAATATAATGGATAATTTGATAGGGAATGCATTAAATCTGTAGATTGCCTTGTATAGTATGGTCATTTTGACATTTTAATTCCTCTAATTCAACACCATGGGATATTTTCCCATTTCTTCAAATCATTTTCAATATCCTTTATTAATGTTTTACAGTTCTCAGCATATAAATCTTTCACCTCCTTGGTCAGGTTTATTGAAGTCATTTTTAATATAAATGGTTAAAAAGCATTTTTCTTAGATTAACTAAAATTTATTCCAGAAAAAGAAAATCAACCAGAGCATCCTTCATTCCCCTAATTGAGAGTCTCTCTCATTAACAGCCTATTTTGGGGGGCTAAAGGGTGGGTGTGGAGGGTGGGGGAGGGGTGGCAGTGATGGTGGTGGTCTGGAGCTTCCCACAGGAAGAGTTAACAAACAGTTTCTACAGTTGAGATTAAAGTCCTCCTCTTTTGGAGCTATGGCAGGTAAAAGAAGCCTGTCACTATCATCCATTACATTTTCTGTGAGATGCAAAATGATTCAATAAGCAACAACGGTGCACTTTGTTTCATTATGAAGGTACTATTGTTTGTTATTGACAACCTGAAGCTGAAAAATCAGAACAGGACAAGGATACTTACTAAAACCAGGGCCATGGGATATGGGGTAATTTGAGGTTTAAAACAAAACAAAGCAAAACAGAAAACTTATGCCCATGAAGCAAGCACAAAAGTCCAAATCTAGCTCACAAGTGTATCTAGTCTCTGGGAGAAGATATGTTGAATGACATCGTGGGTCTGACTTTTTCCTGCTGTGTAACCAACCCTGGCATAATCCCCAGAACCCAAGATTTAAAAGGCACAAATTCTCCTTGTGCAGTGTTTCAGGGCCACAGCAGCTTCTAACAAGAGCATAGCCATGGTGCCCACAGCCCACGGAATGATGTAATCTAGGCTCTCTTGGACTGATGCTGCATCTGGAAAATGGGAAGAAGGGGCTGTAATGATTAACCTCCACCCAGTGTTTTTAATTGCATACCCCTAACATTTAAAAATAAGTGAACACATCTCTCCACCACAGGTGGTGTATTCATTTACAAACTGTATACATGTTATTATACTAATAAATGATGCACATAATAAAACTTCTGCAAGTAGAATTTTTAAATACAAATATGTAAAGCAAATTTCTCCTACTTTCTGGCTGTATCTCCACGGGTTGTTTAGAATAATCTCCAGAGGGGACACACCCACCCTGTTCCCACTGAGTTGACCGCTGCCCTGCAGGACAAGTACAGGCTAGCCTGTACTTTCTTTCAAATCTACAAGTCCCCTGATTAGCAACTATCCTGATGTCTTTAATCGTTAGGAATAGGATGAGGCAACACTTGAAAAAGATGTCACATTTTCTCAAGAACAATATTTCTAGAGGCTGTGTGCAATGATGAAAAAGAATTTTCCTGGTATCTAAGCTGTTTGTCATATTGTGGAAAACATTCTGCTCAAATCAAAGTTAAAGTCAGCTTGAGAGCAGCCAGTAAAATAGACTTAGGGTTATACAAGATTTTAATACAAATTTAAAAAAAAAATTGCTGGATAGGCATGGGACTAATGTGTGGAATTCCTCAACTTTTACTTTAAAAGTAACTTTTGGTTAATTATATATGATAGTTTAAAATGTATATATTTTGGGTTATAACAGACCAGAGCACTTTCCACAGCATATTCATTTGGATATTTCATAAAATATAAACAACAAAATAGCAGATTGATATACACATATAGTAATAAAAGAACATTTATATTATTTAAACATTTAAGCCAAATAATAAGATAAATATTTTAAAACAATGGGTGTTTTATTTATAAACTAAAGAATATTTTGTTTTCTCCTGGGCCCATTCCAGTTCCACCTTCTGTAGTGTTAGCCATGTTTCAAAGTCCCCCTCTAATTTTATTTCCTTCTCTAGAACTCTGAAATCCGTCCTCACTATTGTCAGAACTAGTCACTTCCCTCTAGTCCACATGTTGTATATTGTGGCATTTCGAATCATCAGCCTGAAAACTAATATCAGCTATTTTGCCCCGGATCACAGTTTGTAGGTGACAAAGAAGAGCTCAAGTCTGACTGACTGCAGAGTCCAAACCCCTCTGCAGACAGCATTTTATGAAGTACTGTCACTACACTGGGATCCCCAAAGGCCTGGCGTGGTGGCATTGTGGCATCAAACCATCTCACCACTAATGTATCGTTATTGGGAAGAGTCAAAGAAGAACAGGAATTTTAGACATAGAATATAAAACAAGCCATTCTCTCAAGTAATGAATGTCTTTTATTTTCAGTATCTGTCCACCTAAATCGTATTCTCTTGTTTCCTAATATTTTTCTCTAGAATAGTACACTATTGTAATCCCTGATCTTCTCTCCATAGTCCTTTCCATATTCTTTTCCTTAAAAAACCGACAAAAATATATTTTAAAGAACAATATAAGTTTCAAGTGCCAATGCAATGACTTTTAAAACTGTACATTAATATATATACAATGTGAATACATATACTCAAAGTAGCTCTTTTTGCATTTATCATTTCAAATGACCAAATATTTGTGATTCCTCATTTTGTACATGGTACATGCTAGCTACTCAAAGTAGCTCTTTTTGCATTTATCATTTCAAATGACCAAACATTTGTGATTCCTCATTTTGTACATGGTACCATGCTAGCCACAAGACCATGCCAGGCCTTTGGGGACCCAAATCTAGTCATTATATTTCATAAATACTAGAGGTTAGTATCTCATCTCTTTTAGGGAGATATAATTTAACCCACAAGTTTCCAATAGAAATGTGTTTAAGAGAGAGTAGAGTTTATTTACGTGATTATTTTTATTATCATCACTTTCCCCTACTGACTGCAGTGTGTATTAAAGACTTTGACTCCTCTTTAGCAGGAGCTGACAAACTACAGCCTTCATGTGAATTACACCCAACTACCTGTTTTGATAAGACTCATCAGCTGAAACTAATTTTTAAATGATATTAAAGAAATCAAAAGAATATTTTATAACATGTGAAATATATATAAAAGCCCCAAATAGGTGCCCATAAATATTGTTCTATCGGATCATAATCACTCATTTATTTATGTATCTTCCATGGCTACTTTTGTTCGGCAATGACAGACTTGAGTAAATACAACAGAGACTGCAGGCCCAGAAAACCTAAAATATTTACTGTCTATTTCTTTACAGAAAAAGTTTGCCAACCTCTGACTGACAGTGATGAAAGGGGAAAGGGGAGGAATATAAAATTATCGATATGAATGCACAGAGAATTCTCCAGTGAGTACATGAATTTATATTTAAAAGACTTTTGAAAAAAAATGTGAAAAGAAATATGAAGGAAAGATTCAGAAGAAGAAGGAGAAGAAAAGGAAGAAATAATTTTGAGAAGCAGCAAGAAATATATGGAAATGTCAGTGAGGCTAAAAGCCCAGGAGATTCTGAAGCTTGTGAAAACTATTAACAGCAAGAAAAATGACTCTTATAAATTAAGGAAACAAGAATGGTGTATACGAATGCCATTGGGGTGAACGGTACAATGCTACTGAATAGAGAATGTTAAGTCGATTACTTAACTCCCTAATTCTGTTAGCTCCTTAAGTATGTTTCTGTCTTTTCTATGAAGATTTATCATCACTTATAAAGAATAAAATTAGTGGTAATAAGAAGAAATGGAGATTAACACAGTAAAATAGTGAAAAATACTCATCTGCTCTTGTTTATTTCCAGGCTTGGGTGAATAATATCTCAAGATACTAAATGATATAATCTCAGTCCACCAGGAAGTTATTGGTAATCTTTAGGAGTTTGGAGAGAACTGAAAAGGTGCTTAAAATACAGGGTTAGGTTAAAAATCTAAAAATAAATAAATAAATAAAAGAGAGACTGAAAACTATGGGATCAAGAGCTTGCTATGACTCCCAGTAAAACTCTAGAATAAATTTGTTCAGTCTTTAAGAACTGAGGAAGGAAAACTAGGATTAGGAAGAGAATAGATTTATTAAGAAAATCATACTAGATAAACCTCATATCAGGTTCAGATAGGATTATAATATATAGAGTCCTTTGACAGGTTCTCTCAAAATATCCTTTGCAGAAGATTTAGAAGGGATGATGTTTGCAGTTATTAAGAGGTATCATCAGTGCTCTTATGTCGATTTAAAATTAAAGCACTTGATTAATGATATTCTCCGATGTGCTGATTAATGAATTAAGGAAATTAATGAATTTCTCATTAATTCAGCATTCATTCATTAATTCTCCAGGATTTATATTATTATCTTATTTCTTTCTCTTTTTTTACCAATGATTTGGTCGATATTGCTGCATGACATCTAAATTTGCGGAAACTCAGTAACTGCAAGCGGTAGCTAGCATGTCTCATGGTAAAGATAAGATCCAAATAAGATCTTCAGTGCGTGCGTGCTAAGTCGCTTCAGTCATGTCTGACTCTTTGCGACCCCATGGACTGTAGCCCTCCAGGCTCCTCTGTCCATGAGATTCTCCAGGCAAGAATACTGGAGTGGGTTGCTATGCCCTCCTCCCAGATCTTCAGAACCTAAAGCAAATCCTATAATTAAACGCCAAACAAAACAAAGCAAAACAGGAACAACAAAACCAAAAACAAACACGCAAAACAAAATTGTGGTTCTCAAAACCAGCTGCACATTAGAGTTGGAGATTTTATTTAGTTAGTTTTGGGTGCAGGCTGAGTATTTCTAAGAGGCATTTCAGTTGATTCTAAGTTCAGTCAGAGCTGAGAATCATTTGGAATACACTAGCTGTGAAAGAGGAGGGAGTGACCAGCGGACTAACCACAGTCCAATGCAAGTATGGACATGTTTAGAGGATTCTGTGAACTGTAAAATCAATGAAGCAACTGCGAGATGTGACAACCACAAAAGCTAAAATGACCATTAATTATCAATATTGAATAGAATTAGGAAATAGTAAAAGTAACTCCCATTTTTCCGGTAATTACTCTTGTATCAGGCACAGTAAAAAGGACTTTAAGTGCATTATACAGTCATCCTCAATTTGCAGTGGAGAAAACTGAAGTTCAGTGAGGTTAAGTAACTTATCTAAATCACCCAGCTAGCATCTAGGGTGGCAAGGGCTTAATGAATGCTATATGGTAGTAAATTGAGGAGAGCCTGGAGAGACTAATTGTATTGGGAATTTATCAGAAAGGGAAAATCTAAGTGATATTTTAATGAAGAACTGGTGAAGTGAAGATAGGTAATGAATATAAAAATAGAAAATTCAAATATCTTCCCAAGATTTTCCATCTAAGAGCTGGGAACATTTGCAGGACCTATGAGAAGAAATGCAGTGGTAGACAAGAGGGCTCATTTTTTGGAGAAAAATCATTTTGGTTTTTAATAATAGGTATTATTTATAAAGTAGCTGTGCCAAGCATTTTACATT
Source organism: Cervus canadensis (assembly GCF_019320065.1). Lineage (NCBI taxonomy): Eukaryota > Metazoa > Chordata > Mammalia > Artiodactyla > Cervidae > Cervus > Cervus canadensis. The sequence goes on from NC_057410.1 coordinate 10,818,901, forward strand.
CATCTCATACAACCCTAGATACTATTAGCATTATTCTATTTTAGAATAGTTGTCCAGATGATGGATTAAGTGGTATATCCAGGATTTGAACTTAGGTCTTTGTGAGTTAGAGCCTACACTCTGAATCAACTGGCTATATGTATAACATATTGAATGTAATGTAACTGTGCAATATCTAAGCAGAATTGTCTCAGAACCATTGGAAATATGGGAGTAGAACACAGGCAAAATAATTGACTACATGTTCAGAAAACTAATAGCTTATAAATAGATCTATTTATTTTTAACTATTTAATTGAAGTATAGTTGATTTAGAATATGTTAATTTCTTCTGTACAGCAAAGTAATTCAATTATACATATATGTATATACATTCTTTTCATATTCTTTTCCATTATGATTTGTCACAGGATTTTGAATATAGTTGGGTTTCCAGGTGGCACTAGGGGTAAAGGATTTGCCTGCCAATGCAGGAGATGTGGATTTGATCCCCGGGTCAGGAAGATCCCCTAAAATAGGAAATGGCAACCTGCACCAATACTCTTGCCTGAAAAATTCCATGGACAGAGGAGACTGCTAGGCTACAGTCAGAGTCATACACAACTGAGCGACTAAGCACACACATTGAATATAGTTGACTGTGCTATACAGTAGGACGTTGTTTATTCCCTCTGTATATAATAGCTTACATCTGCTAACCTCAATGTCCCAATCCATCCCTCCCCCACCTCTCTCCCCGTCTACCTCTCCCCCTTGACAACCACACGTTTGTTCTCTATGTCTGTGAGTCTGTTTCTGTTTTGTAGATGTTCATTTGTGTCATATCTTAGATTCCACATTAAATGGTATCATGTGGTATTTGTCTTTCCTTTGCTTCACTAGGTCCATCCATGTTGCTACAAATGGCATTGTTTCATTCTTTTTATGGCTGAGTAATATTCCATTGCATATACATCTTCTTTATCCATTCATCTGTCAATGGATATTTAGGTTATTGCTTGTATCTTGTCTATTGTTAATAGTGCTGCTATGAACACAGGAGTGCCTGTATCTTTTGGGGTTATAGTTTTTTCTATGTATATGCCCAGCAGTGGGATTGCTGGATGATATGGCAACTCTCATGGCTTCCCTCGTGGCTCAGCTGGTAAAGAATCCTCCTACAATGTGGGAGACCTGGGTTCGATCCCTGGGTTGGGAAGATCCCCTGGAGAAGGGAAAGGCTACCCACTCCAGTATTCTGGCCTGGAGAATTCCATGGACTGTATAGTCCATGGGGCCGCAAAGAGTTGGACATGACTGAGCAACTTACACACACGGCAACTCTATAGTTCTTCTTCTTTTTTATTTTTTAAAATTTTAATTGGAGGCTAATTACTTTAAAATATTGTGGTAGAAACTTCAATACTGTTTTCGTAGTGGCTTCACCAATTTACATTCCTACCTACAGTGTAGGAGGGTTCCCTTTTTTCCACACCCTCTGGAGCATTTGTTATCTGTAGACATTTTAATGATGCCTGTTCTGACTGTTGTGAGGTGATACCTCATTGTATTTTTGATTTGCATTTCTCTAATAATTAGCAGTGTTGAGCATCTTTTCTTTTGCCTATTGGCAACCTGTAGGTCTTCTTTGGAAAAGTGGCTATGTAGATCTCTTATCCATTTTTCAATTGGGTAGTTGTTGTTGAACTGTATGACCTGTTTGTGTATTTTGGAAATTAAGCCCTTATCAGTTCACCATTTGCAAATATTTTCTCCCAATCTATAGGGTGCCTTTTCATTTTGTTTATATACACATGTGAAATCATTACTGCAATTAAAAAACATTTTCATCAATTCCAAGACTGTCCTGGAGCCCTTAATAATCTGTCCCTGTCTCCACACTCATTCCTAGGCAACCACTGGTCTGCTCTGTGTCCCTACAGATTGGCTTTCAATTTCTAAAATTATATAAAAATAGACTCATAGATTATGTATGTTTTTTTCTCTTACTTATTTCACTCAGAATGATGATTCAGAGACTCATCCATAGGTGTGTATTAATGTTTTGCTCCTCTTTATCTCCAGGACATATTCCACTGTATGGATACATTACAATGCGCTTATCTATTCTCTTGTTGACAAATATTTGGGTTGTTTCCAGTCTGGCATGACAAATAAATCTGGTAAGAAAAAATCATTTTCTTGTCTTTGTGTAGACATATACTTTCATTTCTTTTGGGTAGACACCCAGGAATGAAATACCTGTTATATGTAGATTATTTTCGCTTTTAAGAAACTGCCAAACTGTTCTATACCAGCAGTACATGAGTTCCTGTTCTGCCATATCCTCTCCAACACTTGGTAAGATCACTCTTTTTGATTTTAACTATTCTGATAAATATGTAGTGATGTCTCGTGTAGCTTTATCTTTCCCTGATACTAATGATATTGAGCACCTTTTCATTTATTTGTCATTCTGTAGCTTCTTCAGTGAAGTGTCTTTCAAATCTTTCGCTTATTTTTAAGCATAGGTTTCTGTCTTATTATGGAGTTATATGAGTTCTAAATACAAGTCCATTGTCAAATAAATGTTCTGCAAATATTTTTTCCTGTGTTAAGCTTTGGTTATACTGTTAAAAGTAATAGTTTGCCTCAATCAATAAACATTTTCTTCTAAACCAATTCTAGGTTGCACCATATCTTAAATGTTAATAACTACCTCCATTATAACAAAGCTCTCACACTTACAGATTGATGGAAAATTTTATTGCATTCTCCACAAAGTACAAAGAGAGTTTACTTGATCACACAGAAAAGTCTGTATTTTCCAAAATGATAAGAGCAAAAAATATATTTTATGGTTGGCATTTTTTTCTAGAAGGTGATATTTTTACCATTTTATCTGATAGTATAAGTAATAATAATGGACTAATATCACTGTATAAATATTTATTGCTGAGAGAATCTCAGTACCACTTCATTAAATTCGTTTTCACTAAAATTGGTAATTTTCCCCTGCCTCAATTTTATTTTTTCTGATTTTTTTTCCAATCCCTGATTCTGTGGGCTCAGGATTTCTCTTCAGTCTTTCACACCTTTCCCCCCTCACTCAAATTAAAACTTCCACTTGGCAGTAAGCAGATTATCTTTTAAAGTAACAGGACAAGTCATCGTCAGCAAACATTTGTATTTATAGCAAAATGCGGCATTTGCTGAATTCTAGCCCTTTCTCCTGCATCCTTCTGCCAAAACTGATAACCAGCTTTACACTTAAAAAGTTCTATTTTTAGTTGTCTGAAAATCCTGGACAGTGCCTTTATAAGTTCATATCAGAAAATGTTATAATTTTAAAATGCCAGGTGATGGTCAATATTACTAAAAAAGTCAAAAGTGAGAAAGAAATGGAAGATATTCCAAGTGAAGAAACTTTGTGACTTAATCTTTGTGATTTTATCTAATATGATGCAAATGTATTTCTATCTCTAAAGGAGTAATTCCTTCACAGAATGACAATTAAATTTGATTTAGAGTGCCACTAAAAATTAAGAACTTCTATCAGTTATATAGAAGACAGTAGATTATAGGAAAAACTCTAGTTGTTGGGGTGTTTTCAATCAAATGGAAATAAATCTTAAGATAAGTGTTGTATAGCATTTACTTCCTTTTGCACCTAAGTTGAATTCAGTATTGACAAATGATCTGTAATAGGAAGCATTTTGTATCTGTTCATTTGTGTGCAAAGCTGTCTATACTGAAACACAATTCAGAACTGCCCTTTACCTCCCTTATTAACATGTCAGCTTTGACATTCAACAATTATATTTCAAAAATTAATAACTAGTTGAAAAAATAGCTCTATGTTCCTTAGATCCTTTAACTCAATTTACAGCAAATGTAAGAAGTAAGTACAGAGCTCAATTTACAGCAAATGTATGACCTAAGTACAGTTCACATGTACTTGGCATAAGGCTGTACTAAGATAAACGTCACCTAAACTTATTCTCTACCAAGACCCTCTTCTTCCACATCACCAGTTCAGCATTCAGTTCAGAAAAAAATTAGCAATGGAACAATGATTACCAAAATATGTTTTATGGTACTCTTTCCCTTGAGATGGTAATGGGCAGGACCTTAAGAAATTCTATGCTTGAATATATCAGGTGGCTGCAGACTTTTGTTGGCTTGGGCTACCATAACAGAATACCATAGGGCTCTCTTTCTAGCTTGCAGGTGACTACCGTCTTTCTGTGTCTCCATACGGCAGAGAGAGAGGGCACACAAGCCAACTTGTCAGCTCCTCGGAGAGAGTTGTTTGGTTTGCCCACTGGAGACACAAGCATCCTTGCCACACCAGACGGAGGGCACTGGAGGACAACGGTGACAAAGTCACTTCTGTAAGGGGTGATGGCCACCACCCTTGGTGGGTATCTTTAAAAATAAGAGGGAATGCAGCTGCTATAATGCAATATCCCGCTCTAGCCTCCATTTCTCTTCTGCCCTCCTCAAACAGGTATAGATCAATAGGTGGCCAAGCAAAGGGTGATTAATCTGAAGCTTTGGGGCACCTATATGAACTGTTTCTCTCTTGTTTTGTTTTCTGATTACTGCTGTCTCATGCACTCTGTCAAATATTTTCCTTCACCTGGAATAACACCTTGAGCAAACCTCAAAGCTTTCCAAGTCCTTCTTTTCATACGGAGAGACTCATTTTCTCTGAGTGGGTTTCTTTTGTTTTCTTGTTTGGGTTTTTCTTTTTTTCTTTTTGAGTGGGAAGAGGAGGAAAGACCCATCACTCTGCAAACTAATAACCACATTTCTCCTTGAATCCTCTCTTCCCAAGGTGGTCCTGATATAGACAGGAAGGTGTGTCTGGCACAGTGTAGACAATAAATGAGAAACAAGCTAAACTACTGGTTCATATTTGAAGAACCTCCCAACAGCTAGAAAGACCCCATTTTTTAGTATATTCTCTTTTTTATTTTAAAAAAATTGTTTTTCCATTTATTTTTATTCGTTGGAGGCTAATTACTTTACAATATTGTAGAGATTTTTGCCATACATTCACATGAATCAGCCATGGATTTACATGTGTTCTCCATCCCGATCCCCCCTCCCGCCTCCCTCTCCATCCCATCCCTCTGGGTCTTCCCAGTGCACCAGCCCTGAGCACCCCTCTCATGCATCCAACCTGGGCTGGTGATCTGTTTCACCCTTGATAGTATACTTGTTTCAATGCTGTTCTCTCTGAACATCCCACCATTTTTTAAAAAATCAAATTTCTTGCCTCAGTTTTGCATTATAACTACTGGCCAAGAAGAAAATTCTAAGAAGATAGCCTTATCTAGACTTATTTTCTTTTGCACTTATCATTAATTTAGCATTTACAGATTCTTAAAGGAAAACGTTTTCCCACTGTTGAGTGACAAGCTATACTCAGTGATATACAAATTAAACCTCTAAGTGGTCAAGAATACTAAATAAAATTAAGTACTATTGAGTGCCTACTATGAATTTGGCACAGGGTAAGAACTTAAGTGGAGCAGAAGTGATTTGAAGTTGGTATAAACTCTAAAGAACTTACACTATAGTTGGAGACTAGCATATAAACATGATGATTGGTTCAAGATCTTAGGAAGGGAGACAGGGGAGGTGAGAGGCATTCCAGTACAGACGTTGCAGGCATGGGTTCTGAAGCAACACTGCCTGAGTTTTAATCCTGATTGCTCTTCACTGCTATCTCCGGCAAGTTTCTTAACCTCTCTGCGTCTCTCATACTTAAAAAGCAGATTCCTATAAGCAGAATTCCTGAGCAATTCCTATAATAGTAGGGGAAAGATCAGAAAGGATTAGGGACAGATGAAGGAAGTCACTGATTTCAAACATTTGGACTTTGTTCAGTAGCAGAGAGCCAGGGAACTTATAAAATTGGTGAGTGGCACCACAAAAACAAAGTTTCGGCAAACTCTAAACTGGTTATGTAGGATGGTTTGGGATAGGGACAAGACAGAGAATATAGTAATAATAATAGTCAACTTTTATAAGATTCTTTGCATGACCTTTGCAAGTGTGAAAAAATTAGTTATTATTATGTTCAGACAATGTGCTGAGCACTTTATATGGGATATTTGCTATGGACTGAATTCTGCCCCTCCTCTTCAAATTCATATGTTGAAGCCCTAACCTCCAGTATGACAGTATTTGGAGACAGGGCATTTAAAGAGGTAATTAAGGTTAAATGAGGATACAATTAAGGTTAAATGAGGCTAAAAAGTGGGGCCCTATGATTGGTGTCCTTATGACAAAGATAGGAGGATGTGGGTGCATAGAGAAAAGGCTACGTGAGGACACAGTGAGAAGGTGGCTGTCTACCAGCCAAGGCCTCAGGAGAAACTGGCTCACTGACCTTGGACTTACAGCCTCTACAACTGTTGAAAAAATAAATTTCTCTTGTTTAAATCACCCAATTTTGTTATGGCAATCCTGGCCGACTAAGGCAATGGCTCATTTGACTCTTAAACCAGCCCTATTGAGAAACAGTCTGTCCATCATTGTGTCACCCTTGAAGAAACAGAGGCTCAGAGAGCTTAAAATGAATTGCCTAAGACAGTTAATAAGTAGCAGTAAACAGGATTGAAATTTAAGCTGTCTTACTACAAATATTATAGTTCAGTTGTAAATTGATAAATGAAAGGATTTATACACACAGAAGGCAGATACATGACTTATTAGATGTATTAGACTTACTAGATTCGGGCTAAAGAAAAGAGGGGGGTTATCACTAAATTATTGAGATTTTAGGCCTTGGGGTTCACACAAGTTAAATGAGTAGCTTGTGTGTGATGTGTGGTGTGTGTATAGTTTATATTAAATACTCTGAAAATGTTGTTCAGAGCAGAAAGGAATTATGGCTGAAGTACTCATGGACCTAGTAATAGCAGACCTGGGTAAAAATGAGGGAAGAGATATGGTACTACTGCGGAGGAAAACAGCATTAATACAAAATGGTAAACAAGTAATGAGGTGACATTTAAATGTGAATAATGAGAACAGATCATGTTTCATCTATTTTGTTATTGCCTATGTCTGTCTTTTCAAAGACACTAAATTAACATTTGGTGATATAGGAAAGAACGGTAGAGAAACGTTGAGATTTAACACTTGGAAGAAGCCACTAAAATTTTTTTCTCCCAACAGGAGCAATAACAGATTGAGACTGTATTTTCCTCCTCTCTTAACTAGGCTTTCTCTTTTTTTTAGGAAGGCCTTTTAGCTAGCTTCAATTCGAATGAAGGCGACAAAAACTTGGCCACCTTCACACGTGATTTGGTATCTGATACGCGATTGCTGTCTGTGTATGTCTTAAGGAACAATGAAATAGCTGCAGGATTGTCAATTCCACAAATGCTGCACACAGAGGGTAATCGTTTAGTAATTCTAAACAAAAGGAGTAAGCCCCGAATACAATCATCGGTCATGGCCGTTGGTTTTATTACGTCCTTCTTCCTTCAGGGGTCTGGCTCTTCAATGCACGTTGAGAGCCCAGGCAGAAGCACTGGTTGCCTTCTGAGAACGAGGCAACTATGACATTCCTGGAGGAGTGCTAGAAGTCGCTACTAGGCCTCTACCAAGAACATCAACTCAGCCGCAATGCGCCTGCCCAGACCGCAGCAGCCTAGCTCTGCACACACCCCATAACACCAAAAACAGCTGTAAGAGAAAATTAGAATCTGCTGCAGAAACCTCGCCCGCCGCGCTCCAAAGGTTTCAGCCAGCACGGCTGCCTTGCCAGACTACAAATCCCAGCATTCACTCCTCACACGGGAGCCAATAAGGAAGCTACAAATTTCTTCAGCCAATCATACCCTAACCCAGTATAACATGCCGACTGAATTCTGGGGTTTGTGGTTTTCACGTGGCAACATTACACCATCGTGTTTAAGTGGATGTAGGCCCCGCGTCCGATTCCAACGAAAGCTCCTTCTAATAATTATTCTGTTGGTGCCCCAAGCTAACCTGTTAATTAGTTTTATTCCCAGGCCTTGTGCGCCTTAAACATCGTAAACTTTTTTTCTTACTGTCGTACAGGAAACAAGTTTTTTTCGGATGAAGGTATCCTCAACCCCCTAGCCACCCGGTCCTTTAACCGTCGCTTTTAAGTATCGCGAGATCAGCTCCTTTGGCTGTAGGCAGGCCTCTGAAAGGCGGATCACGTGTAGATTGACATGGGCCTCAGCCAACAGGATTGCCCTTTATCTGGCGTCTCCACAGCGTGCGTGGGGAGACCTCCGTGAACTCTGACCTTAGCTTTCCGTAGCGTCCCGCGTCTACCGTGCCCGCCCCCGGAGCGAAGGAGGTGGGTTTTGGCCTCTTGCCCTAGGGAACGAGTGCGGAGAGAGTGGAAGTGTCCGACTCTTCGGAGAGGCCCTGCTGTACTCCACGCTGCTCATGAGCCCGTTCTCCGGCGAGCATCGCCGTCGTTAGGCCGGCCCCTTAGCCTCTGCTTCCCCCGGGACAGGCCCACGCCTTGCCGGGGAGGGGGTAGCCTGCCGAGGCGCCTCCCTAGTCAGCGTCTGCGTCGCGCTGCGACCCTGGAAGCGGGAGCTGCCGCGAGCGAGAGGAGGAGCCCCAGCGGCGGCGGGCAGCAGCACCAGCAACGCCGGCGGGCGGGATTGAGGCCGTCAACATGGCGAGCGCCTCGTACCACATCTCCAATTTGCTGGAAAAAATGACATCCAGCGACAAGGACTTCAGGTGAGGCCGAAATCCGACCCTCAGTCCGCCTCGGCGGGCGTCCCACATCCGTGGCCCTGGCCCTCACACAGGCCTTGCCCCACCCCTTTGGCCTTAACTGGTTCCTCGGCTTTCCCGACACCTCCAGGCCACCCTCCGCTCCCCGATCCCAGCAGGCCCCTTCCCTCGCTCACCTTCTAGCCCCCTCCCCCCGTTATTTCCTCTAGGCCGTTGCCCATCTCCGGTCATAGGCCCCTTCTGCGTCCCCCACCGCCCCCACCGCATGCTCTGCCTTCCCAGGACGTGACTTCGCGTCCCAGGTAGCGTGAAGGGGCGAGATCACGCACCGCTGTGGGCAAGGGAGTCACTCTAGGCTTGGAGACGTGGAGGCCAGGCCTACCCGCCGGCCTGCCCAAGGCGCTAGGCCGCCCTGCTCGTGGGCCCCGAGCTGCTGCAGCTGCCCCCGCGGGGTCCCAGCTGCGTCTCCTTGCCCGCAGATGTGAGCGGGCCTAGGTGCATTCTGCTTGAACGACTTGCTTTTCCTCACAAGTCTTCGGGGTTGAGTTATAAACTTTTCCTTTGGATTATCCCTTTAGTGAAGGTGGTAAGAAGGTGGAGGGGGAGCCAGGATGGTGGAAACTTGACTCCTAGAGTTTTCCCGCCAGCATCTCTTGTCGTTTTTCTTTGGCAGGTAAAAACCCAAGCAGGAACTCAGGGTTTCAGTCTTATTTCCTTATATTCAAAATTACTACCATAAAGGTGAATTGCTGAACCTTAAACAAAAAAGTAAAGGGAACAAATGGATCTTATTGAAGGGAGTTTTCTAATATGGGGGCGGTGAATATGAAGGTTTGTTATAAAGTTCTGTTCCTGGAGACTTGTGCTGTTGGTTCCAGACCTTCGTCACATGCATATTGAAGAATTGTTATATTTTCACAGATTATCTTGTTTTCTTTCTCCTTTCTTTTTTTGCACGGTAGTAATTGTTATATTCTTTGCTTCCCGCCTTCTGTTCCATCACGAATTAAATTTAAATAAGCTCCCAATCTGAAGCGGGTTTTTATATTTTTTGATACTTGTTTTGTTCACTAGTGGTTGTATTTTCTGTGCGTTTTAAAGTGAAGAACAAATAGTCTTCAATTTGAATTTCGGCCGAAGGGGTTTTTTTTTTTTTTTTGTATGAACAGTTACCTTTTAAAACCTGAGAACATACCCAAACCTTAGGTCCTGGGGGAAATTTTTTCTGTTTGTGTAAGAATTATGAAAAATGTAATAATCGTGTTGCTAGTTAAATTGATATGCTGGTATATTAAAATAGCCAATGAAATACATTTTGGTTCTGTGGCTTCAAATCCAAGAATGATTTTCAAAAAGTTTTGCTACCTAGGGAGTTTTTAAGTATTGCATTCGAAACTTTTAAAATTAGTTTGCTCATAATAAATATTTTAGTGTTTTGGGAAGAGATGATTATTTGGGGTATTTTTAGGTTTGTGAGTTCTAGGGTGAAAATAAAAATTATTGGGGGAAATAAAAGTTGTTTGTTCCTTAAAGGATTAGAATGTTGTTTCCCTTTGGAGCTTTGCTTGCTTTCCGTACAAGCCATTGAAAATACAGAAATCAAGTCATGTGATAATACTGCATATGTGATTATTGACTGACGCCTCCTTACATTTTTAGTAAAACAAAGTAATACATATATGCTTGAGGGTTTTTTTTTTTTTTTTTTACAAATTATGTGGAAGAGTAATACTCAGTGTTGAACTTGATAAGGGTTATCTACCAGTTTGGGCTTGAATAAATCAAAACATTGCTTGGAGGATTACTTAATCTCCTAAAAATGATATATTTCTAATAGTTGGTGAATGTTATAGAAGATATGCCTAGGAACAGTAACTGACTTTCAGTAATTTGTCATAAAGATACTCTTAATAACTATGTTTTTAAGACTTGTAATAAAAAAAAAAAAGACTTGTAATATGCTCACACCATTTAGTAATAGACAAGTCTTTGAAACCAAAGCACTATGTATATTAAATAACTGACATTTAAGAGATTAATTAAAACAGCATTTGTGGTCAAGTACAAGATTTTTCTGTATTTGAATACATGTGTTCTGTTTTAAAATGATGCTCTCTAATTTGTCTTTAGAAATTTATATGCTTGTTTATTTTGCTGGAAATATCATCATAGTTGTAGTCACATGTTTTAAAATACCTAATGCTAGAAGGATCTTGAGGATAAGATTAATTAATGTTATAGAAAATCTTAATGTATGCAGACTACTTTACCTTGTGCTAAGGGGGGAAAGAAAACAGTACATCCAAAAGGAAGAAACAATCATTTTCCTCATGGTGGAATCCAGAGAGAATATGACTACTAGTCACAAATATAGGTTCTAGTTCTGTAGGATTCTTTGTTGTAAGCTATCTGGTATCTTGGGCAGACTACTTTGAGATTAAATTTTTACTTTTGAGCAACTTGGACATGAATGATTACAAAACGTCCCTTACAGGGCCAGATTTTCAGGTCTCTGAATAACTACATAGTTTTTTAATGTGAGGGGGGTAAAGAAATGGATGCAGGCTTCTAAATTTTGGAGTGTCAGCATTTTTTAAAGAATCTTTTTGTTGTTGTAGGACTTAAATTATAGGCTCAAATTTATTGGGAGAGAAAACCAAAACCTAGGGTCCTTTTTCTTTCGTGTTTTAGTATACTGTATTCTTTGAAGATGGGATGGTAAGGCTTAGTGCTAGGTGATTCTGTAGATAACAGAATGAAAACTTTAATATGCACAAATAATGCAAATGCTTCATTTATAAATATTAATCCTAAATATTCAGTGGGTTGAGGTAACTAATGATATTCTGCTTTTATTTTCATGTACTTCACCACCAACTGAATTAAAGTATTCCAGGGAATCAAAAGCTAAAAAAAATTTTTTACCATTGTTTTATCTCTCTGTACGTAATAGTTAATACTTACTGTGGACTTCATACACTTGATCCTTACAACTTTAATAAAGTGGATACAAGCAGTCTCTGTTACAGTTGAGGAAGCTTCGATCTGGCAATAAGTGCTTGCCCAAGGTCAGTTTGACAGTAGTAGATGTAGGATTTCCAGATACCCTCAGGGCATAAACTCTTAACTACCATATTCTACTTCACCAAGGTTTTTACCAGGGGACATTAAGAATAAGACCTTCAATTTCATTTGTAAGTTAGGCTTATGGAATGGTTTGTGCTAGAAGACACTTTAAATTCCCTAAGAGGGACTCCAAAAAGTTGAAGATTAGTGCTTGCCTTCAGTATTACCTGCATGCTTGTTGAATGGTCAAGACATTTGTAAAAAGATAAGTAACCCAGGGCTGAATTAAGCTTTCAGGCATAAGTGGCAGAGAACATGAAAGCAAGGAGATTCACGTGCAAGGTGTGATCTGAGCTAGGTCTTGAAGCTCTAGTTAGAGAAGATGAGTGCAGGTGTGAGAGCACTCTATACAAAACACCACTCAGGGAGAGGGTATAGATAACCTTGTTAGACGCCGGCAGGGACCTTGTCTTATTGAACTGAATCCTCCACTTTATTTAGGGCCTTGGTCCTGGTAGTTCTCAATAGATAACTTGTTTTAGTTGAATTGCATTTTAATTCCAGAGTTAAGGAAAAAAAAATAAGTATTGGGAAAGTTTCTTGAAGAAATCATTGTAAAATCTACTCATTATTTGATGTGATCTTAAAATAATTTACTGCATTGTAGAATTTCCCAGCTTGATAACGGTTTGTCACCAAATTTATTTATGTGTTTGGACTATTGGAAAATATTTGCTCTTGAAAGCTATTTAAAATGCTAATAAAAATCTCAGGCCTGTTATGGAATCATTGGCTTTCAGAGTTGGAAGGGATCTTACAGATCCTGTAATAGCTGAAAGTACTGTGTGGGCATTTACAATAATGTATTATGGGAAGATTGAGGGCAGGAGGAGAAGGGGGCAACAAAGGATGAGATGGTTGGATAGCATCACTGACTCAGTGGACATGAGTTTGAGCAAACTCCAGGAGATAGTAAAGGACAGGGAAGCCTGGCGTGCTGCAGTCCATGGCGTTGCAAAGATCAAACATAACTGAGTGACCGAATGACAACAGTTATAACAGGAGAGACTAAATTATCTGTTCTGCTTGTGCTTGAAGAAAAGTAGGTTTAATCAGAAGAAATAGATTTGTAGAGATTTAAGAAGGTGACTACTGAGCATTTTTTAAGTACTTTGCCTGTTGATGGCAGTACTTTATGTGATTTCACTTAATGTGATTTGGAGGGAGGTGTGGATACAGGTACTGCAAACACTCACTGTCAGCAATGGTTAGGTCTCACCACTGAAAAAGAGGAGAAAGGGACCTCATTGAGGAAACTGGGAAGAAGAAAGATGACTAAAAACTAGTTTTATTTACATGAACAGTATTAAGACTGTCCCAAGTTGATTCATGACTAAGAGAAGTAATGAGAAAAAGTGAGACAGCAGTGGGGTGTGTATGAAATCTTTGAAAGGTAATCTGTTCACTGGAAGATGCAGTTTGCCAATAGCCTTTAAATCTGTTGCAAGCAAGCAAAATTGTTTTTGTGTATTAGAAGTGTTGTGAAAGCCACTCACTGTACAGTACAGAGTATCTCTTTCTACCATTATTTCTGCCTCTCCACATTGGATTTATTAAAGATGAATAAGTTTCCTCCTCAGGGAACTTTGAGTTCAGTAGAAATAAGCCACGTGTGTTAAGTTGCAGTCTCTGGCCGTCTAGCCTGTAACATTCTGCAGAGCCTTGGCACAGTTTCTAATGATGGCAGCCCCAGAATATATATCTGAGTGAATGAGACGACACTGCCTGTGGGTTAACCCACCTGGGACTCCCAGAGAAGTAAGTCCGCTCGCTCACAACTTCCTCCTCTCCCACCTTAAAACTTTTTTCCAATTTTGTCCTGTTAATGTTACCATCTACCAAATGTCCCAGTTGGAACCCTTGATATCACCCTTTCTTCTTTACTTTAGTTCCCTGATGAGTATTTCTCAAATTAGTCTCCTTATCTCAGGCCTCTTTTTAATCCAGTACGTTGGTAGTTCTTCCATTAGAATTTTCTTCCTAAATATCACAGCTGATCATTACCTTCAGCACTAATTCCCATAGATGAGATAAACTCTTAAGAGGTTGCCCACCTGAGCTGACTGAAATTACTCTCCCTCAAAGTGCTAACAATCTCCAGGTAACTTAGTGAGTGGTTTCTTTGCTCGTTTATTTCGTATGTAAACACTGTTTCCCATTTTTTCCTTCTTGAAATTTTCATATGTATAGGTGTCCCTCCCACAGGTTGGGTTTGTTACCTTTTAGAGGTTGTTAGTACCTGTTTGGATAATTTGGGGAAGGTCTAAGGAGGCAGGGGTTTGTTTGCGTTAGAGTGGATGTTGTCAGAAAGGGGCAATTCCATCACCTGAGACCTTCCTGAATGTTACAAGGAGACGTGGTAAAGCGGAGGAGCAGCTGTTGCAGAGCAGACGTTGCAGTCACTCTCTTAGGAGGGTGTTTGGTATTTTGTGTTGCTAAGTTAACTTACTGAAATGGGTGTTCTGTGTGATTATATATAGGAAAACATCCTTTCACTGTAAGATAAGATCTGTTTGGATTATTCATTTGGGTATTATAATTGAAGTTTAGGTATGAACCTCAGAACAGTTCCTGGACTGTAGAGGCTACTGGGCCCCCTTTCTCAGCATCTCTCCCCTCCCCCCAAATCTTCGTTTTTTTGGCCAAGAGCAGATGAAGTTGGTCTTCAGGGCAGTAATTCATGACGTTGACATCTTCACTTTTGCTGAGATTTTGTTGATTTGGATCAGAGGAGTGGCCATTCCGTGTAGTCTGTAGTGAAACCAGGCTTGTTAGTCTCAGTCCCTCTCATGTAAGACGAGTGAGTGGACCGTCTAAGGTGACAGGGGTTACTCCGGAACGTTGCGCCGGGACAGGAGACACAGCCGCTGTGACCAGACCCTGCGTCCCTCCTGCTGCTTTGTGCTTAACCCATCCGCCACTACCCCATGTCTGACCCACTGCAAAAGCCTGTTCATTTTTCATCTTGTAAATCTCAAATGGGGTTGTTTCTTGTTTCCCAGTGGTTCCTTGTCTAATATGTACTTCTTCCGGAGGACACGTCATGACCTTGTGTGCTCTCGGGGACAGTAGCCAGCACTTCAGCACTGCCCCCGGAGGGGCCACTCTAAACAGCAAAATTACCAACAAAAGCACAGACATGCAAAAAAAAAAAGTGGCCCCAGACAGATTGAGAAGAGCATGCTTGTTTACAGTTTGAGAGGTGAAATAAGGCAGACCATCACCTTGGGCAGTGTCAGCTGGGAGTGTGTGCGGATACGTGCTTTGTGTGATTCAAATGTTTCATGGTTCTTCACATGTCTGCAAATGACGTGAAAGCATTGGAGAATTGATTTGGGGGTTACAACACATTTTACTTTGCTAATAATGAGAATTGGCTGTGTGTCCATTTTTCCATCTCCATTGACTGCCATAACTCTAATTCTAGCTGTGATCATTTCTCACTTAGACCGCTGCAGTAGCTCTCCTTACTGTTCTCCATTCAGTCTGCTAAATGAAGTTTGTTTCTCTTCAAACTATTTTCCACAGTGGAACTAGAGTAATACTTGCAAAGTGTTAATCTGATCATTGCACTTACTCTTTGTCTCTACCTCACATGCTTTTCAGTAGCTTCGCATCACTTTTATAATAAAGACTAGAATCTTAGTAAGGTCTTCAAATCTCTTTAATCTTTTGGCCCTTGCTTACTTGGTTATAACCTTCCCACTCCCCACACACAGTTCTTGTTCATGTTTAGGATGTCAGTCTTTCTGATACACAATTTTCTTTCCAGTCTAGGTCATGTTATTTTGTTATCCCATTGTCTTTGTATCATGTTCTTTTCCTTCATAGCATTTGTCTCAGTTCTTAACTACATATGATGTAAATACTCATATATGTAGTTTTAAAAAAAATCATTATGCCTCAATTTGATTGTTAGGTAAGCTTCAAGGTAGCAGGAAGCACTTGTGTTTGCTTTTGCTAGCCCTTGTATCCATAGCACCTAGTACAGTACCTGACAGATAAAAGGTTCTCAGGACCTAGTGGATGAGTATATACAACCTTTCCCATCTTAACCTCCGCCTGTATTTCCATCTTCCCGTTAGGTTTCCCTGTGTCTCAGACACCCTGAATTGCTCCTCACTCTGGGGTGCTATACTCCTCCCAGCACCACCACCACGCACACAGGTTTAAAATCCCAAACCAGCTTTCTCCAGGGAAACCCGTCTTAAACCTTTGAAATCCAAACTGTCAGTTCTTTGGTGTGGTCATTGCCACACACCCTTGAGTATTTTTAAAAGTTTGTGTGAGATTTGTCCAATTTACCTGTTTGTCTGCCATGTGAGATGAAAAGTTCAAAGGAAGGGACTCGGTCTGAGTTTATCATTTCAGCCCTTAGTGCCATACCTAAAGCAATAAATGTGTAAGAGACATTTTACAAATTGGCTTTTCAGTCTGCCGTGGACAGCTTTCAAACTGGTCAAACAACTTCTTTTTAAGATTTACAGTGCAAACTTTTTAACAGATTACCAGAGGGAACTTTCTGGTTTCAGGGTCACAATTAAAAAGTAATTCTTACTATCTCAATCTAGTTTTCTGGTTTTTAAAAATATTATCATAATAGCCAGGACATGGAAGCAACCTAGATGCCCATCAGCAGATGAATGGATAAGGAAGCTGTGGTACATATACACCATGGAATTTTACTCAGCCGTCAAAAAGAATTCATTTGAACCAGTCCTAATGAGATGGATGAAACTGGAGCCCCTTATACAGAGTGAAGTAAGCCAGAAAGATAAAGAACATTACAGCATACTAACACATATATATGGAATTTAGAAAGATGGTAACGATAACCCTATATGCAAAACAGAAAAAGAGACACAGAAATACAGAACAGACTTTTGAACTCTGTGGGAGAAGGTGAGGGTGGGATGTTTCAAAAGAACAGCATGTATACTATCTATGGTGAAACAGATCACCAGCCCAGGTGGGATGCATGAGACAAGTTCTCCGGCCTGGTGCACTGGGAAGACCCAGAGGAATCGGGTGGAGAGGGAGATGGGAGGGGGGATCGGGATGGGGAATAAGTGTAAATCTATGGCTGAATCATATCAATGTATGACAAAACCCACTGGAAAAAAAAATAAATAAAAAAAAAAGAAAAAAAAATATTATCTATTGCTAATTTTGCTGATGCTCATTTCAGCTTTTAAAAATGTTTAACTGTTAATTATGAATTTTTGAAATCAATCAACTTCTTTATTAGAGTATAAGTTCTCTGAGGGTCCTTTGCTCATAATCCAGCCTTTGTAGCATATCAAGCAGTGAATTAAAAAATGGTAAATAAAGGAAGGAATCTCTGTACCAGTAGTTTCTTCAGAACTATAAAATAACTTTTTTTATGGGGATGATATGCTTTTTTAAATTTAAGTTGATTATCACCGTGTTTTCTCTTCAACCTCATGATTAACATTTCAGAGATTCTTAGATTCTTAGTTAGATTTCTAACTGATATGCCTGTCTAATGGATTTTATCTAAGTAAAATAATTGGTGAAGATGCTGTTCATGCCTTTTGTGTAGAACTGCGTGCATGGTTCTATTCAGTTTTTTTCTTTTTCTTTTGTTTTTAACTTTCTGGACTGTTACGAGATTTTAAAATCATTTTTTTCATCATGTAAAATGGGAAGGGGCTTCCAGTTAGAACTGTGTTAATTTTTTAAAGGCACAGGCTTAATTTACTTGTGTTATCCCAATTTGACCATAATGCTTTTCTTTTTAAGCAGTTTAACAAGACTTTATAAGAATTATGCTTGTGTGTAGTTTAAAACTTTGTCCTTTGTCCTTTGGTGGTTCTTAAGGAAAGGGGGCTGGACGTCTGGTGGAACAGCTTTCTGCTTCAAAACATCCTTTTGAAAATACACTTGATTCTGGTGGTGGGAGTTGGGATGGAGGTGAGAGTTTGCATTTTGGAATTTTCCCAGTGGTTTGTAATATGAGCCGCCCAATCTGACACAACAGTATTACACAGGAAGGTATTCTTAATGTTAAAAAGACTTCCTAAATAAAATTCAAATCACACAAAGTAAAAGTAAAGAGGCACTTTTCTTCCCCTAAAAGCCTTGATGCAATTATAGTTCACCCCAGAACTATGGTTTTGAACTGCACAGGTCCACTTAACATGGGAAAATTTTTCATTAAATGCATACCATGTGTATACTACATGATCTGCCATTGGTTGAATCTGCAGATGGAGAATTGTGTGGAGGTGGATGTTGACTGTAAAGTTATACATGGATTTTTGATGAGATGTGGAGGACAGGGGTTTGGCACCTTTAATGCCCACGTTGCTCAAGAGTCAGCTTTATTAGACTGAGCATTCACTGAAGGTCCTGTCAATAAATTTGAAATCAAGACTAACCTGAGGAAAATAAAGCCAGTGATAACCTTATCTAAAAGAGTACGTCAGGACTTATATACGAGTGATAGCATTGGATTTGAAAACAGTGATTTTTATTAATGCTTAAAAATTTTAATTACTGACAAATTTTAATCTTTTATTAGGTTTATGGCTACAAATGATTTGATGACAGAACTGCAGAAAGATTCCATCAAGTTGGATGATGATAGTGAAAGAAAGGTAGTGAAAATGATTTTGAAGTTACTGGAAGATAAAAATGGAGAGGTACAGAATTTAGCTGTCAAATGGTGAGTTGTTTTTTACTTGCTTCCTACCACCTCAACTTTTAAAAAGCTCAATATGGTACTGGTAAATTTTCTTAGTTTTGTTCTATGCCTTTGTGGAGTGTTTTAGAGTTTGTAGGTGACTTGACTTAGTGTTTATACTAAGTGTATGTGTAGACACATATCCTTATATGTAGTTTCTATATTGGCTAGGACAATGGTACTTATATCTTATGACACCTTAGAAAGAGTAGTTCTCTTACTTGTTTGGCCAGATTTTTTAGCTAGGTTAAAAGGCCTGCTTACTGTATATTCCAAGGTGGGGTGGAGTTTAAAAACCAATGATAAGGGAAGTGAAAAATAATAAGACTTAGTAAAGGATAGCAGTAGTTAAAACCATAGTTCACTTAACACTGATGATACAGTGGTTACAAAGAATTCCCGTTACCTTGGAGAGTGGTGCATTGAGAGAATCTTTTAGGCGTGATATTGACAGGTGGGTAGAGAATTTGAGTTCCTGGTAAATGGTATTAGTGCATCTTTTTAATTTATGCATATCAAATATTAGAAATCTTTAAAATTTACATAGTTATTGGTAAGTACAACCTTTGGCTTCCTATTAAGTTAAATTATAGAATTTAATCTCATTTCGTATGGCCTATAATATTTGGTATTAATTTAAATAGAGCATTCTCATTATTACTTTTGAATTTTCTTATAAAGGCTTCAAATTTATTTTAGGCTAAGGATTTACACATCTGCTGTAAAAACAGGCAAAGTGTGAGATCATTGGTCAGCATAGATTTTTCTAGACATGTAATACAGCTTTCTTTACTTTGGGGCATTTGCAAGTTTAAAATAAAATGGGTCTTCAAAAAAAATAAGTTGCAGAATAGAGCAAATGAGTCTAGTTTTACTTCAGTAGTTATTTTCATCTTTTATTTTGGTATGTGCTTACTAACAAATAAAATTTTGTCTAACATATGTGCTGAACAATTACTAGCCTTTAGGCTTTGTCTCAGATTGAGAGGTACACAGATCTTTATTCACTTGAGTATGAATCGTGTTAGAAACCTGAGCTTTTGATGATCTCTTATACTTAAAATTTAACAGGTTGGGTAGAAAATGACATATATTTAGTAATATAAGAAAGAAATTAAGATATAAACAAAAATACTGTATTAGGAGATAAAACTCAAGAACAGGTTCTAGGAGGAGGGAAAGTCCTAATAGATAAATTACTAAGTAGCTTTATCAAGAAATTGAAAAATTTATCAAAGAACTCATCACCCAAAAGAAACTCCGTGCCCAAAAATCTTTTCGCACAGTTTGAAACTTCAAACAACAGATAATTCCAGTACAGATAGTTCTAGAACTATTTCAGAACAAAATACTTTTAAACAAAATACTGATAACAAATTCTGCCTAAATATAACACTAAAAGAGAAGATTACACATCAGTTTCATTTAAATATTCAAAATAAAATAGTAGTATATTAAGTGTAATTTACCATGACCAAGTGAATTTCATCTTGAATATAAGGACAATTTAATATTATGTGCTTTATTAATATGTTTATTTCATCATGTTAATAGATCAGGGGAAAAAAAACTATCTGGTTAGTTGTCAAGGTACGGAAGAGATTCAACTTTGGTTCTTCATTTAAAAGAAAAAAATAAAATACAACACCTAGACTACTTAATATAATTAGAGGAATGAAATACCTTCTGAAAACTGGCATCATATTTAATGTCAGAGTGAAGAACAGGTCAGAGATGCTTTGTATCATTAAAGTGAATTCATCATTTTTTTCAAGTAAAGCATTTAATAATAAGAAATCCATAGGTCCTTTTTTAAAAAGTGCACAAACGCATTTATACCTCAACCCAAAAGTCAATAAACTACCAGATACTTTCACACTAAAGGCAGGAACACAAATATCTCTCTATCTTCATTAGGTTTCTTTTGATGATATTAGCTACTGTAAGACAAGGAGGAGGAAATTAAGACATAAAAGAATTTTAAAAGGTCATAGGCAAAAACAAGTCAATCAAGAAAAGAATAAAAAATTCAGTGAAGGAGTGTGCTGTAAAATTAATGAACAAAAATTAGCCTTCGTATAAGCAAATAAAACAAGATATGGAAATAAATGTCTATTTATTACAGCAACAGAAAGACAAAATGCCTAGCAATAAATGTAACAAATGTTACAATGGTGACTTTGGGTGAGGATATTGTGTGGTTTAAAGTAAGCATATAATTTTGTCTTTTAAAAAACTTATAGGAGAGAAGCTTTAAAATACTCTTGACCAATAGCAAAAATGTACTTGTGAACAAATGGAAAGACATCTCAGGTCCCTGGATAGACTAACTCAATAGACTTGTTAGTTCTGGGTTATTTTAATGGTAACTGAACTCGAAAAATCAGTAAGTTTTCCCCACAAGCTAGACAGGTTGATTCTAAAGAGCATTTTGGTATGAAGAACAAAGAGGGGCAGGATATTTGCTTGAATAGACCACAAAAGCCCTGAAAATCACTGGAGTTGGAGATGTGTTGGTTTAACCCTACTTGATATGAAAACATACTGTTATGTTTATCTAATGAAAGCAGTGAGGTAGTGACACATTCATAGACCAGTAGTGGAAAATAGAATGGAAACTACATGATGCAGTTGGTGGCATCATGAGAAAAGTTGAACCTTTTTTTAAAAAAAAACTGGATTACCATTTGAAAAACATAAAATTGTATCCTTACCTCACAACTTCTTACTAGAGGTCAACATTGTTCACCTTAAGTTGGTTTTATTTTGGATATATTAGTGTTTTGTGACTTTTTGCTGCTGATTAGTAGTTCATTGATATCTTTTTAGGGTTTGGCCATTGTGCATAAAGGTAGTGTGAACATTCTTGTATGATTTTCAGGACATATGTCTTTATTTCTTAGGAAGAATGAAATTGCTGTTTATTTGGTGGCACTAGTGGTAAAGAGCCTGCCTGCCAATGCAGGAGATGTAAGAGACTCGGGTTCAATCCCTGGGTGGGGGAGAATCCCCTGGAGGAGGAAATGGCAGCCCACTCCAGTATTCTTGCCTGGAGAATCCCATGGATAGAGGTCCCTGATACCTCGTTGGGTTGCAAAGAGTCGAACATGACTGAAGCGACTTAGCACGCATGAACATTTAGACTTTTAAGAAACTGATATTGTTTTCCAAACAATATTTGTACCATTTTACATGAAAGTACCAGTTGTTCCACATTATCATCAATGGTTGGTCGTGTTACTTTTTTTTTGGCTACGACTCTCAACATTCCAGATGGTTTCCGTACCATGGATCAAACCTGTGCCCCCTGCAGTGGAAGCATGGAGTCCTAACTGCTGGATTGCCGGGAAGTCCTGGTTCTGTTGCTCTTTAATTTATCTATTCCAGTTGGTGTATAGGTGTAGTTTTAATTTCCATTTCTCTGAATGACTACTGATGTTTAATGCTGTTTGGTTTATTGCCATTTATTTTTTTGTGGACTTTCCCTATTTTTTAAAATTGAGGTTCTCTTTTTACTACTGAATTGTAGTTCATATATTCTGGGTATATGTCCTTTTGCACATATATGTTTTTAATTATTTTCTCCCAATTTGATCTTAAATTTTTAATTTACTTTAAAATTTAGTTTGACTTAATTTATAAATTCGTTTCAGCTTTTATGGTTATTGCTTTCTGTGTTCTTAGAAATCTGTTTACATTATGCTGCAAAGATTTTCCCTTGTTTTCTAAAAGCTTTATAGTTTCAGCTTTTATTTTTAGTCCTGTGATCTATCTTGAATTAATTTTTATGAAGCAGAAATTGAGGTTATTTTTTTTCCCATATGGATATCCAGTTGTTGAAGCACCATTTATTGAAAGCATCTTCCTTTCTCTACTGTCAAAACAGTTTTGGCATCTCCGTCAAAAGTCAATTGACTATAAAAATGTTAAGTCTATTTCCAGACTCTGTTATGTTCCACTGATCTATTTGTCTATTCTAATGCCAATGCCATACTGTTTTGTTAGCATAGCTCAGGCTTTCAGGCTTGGTGCTTTTGGGTTTTGGGGCCAGATAATTCTTTGTTATGGGGAACTATCTTGTACGTTCCATGTATTGTTGGATATGTAGCAGTCTCTCAGCTTTTACACACTATTTTTGCCAGTAGCATTCCTCCATCCCTCAGTAGGGGCAACCAAAAAGGTCTCCAGACATTGCCAAATTTTTGTTGAAGGGCAGAAGTCTCCCTTGGTTGAGAAACACTGGTACAGATCTGTAGAAGTCTGAAGTAAGGTCTTGTAAGTTTTCTGGACTCATTTTTCTTTTCTCAAGAGTATTTTGAGTTTTTAAGTTCTTTTTATTTCATGTAAATTTTAGAATCAGTTTCTCAGGTTCTTTTTTAAAAATAAGCTTGCTCAAATTTTGATTGAAATTGTGTTGAAGCTATAGAAATATTTGAAGAGGATCAGCAATTAAAATAATACTAGATCTTTTAACCGTTAATTGCATTATCTCATAATTATTACAGTACTTTCTGTTCATTCCTCGGGATATTCTACCTTAACAATTGTTGTCAGTGAATATCCCCCTCTTTTAATCCTGATTTTAGGAATTTGTTTTCTCTCTTTCCCCCTCAATTCATTTAATCAAGGATTTACAATATTTACTAATCTTATCAAAGAACTGACTTTAAGGTTTGTCATTTTCCCTATTGTGTGTTGCCTTATTTTACTGATTGCTGCCGCTGCTGCTTTTTTTTTTTTTAACTATTTTTCTTTCCGCTCCTTTTTTCCTTTCCTAATTCTTAAACATTTAAAGGTATATTTTCTCCAAGTAGTTTGTGATTATTTTTTTATCATTCAGTTTGAAGCATTTTTAATCTCCATTGTGATTTTTCTTTAATTTACCAGTTCTTTAGAAGCAATTTTCAAATATTTAGAGGTTATCTGGGTGTTTATTTTTAATGGTTTCTGACTTAATTGCATATGCTCAGAGAATCATACTCTTTAAGATTTCACAGAAGTTTATTTTGTTTTGGTTTGTATTGTTCTGTCTACTCATTGAGATTGGTTTTATGATTCAGCATATGATAGCTCAGTTGGTAAAGAATCTGCCTGCAAAGTAGGAGACCCTGGTTTGATTCCTGGGTCAGAAGATCCCCTGGAGAAGGGATAGGCTACGCACTCCAGTATTCTGGCCTGAGAATTCCATGAACTGTATAGTCCATCAGGTCGCAAAGAGTTGGACATGACTGAGTGACTTCACTGTGGTGGATGCTCCCTGTGTATATTTGAAAGTGTTTTCTATGGAAGTTGGGTACGGTATATTATAAATGTCAGGTCAAGGTAGCTGGTAGTGTTGTTCAGATTTATATATCCTTTGTGATTTTTTCTTCTTGGTATTAAATACTGAGAGAAGGAGTGTTAAAATTTTCAACTATCATTGTCTGTTTATCTGTTTTTCTCTTTAATAATGTCAATTTTTGCTTCATGTATTTTAAAGCTGTATGATTAGAGGCATACATATTTATAATTATGTCTTCCTGATGTTTTTATGAGTAAAAATGTTCCTTTTTAAATATACTGTATCTTGGAATATATTTTTTCTTATGTTAATATAGCTGCCCCAGTTTTTTTTTTTTTAGATTAGTATTTGCATAGTGTATCTTTTTTCTATTACTTTCAGCTTTTAGTCTGTTTTTATTTTTAAATTATGTGTCTTGTAGACAGCAGATGGTTAAGTCTTGCTTTTTTTCCTTCTATTCAGTTTCATAATTTCTTCCCTTTGATGGCATTGTTTTTTGAGTTCATTGTTTATTGTAAATATTGATGTAGGAAGCTTTCAGCATGCCATTTTGCCTTTTTTTCTATTTCTTTTGTTGCTGTTGGTTTTTATTTATTTTGCTGGCTGCTCCGGGCCTTCACTGCTGTGCGCGGGCTCTCTCTAGCTGTGGTGAGCAGGGGCCGCCCTGGCTGTGGTGCGCAGGTTCCTCCTTGAGGCTGGCTTCTGTTGCAGAGCGCAGACTCAGTAGTTGTGGCCCATGGGCTTAGTTGCCCCGGGGCATGTGGAATCTTCCTGGAGCCGGATCAAACCCATGTCCCCTGCATTGGCAGGCAGAGTCTTAACCACTGGACCAATAGAGAAGTCCCTGTTGGTTTGTTTTGTCTTTTTTTTTTTTAATACCTTTTTTGGGGCAATATTTTATAGCAACAAATGGAAGTTTGATTTGGGGTCCCTGAAAAGCGACCTTGAAAGTTTAATATGAGTAATGACTAAGTCAGGCAAGTCTTTTGACTTCTCATCTCTTTACTGTGTATTGTATTCATTCTAGCATCTGATCCTTCCATTTGAAATGCTCTTTTTTCTAACTATCCAGTAAATGCCAGTACCTAAAATTTGTCTCTGAGGTGTGGTCTCCTGTCTGTGAATAAATACTAACATTGCATTTAAAAGTTTTCTTTCTTTTTTTTTTTCTAGTTGCGCAGAGTAGTGAATGCCTTCAGTTAATTTCTATAATAGTTATATGTGAGTTCCTTACCTCACCAACCAGATGGTAAATTTTTGAAGATCAGGGCCATACTTTTTGTTATTCAGTAGTCTTGAGTACTCTGGCTCTTCAATGGACAGTCATGCCCCGAGTATTATCTATGTGCTAAGTTCTGTGGGAAGGACAGAAGGAGAGCTTGCCTTCATCCTCAGCCGGCAGACTTACCTGCAGTGCTAAATAATAGCAGTATGAGGTACTAATGTGAAAGACATAGAAGACGCTTTGGAGGCATGGAGAGGTTCTGATTGTTTGCTTTCTGCAACTGATTGCTTGATGCTTAAAACAAGAAAATAAAAGAAATATAAATTCTTGGGCATATGAATTGAATGAAGTTGGTGTTAGATGGTAGGAAGAAGGGATCACAGTTGGCAAAATGTGATAGGTTGGATGGAATTTCTATTGCAGGTAAATCATGGGATTCTTGTTAGGAACAGACTCCTAATTAGCTTTTTTATTGTTAAAAGATGTGTATTTGAAGGGTTTGCCAAGGGTGGGGGTCAGGTGAAAGCATCTTGAGTTTCATGATACTATGAAGAAGATAAGTGGAAAGAAATTGGAAACTGCAAGAAGCTTATTAATCAAGAATTTTTAATACTCTTATTCGTATACTACTTGTCTGTTTTTCTGTTTTTTTATCTAGGTTAATTTTTTTTTTTTTCTTTTTGTGTTACAGTCTTGGTCCTTTAGTGAGTAAAGTGAAAGAATACCAAGTAGAGACAATTGTAGATACCCTCTGCACTAACATGCTTTCTGATAAAGAACAACTTCGAGATATTTCAAGTATTGGCCTCAAAACAGTAATTGGAGAACTTCCTCCAGCTTCCAGTGGTAAGCAAGAGTGTTTTTTCCTTCTATTTTCCTTTTATAAATGGAAGTGTTTCTCCTCTAATTTTTTTTCCTCCTGGTCACAGAGAGAGATCTTTGTAAACATCCCTTTGAACAGTGAAGGGAAAAGAGTCTAGAGTCTTATTTTTGCTTAAAAATCAGTTATTTTGATTAAATTTAAGTATTTCTTTGGAGTGCCAGTTTTGAAAATTTTTGATGTTGGAACTTGATTTTATATCATTGCATGTACAGTGACTTGCAGAAAAGAGTTAAACCAGTGTATGCAATGAGAGAAAAGATAACTAAAATCATGAGTTATTTTGATTAGCTTTCCATTTTCAGTATTAATTTTGCTTTGCATTAGAGTTTATGGTGTAAAACTTAACACTATTAAGATAGCTATGAAAGATTTCAGTTTACTAGTATCTTTAATTCAGGCTTAGCCTTTTATAACTACTTAACAATTTAAAAAAGTTTAGAACAGTTACAGTTAATGAATTTGTCAAGTAATTAGCTTTTGATCTCCAACAGAAATTTTTATGTAAGTTTTAGAATTGGTCTTGACTACTAAGCTATTGGCTTAAATTAACAGTCTAAAGTTACTGTTTCATCTGCAAATGGAGTGAAATTTCTCTTTCATGGAAAGATGTATATTGGTAAAAATGTAGTCTCAGTATGTAGTTTTCATTCATTTACTTGATATTTATTAATCACTGTGCCGTCATGCTAGATGATGCATATGTACTATTTCACTTTGTCTAAACGTCAGTCATGGGAGGTCTTAATAATGATGTAGATTGTTGATAAGAGAATTGAAATTCAGAGAGATTAGGTCAGTTCATCCAAAGTTTTGATTAACTTGTTAGGTGAAGAAGAAGATTCATACCCATTATTTTTTTAACCCAGAGGTGATGGGCTTTTTTTCTTCACTGTATCATGTCATTGTTACTTTACCCTTACTAATTAGTTACTTCAAAAATATTTCACCAACTCTGAATTATGTTATTTATAGTTGTATTCAGTTCAGTTGCTCAGTCACATCTGATTCTTTGTGACCTCATGGACTGCAGCATGCCAGGCTTCCTGTCCATCACCAACTCCTGAAGCTTGCTGAAACTCATGTCCATTGATTTGGTGATGCCATCCAACCATCTCATCCTCTGTTGTCCCCTTCTCTTCCTGTCTTCAGTCTTTCCCAGCATCAGAGTCTTTCCAGTGAGTCAGTTCTTTGTATCAGGTGGCCAAGGTACTGGAGTTTCAGCTTTAGCATCAGTCCTTCTAGTGAATATTCAGGACTAATTTCCTTTAAGATTGACTGGTTGGATCTCCTTGCTGTCCAAGGGACTCTCAAGTCTTTTCCAACCACACAGTTTAAAAGCATCAATTCTTCCAACTCTCACATCCATACATGACTACTGGAAAAACCAAAGATTTGACTAGATGGACCTTTGTTGGCAAAGTAATGTCTCTGCTTTTTAATATGCTGTCTAGGTTGGTCATAACTTTTCTTCCAAGGAGCAAGCATCCTTTTATTAGTTATATTGATAATTTTCCTCATTTTTTCCCTCTCATTGAAACATGTTTGTTTTTAGCTGATTTCTGGCTCTTAACAGGAATTCTGTTAACCATGCAAATTTTTACTTTCACAGTTTCTTTTTCCTTTTTTTCCTCTCTCTGGTCAGTAACAATACAGATCTACTTTACACCATTAATAACCTTTATTGATGGGTCTCCTGGAACAACATTTCTACTTAGATTGGAAAGGTTCTCATCAGGTTACTACTAAAGATGACTCAAGTAGAGAAAAATGTTAATGTGCTTTCCAGTTTAGAGGTGTAAACATTATAGCTGCTAATAGCTCCATAGCTAGCATTCCCACTGGTGCACAGAAATAGTTGTGCTGTATGAGTTTACTGAATTGATATTGTTTTCCCTGTTTCATGTACTCTTCTGCAGTTATCTCTAATTCTTGTTTATGTCTAATAACTTATTGAAAAGCAGCCTATTTTGAAACATTTTTCTGACATGGATCTCGAGTCAGTTTCTAAATCAAGTTTAGATTGCTGAGTGTTTAGTAACTAGAATGAATTTAAGGTGGAATTCAACATACTTGCTTTGAAATTATTATGGTTCCTTTTTCATGCAGGCTCTGCATTAGCTGCTAATGTATGTAAAAAGATTACTGGGCGTCTTACCAGTGCAATAGCAAAGCAGGAAGATGTCTCTGTTCAGCTAGAAGCCTTAGATATTATGGCTGATATGTTAAGCAGGTAAACATGACTGTGGTTTCTATTACTTACATACAGATACTTGGATTTATTAACACTTTCTGATAAATATAATAAAATGTCAAATTATTCATATTTAAATTGTTTTATAAATGTGTGGTTAGGGGTGAGGGAAGAAAAAAGCTAATTATACTTATGTAATATTACATAGCAAGGATATTTCTTGTAGCTTGAAAAATAATATGTAATTTAAATAATTCAGCATAGTTTTTATATTTTGTTTTACCCTTTATTTTCTTGAATACAGTCATCATTACTTGTGGCTAATTCACTTGAACTTGAAAATAATCAAGTGCCTTCATGTGGTACAAATACACCGTAAAAGCGAAGAGCTATCAGAGCACACAAAAAGCTTATACTTCACTATAGGCGATAAGCCAAATGCCTGTAATGTAAGGCAGAGTTGGACTAAATATTAACGCAGAGTATAGTGTACTTTGACAAGTTTGTTATGGAAACCGCATCTGGATTTAGTTTTGTAAAGTGGTTAGAGCACAGGTGTATGTACTTAAGGATAGACTATATCAGAGTATATGAGTAGTCTTGAGTTGGGAAACATTAAATTCTAGTATTCCAGACTGTAGAATGAACAGAAGGTAGTGGGAGATGATTCTGACTGAGTGGAGTCTTACTGATGTGATAAGTGGTGGGAGTTCAGCTAGACCTTTTGTCCTGTGTGTGACTTCAGCACTGCACTGGCACCGGACACACGTGTGTGACTGCTGTTGAGTCACTGAACTGCGCATGTGAAATGATTTGAGAGAGAGAGGCGTTGAACCAACAAAGTGGTTGAAACTACGTGTATAGATTTGTAGAGAAAAGACAATGGGGAGAAGAAGTAATCAAGAGATGGTCAGAGGGCAGAAATTGTAGTAGTTCTTGGACATCTTGAATTTATTTGTTTTCTTCTTATTTTATTTTAAGGCAAGGAGGACTTCTTGTTAATTTCCATCCTTCAATTCTGACCTGTCTGCTCCCCCAGTTGACCAGCCCTAGACTTGCAGTGAGGAAAAGAACCATTATTGCTCTTGGCCATCTGGTTATGAGCTGTGGAAATATAGTTTTTGTCGATCTTATTGAACATCTGTTGTCAGAGTTGTCAAAAAATGATTCCATGTCAACAACAAGAACCTACATACAATGTATTGCTGCTATTAGTAGGCAAGCTGGTCATAGAATAGGTAAGAAATATTTATATAATTAAAAATTTTCTTTAAAACATATTAATGAATATTTATAAGAACCAATATGCTTTTCTTAGGTGAATACCTTGAGAAGATAATTCCTTTGGTGGTAAAATTTTGTAATGTAGATGACGATGAATTAAGAGAGTACTGCATTCAAGCCTTTGAATCATTTGTGAGAAGGCAAGTTTTTAAGATCTCTATTTTTCAAATAAAATTTTTTCTTAAGAACAGTATAATAATGAACATCTAGATTTGGTGGGTGAGGAAAAATGGATTTATTTTACTCACAGCTGGGTTGAATTTTGGATTTCAGATGTTTTAATTAAGTTTTAAATAATAAGTGATAACAATATAGTATTTGAGGTGAATATCATGTTTATTTTAAAATACAGTTGTCACATTTATTTTGAAATGTTTCCTCCTTACTGTTAGAACTTAAAGAACTTGGGAAAGGTCTATATAATTGTCTTTCAGTTGTCTTAATGTGGTTTACCAGAACAAATTAATTATCTGGTCAGAAATACATACTAGTGAATTTTGTATCTCCCCAACAATTTTGAGATCTGTTACATCTATTTTGCTAGGGCAGTGATTCTCAGTTTGAAAACCTTGGTTCTAATAATAACTGTGTTTATGTGTGAGAAGATCACACTGGCTAAGTAGCGAGATTGTTTTTTTTTTCCCCCCACTCCTGGCTAGGATTGACAGCATTGTAGCACAGCGTTTTGCGACTTGACTGTTGCTGTTTGTAGTAATAGTAAGCAGTTTGTTATAAGACCAAACCTAAATTAATGTACCCTGCCATTTTCACCAGTAATGCTAGTTACTGAAGAATGCATTTATTTGGCCTTTGTGTTATAGTTGTATGTTGAAAAGATAGAGTGTATACAGATCTCTCTTTGTATGACCCCACACTAACCATGTCATACCATTTATTGTAAGAATCATCCTGACTTCAAAAGTGTTAAAATGGTGGTGGTGGTGGTAGGAGGGAAGAGTTCACCTTAAAATTGATTAAAAAAGAGTAATTTGGAAAGTAAATCTCTTCTAAAACATGAAGTCAGTGAGAGGGAAGGATGAAGGATCTTTGGTGTTGAAAAGGCTGGAGACTACTTTTCCAATGTTATGTTAAACGGAAGACAAAATCTGGTAATAAAGTTGACAGATATTGAATCAAGAAGATAAGTACAATTATTCAAGGCAGCTTTTGTTTTTTTCTACAGATGTCCTAAGGAAGTGTATCCCCATGTTTCTACCATTATAAATATATGTCTTAAGTATCTTACTTACGATCCTAATTATAATTATGATGATGAAGATGAAGATGAAAACGCCATGGATGCAGATGGTGGTGATGATGACGACCAAGGTATTTCAAATTAAGTAGAAGGATTTGTTATATTTTCATGAAAGAACTAATTATGGATGGAGATGATTCTTAGCCTCAGAATGTACTGTTTGCTTGCTTGCCTATAATAGAGAAAGTGTGAATAACCACGATACTCAGCGGGAGCAAGTTGATTTACTTATGGTGCATCCAGGTATTGAGCTGTATGCAGCATTTTCAGAATCATGTTCTAGGTAAATACTTGTTACAGCAGTTAGTAAGTTGAATGAAAAGTAGATAACAAAATTACTCTGTCCCAATTTAATTTTTTTAAATAAGCTGAAAAAAATGTTACTAAGTATTTTTCTTTTGGCAAGTACTTACCAGTGATTACACAGTGTTTTTGTAAGGAGGGAAATGAATCTTATTTTTAAAATTGTACCTATAGATAACATATTCCTAGCAGTTTGGTTTGTTTTATGCAGTTACTTTTAATGAGAAATTTTAAGTATTATTTGAGGCTCCACTTAACTTTCGTGAATAATACAAGTATTTCTGAGGTCCCTGAGATTGATGTGGTGGTGCTGAGATTTTCTGAGGTCCCTGAGATTGACGTGGTGGTGCTGAGATTTTCTGAGGTCCCTGAGATTGACGTGGTGGTGCCGAGATTTTCTGAGGTCCCTGAGATTGACGTGGTGGTGCTGAGATTTTCTGAGGTCCCTGAGATTGACGTGGTGGTGCTGAGATTTTCTGAGGTCCCTGAGATTGACGTGGTGGTGCTGAGATTTTCTGAGGTCCCTGAGATTGACGTGGTGGTGCTGAGATTTTCTGAGGTCCCTGAGATTGACGTGGTGGTGCTGAGATGTGTGGTTCTTACTGGGAAGGAGCAGCAAAGGGCACAGGGTTGCTCGTGTGTAGTTGTCTCTGTTCTGTTTAAAGAATCATAATAGCAATGTTTAAGTAAGTTATTGGGTTATGTGTTGGTGGGTTTCCTGTTAATTATACTTTTAAGTTTGGTTCTTTGAATGAATTTAGGTAATGCCTTTGCTCTAAAGTCTGTAATTTCATCCATCTTAAAAAAAAGAAAGGTACAAAAACGCTCTCTTAATCTCATCTTAGACTCTTAACAGATACTGCTCAGTTTCTCTGCACTATAACAGAACTCAAAAGAATAAATGCTCTCCAGCTCCTTTTTCCCCGTTTTCTTTTGAATCCAGTCTTGCAGTGATTGCTCGTGACCTCAGATGTTTGACTCTGCCTGTTCCTCAGTTTCCAGCACCATTTCCTTACTTAACTGCCACAAAATCACATTCTCCTGGTTTTAGTCCTGTCTTTGTGATTATTCCTTCTCTGTCCCTATGCTGATTCCTCTTCATCACCGTGATCACTAAATTGGAGTATTTCTGGACTCAGTTCTTGACTTCTTGTAATCTTGTTGATCTCATCTAGTCTTTTGGCTTTAATATGAATATGCTGAAAACCCAAACTTTATCCCAGATCTTTCCTGTTAATTCCAGGTTCATATATGCAAAACTGCTTAATTGGTACACTGCCCAGATGTCCAAAATATCTTCTTCCCACCCTTCCTCCACTGCCTGGTCATTAACCTGTTTCTTCTTTAGACTTCTCCATCTCAGAATAGCACCTCTATTCTCCTTAGTTTCTCAGGCCAAAAACTTTGGGGTTATACCTGATCACTTCTTTTACATACCTCCCTCATCCAGTCTCCCATCTCAGGACTTTCCCATACTGCATACTCCTTTCTCCCTTTTTAGCATTCTTTCTTTCTGTATTGCACCTCATCATTTTCTGATACCTAATATTTTTTTTATCATAGTGTTATTGTGACTTATATAACCATAGTTTTAGTTATTAGGCTATTTAATTTTTATAACTTCTTCAATAAAGTATATTTCTGTAAAGTTATTCCCATAGTTGGGTTGCCACTGGAAATTTTTCTTTTATTTGCTTTAAATAGTCTACTTGATAGTGCCCTGTAATTTTTCTTCAAATCAAATGCCTTGATTTAACAGTATTTGGTATAAGTGAGACGGAATTATTAATACTTAAGCTTAGAATATTGTAATGTTTAGCAGGAGTTTGGAGAAGCTAGTGCTCTATTCTGTGGACAGCATTTTATTGTTGTAACTGAGAAAGTATAGCTTCTTTAAGCTATATTAAGATAATATTTTGATAAGTTGAGAATATGCATATTTGTTCCTAATAGTCCATCAACAAATTTAGTGGAAAGCCATGTAGCCACAAACAAAGCTAATGTCAGGATTCTTTTTTCTCCCCTGAAAAATTAGTTTCACAGTGTGATATGTCATTGGTGATCATTT
Organism: Cervus canadensis; assembly: GCF_019320065.1. Lineage (NCBI taxonomy): Eukaryota > Metazoa > Chordata > Mammalia > Artiodactyla > Cervidae > Cervus > Cervus canadensis. The sequence goes on from NC_057410.1 coordinate 10,851,953, forward strand.
TTTTTATGGTTTATCTTACAAACTCCCCAGTTGTTTGATTTTCCTGAAGTGTCAAGTGAATCTTTTGAGTTGAACTTTTATTCAATTTTTATTATTTAAACTTTTATTATTTAAAAGGTTGGGACATTTACACATATTTGTAATCTGAAGAGTTTAATGTGTTAATAAATGATAGTGTTTAATGTGTTCTCATCATCAACGAGAACATGTTTAACAAATTAAAAACACAATCAGATCATTTTTCTTTAGAGGTTTATATGTAGATTTTTAAGTAAACACTGCTTCTGGTTTATGAACTAGTTCTTTTTAAACCTATCTCTGGCTGTATATCTTAAAAGTTAGAAAACTATCTTAGTTAGGAGTATCAGTTTACTTTCTGTATTAAACTTTTCTTATGTTTAATAGTCTGTTAACATTAAAACTTCTCTTTAGGGAGTGATGATGAATACAGTGACGATGATGACATGAGTTGGAAAGTGAGACGTGCAGCTGCTAAGTGCTTGGATGCTGTAGTTAGCACAAGGCATGAAATGCTTCCAGAATTCTACAAGACCGTCTCTCCTGCACTGATATCCAGATTTAAAGAGCGCGAAGAGAATGTAAAGGCAGATGTATTTCATGCGTACCTTTCTCTTTTGAAGCAAACTCGTCCTGTGCAAAGTTGGCTGTGTGATCCTGACGCAATGGAACAGGGAGAAACACCTTTAACAATGCTTCAGAGTCAGGTCAGTTTAAAGCGTGGTTTTGAAAGTCCTGCTAGTAAATGTGATCTTTTAAAATGGTGTTTTTGTATGGAAATAGGAGTTCCAGAATAGCTTTAGAGAAACATTTCTGGGATATGTTTGTATAATAGTTTATGGATCCTCATATAACATTACTTACAATTTATTCTGATTGAAGTTTTCTTGATTTTTCTTGGCTGAACAATATTAGCTTTAAGATTCAATAAAATATCATTATCTTTAATGTATTAATGGAGAAATCTTAAGGCAGTAGAATTGGACTACTTGTGTTCATAGCTTCTTTCTCTTCTAATTTAGAGAAATTAGGACTCTGTGTGTGTGTGGTCTTGGACAATTTATTTAGACATTTTATTAAGCCTCACTTTTCTCATTTGTAGTAATGGTTTACTTAAAACTGTCTACCCAAGGTGGAAATGATATGCTCTGTTTAAACATACACTGAAGCCTACCACACAGGCTTTATATGCCATGTATCATTATTGATATTATTACTGATTTTATATGCCACCTATTATTGATAAAATAGATATTTTTTCACTTTAGGACATCTTTTTTAGGATCTAAATATTAGGTCTGTATAGTCCCCATTTACTGAATATTTAGTACACACTAGGTATTTTCCTATCTTATATGTAGTCTCTAAAGCAGCCCCATGGGGTACATATATGTCCATTTTTATGGATTACAGAAGAGATCTTGAGAGAGACTAAACAACTAAACCAGGAGAAGGGAAGTACATGTCATAGCTATTTTGTTTTAAGTAGTAAAAATTTTAAAAGATTGTGGTGAACTTAAAGGTGAACACTGAAGATTAATTGTAGAAGAAAAAGAAAGTGTATCCAAGACATAAGTAATTGACTTAAGTATATGGAAAGCAGATAAAAATCACAAAAAATTTTGATGGTGCTATGATGAATTAATTAGATAGGTGTTTTCTTTTGCCTCTAGTTCTCACATCATTGTTCAATATGGTATGTGTCTGTATCCTGCTATCCTTAAGACTTATTAGCAAATACCCTATTTAGGTTTCACTAACATTAGAAAATATAGAAGTGACGTCTTTGACTCATATTCCTGCTGCTTGTAACTACATTTGAAGTGAGGTTGATTTCATTGTAAGAGCCAACGAAAAGCAAAAACAAGGACCCATTTAATGATTTCGTTTCCATAATTTGTCTTTTTTCCTTTAATTGCTTATATGTACTATTTAAGTTTATAAATTATGTTCCTAAAGTCTTGGTTGAAAATTATTATTTAGATTTCTATTTAGTCTTGTGCATTTCATGAGTAAAATTAATCAAGAAAGGCTATTCTGTTGCTCTGTAGAAAGCTAATGATAGCTTTTCTCTATTTATCAGTATCAAGCAAATATAGTTACAAGAGAACATGTATAGTAGATGCAACAAAGTTTGTATCGAACAAATTGTTAGCGGTTAGCAGAATTAGGAATTTGACCAGAAAAATTCTTCCATTTGTCCCCATCCCTTGTAATTTGTGTTAAGTGAACTGAGGAAGTACTAATAACTGAACCAGCTAATGAGCACTTGATAATTACAGGTTCCAAACATTGTTAAAGCTCTGCACAAACAGATGAAAGAGAAAAGCGTGAAGACCCGACAGTGTTGTTTTAACATGTTAACTGAACTGGTAAATGTATTACCCGGGGCCCTAACGCAACACATTCCTGTACTTGTACCAGGTATGCAAGAAATAGTATATCACTTTTGGGAATTATTAAGACTTAGATAAGCTTAAATAATTGTTTCCTTGAAAAGGATGATTTGTGACAACTTAATTTGCACATGGAACTAACTTTTTAATAGGAATATTGAATATCTAAAGTTAAAAGTAAAAAGTTTAAAACCATACCCTAAAATATTTTACTTTAATATTTATCAGAGCTTGTGGAATTTCTATTACTTTAGAGATAATATAAAGTGGAAACTTCAGCAGTCTTTTAGGGATTAGTTTTATATTTTTGCTTTCATAAAGTTGTCATGCATAAAAAGACTGGATTTTTCTTTTTTGGTTGGGTTTTTAGGAATCATTTTCTCACTGAATGATAAATCAAGCTCATCAAATTTGAAGATCGATGCTTTGTCCTGTCTGTATGTAATCCTCTGTAACCACTCTCCTCAAGTCTTCCATCCTCACGTTCAAGCTTTGGTCCCCCCAGTGGTGGCTTGTGTTGGAGACCCATTTTACAAGATTACATCTGAAGCTCTTCTTGTTACTCAACAACTTGTCAAAGTAATTCGTCCTTTAGATCAGCCTTCCTCGTTTGATGCGACTCCTTACATCAAAGATCTATTTACCTGTACCATTAAGAGGTTAAAAGCAGCTGACATTGATCAGGAAGTCAAGGAAAGGGCTATTTCCTGTATGGGACAAATTATTTGCAACCTTGGAGACAATTTGGGCTCTGATTTGCCTAATACACTTCAGATTTTCTTGGAGAGACTGAAGAACGAGATTACACGGCTAACCACAGTGAAGGCGTTGACACTGATTGCCGGGTCCCCTTTGAAGATAGATTTGAGGCCTGTCCTGGGAGAAGGGGTGCCTATCCTTGCCTCGTTCCTCAGGAAAAACCAGAGAGCTTTGAAACTGGGCACGCTTTCTGCTCTAGATATTCTAATTAAAAACTACAGTGACAGCTTGACTGCTGCCATGATTGATGCAGTTCTAGATGAGCTCCCACCTCTTATCAGCGAGAGTGATATGCATGTTTCACAGATGGCGATCAGTTTTCTAACCACACTAGCAAAAGTGTATCCCTCCTCCCTTTCAAAGATAAGTGGATCCATTCTCAATGAACTTATTGGACTTGTTAGATCACCTTTATTGCAAGGGGGAGCTCTTAGCGCCATGCTAGACTTTTTCCAAGCTCTGGTTGTTACTGGAACAAATAATCTAGGATATATGGATTTGTTGCGCATGCTCACTGGCCCAGTTTATTCTCAGAGCACAGCTCTTACTCATAAGCAGTCTTATTATTCTATTGCCAAATGTGTAGCTGCTCTTACTCGAGCATGCCCTAAAGAAGGACCAGCTGTAGTAGGTCAGTTTATTCAAGATGTGAAGAATTCAAGGTCTACAGATTCAATTCGCCTCTTAGCTCTACTGTCTCTTGGAGAAGTTGGGCATCATATTGACTTAAGTGGGCAGCTGGAACTAAAGTCTGTCATATTAGAAGCCTTCTCATCTCCTAGTGAAGAAGTCAAATCAGCTGCATCCTATGCATTAGGCAGCATTAGTGTGGGCAACCTTCCTGAATACCTGCCGTTTGTCTTACAAGAAATAACCAGTCAACCCAAAAGGCAGTATCTACTGCTTCATTCCTTGAAGGAAATTATTAGCTCTGCATCAGTGGTGGGCCTTAAACCGTATGTTGAAAACATCTGGGCCTTATTGCTAAAGCACTGTGAGTGTGCAGAAGAAGGAACCAGAAATGTTGTTGCTGAATGTCTAGGCAAACTCACTCTAATTGATCCAGAAACTCTCCTTCCACGGCTTAAGGGGTATTTAATATCAGGTGGGTACCTAGATTTTCTTATTTAAGAAAATTTTTATTTTTAAAAATTTTTGACTGGAGAAAAATGGCCTCACAGTGTTGTATTGATTTCTGCTGTACAACAACATGAATCAGTCATAATTACATATATACATATATATATATCTCCCCTCCCTTTTGAGCCTCTCCCCTCCCCTTCCCCCCAAAAATTCTTATTAGTATTTGGTTGCCTGGAAAGATGACTAATGCTGTATCTTGTTACATGTAGAACTTATGATATGGAGCCATGTTCAAATGATATTTTGTTGTTTAAAAGAATTGGAGTGTAGTTAGATAATGATTAAATAAATCTGGTGTCAATTCTAGTGTTGAATATATTTTAATGTTACTCTCTTGTCTTAATGTTGAAAAGATAGATGTCTCTTGAATTGATAAAGCCAGAGTACCATGCTTATATTAATTACAGTACTAAAATTGGTGAACTAAGTTCAAATGAAAAATTCTGGGAACAGTTTTCAGATTTACTAGTGTTAACCCTTATTATCCAAGGAGAAGGTAATAATGGCCATTCATTCTTAGAAATTGCTTCCATTTTTAATAAAAAATTTGATAATCTTATCTGCTGATGTGGTTAAACCAGTTCCCTTTTAGGAGGGGTAGATCCTTCACTGCTGGTTTCTCAGGCTGCCTCCTTGGAAGAAATTGTTCCTTTTGAGATCTAGCGAGATTATATTTCACAAAATGAATAAACTTTGCTCCACTAGTATCCTGAGGGAAAGAAGAAATACCCTTCTTGATCAGAGAAGGAATTTTAAGGAGTTACAGACACTGATGTTACTTGAAGTGGTTTGAAAATGATAAAGATGTCCATGGATTTTAGCGGACTTAAATACCAGTAGACTTAAAATTTATTTTTAATTAGGTTCATCATATGCCCGAAGCTCAGTGGTTACAGCTGTGAAGTTTACTATTTCTGATCATCCACAACCTATTGATCCACTATTAAAGAACTGCATAGGTAAGTGGAAATGAAGATGAAAATACTGCATAAATAGTAGTTAATTGTCAAAACCCAAATCATTTCAGTAGCTAAATATATCTCCAAGGAACTAAAATACTTTTAAGGATCTGGTAATTGTTTCATTAAAAACATAATTTTGCAAATAATTGAAATTAGGTAAATATGCTAGGATGTCTTTAAAGTCAACTACACATTTGATGATAGTGTTTTGGAAATGACCTAAAGTAAACTAATGGGTAAAGGGAAGTGTTACGTGAGCTGACCAGTCTGAAGTTCTTCCCAGTTGTACATGAATCTCATTTGAGCTGTGATGCCTGAATTTTCTGTTATTACTTATATCCCTCTAGCTCCCAAGGGGCTCTGTGGAGGCTTCTAAATTTAAGGTGGAAATTTAAGACTAAAAAAGATAATTCTTGAGGTATTTAGCCGTCAGCCTAAGAAGAGATAACCAAGAAAGAAAAAGGTCGTCTCTATTATTTTTCATGATTTTATAACTTCCTACGTTGTTTTCATCATCAGTTTCCCTAGAGTCTTTAGTAGCTTAATTCTTCATGTTTTCTTGACAAAAGAATGGGGATATCAGCAGAGAGGATAGAGGGGTATGCATAGAAACTTAGCCGCTTCATTCCATTCTGCTGTGGGCCAGAAGGGGTAAAAACACAGTCTAAATGAACTACACAAAGGGATTACTAGTTCAGAGTAAGAGGGACATAGAGAATAAATGGATGCGAATGCTGAGATGTAGAGATAATTCATAGGAAGTCTCTGTCAGAAGATTCTTGCCTTTGTTCTCCTCCTCTCTTTTTTCTTTGTTTACTCTCATTTTTGGCATTACACAAGATAAAACAAAGGAAGAGACCTGTGCCAGATCTCAAGAGACATCTTTCTAGGTTGACAACAGTCAGCAAGTGTGCGTCACTGGTGTAGTTACTCAGTTAGATGATGATCATTCTGGTTGTTTAAAATTGAAATTCCTAGACCAAGTTGTTGGGGACCACTGATCCTAGATTGTGTCACTATTTTTCCATAATGGTAACAGTACTTTAGGAGCTTTACTTAAAAGCAATTTACCATCATAGTAATTCTAAACAGACCGAGGTGAGGAGCTTTAAATTCATTTTGAACACAAGCTGTCTCTCAACCTTTTCTGTAGTCAGAACTTGCCTGGGTGATCAGTCTTGAGGTTACCAATCTATGATGTTTGAAGCTTTTGTTTCATTTCCCATTTTATCAAATTGCTGTTGTGATACATTTAAGTCTTCTGGCACCTTTTCCCCACCATGTATTCTAAAAGATTACTTATCATAGGGTTGAGATAACATATTGATGAATAGCTACGAATGAATACATGTGCCAGACCCTGTGTTCAGTAACGTACATGCTATTTATTCTGTTCCGTGGCCCTAAAAGTTTATAATTCTCACTTTATAAACTGGGAAACTGAGGCTCTTGCCTATGATAAATTGCTAAAAGTCAGTCTTACAGTTGACAAGTGAAGCGGTTTGGATCACCGTCTGTGTGACTCCAGAGATCTTCGCACTATATTCTTTCCCCCATGTGCAAGAACAGTCAGACTTATATCTGTGTTTAGAGTGCCTGGGCACTTTCTCTAGTTAACTTTTGTCTTATGTCAGGCTTCAGTTTCCTTCTTTTCTACTCTTAGACCTCTTGTCAATTTATACATTTCTTGTTAAAGATAAAAATAAGCTTTTGGAGGCACATTTCTCTGTCATCTGATAAATTGTACACTTGTTAACAGTATTCCAGCAGTGGATCTGTCCTTACCCTTATTTATCTTTTGAACTCAGGTTTTAAGATTTCACCTTTGGGATGTAAACTATAGCATACATATAATGTAAACTTCATAGGAGCATAAATTTAACTTGCCCACAGCTGTATCCCCAGTGCCTCATGCCATAAATGCTCAATAAGTACTTTTTGAGTAAAAAAACAATTGCACTTCTGTTGGTAGTTTTCTTAGGGTGAGTACTAATTTTGAACTTTAAGGAGAGTCATTCATGTTACTAGTTCTTATGGTTGCTGACTCCATCACTTCTCTTTGCCACCCACCTTTTTATCAACTACTATCTATAAAAGTAATTGGGAGCTTTGGGAGCCCTCACTCCTGCATTTAAAGGTGCTGAGAATAGGAATATCAATTAAATGCACTCACATTCCGATGTGATGGTTTAACTGTTGTCAAAAGAAATTATATAGTTCACTTAGTATTTCATCATATTTCATGATCCACAATGAAGAAATAGCAATAATACCAACACTAGTAAAATAGCAATATAATGCATATTTAATTTTAAGCTTGCCATATAACTACGTTGCTTCTCTTTGACTTCTTCAGGTGATTTCCTAAAAACATTAGAAGATCCAGATTTAAATGTAAGAAGAGTAGCTTTGGTCACATTCAACTCAGCAGCACATAATAAGCCATCATTAATAAGGGATCTTCTGGATACTGTTCTTCCACACCTTTATAATGAAACAAAAGTTAGAAAGGAGCTTATAAGAGAGGTACGTTAGATTACACTGTTTACCTAAGCTTGTCTTTTACTTTCTAGAATATTTACATATCTTTGTATTTCAACAGGTAGAAATGGGTCCGTTTAAGCATACAGTTGATGATGGCCTGGATATTAGAAAGGCAGCTTTTGAGTGTATGTACACACTTCTAGATAGTTGTCTGGATAGACTTGATATCTTTGAATTTCTTAATCACGTTGAAGATGGTTTGAAGGACCATTATGACATTAAGGTGAGATGTTTGTGCCTGTTGATAAAATGTTTTAGAAGAATACTTTTTGCTAGTGACTTTCACCTTTGTAATTTACTCTTGTTATTCAGTGAGAACGATTGGTTTACTTGTCATGATTTTAGTGTGTTAGAAACTCTCTAATATGCAAACAAAGTAGCAGTGCAGTGTAATAACATCAGTTGACACATAGGAAAATCCAGAAACCTTTTCATTGGCAGAGGAAGTGAGAATCAGAGTGTTGTTAAAGGATGTTATACACAAAGCTATCTGTAGACACAACCACAAAGAAATTTTACCACCTCTTAGGCTTAGAGCATGATCTTTGCTCATAGCTGCTTTTTATCTTCCTATTTAAAATGTGAACTATAAAAGGGTGATTTGAAAAATCTTCTACTCAGGGCCTTTGATCAAGCAGGGCAGAAGTGGTAGTTGAGCAGTATTCAGCTCAACTATCAGAACTCTTACTTTGATGTTTCCATAATGTAATATGGAATAACCTGATTTTCCCAGAATTCAGTGAAAAGAGCCCTGAAAGAATAGGATCCTTCTATAATTTATAGTCTTAAGATAAAAGACTATGGGTTATTGGACTTTAATGGATTAATCTGAATAAGCAGGCTTTTTGGTTTTGTTTGTTTGTTTTTTAGAAAAATCTAAGACAGTAGAAACTTGTTATAAAGCTTTTCTTCTAGTTATCTTCTTACTGATTTTTTTCCATTTGGTGCACATGAACTTTTTGAAAAAGAGTTAGTTTATGATCCTATCCCAGTGAGTGAAGTAAAAAAAAAAAAAAAGTAAATTGGAAAGCTCCCCAGCTCTAAATCATGTGCAGTCAAGATTGAGAATCACTTTTCTAGTTCTGTACTCATGGACCATATGAAAGATAACTTTAGTACTTGTAGCTAAAATTTCTTAGATTTGAATTCTGTGTGATTCCAAATGGCAGACTACATAAAAATGAAACATTGTGGCACAGGCTAGTCATTTTCTTTTAAAAGCTTTGTCAGAATTTGGGATTTGTCTTTAGAAAATAAATTCAGAATCTAAATTTTGTCTTTTTTATTCATAATAGATGCTAACATTTTTGATGTTGGTGAGATTGTCTACCCTTTGTCCAAGTGCAGTGCTGCAAAGGTTGGACCGGCTTGTTGAGCCGTTACGTGCCACGTGTACAACTAAGGTAATACTGATGTGTTGCTTTAGGCCAGACTTGGTATGTTCAGGATTCTCAGTTGATTCTGTACTGTGGTTTTCCAAATTTAACTATGCTGGCACCCTGTGTAGCAGTTAGCTTCAAAAATTGTGGATGTTTTAGAAAGCTTACCACTGTTAAATGCTATTCTTAAAAGTTTGTTGTAACAGTGTGACACATTTTTAAAGTACTGATATGGTTAAAGTGATAAGGCCACAAAAGAGGATGAAGTGTTTAATTCTGTTGGAGGAGGTGAATGGGGGTGGGAGTCATAGAAGGCTTCATATATGCACGTGACAGTATTTAAAATGGACCTTGAAAAAATCAGTATTATTTTTAGGTTCAGAAAGTGAAACAAGACTTTTCATACAAAAATGATTATATGAATTAAGGCACAGAGATTTCAGTACATAACATGTTTGAAGAATAATGAACAAATATGGTAACATCAAACAGTAGTTTGATGGACGACAAAGTAGGACTTGCTAAGCAGATCCTACTCTGGTTTTTATAATGGGCCTTATATAAAATATTCCCTTAAAAGGAGACAGCTATTGCTAAAAAAGTTTCAAAACACCTCTGCTTGAAGAATAATGTGCCTTTTGGATCTATGCAAGAGTAGCTTTGCTTTATTTTTATGTGCTTAGATTTTGTTGGTATAAGAGCTGCCTTTTATAGCATGTAATATAAATTTACTCAATGTTCCAGGTAAAAGCAAACTCAGTAAAGCAGGAGTTTGAAAAGCAAGATGAACTAAAGCGATCTGCCATGAGAGCAGTGGCAGCGCTGCTAACCATTCCAGAAGCAGAGAAGAGTCCCCTGATGAGTGAGTTCCAGTCGCAGATCAGTTCTAACCCTGAGCTGGCAGCCATCTTTGAGAGTATCCAGAAAGATTCATCATCCACTAACTTGGAATCAATGGACACTAGTTAGATATTTGTTTAACCTGGGACCATTACATTGACCATATGATGCACTGATTTGACAGGTTAATCATAAGACATGAAAAGAGAAGTATCTAAAAGCTTCAAAATGTTCCACTTTTTTTTTTTCCCTTCGTGGAGACAGTTTGACTTTCTTCCATTGTTGTTTTTGTAGCATTTATTTCAGAAATATGTATTTCCATAATCCAGAGGTTGTAAAACCACTAATGTTTTTAGTGGTTAGGGCAACATTTAAAATGACAACTAAACGTTAGGATTGATGGAGATAGGGTCCAGTATATTTACCCTGTAATGTTTAGGATTAAAATGTTAAAATTTTGTGACCATGAATTTCTTTCTTTTATAAATTTTCTCTTATTTAAAAATCAAAAATTCTGCAAGACAAAAACCATGTTTCTTTTTCTTGTGTAACTTTGTTTCAGCAACATAAATTGATTTTTAGCTGGCAGACGAGAATTACCTGTGTAAGACTTGTTACATTTCAGAGGGGTTGGCGGTTTACGAGAGACAATAGGGTATCATTTTTTAAGTATGGGGATTAACAATATCCCTGTTGCGCACACTAATTTTGCATGAGCAAGTTTGCAAATATGTATTGTCTGTAAAGCAGCATGTGCAGATTATTCATAATACAAAAGTTAAAATAAGTATTATTGTATTAGTGCAATTTTCAGATATTTATTTTTGCACAGAAAACACATATCTGGAGAGAGAGGGGAGTGAACTTTTGAAACTTTGGTTTTCTTCATGCCAGTGTGAATTTGCGGGTGTTTTCAGCAAATCAAGTCAAAACAACAATTTGCCACTTTTTCTATTATAAATTTTCTTAGACATTTAAAATTTGAATATTTAAGTACTCAGTTTTTCTTGGTTACCCATTTGTGTGTGTGCATTTCCCCTTAGAAATTCTTAGTCAGATTTTTCTTTGATTTCCTTTGGACCTCTACATTCCATATCAAACGATTCTAATAACTGTATGCGTGTGAATTTTATTTTTTGGAAAATTCTGAAGCTGGCTATCACAGGTTTGTTAGCTAATAATAGTATTTTCCTTTAGTTGAGTGAGATTTTTTTTCCCCCCCTTTCTTCTAGAGTTAATTTACATATTGTATTTGGTAAGTGTTGACTACTCCTGATGAGAGGATCTGTGCTTGGGGGGAAGCAAAGCTTTGCAGTACCTTATATTGTAGTTAAAATTTTATTTAACATATCCTTCAGTGAGCTCCTTTCACACTGTAGCCTATTCCTTCAAATTTGTGGTGCTCCTGTAACAGTAAGAACTAACTTCTGAAATAAAAGACATCTCCTAATGCTGTGCAAACATAGTTTACATGTATTGAAGGAGGCAGTTGTTGAGTGATGAATTTTAAGCATTCAGATATTTGAAAACTGCACCCTTTATTTTTGAAACTGTGAATTAGAAATATTTTTCCTGCTGTTTGACTTACCTGCTTTAACATGCAAATATGAGGTGATTTTAATTGATAACATACTGTGGTTATTAGATGAACAGCTTAACTTCAAGTATTCAGATGATCGTGCATAAGACTTCATTACCAGTAAGGATTTTGATTAGTATGTGGACATGAAACGTTACATGAAGTTGGCACTGTTTCAGAGTGTGTGGCAGGTGATAATCATACCATAATTTGCAAAAAACTGTAATAGAAATTTATTTCAAGCTGTTAGTATATTATGTACTATGCATTACCGTGGTATAGATGTTGTGGATATATTTTAAGTATTTGGTTTCACGGTTTCACAATAAATTACAATACTATAGGCTCTAGGACCAAATAGGAGACTGACATGCATATGTTGTGTGAATGTCTTAGTTAATTGAAGTTAAATCCAAACTCTTTTCACATATTGGATTTCACCTTCAGTTTTTTTTATCTTCTGAAATGCTTGTAGTTTTTTGTTTTTTGAGTTTTGCAAAATGGCTAATTTTTCTAATATAGGTGAAATTCTAGTCTTTTAACAAAAGAGGTTCTGCTCTTTTCTAGTAGTCGATATGATTTATGTTTATATATATGATATATATTATAATGTATATATTCACATATATAACAAAATTAGTAAAAAAAGAATACTCAAATTTTAAATGCTAAGTCGTGCGGATCAAATTCATACTTCTAGTGGGTGATGTCCTGGTTCTGGAAGGTGTGGGTTCAGTCACAATCTATCACTCATACTGCTTACTGGTCTTTTAATAATTATTTGGAAGTTCTGCTTAGCAGTTCTGCACATGATGGTTCCTCAGGAGAATAAAACAGCTGTTCACTGATGAGGACATTTAAATTGTTTAGATTTAACCAAGTTCTTTTCAAAGACAGTTCAATATGGGTTGTTTTTAGGTTGTTACGTTATGAAACTAAGGCAGAAAGGAAATTTGATATGGCAAAGCCTAACCTAAAAAAAGTCAGTTGCACTGCATGATAATTTTTAAAATGTGGTCATATATTAATTAATGATATCTAAAGCTGCTTAACCATTGGGAATTCTTCACAAATTGGAATATGGAGACTTCAACAAACGTTTGATATTTACATAATTTTTATATAACCATAAATAACCAGGTCATTTTTTTGTTTGTTTTTTCACTTTTGTTGGGTAAATGATAAATAACATGGGCATATCTAACCGGTTTTAAAGGCATATTCTGATACCTTTTATATCTAACTCAGTTTCAGATATGTGAATATGATTATATAGATAGGCATGATTGAAGTTTAATGAAATACACAAGATCCTCAGTCAGAAAATTCAGTTAACTAGTTAATAATCCTTTTAAGATGTATTTAACCACATGACAGAGAAATATAGTAATGTGTGACAGTTTTTTAGAAGTTAAAGTAACATTTTCTGCCAAGGTAAAAAATTCTACCAAAAACTTAAGTTGTAAAAATTAACTGCCAGTCTCTAGATATATTATACTTAGTAAATATTTTTATACTAAAGAGCTTTAAAATTTCAGCAGATGTTGATTCTAGCTCTTAAATCCTAATTTTTAAATTACTGCCACTCCAGACTCGCACATGTTTTTGAAATTTTAATTTATCCTTTGTGAAATGGAAAATGGACAGTAGTAACAACAGTTCGATTTTACTGTTTGGGAAAAGGATATTCTGGTTTTAACGGATTTTTTTTTTCTAGTTAAGTAAAACTCCTAATACCTTTGGCTACAAAATGGAACACATTGGAAATAATCATGTGGCAAGCTACCAAAAGTTCACCATGTGTGGTCGTTTTCTTAAGAAGTATGCACACTGAAATTATTTTCCCTTTATAGTACAGTAAGTTGCTGATTTTCCTATTAATACTAGAAAAATAAGACTTTGTGAACACCTGTAGTTTAGGCAAGAGTTATCAGCAATATGTTTTTGCTGTTTGTAACTTTCAAAGTTAGCTCTTAATTAAAAATGGAATTTGTTTTTCACAAAAATCAACTTTAATTAAAACTAATGGGAGTATTGCAGGTAATTTTACTTTGTTAGACTTCGTAATGTTAATGTGTCAGAATGCTTTTTAGTGGAGAAAATGTGGATACCCTGACCTCTTTGTACTTTTTAGTTCTGATCTTAAATGATTATTAGTGATTATTTTGGCAAATTGAATTGTTTCACCGAAGTCTTAGATGAGAAAAGGCTATCTGAAATTTCTTTCTAAATTAGGTTGTGTTGGAATTAGTGTATTTAACCATTATCAGTAACTTAGTGGTTGATGCACATTGATTTTATTCTAGAATGCTCTCTCACAGGGAAATTCTGAAGAATTGTATTATGGAATTGGTTAATATATGATACCATGATGACCTCATGATTTAATAGCCTGTAATAATCCTGTTACTTTGAAAAGCTGTTTTACTTGTTTCATAGACATTTCATTTTTAATATAAACCCAACTGCTTACATGGGTCAGGGCAGCTAAATATGTGTAATGGTATCTTAACTATAACCCTAATGCAGTATTGTTAAGAAACCAGATGTGTGCTTTGCTTGGAATCCTCATCATCCATGAACTAAATTAGGCATTCCTAAAAGGTCTAGAAATAAACTCCTAGTTTCTTATTCTAGAAATCAGTTTAGACTTTAGTAGAAAAATGCATGTTCTTTTAAGATCAGGATTTCTCAGCCTAGCACTAACATTTTGGACTGAATCATTCTGTGTCATGGGGGCTGCCCTGTGCATTGTAAAATAATAACATCCCTGAGCTCTCCCCGCTTAGATACTTGTAGTACCATCAACAACCCTCAGTTGTGCAACCAAAATTGTCTCCATATATTGCCAAATGTCCCCAGGGGAGTAGGGAAAGAGGGGGAGAGTGCAAAATTGCCCCAGTTGAACCACTATTATAGAGAGCCTTTTCTTGTTAGCTATAACCAACTGAGATTCTGTACACGCAGAAGTTTTCATTCTTGGTGTCAGTTCATCTTTCTAACTAAATTTAAATACACTGTACTGTTTTCAGTCTATTTTCTTCCACCAAATTAATTAGAACTATCATGATGTAGTGAAAATATTTCTATTCTATATTACAACCTCCTCTGATTTAAATGGATGGTCTTTATTAAACCACTTAATATACTGGCTTTTTTTTTTTTCCTGGCTATAAAGTGCTTCCTCATGCTGAAGGAAATAAGAGTATAAAAGGGGCTTCTACTGTACCAGGCAATGTGAGGCAGTGAGTGCTTTGCAATTGATGTACGATATAAAAGGGCAGCTAGTACACTTGGGTTCTTAAAAGGTGGAGTTTCAAAATTACTCATTTATATTCTCAAGAGAACAATTTAGTTCAAGAAAGTAAATACAATGAACAAAGACTTGCTTTCCAGTACAGGTAATTTCCTGTTTAGCTGTAATATTTAAAGACATGCCGAATAGTGATTTTGGGGGAGTATAATTTCAAAATTATATATTTGAACTTTAAACCTGACTAGCACATTTTTGCTATTTTTCTAGGATTAGTTGATGTTTGCAGACAAAAAAATCTTTGTGAATAAAAACTGGTTGGTGGGAGGCAAGTGGCAGAAAAACTATCACAAATCAGGTTGCTTATTCTTTGAAACACAATCATTGAGTGAGTCTTTCAAATTTCTGAACCATTTTAGTCCCTTTTAGCAGAACTGGCATAAACAAATATAAAACTGAATTTCCTTTTACATGATTTTTTTGAAGTATTCATGAGGCTGATTGGTCAACAGTTTTAGTAAGTTCAGAATGCTCATTTTGGAAACCTTGAAAATTCAGTCTTTAAAACCTACATTTAAAAGATGTAGAAATTTGTTTCAGTATCAGTTGCATTCGCAGAGGAACATGTGTGTACCCAGAGGAGGTGGCCCACTGCTGGTCTGTACTGCTATATCCCCTGCTTACAGTGTTCAAGATTTATGTAAAAGTTACTATCATGCCTTCATCCTTCTAAGTGGATCAAAGTTATTTACCTTTCCCCTCCTTTGCCTTGCTACCAATACTCTTTAGTACTATGTGCTTGCCACTGGAGACAGTACGGGGAAAACACGCATATGTGTACCATCTATGGCACGGGTTCCTGGTCTCGGCTTGAGGACAAACCCTAGCCAGGGAAGTCATGGACTCCATGTAATGAGAGCAGGATTAGCAAAAGCAGAGAGACAGCGGTCATGGTGTTTCAGAAGCTGAATATGGCTTAGGGTGGAATGGGAGAGGTCAGGATGGGCAGATGTTATAGAGGGCTTTGTAAACATTGTGGATTTAATTTCAGGGGTGAGGTGATGGCAAACCTAGAAATACTTAGGTGCACTTTAAAGAATGGATTGGAAGGAACGTAAGACATTTGTTGATGAATTAGGACATTAATAAACTGTATGAAAGGGAATGTTGTGCTGAACCTGTATAAGTTTAGAGGGGCACTCAGGGTGTTTGAAATGAAATTGACAGTACAACAGTTGATTGGTTGCTGGGAATAAGCACAGTTATATTATGCTGCAATACAAACAGTCCCCAAAATGGGTGGTTTAGAATACGTTATCATTCTGCATAATATTGTGGTTAGCACCTCACAGGGACCCTGGATAACCAAGCTGCCCCTGGGAATGTGAGTTGCTGTGGCAGAGGCGAAGAGAGTCATTTCTGTCAGCTAGGGCTTTCCCGTGGGCAAGAAGTCGTAAGGTCATGCCTAACAGTTAAATACTTGTTCATGAGGCCTTGGTGAGAATAGTCAGCTCTGTTGAGGGCCCTTTTTTGACAGGCAAAATGTGGGCAGAAGAGTTAGGTCGTGGTAAACAACTCACAGACGTTCCTACCTATTCTTACAAGATTTTTCAATCACCCCGCCACTGAGTTGCTTCTAAGCGTTTCCTGCACTCAATGGGTCCTCTCCATCTTTTCCATATCTTCTACAACCATCTTCACACCTTCCAGAGTGACAGATTTTGTTACCAGCTGTGGCTCCCAGGCCCATAGGAAATGGATCATCTACCTCAAGCATTTTTTTTGTTTATCTTCACATTTCAAGTTGTATACAAAAACAGCAGTCTCCTACAAGTGCCAGCAATTTTTATGTTTTCTGAAGTGTAATTATGTAGGTACCATTCAATGTTGTCTTTGGTTTTGATCAAACTTTGTCTCTGCTACCGCTCTCAAGGCTACAAGCTTAGATATTCTCATCCAGAGCTGTTTGAACTTAAACTCTGTCTTACTCTAACTGCAATCTCCTGTTCATCAGGGTCTGCCTTCACTTGCTCTAAATTGACTTTTGACCTCAGAGTCCTGTGATCTATATTTCCCACCATTTTCTGTTTCTTTTATCCTTTGTCTTTACCTAATCTGGATCTCCTGGGTTTTGTAAATGATTTATTCATGAAATACTTGTCCTTTTATTGCATCTAGGGATGCCCCCTCCCCCATTCCTTAAATCTTTAAGTATTACACTTAACCCTGTCTCCATACCCCATGGATTACCATTAACATCATTTTGTCAATAAAATTAAGGCCATTTTCTAGTCCTTCCACCTAAGAATCTCACATCCATTCCTATCTTTACATCCTCATCTCAGAGGTTGAGTTGGTTGTCCTTTGCTCAAGTCCAACCTTTCTCCCAGAGCCTGCCTTCCTCCAGCCTGTCCCAGAAGAAAGTGAAAGTTGCTCAGTTGTGTCCGACTGTTTGCTACCCCATGGAATATACAATCCATGGAATTCTCCAGGCCAGAATACTGGAGTGGGTAGCCTTTCCCTTCTCCAGGTGATCTTCCCAACCCAGGGATGAAACCCAGGTCTCCCGCGTTGCAGGCGGATTCTTTGCCAGCTGAGCCCCAAGGGAAGCCCCCAGCCTGTCCGAGTCTTCGGTTAAATCAGTCCTCCTCCTCTTCCCTTTATCTTCAGTACCACTAACACTAGTTCCATCTGCTGGACCCTCAGAAATACCCTGAAATCTCATCTAAAAAGACTTAAATGTTTTTTTATTGTATCTTCTACAAGATACCATCTCTGTAGAGAACTAGGTATGCTTTCCTGATTTTTTGTGTTTTCACTTTAATCTGGCTCTCATCCCTCTATAGGTGATGATTACAAACCAATTACAGTGAAGTCTTAGATGCCAAAATGGTCTTCAGTCTTTTTTCTTACCTGAACTCAGATTGGTACCAGCATTGTTGATCACTCCCTCCATGAGACTGACTACCTGTTGCCTTGACTTCTAGGATGTTACTGTGTTCTGGGGGCTTCCTAATACCTATGAGGCCACTGTATCTTAGTTTTGCTAAAATATTATTCACTAGGCCCTTCAGTTCACGTCTTCTCATTATATATAATCCTGCCTGGATCATCTCATCCATTTCTCATGGTTTACATGTTGATTACTAAATCTGTAAACCTTAGTCCTGTATTTCAGACTTATATCAAATCACTTACTGGACACCCCATAAAGGTATCTCAAACACAGGATAGCTAAACCTGAACTCAGCATCTTCCCCTGGTTTTTCCCAGTTTTTCTGTCTTTGCTGTTGGGAACCCATTTATCCAACCACTCAAGCTGGAAATCTTAACACAAGTTTGGAGGCAAAAAGTGGTAAATAACAAAGAATATAAAAATGCCTGCTGCCAGACATCTGGCTTCTGTCTTTTAATCTTGGCTCAATAGTAGCTATTTGACTTCGGTAAATTACTTAGCCTCAGTTTCTTCATCTAAAAGTAGCTACCTTATTGGTTTAAATAGGAATACTTGTAAAGCACTTAAAACTGCCTGGTACCTAGTGTGGTATATAATTGTTAACTCTTACTAACTTCTGCTAATTTTATTTGCTAAATATTTCTCAGGTCATCCATCCCCAGTACTGTGTGTTCAAGACCTCATTTCTTCATCTGTTGATTGGATGACTGCAGATGTTTCTTAATTGGTATTTCGGTTCACTCAGGAAACTAATTTCTTAAGTACTTAGCTAGGTCCTGCCAGGCCTGCAAAGGCAGGTGAGAGACCATATCTGACATAAAGAAGTGCTGGTTACCAGGAGAAAACTGGCGTCATAAACAAAACACCACAGAATTCTACTATATAAGAATTATATTCAGGGGACAGAGTGGGTAACAATGGAGGATGCGATCCATTCTACATGGGGCGGAAAAGGTTCTTGGAAGAGATGAAATGTCTTGAGGTAAGAAATAGCAACCCACTCCAGTGTTCTTACCTCGAGAATCCCAAGGATGGGGTCGCACAGAGTCAGACACGACTGAAGTGACTTAGCAGCAAGAGGTATTTTACCTTGGAAGAGTTGTTTTCAAGTGAGTGTGCATCACAGTTAACCACGAGGGCTTGTTAGAATGGATCGCTGGGCCCTCCAGAGGGTCTGGTTCCATAGGTTGGAGTGGGGCACAATAATTTGCTTTTTTTTTTTTTTTGTCCTTTACGTTGACAGTCCTGATGCCTTTCCAGACCACACTTTGGGACCCGCTGCCTTAGGATACCCAGAGAGCATTCATTCCCAAGGCCGCTCAGCTGCCAAGACCATGGTCTTGACCATTCATAGTCTTGTGCTATATCCTTCAATGACTCCTTTTTACCTATAAGGGCAAGTAAAAGTTCTAGACCTGGCTACTGTCAGCCTCTTTAGCCTCAGCATCTGTCACACCTAGGAGTCACCTTTATCCTCAGGCAAGGGTGAAATATTTCTCTCAGCCACCATGCTGCTCTTAACCTTTATACCTTTGTTCAAGCTATACCTTTTGCCTGGATATCTTGCTTTTTCATTTTATGTGTTGTTCAGTCATGAAGTTATGTCCAGCTCTGCAATCCCATGGACGGTAGCCTGCCAGGCCTCTCTGTCCATGGGATTTCCTAGGCAAGAATACTGGAGTGGGTTGCCATTTCCTTCTCCAGGGATTCTTCCCAGACCAGGGATTGAACCTGTGTCTCCTGCATTAGCAGGTGAATTCTTTACCACTGAGCCACCAGGGAAGCCTTTCCTTTACGTAGTCGGCTGCTGTCCTGTAGGCTGAGTCAAGGACTGCAGAAGCCTCCCATGATGCCAGTTGTCAAGGACATAATCAAGGGGCCAACTCCCAACTTTAGAGCCTGTTCCCCCTTTTGTGCATGTAATATAGTTCAATTTCTTTAGAAAGCACCTCTCTTCTAACATTATGCAAACATTGCTGAGTGGGGGAGGATGGTTGGGAAGAGCTGAGGGGGCTAATTGTTCACAGACAGCCCTTTATGTAAAACAGTACCGCCAACAACCTTGTCCCTCTCTGTACCCAATGTCTCACAGGTTCGAGTCCTTTCTGAAGCTTGACTGGACGGAAAGGATCCCTGCTTTTCTGGTTTGTAACTTCTCTAATGCCTCCTTGCTTCTTATCTTCTAGGAATTTGTCAGAATTTTTGAGCTACATGGGCCTTCCCTTCTGCTCTATATATTATTTTGGATTTATTTCCATTCACAGATGTTTACTGTCATTTCAGTAGAATTTGGAGACAATAAATAGCACATTAAGTTGGTCTGCCATCTTGGAGCTTCTGTTTTTTTTCTTTAAGTCTTCTCTAATATTTTAATGAGAAACATTATAAAATAGATGTTAAAGAGTTTAGGCTCTAAACTTGGGTTCACATCTGACCATACCATCCCTTAGTTGTGGCACTTTGGGTAACTTGTTAATATCTTTGTTCTCCCATCTGTAAAATGGATATGTACTAGCTGCAAAGAATTGTTAAGAAGGTTAACATATATAAAGAAGATGAAACACAGTAAGCAACAAATGTATATGGGAAAATATGTTAAATCATGAATGACTGACTATAGGAGCTTAATAGTCCACTCTGATTTTTCTTATGCTGTTTTTGATGATTAATTGGGCTTTTTGTAAAGAGGGAGAGGGATGTTATAAAACGTAAATTGAGAGAAACTTTTTAGTCACTCTTGAAAATATTAGGATGCCTCAGTATTAGAAACTGTCAGCATAAACTAATGTTATTTTTTGGCTGCACTGGGTCTCTCTAGTTGTGGTGCGTGAGCTGCTCATGGCAGGCTGCTTTAGTTGCAGTGTGCAGAGCGTGAGCTCTAGAGCACGTGGGCTCCGTTGCCCTGTGGCATGTGGAATCTCAGTTTCCCAACCAGGGATTATACCCACGTCTCCTGCACCTTGGCCACCCGATGTGAAGAACTGACTCATTTATAAAAAGACCCTGATGCTGGGAAAGATTGAGGGCAGGAGGAGACAGGGACGACAGAGGATGAGATGGTTGGATGGCATCACCAACTCAATGGACATGAGTGTGAGTAAACTCCGGGAGCTGGTGATGGACAGGGAGGCCTGGTGTGCTGCAGTCCATGGTGTTGCAGAGTCGGACGCAACTGAGCTGCATTGGAAGGCAGATTCTTAACCACCAAGCCACCAGGGGAGTCCCTAAACTATTACATTATGTGTGCTCAGTTGTGTCTGATTCTTTGTGACCCCAAGGACTATAGCCCACCAGGCCCTTCTGTCCATGGGATTTCCCAGGCAAGAATACTGGAGTGGGTTGCTATTTCCTACTCCAGGGGATCTTCCTGATTGGGATTGAACCCATGTCTCCTGCATTGTCAACAGATTCTTTACCACTGTGCCACCTGGGCTTCCTAAACTTAAACTGAAGACTGGTTAGCAAAAGCCAATAAATAGTATCCTAAATGGTGAAACATTAAGCTAATTTGATTTAAAGTCAGTGCCGGACTGCCAACATTATTGTATATTTGGAGATTAAAAAAAAAACAAAGATAAGGATATGAATTAGATACAGGAGGACAGTCCAAGATGCCAACACAGGAAGATCGTGGGCTCAGCTCTTCCCACTGACCTCCCAAGTCTGCAGCTACATATGGAACCATTTCCTCTGAAAGACACCTGAAAACTAGCGGAACAGCTCCTTCACGTGGCAAATGAGAAAAGGGCCACACTAAGATGGGTAGGCGAGGCTGAGACATGGTTTCACCATCAATCCATCCTAGGAAACAAACCTCCCTGAGGCATCCCACATCAGGCACCCCAACTTTGGAGACCTGTGCCTGTTACAAGCCTCCCCAATGCCTGGTTTTGAAAACCAGTGCGGCTTCAGGAGACACAAAGGGCTGTTGTGCACATGATCACTCACCCCAGGGCCCAGCGAAAAAGCAGTTGTTCGAGAGTGCCCAGGCTTTATGTGATGGAGAATTGCCAGCTAATCTTGCAGCAACCACCAGAGAGGCAGGGCCCTGCAGGGACACTTTATAGGGACAAAGGCCCTCGCAGGTGCCAATTCTTTTTCCTCAGTGGGTGCTATCCTCACCTCTTCTGTCTGGCCCACTCCGTGACACCAGTATCTCCCAGAAGGGAGCCTTTACACACATCTGATGCCCCAGTTTTCTGTGGCTGGAACTCAAAGGACACTCTGATCACTTGACTATAGAGGCCGGGGGCAGGGCTTGCATTCCTGATTCCCACGGGACTGTGACAGTCAGAGACAGTTCTTGGCAGACGACCATCCCCGGGACACTCAGACTGAAGAACACCCTGTCTTTCTGAGAAAGAGGCCAAAGAGGCAGGCTTCTAGGCTAACACTCTTAGAGGCCACGGAGGTGCTCTTGGGCAACAGAGGCTGATAGACCCAACCTTTTTGCTCTTGGCCTTGCTTCAGCTCCTGGAGAGCAGCTTCGGCCCTTATCTGGTGCCCTCCTTTGTGCAGCTGCTGCCAGGGGAGATTTCTGTGTGGCCTGGCTCTGGTGGCCAGCAGGGCTTACGCTCATAGGTCTCACAGGAGTGTAACCAACAGTTCTGTAAAACCTACCAAAAGGCAAAGAATCCAGGATCTCAGTCTTTCTGTGCAAGAGGCCCATCATGATCGCAGCCTTAGGGGCAGGCTTCTGGTTAGACGCACGCACATCAAAGGGCTGAAAGTAAACCTTTGCGGAGACCTGGGAAGGTGAGCACTATCTTTGTATTCTCCCTCTGCCCAGCTCCAGAGCAGAAGTACCTCCAGGAAGGGAGCTCTTACGCATGTCTGATGTCCTGGATTTTATGGCAGGTGTGGCTGGTGTGCTTGCCCAGGAGCCAGACTTTGAACACACGAATCTGGTGGACAAAGGGGCTTATATTCCTGGGTCTCCTGGGACTGTTCAATCAGAGAGAGAGAGTGCTCAGCAGAGCATTGCACGGATGGCGGACTGAAACATAGCCCTAGTGCTTCTGTGAAGAAGCCTGTTTGCTCGTCCTAGAATTTTGGCCTAAGAGGCAGGCTTCAGGTTTGACACACATCGAGGAGGTCTACAGAGATGCTTTCAGGAAACTTAGGGTAGGGGATGCCACCTTTGCACTCTCCCTCTGCCTTGCTACAGGTGACCAGTATCTCTCAGAAAGAAGCGTATCTACTCACCTGGGGCTCCAGCCCAGGGCACACCTCTGAATCACCTGGCTTTGTGGCCAGGAGGGCTCCATTTATGGTTCCACAGGATTGTGTTTATTTGCACGCTTTAAAGCTGCAGCCCGAATGTCTGGCTCCAATTAGTGTACATCTAGGTGCTGAGCCAGAACTCCACCCTTTTAGCCCATCCACAGTACGTGGGAGTGATTAAAAATAAACTGTTCGGACACTCACAAAGATTCTAGAGACAACCAAGAGCCAAGGCAAGATTGAATGACAAGTTCATCTAATACACTTGACCACTCCTTCAGGACTGGGAGAGAGAACTGCTTCATCTGATACACAGAAATCAACACAGAGACTCAAGAAAAATGAAGACGTGAAAGAATATGTTCTAAATAACAAAAACATCAGGGAAAATTTATGAAACATATTTGATGAACAGTTCAAAGAAATGGTCATGAGAATGCTCACTGAACTTGAGAGAAAAATGGATGAACACAGAAATTCAACAAAAGTATCAAGTCATAGAGCTGAAGAATGCAATAAATACTGAAAAATATGTTAGAGGGATTCAATACAGGCTAGCTGAAGCAGAAGAAGGGATTAGTCAACTTGAAAACACAGCATGGAGCTCACCTAATCAGAGCAGCAAAAGTAAGAATAAAGTGAAGATAGCTTAAGAAAGTTATGGGACAACATCAAGTAGACCAATGAATTATATTATACAGGGACCCAGAATGAGAAGAGAGAGAAGCACAGATGACTTATTCGAAAAAATAATGACTGAAAGCTTCCCTGACTTGGGGAAGGATACAGACATCTAGATCAAAGGAGCCCAGAAAGTTCCAAATAAGAATCCAAAGAAACCCACATCGAGACACATTGTAATTAAAATGTCAAAAGTTAAAGACAAGGAGAATATATTAAACTTAAAAGGAAAAACAATTTGTTACATAGAAGGAACCCTTCACAACAGTTAGCATATTTTTCACCAGAAAATTTGCAGGCCAGAAGGGATTGACATGATATATTCAAAATGTTTAAAGACAACCTTATAGGCAGCCCCACAAAGCTATAATTCAGAAGTGGAGAGTTTTTTTCAGACAAAGCAAAGGAATTCACCACTAAACCAACCTTATCATAAACGTTAAAAGGGACTTTATGCTGAAAAGAAGAGCACGACTAATTATTGGCAGGAAAATACATGAGAGTAAATTTCACTGATAAAAGTAAATATATAATAAAATTAGTGGATGAATCACTTATAAAGCTAGTATGAAGTTTGACAGACAAAAGTAGTAAAATAACTGATTACAAAATCAGGGAATACACAAGATGATAGTATAACACTGAAAGCAAAATGTGGAGGGGGAGCAAAAATTTTGAGCTTTAGAATGCATTCAAACTTATCAACTTAGGTAAGACTTTTTCTTAGAAAGAAAAGACAAAGACTTTCAAATACAGGTTATATGTAAGCTTCATGGTAATCACAAAGTGAAAACCTATGGCAGATGTACAAAAGAGAAAGAAAGGAATTTAAGTTTACCCCTGAAGAAAGTCATCAAACTATTATACAAAGAAATAGAGTGGAAGAACAAAGGAACAGAGAGAAATAACAAAACACCCAGAAAACAGTTAACAAAATGGGAATAAGCACATGCCACAAATATTTAAATATAAATGAACTAAATTCTTCCATCAAAAGATAAAGCAGGAACTTCCCAAGTGGTTCAGTGACTGAGACTCCACACTCTCAATGTAAGGAGCCTAGGTTTGATCCCTGGTCAGGGAACTAGATCCCACATGCTGCAACTAAAACTCAGCGCAGCCAAATAAATAAAAATATTAAAAAGATAAAGCAGTTGAATGGATTTTTTAAAACGTGTCTACATGCTGCCAGTAGACTCACTTCAGATATAAGGACATACACAGACTGAAAGTGAAGGGTTGGAAAAAGATATTCAATGCCAATGAAAACGGAAAGAAAGCTGAGGTTAGGGTTGTTTATATCAGACAAAATAGACTTTAAAACAGAGACTCTAATAAGGGCAAAGAAGGGCATGACAATGATAAAGCATCAATTCAACAAGAGGATATAAATTTGGAATATTTATGTGCCCAACCTAGGAGCACCTAAATATATATAGTAAATATTAACAGGCCTAAAGAGATAAAAAGACAATACAGTAATAGTAGGGGACCTTAATATTCCATTTATATCAATGGATATATCATCCAGATACATCAAAAGAAACATAAACCTGAAATTACATGTTAGACCAGATGAACTTGACATACCTAGAACATTCTATCCCAAAGCAGCACAATAGACATTTTTCTCAAGTGCATGTGGAACGTTTTCCAAGATAGATCATATGTTAGGTCCCTGGTAGCTCAGACTTTATAAAGCATCTGCCCACAGTATGGGAGACCCGGGTTCAATCCCTCGGTTGGGAAGGTCTCCTGGAGAAGGAAATGGCAACCCACTCCAGTGTTCTTGCCAGGAAAGAGCCATGGACAGAGGAGCCTGATAGGCTACAGTCCATGGGGTTGCAAAGAGTTGGACACAACTGAGCGACTTCACTTTCACTTTAGGCCACAAAAAAATCTAAATAAATTTAAGAAGATTGAAATAATATCAGACATCTTTTTCAACCACAATAGTATTAAACTAGAAATTATACAAAGAAAACAAGAAAATTAACAAATAAATAGGGATTAAACTGTACACTCCAGAATAACCAATGGGTCAAAGAAGAAATAAGAAATTTTTAAAAAAATATTTTAA
The DNA here is from genome assembly GCF_019320065.1 of Cervus canadensis. Lineage (NCBI taxonomy): Eukaryota > Metazoa > Chordata > Mammalia > Artiodactyla > Cervidae > Cervus > Cervus canadensis. The sequence continues at coordinate 10,877,766 of NC_057410.1, forward strand.
GGCAAATGAAAATGGAACTAAAACATACCAAAACTTATGGGATACAGCAAAAGCAGTTCTAAGAAGTAAGTTTGTAGCAATAAATATCTACCTCAAAAAACAAGTTTCAAACAACTTAGCTTAACACCTCAAAAAACTAGAAAAAGAACAAATGAAGCCCAAAGTTAGAAGGAAGGAAATAAAGATTAGAACAGAATTAAATGAAATAGAGACTAAAAAGACAATGGAAAGGGTCAAAGAAACTAAGAACTGTTTCTTTAAAAATAGAAAAATAAATTGACAAACTTTTAGCTAGATTAGCCAAGAAAAAAATAACTCAAAATCAGAAGGAAAGAGATTTTATAGTGGATAACACAGAAATACAAAGGATCATAGGAGACTAAGCAATTATATCCCAATAAATTGGACAACTGAGGAGAGAGATAAATTCCTAGAAACATACAATGTCTAATGACTGAATTATAATGAAATAAGAAATGTGAATGAACTGAGAGTAAGGAGATTGAGTCAGTTATCAAAAACCTACCAACAAACACAAGTCCAGGACCAGATAGCTTCCCTGGTAAATTCTGTAAATTCTAGCAAACATTGAAAGAATTAACACAAATTCTTCTCAGACTGTTCCAAAAAAAAAAAAGAGAACTCTTCCAAACTTACTTTATGAGGCCAGCAATACCCTGAATTTAGAACCAGACAAGGATACCACAAGAAAATTATATGCCAATATCCCTGATGAACATAGATTTTTTAAAACTTTCAGAAAAAAAATTAGCAAAGCAAATCAACAGTATATTAAAAGAGTCATACACCACGATCACTTGGGCTTTATCTGAGGAATACAAGGATAGTTCTACATCAACAAATAAGTAAATGTGAAATGCACATTAACAAATTGAAAGATAAAAGTCACATGATCATCTCAATAGATGCAGAAAAAATAACAAAATTCAACATCCATTTATGATTAAGAAAAAAACTCAACAAAGCAAGTATAGAGGGACTGTACCTCAACATAATAAAGGCCATATATGACAAGCCCATAGAGCTAACATCATATTCAACAGTGAAAAGCTGAAATCTCCAAGATCAGGACCAAGACAAGAATCAGGACCAAGACAATCACTACTTTTACTCAACATAGTATTGGAATTCCTAGTCACAAAAATTAGGCGCAAAAAATGAAAGACATCCAACCTAGAAAGGAAAAAGTAAAACTACCCTATATGCAGATGACGGGCTTCCCTGATAGATTGGCTGGTAAAGAATCCGCCTGTAATGCAGAAGACCCCAGTTTGATTCCTGGGTTGGGACGATCCCCTGGAGAAGGGATAGGCTACCCACTCCAGTATTCTTGGGCTTCCCTGGTGGCTCAGATGGTAAATAATCTACCTGCAATGCAGGGGAGACCTGGGTTCAATCCTTGGTTTGGGAATATCCCCTGGAGATGGGAAAGGCTACCCACTCCAGTATTCTGGTCTGGAGAATCCCCATGGACAGAGGAGCCTGGCGGACTACAGTCCATCGGGTCACAAAGAGTTGGACATGACTAAATGACTAAGCACAGCAGGGCAGCATAAGCAGATGACATGGTATTGTATGTAGATACCCTAAAAACTCCGCCAAAAAACTGTTAGAATTCAGTAAAGTTGCAGAATATAAAATCCAATACTTGTTATATTTCTATATGCTAATAATAAACAATCAGGAGATGAAATTAAGAAAATAATCATTTACAGTCGCATCAGAACAACAAAATACCTAAGAACAAATGAAATCAAGGAGGTGCAAGGAGGTGTATGTTGAAAAATACAAGGCATTAATGAAAGAAATTGAGGAAGACACAAATAAATGCAAAAATATTTTATGCTCATGGATTGGAAGAATATTGTTAAAATGTCCATACTACCCAAACTATAGATTTAATTCTAATGGTATTTTTATAAAAATAGAACAAATAATCCTAAAATATGTCTGGAATCATAGAAAACTCTGAATAGCCAAAGCAATCTTCAGAAAGAAGAATAAAACTGGAGGCATCATGCTCCCTGATTTCAAACTGCATTAGAAACCTGTGATGTTTAAAGGAGTACGTCAAGGAAAGGAGTACATCAAGGCTGTATATTGTCACCCTGCTTATTTAACTTATATGGAGAATGAAAGTGAAAGTTGCTCAGTCATGTTTGACTCTCTGCGACCCCATGGACAATCAGTCCATGGAATTCTCTAGGCCAGATACTGGAGTAGGTAGCCTTTCCCTTCTCTGCGGGATCTTCCCAACCGAGGGATTGAACCCAGGTCTCCTGCATTGCAGGTGGATTCTTTACCAACTGAGCCACAAGGTAAGCCCTATGTAGAGAGTACATTGTGTGAAACACTTGGCTGGATGAAGCACAAGCTGGAATCAAGATTGCTTAGAGAAATATCAATAACCTCAGATATGCAGATGACACTACCCTTATGGCAGAAAGTGAAGAAGAACTAAAGAGCCTCTTAATGAAGGTGAAAGAGGAGAGTGAAAGAGCTGGGTTAAAACTTAACATTCAAAAAACTAAGATAATGGCATCCGATCCCATCACTTCATGTCAAATAGATAGGCAAATAATGGAAATAGTGACAGACTTTATTTTCTTGGGCTCCAAAATCACTGCAGATGGTGACTGCAGCCATGAAATGAAAAGACGCGTGCTCCTTGAAAGAAAAGCTATGACAAACCTAGATGGTGTATTAAAAAGCAGAGACATTACTTTGCTGACAGAGGTCCAGATAGTCAAAACTATAGTTTTTCCAGTAGTCATGTATGGATGTGAGTTGGACCATAAAGAAGGCTGAGAGCTGAAGAATTGATGCTTTTGAACTGTGTTGTTGGAGAAGACTCTTGAGAGTCCCTTGGATTGTAAGGAGATCAAACCAATCAATCCGAAAGGAAATCAATCCTGAATATTCACTGGAAGGACTGATGCTGAAGCTGAAGCTCCAATACTTTGGCCACCTAATGAGAAGAACTGACTCATTGGAAAAGAGCCTGATGCTGGGAAAGACTGAAGGCAGGAGGAAAAGGGGACGACAGATGACAAGATAGTTGGATGGCATCACTGTCTCAATGGACATGAGTTTGAGCAAGCTCCAGGAGATGGTGAAGGACAGGAAAGCCTAGTGTGCTGCAGTCCATGGGTTCGCAAAGAGTTGGGCACATCTGAGCACCTCAACAACAACAACAACATAATATTTAAAACTGTAAGGTATTGATATAAAAGCAGACACATAGATCTTGGAACAGAAGAGAGAACCCAGATATAAACCCCAACATATATGTCAAATAATTTATGGCAAAGTGGCCAAGAATATATAATGGAGAAAGGACAGTCTCTTCAATAAATGATGTTGGGGAAATTAGACAGCCACATGCAAAAGAACTGGACATGGAACAACAGACTGGTTCCAAATAGGAAAAGGAGTACGTCAAGGCTGTATATTGTCACCCTGCTTATTTAACTTATATGCAGAGTACATCATGAGAAACGCTGGGCTGGAAGAAGCACAAGCTGGAATCAAGATTGCTGGGAGAAATATCAATAACTGCAGATATGCAGATGACACCACCCTTATGGCAGAAAGTGAGGAAGAACTAAAGAGCCTCTTGATGAAAGTGCAAGAGGAGAGTGAAAAAGTTGGCCTAAAGCTCAACATTCAGAAAACTAAGATCATGGCATCTGGTCCCATCACTTCATGGCAAATAGATGGGGAAACAGTGGACACAGTGGCAGACTTTATTTTTCTGGGCTCCAAAATCACTGCAGATGGTGATTGCAGCCATGAAATTAAAAGACACTTACTGCTTGGAAGGAAAGTTATGACCAACCTGGATAGCATATTAAAAAGCAGAGACATTACTTGGCCAACAAAGGTCCGTCTAGTCAAGGCTATGGTTTTTCCAGTAGTCGTGTATGGATGTGAGAGTTGGACTGTAAAGAAAGCTGAGTACCAAAGAATTGATGCTTTTGAACTGTGGTGTTGGAGAAGACTCTTGAGAGTCGCTTGGACTGCGAGAAGATCCAACCAGTTCATCCTAAAGGAGATCAGTCCTGGGTGTTCATTGGAAGGACTGATGCTGAAGCTGAGACTCCAATATTTTGGCCACCTGATGTGAAGAGCTGACTCATTGGAAAAGACCCTGATGCTGGGAAAGATTGAGGGCAGGAGGAGGAGGGGACAACAGAGGATGAGATGGTTGGATGGCATCACCGACTCAATGGACATGGGTTTGGGTGGACTCTGGGAGTTGGTGATGGACAGGGAGGCCTGGCGTGCTGTGGTTCATGGGGTCGCAAAGAGTCAGACACAACTGAGTGACTAAATTGAACTGATGCAAAAGAATCAAACTGGACCACTGTTTTATACTGTACACAAAATTAACTCAAAATGGATTAAAGTTTTGATGTAAGACCTGAAATTATAAAACTCCTAAAACAAAACATAGGCAGTAAGCTCTTTGATATAGGTCTTCATGATGATTTTTTGAGCCTAAAATATGCAAAGGAAAGGCAACAAAAGAAAAAACAACTTTGAACAAGTGGCACCACATCAAATGAAAAACCTTCACAGCCAAGAATCCATCAACAAAATGAGAAGATAGCCAATAGGATGGGAGGAAATATTTGTAAATCCTATTTCTGACAAGGGGTTAATATCCAAAATGTATAAAGAATTCATAAATCAATAGTAAAAAATATGCCAAAGAATTAAAAAATAGGCAGAAGATGTGAATAGACATTTTCTTCATAGAAGATATACAGATGGACTATAGGCAAATGAAAAGATGTTCAGCATCACTAATCGTCAGGGAAATGCAAATCAAAACTACAATGAGATATCACCTGTTAGAATGGCTATTATCAAAAAGTTAAAAAATAACAAGTATTGACAAGGATATAGAGAAAAGGAAACCCCTGTGCACTGTTGGTAGGAATGTAGATTGCTATAGCCACTATGGAAAGCCGTATGGAGTTTTCTCAAAAAATTAAAATTTGAACTACCGTATGATCCAGCAATACTATTTCTGGGTATTTATCAGAAGAAAATGAAAACACTAAGCAAAATATATTGAATTCCATGTTGAATGCAGCATTACAGCAGGCAAGATAGGGGAACAATTTAAGTGTCCATTGATGGATGAATGTAAAAGAAATTTTGAAATACACACATAGAAATATTATTCACCCATTAAAAGAATAACATATTGCCATTTGCAACAACATGGACAGACCCCAAGGGCATTATGAGAACTGCAATAGTAAAACTGAGAGAAACAAATTCTGTGTACAGTCTCATATGTGAAATCTAAAGTTAGGTAAACCAGGCACATAGATACAGAAAACAGCTTCACGGTTGCCAGAGGCTGAGGAGTGGGAGAGATGGCTTAACTGTGGTTTGGTCAGTTACTTCTAAACGAGATGTCCTTTTCTTTCCTTTTTGGTTTGTTTTCATCACTTTAAAATGTCCCCTTGATAAGTATAAGATATTCAGCCTTAACTCCTCATCAGTGACCATCTCTAGGATTTGAATCAGGATCAGTATGGGTCAGATGACCTCTGAAGTTTCCCTGTTACTTTTTGAACTCCTTCCTTCCTATGCTCCGTCTGCCTGCCAGCACTAAACAGTCTGCTCTGCCTCACCAGGGAACCATACTTCAGGCGAGCTATGTAACCAGGTGGTTATTGCACTGTTATCCATCACTCAAAGAAAATTATCTACCCATTCTTTATCCGGAACTTTATTTCTTTTGCAAATTACCTTAATTATCTTTTAAACTTATTAATGTGCATTTTTACTAATGAGTCACTGCTTAATGAAACATTCTATTTTTGATCTGAAAATGGTGATGATGGACTCTAGGTTCTAGGAGTCATGATTGTACTGTTGCTGACCCTACTACACCCTGAGGGTGAGAAGTTGGGAACTGGATCTCTGGAGCATAATATTCTCAAGCACATTATTCTCAAGTCTGAATGGCACAGGCCATCCTCAGATTTATAACAGATACCTTGTTTCTCTAAGCTATAAACCTGCTTAATAGTTAAGATTTGAAAACGCCTTTAAAATTGGGTTTGGGGAAAGAATTGTGACATCCTTGGCAGTTAACTCAGTTTTAACAGACTTAAAATATACTTTACAATGGTAATGACACATATTGCAAAAAAAAAAATCCAAACAACAGAGACTTAAGGAAAATAAAAGTCTCCTGTAGTCAGGACTGGATAAATGGATGCAATAAAAAGTCAGCTATGCCTGTGTTGCCTATTATTATTTTTGAGTCTTCAAAATAATAATGTTTGTCCATTTGTTTTTGATGAACTACTTTGATATAGGTGTGGCAAAACTGCCTGGTGTGTCAGCATTTTATTTTCATGACTGCAATAATAGCTTTAGGTATAGGAATATGAGAATAATAATTCTAATTATGAAGGAAATGAAGTAATCAGTGGGGGTAGAAAAGGAGTTTTCTCTAGAAGTAAACATTGGAAATAGTTTATGTCACTCAATGTGATATTAACTCTTGGAATTAGTATGTTTAACATGGTAATGAAAATGGAGAAAGAGCATTATTTAATATGTGATATTTAAAAGTTAAGTATTTTCTACATAAAGGAATTCTAGAATATGATAGTCCTATGACATCAGTATAATGTTTCAAAATCTAAGGAATCGTAAGGCTGTTTCAGAATGCTTGTAGACTTCTTAAAGTTCTTTTATAGATCTCTATACAAGATGCAAATACCAGACCATCTGACCTGTCTCTTGAGAAACCTGTATGCAGGTCAGGAACCAACAGTTAGAACTGGACATGAACAACAGACTGGTTCCAAATAGGAAAAGGAGTACATCAAGGCTGTATATTGTCACCCTGCTTATTTAACTTCTATGCAGAGTACATCATGAGAAACGCTGGGCTGGAAGAAGCACAAGTTGGAATCAAGATTGCCGGGAGAAATATCAATAACTGCAGATATGCAGACGACACCACCCTTATGGCAGAAAGTGAAGGAAAACTAAAGAGCCTCTTGATGAAAGTGAAAGAGGAGAGTGAAAAAGTTGGTTTAAAGATGAACATTCAGAAAACTAAGATCATGGCATCTGGTCCCATCACTTCATAGCAAATAGATGGGGAAACAGTGGACACAGTGGCAGACTTTATTTCTTTAGGCTCCAAAATCACTGCAGATGGTGATTGCAGCCATGAAATTAAAAGGCGCTTACTCCTTGGAAGGAAAGTTATGACCAACCTAGATAGCATATTAAAAAGCAGAGACATTACTTGGCCAACAAAGGTCTGTCTAGTCAAGGCTATGGTTTTTCCAGTAGTCGTGTATGGATGTGAAAGCTGGACTATAAAGAAAGCTGAGTGCCAAAGAATTGATGCTTTTGAATTGAGATGTTGGAGAAGACTCTTGAGAGTCCCTTGGACTGCAAGGAGATCCAACCAGTCCATCCTAAAGGAAATCAGTCCTGGGTATTCATTGGGAGGACTGATGCTGAAGCTGAAACTCCAATACTTTGGCTACCTCATGAGAAGAGTTGGCTCATTGGAAAAGACCCTAATGCTGGAAAGGATTGGGGGCAGGAGGAGAAGGGGATGACAGAGGATGAGATTGGCTGGATGGCATCACCAACTCGATGGACATGGGTTTGGGTAAACTCCGGGAGTTGGTGATGGACAGGGAGGCCTGGTGTGCTGCATTTCATGGAGTCGCAAAGAGTCAGACATGACAGAGTGACTGAACTGAACTAAACTGATACAGTTTTTGATTTACTGAGGTTAATTTTTCCTTTAAGGAAATGATGCAAAAGTGAGAGTGAAGTCGTTCAGTCGTGTCCGACTCTTTACAACCCGATGGGTTGTAGCCCTTGGAATTTTCCAGGCAAATGATACTAGGCTATAAAGAAATGACTTATAAGAAAAAAAAATGAGTCACGAGGTTGCTTATATTTAAAATTCCATGATCCCACAAGGTTAGTTCAGTCACTCAGTCGTGTCCAATTCTTTGCAACCCCATGGACTGCAGCACCCCAGGCTTCCCTGATCATCACTAACTTCTGGAGCTTGCTCAAACTGAAGTTCATCGAGTCGGTGATGCCATCCAACCATCTCATCCTCTGTTGCCCCACTTTCCTCCTGTTCTTAATCTTTCCCAGCATCAGGGTCGTTTCCAATGAGTCAGTTCTTTGCATCAGGTCGCCAAAGTATAGGGCTAAAAAAAATCAAACTGAAACAAAACTTTGTGGAGGAGGACAGTATCCTCTGTTATTTAATTCATTAAAGCATATAAATGGCATTTGAAAATGATCAACTTTAATCAAAAGTTGCCATGAACATCTAAATGTAAAAGAATGAGGTTAGAACATTTTCTTACCCATTACAAATTTAAACTCAAAATGGATTAAAGACCAGTGTAAGACCAAAATCCATACACTCCTAGAAGAAACCAGTGGAACAGTTTCCACGCCTCAGTGCCATCCTTCGAGCGGGGTTTACTCTGTCTCCTTACTCCTCAATACGGACAAGGGCTGTTTCCCTGGAACCACACTGAGCCGTGACCTCCATCCAGGCACCCGAAAAGCCTGTCTGTGCTCCTGCCCAGCTCTGCCTCTCCCAGGGCAGCTGGCGGGGGCCGGGAAGGAAGACAAGGCTCGGGCTCTTCTCCACCGTGGGCCTGCCGTCAGGGCCAGGCCTCTGGCCTGGAGCGTGAGAACACAGGCCACCACCAGTGTCCTCGTTCAGCAAAACGGCAACCAACTCCGCCTGCAGACATTTAACAAAATGTCTACCTGCTCCGTGGCTTTCACCAGATCCCGTCCACATCAGGTAAGGTGATAACATGCCTCAAGACCACCTTGGACACAAATTGTAACAATATCTTTGTTGTTGTTGTTGAGTCACTATGTTATGTCCAACTCTTTGTGACCCCATGGACTGTAGCCCGCCAGGCTCCTCTGTCCATGGGATTCTCCAGGCAAGAATACTGGAGTGGGTTGCCGTTTCCTTCTCCAGGGGATCTTCCTGACCCAGGGATCAAACCAGCGTCTCCTGCACTGGCAGGCAGATTCTTTATTGTTGAGCCGCTAGGGAAGCTCAGCAATGTCCTTGGGAGTCTCCTAAGGTAAAGGAAATAAAAGTTTTTGCCTTTATAAATAAATGGGGTCTAATTAGACCTAAAAGCTTTTACACAAAGGAATCTGTCAACAAAGCAAGAAGAACCTACTGAATGGGAGAAAATAATTGCAAACAACTGTTAAAGAGTTAATATTCAAAATATATAAACAGCTCATACAATATCAAGCAACTTACAAAATATCAAACAGCTCAACTCAATATATATTTAAAAAAAAAAAGCCCAGCCCAATTAAAAAATGGGCAGAACCCTTGAATAGACATTTTTTTTTTCCAAAGAAGGCATACAGAGCCATCAGGCACTTGAAAAGATATTCAGTATTACTAGCCAGAGAAATGTAAATCAAAACCACAAGGAGATATCACCTCACATCTGTCAGAATAGCTATCATTAAAAAGACCAAAAAATGACAAATGTTGGATGGGATGTAGAAAAAAGGGAATCCTTGTACACTGCTGGTAAGGATGTAAGTTGGTATAGCTATTGTGGAAAACAGTAAAGAGGTTCCTCAAAAAACTAAATAGAACTACCATCTGACCCAGTAATTCCATCTCTGAATATATATTTGAAGAAAACAAAAACACTAATTAGGAAAGATATATGCACCCCAACATTCTTGGCAGCACTATTTACAATAGGCAAGATATGGAAGCAACCTAAGTGACTATCAACAGATGAATGGAGAAAGATGTGGTGTATGCAACACAAACAGATATATACACATACACATATAATGGGATACTGCTCAGTCATTAATAAAAAGAACAAAATCTTGCCATTTGCAACAATGTGGATGAACTGAGAGGGTGTAATGCTTAGTGAAATAAGACAGAGAAAGACAAGTACTTCATGTTATCACTTATATGTGGAATCTACAAGATAAAATGAATGAATAAATAAATATAACAAAGCAGAATCAGACTCAAAAATTAGTGGCTGCCAGAGAACAAACTAGTGGTTGCCGGTGTGAAGAGGGAGGGGGAGGATAGGAGCAAGGGATTAAGTACAAACTACTGTGCATAAAATAAGCTACAAAGATATATTGTACAGGGAATACAGTCAATATTTTATAATAATTTTAAATAGAATATAATATAAAAATGTTGACTCACCACACTGTATATCTGGGACAAATAAATTGTAAATCAATTATCCCTCAATAAAAATCAAATCAAGTCCCTCCCGTCAATAGAGAACCCAGCTTCTCTATCAGATGAGAATCCTGCAACAAAACACTCTAACAAAAGGCAGTTATTGTCAGCTAATGCAGGATTAGCACCCATCCTGGCTGCCTTCCCTCACCTCCTCCATTGCAATGACTTGGTCTTATGGTTAGGTTTCTCAGACTTCCTATTTCCAGTCATGCTCTCCTGGGGAAAATCATACCTCTATGCTGGTGAATTGATAACAGAACCCTTTACAGGCTTCTAGAAAACTCATCCCATATTTATCCTTGGAGCTTTGGCAAGAGAGTCATCAGTTTGGGGGAGATCTTGAAATGGAGCAGGACCCTGTGGTCCTTGGCCCCCCCCGCCCACCATGTTCTCTGCCTGCATTTTGTCTGTCGGAAACTCTAACCAAAGAATAAATTTAATCATAGAAATACAGAAACAAAGGAACAGCCAAAGGAGATTAAATAATAATAATGTAGTCATTAAGCATAGTCAAGGACCTTTAGTTCTTTCTCAAGATAGATAAAATTCTGAGCCATATCTTGTGAGTTGTCTTACAGATACCAAAACAGCAGGTGGAGAAGTTAACTACATGATAACCAGACTGTATCCAGGACAAGAGCTGCTACAGTTCCGAGAATTGATCACAAAGAAATGGGAACAAATGACCCTGGAACTGAAGATTAACTGTACCTAAAACAACAAAGAGGATGCTGGTCAGACCACTGATGATCAATTTGAAGATGACTGTTGGAGATGACTGTGTTGTTTCTGCGTGTAGCCATCCCCCCACCCCACAACTCTGTCTGTAAAAACACTCACCCCTTGTCTGTCAGGGTTGGGGAGTTGGCCTTTGGACAGATGTCTGCCACCCTCTCCCTCCCCAGTTGCCGGCATCTGAAATAAAGCAAACTTTCTTTTCCACCAACCTGGTCTGTTTACTGGCTTTGGAATGGCAAGCAGCTTGACCCCACACACTCCCTTCGTCAACAACCTTACATAACCATGTTGCACATGTGTGTGTGTGTGTGTTAGCTGCTCAGTCATGTCTGACTCTTTGCAACCCCATGGACTGTAGCCCGCCAGGCTCCACTGTCCATGGGGTTTTCCAGGCAAGAATACTGGAGTGGGTTGCCAGTCCCTTCTCCAGGGGATCTTTCCAACCCAGAGATCGAACCCAGGTCTCCCACATTGCAGGAAGTTTCTTTACCATCTGAGCCACCAAGAAGCCCAAACATGTTACACATAGTACAGGTTAAATGTTTCTTTGGATTGAAAAAGCAAAGCATAGACAGCAAAGCAAGAAGGAGGAAAAAGAGGCATATTTCAGCATGACTTCCTTTTTCTCTGTTCCTTATCCTTTTTGCTGGTATTGCTGTCTGCCTTGTCAGACAATCTGAAATCTACTTTCCCTTATGTGTCCATCTCTAAGTGTATGTGATCACTGTCACTTCTTAATTTTACTTCCTAGAAATACTTCTTGATTTCCCTTTTATTCTCTGGACTAATTGGCCGTGTGTGCTCAGTCACTCAGGCATATCCTCCAAGTCTTTGCAACCCCATGGACTGTAGTCCGCCAGGCCCCTCTGTCCGTGGGATTTCCCAGGCAACAATATTGGAGTAGGTTGCTATGCCCTCCCTCCAGGGGTTCTTCCCGACCCAGGGATCGAACACATGTCTCCTGTGTCTCCTGCATTGGCAGGTGAATTCTTTATCACAGAGCCACCTGGGAAACCCTGGACTGATTAGGTATCAATCTCCTCATTGGTTTCTTGACTCTCACAGCAGTGGGGAGGACAGACTGGGAGAGGAAAAAAATCAATGTTTTCTTTCTAAAGTAAGAATACTCAATTATATTAATCCCTCTTTCAAAAGCTTGCAGTGATTCTCCACTTTTGTTGTTGTTCTGTTGCCAAGTCATGTCTGACTCTTTGTGACCCTCTGGCCTGCAGCACACCAGGCCTCTCCGTCTCTCACTATCTCCTGGAGTTTGCCTATGGATTCGCCACCACCTAGAGATAAATACAAATCTTTAGGTTTTCTTTTTTTTTTTTCTGTCTTTAACAAGCTGCCTGCATTTCCTTGTCCTGTTCCATCTCCTACTTCTCCGAATTTAGATGATTTAGTCTTGAATGTTCCATGCTGGTCTAGATGTTTTCATAGACTATTACTTCTTCTGGATGCCCTTCTTGCTATTTACACTGCTCCTGGTGAACTCATGTTCATCATCACACCTGTCTGAGGTGCCACATCCTCCTGGAAACTTTTCCCGACTCCCCTTAGCAGTTAGTTGCTGTCTTTACTGTTTTCCTATAGGCATATTCTTCATTCAGCACATGCTTTTTGAGTGCTCAAGACATTTAAGGCATTAAGGTACAAAAATAAAATAGATATAGTCCCTTATCTCAGAGATCTCAGTCTCATGGGGATGCTTAAACTTAGTCTTAAAATATATATATATATATACATACATACATATACATATATACATATATATATATATAGTGGATAATTGTGTTTTAGTCATCCAGTAGCCATTTGCCTTACTTAGGGTAATAGTCCCTGGTATTCATCAGCGTATCTGTCTCTGCTATTCTTGGTCCTTGTGTCCTGGGGGAACAGTGGGATAGGCATACAGGTGACCAATAGTGTGTAACCAAGATCTAAGCCAATCAATGCTTTCTGTTTCTCTGGGCACAGCAATTGGGTCAGGGCTGGCCATGTGACTTAAGTCAATCAGAACTGCTTAGATGCCTCGGAGGAGATACTCTGTCATCCTAACTGGACTCAAACCTCAAGAATATGAGGTGGGAATTACCACAGCCACTTTGGCAGTGCAGTGACACCAAAAATTAGGTCAACGCATATTAAAAAGCAGGGGTAAGAGGAGAGATGAAAGAAGTCAAGTCTCAGTGACAAGTTCTGGGCCATGAATCCAGCTGCTCCTGAAGCCAGCTTACCCTGGAAATTCAGCTCCATTCTCTACACACTTAAGTTGGCTTTAGTGGTTTTTTTCCTCCTGCTTGTATCCAATAGAATCTTAATTTATACAACAATATTTTTCATGTGGAAAGTGGCAGTAATATAAAGTGAAAATGGGATATGCGGGGATATAGAAGAATAAAAAAGAAAGCTAAATTACAGGATGAGGAATGAGGGGAAGGGGAACCAGACAGAATCGGTTTAATGGACTCCGTGAAAATTGACAAGGCCCTGAAGTAAAAACTAAACAGACTGAAGACTCAATAAGTTTTCTGGAAGAGAGGCAAGGACACTGGGCAAGCCACTGCCCCGAAGATTGTAGAGACAGGCAGATATGGGGAGTCCTGATTTATGGGAGCAGAGAGGAGTGGAAACCACTGCAGGAACCAAGGGTGGGGAAGAAACGCCTGAACTGTAATTGACAGAGACTCAGTATGGACAAGCCTGAGAGTTAAAAATTCCTAGAGGACTGGGCATAGAGGTGGCTCCCACTTTTGCAGAGCTCCACTAGGTTCTCACAGTAGATACTGGAGAAGAAAGAATCTCTGCAGACCTTCCAGCAAGGCAAGGGGAACAGAGCCATTTTGAAATATGCCAGAGCACTCAGTTCTTCAGAAGCCCTGTCCTCAGGGGAAACTAGTTATCCAGAGCCTAACCTGCTGGAGTATTCTTCAGTTCAGTTCAGTTCAGTCGCTCAGTCGTGTCCGACTCTTGGCAACCCCATGAACCACAGCACGCCAGGCCTCCCTGTCCATCACCAACTCCCAGAGTCCACCCAAACCCATGTCCATTGAGTCAGTGATGCCATCCAACCATCTCATCCTCCATCGTCCCCTTTTCCTCTTGCCCTCGATCCTTCCCATCAGGGTCTTTTCAAATGAGTCAGCTCTTCGCATCAGGTGGCCAAAGTTTTGGAGTTTCAGCTTCAACATCAGTCCTTCCAGTGAACACCCAGGACTGGTCTCCTTTAGGATGGACTGGATGGATCTTCTTGCAGTCCAAGGAACTCTCGAGAGTCTTCTCCAACACCACAGTTCAAAAGCATCAATTTTTTGGAGCTCAGCTTTCTTTATAGTCCAGTTCTCACATCCATACATGTCTACTGGAAAAACCATAGCCTTGACTAGATGGATCTTTGTTGACAAAGTAAAGTCTCTGCTTTTTAATATGCTGTCTATGTTGGTCGTAACTTTCCTTCCCAGGAGTAAGCGTCTTTTAATTTCATGGCTGCAATCACCATCTGCAGTGAATTTGGAGCCCAGAAAAATAAAGTCAGCCACTGTTTCCACTGTTTCCCCATCTATGAAGTGATGGGACAGGATGCCATGATCTTAGTTTTCTGAATGTTGAGCTTTAAGTCAACTTTTTCACTCTCCTCTTTCACTAAGAGGCTCTTTAGTTCTTCCTCACTTTCTGCCATAAGGGTGGTGTCGTCTGCATATCTGAGGTTACTGATATTTCTCCCAGCAATCTTGAATCCAGCTTGTGCTTCCTCCAGCCCAGCGTTTCTCAAGATGTACTCTGCATATAAGTTAAATAAGCAGGGTAACAATATACAGCCTTGACGTACTCCTTTTCCTATTTGGAACCAGTCTGTTGTTCATGTCCAGTTCTAACTGTTGCTTCCTGACCTGCATACAGGTTTCTCAAGAGGGGTATTCTTATCAGAGCCTAAATGAGCTGGGGGAAGGGATATACTCAACTCTAGCAGGCTCTAGCCTTCCACATGGAAGAAGGGAAATACCTAACGTCAGCCCAATCTATCCATCCTGTCCCACCCGAGAAAAAACTGGGAAACACATGTGCGGTTCACAGTCCAGAGGCAGCTACAGACTCACAAAAAGGCTGAGATCTAATCATATTACTATAGAATGTTCCCCACACCACCTCACAGACCACATTTCTAAAGGCTTTGGAGAGACGGTGAATAATTTTAGTTAAAATGTGGGTGTAAATGGTAAATGTGCTAAAAGCAAAAATGGAAATAGGAAGTATAGACCACCCTATAAAAATCAGTCAAAACTAGGCCTAAAAAGAGGATAAACCAGTATGTTGTATACCTAAAACCTATATTATACTGTACATCAACTGTATCTCAATTAAAAAAACTTGGTTTAAAGAAAGGACAGAGTATAAATGTCAGAGGTTTCTGTTTGAAATAGCAAGGAATTAAGCAGCTTTATATGATAAACAGGAAAAAAGTAGTTAGGGAGAATATCTTAGGCATCTCATATTAACATACAGTTGGCCCTCCGTATCTGAGGATATGGAAACTCCTGATAAAAGGGCTTACTGTAAGGGACTCTGTTATCCTCGGGCCTCCTGGTACCAATCTACCTACAGGGATATAGGGACGACTATATACAGTTTTGACTGCTCACCAGTCACAAGTTCATGCTCACAGCTGCAGGTTCATGTGATTTTGTTGTAATGTAGGTTCATGTTTCTTAAATGTGGGAGAGTTTTAACTGGTAAGCGTACCCAACTGGTGGCCAAGTGGTACTCAGCCATGGGTAATGTCTTTTAATGCCCATTAAGGAACTGAAGGGATCATTGCAGAGTTTATGTTTGCTTTTATACTGCAGGGTGAAATTATATGGTTAGTGAAGTCAAAGGCAGATAATAGCATTTGGTGGGAGGGACCCAGGAAAGCCTGAGGGAGATATAGGGATGAATAGCAGATGGTAAGACAAATGATCGCATCATGATTGGGGTGCAGGGGGCTAGCGATGAACAGAGGGAGCTCTTGGCCTAGTTTTGGCCTAAAAGGAGTCTCCCAGCTGCCCTCAAACATACATCCAAAGTTTGGAATCTTTTGTCACTCTGTTTGGCCCCCGGTGGAGGAAATTTTATTAGTGACCAACAGGTTGGAGCATGTGATGGGAAACAGGGAGGCTATTGGGTCTCAGGGACAGCCCTCAGACTGTTGCTCCTATAGAGAGTGAACAGGGGCTAAGGATTAATGTTCAGCACAAGTGGGTATTTAAAACCTGTTAATAAACTTGCCCCTTTGAGTATTATTGGATTCTGACTCATCAGATTTTACCCCTCCTCCTCTCTTAAAAATATCTGGGAAGGGCATTTAGGTATTCCTCCTCTTACAAATGGTGGCTTCCCTGGTGGCTGAGTGGTAAAGAATATGCCTGCCAATGCAGGAGACTTAGGTTCTATCCTTGGAGCTGAATGATCCACGGAGAAGGGCATGGCAAACCACTCCTGTATTCTTGCCTGAAAAATCCCACTGACAGAGAAGCCTGGCGGGCTACAGTCCATGGGGTCACAGAGTCAGACACAGCTGAGTACACACGCACAGCACAATGGCAATCACTGATGTGGGGATTTGAGGAGTCTAGAAGCATCTCCCAAGATGTGAGTTGAATTTATGCTATTTATCCATTAATGTATGTCCAGCAGTGATAATTAGCTGAAGACACTTTGTTTAAGCTTAAGAATGGCCACATTCATTCTTTCCTTTGTTTATGTTTGGCTTTACAAGTCTTAAACCTATGGACCAGGTGATGCAAATAAACAAAGGATGATGACTTGATGGTTAAAACAGAGGTGAAAACAAAGCCCTTAGAGCCTTACCTATAGGCTGACTTTTAAGTTGAAGGGAACAATCATCAGAACAAGAGATTGAGAAGTGCTTTCATTTAAGCTGCACTCTCTAGCAGCTTAAACGTCTACCCGCATCATAACTTCTGTTTCAAGGCTGCCTGTGTGTCAGCCATAGTCACATCATATTAAAATTGGAAACGGAAGAGCTTTTGAAGACTAGGACTAGTTTTGGATTCCTTATAAACAACAAAAGCCCACTCTACTTTATTACTGCATTAAAAATATTTTAATATCTAACTCCAAACCCAGGCTTAATTGCCCAGCTAGCCTTTTGAGATTAATTATAAGTCCAGAGCTATCATTACATCTTGACTGGTTTCTCTGGTCAGGCGTAGTCTGCCTTTGAGCTTTTGACTCTCTGGTTTGAAAGGTTTTGAAGTTCTGCAGGAAATCTGTGCTGCTGCCTTCCCAGTGAACTTACAGTGTTTTGTTTTTTTTTTGATGACAGTCACTTGGGACACTGAATTTATGAACCCAGAGCCTATGGTTTCATTGCTTATATGCTTCAAAACAAAGATATAAAAAACAGTTTAAGTGGAAATCACTTTAGAAGCAGAATATGGCAGACATTTTGATTTCAATTTTCATTCAAAATTCATTCAATCAATAAAGATGTCTTGAGTGTTTCTTATGTGCCTGGCACCTATAGCTAATGGAGACATAGGAATGAACCAAATGACTCCCTGCTCTCAAGGTCCTTTGGTTTTAATGGAAGCAAGAGGAGTTGATGATCACAAATTAACATGTAGTATATAACACGTGAAGGGTGATAAATGCTAAGAAAAATAAAGCAGAAAGGAGAGAGTGCTATTTTACATTGGATGTTGAGGGAAGACTTCTCTGATAAGGTCGTTCAAGATCAGGGCCCTGAAAGACATAAGAGAGCATGGGAGAGGAAGAACATTTCGGTCAGAGGAAGCAGCAAATGCAAAGGCCCTCTGTGAGTGAAAAGGATGTTCTAAGAACAGCAAGGAAACCAGTGGGGCTTGAACAGAAGGAGTGAGGGAAGAATAACGGGGCTCCCAAGTTACTGCAGATGGTGAGTGAAGCCACAAAATGAAAAGATGCTTGCTTTTTGAAAGGAAAGCTGTAACAAACCTAGGTTGCATATTAAAAAGCAGAGACATCACTTCGACAACAAAGGTCCATATAGTTAAAGCTATGGTTTTTCCAGTAGTCATGTATGGATGTGAGAGTTGGGCCATAAAGAAGGCTGAGTGCTGAAGGAATGATGCTTTCAAATTGTGGTGCTGGAGAAAACTCTTGAGAGTTCCTTGGACAGCAAGGAGAACAAACCAGTCAATCATAAAGGAAATCAACTTTGAATTTTCACTGGAAGGACTGAGGCTGAAGTTGAAGCTCCAATACTTTGACCACCTGATATGAAGAGCCAGCTCATTGGAAAAGACCCTGCTGCTGGGAAAGATTGAGGGCAAGAGGAGAAGGGGATGACAGAAGATGAGATGGTTGGATGGCATCACTGACTCAACGGACATGAGTTTGAGCAAGCTCCAGGAGATAGTAAAGGACAGGACAGGGAAGCCTAACGTGCTCAGTTCATGGGGTTGCAGAGAGCTGGACACGACTTAACGACTGAACATCAAAGCCAGAGAGAAAGTTCAGGTTGGAATGGCACAGACTTCAGATTTTAGGACTTCTAATGGGGTGACTTTGGAGAATAGTTTCCTATTGCTGCCTTGACGAATTACCACAAACTTAATGGCTTAGAACAATACAAATTGATTATTTTACAGTTCTGGAGGTCCAACATCCCAAGTGGGTCTTACAGGGTAAACTAGTTTGCTGGGGCAGACAAAGTACCACAATGAGGCTCCTTAAACAATAGAAATGTATTGTCTTCTGGAGGCTAAAAGTCTGAGATCAAGGTGTCAACAGCTTGTTCTTTCTGAGGATTGTGAGCAACAATCTGTTCTAAGCCTCTCCCCCTCCCCCCCCCGCCCCCCGGCTTCTGGTGGTTTACTTGCATTCTTTGGCATCCCTTGGTTTGTAGCAGCATCACTCTGACCTCTGCTTCACCTTCTGCATCACCTGACATTCTTCTTCCATGCATGTCTGTGTCTGAAATTTTCCTTTCTATAAATGTACCAGTCATATTGGAAAAGGACTTATCCTAATGACCTCATTTGAAGCTGATTAGCTCTGCAAAGACCCTTACTCTGAATAAGGCACCTTTTGAGGTACTTGGGGTTAGGACTCCAACATATTTTCAAGGGGAGACCCAATTCAATCTGTAACATGGGGTTAAAAATCAAAATGACATCAGGGCTGCTTTCCTTCTGGGGACATTTGGGGAGAGTTTTCTACCTTCTGGAGGCTCCCCACAATCCTTGGCTTATGGCCCCTTCCAGTAATGGCACCCCTCCATCCTTCTCTTGTCACATCTCCTCTGACTTCTGCCTCCTTCTTATAAAGACCCTTGTGATTATATCTGGAAAATCAAGGATTTTTATTTATTTGTTTGACTGCTCTGAACCTTGCGTGTGGAAGTTGTGGCATGAGAACTCTTAGTTGGGGCATATGAGATCTAGGGATTGAACCTGGTTCTTATGCATTGGGAGAGAGGAGTCTTAGCCACTGGACCACTAGGGAAGTTTCTAAGACTCAGATATTTTTGCAAGGTCAGTATTCTGCCTACCTTAGGGTGTTTTGAGCAGGGAAGTGGTACGAGCTGCATCGTATTTTAAAAGAATCACTCTGCCTGCTGTGTGGAGGAGGAAAAAAGTGTAAAGCAGGAGACCCATTGGGAAGCTGCGGCAATGGTCCTAGTGAGAGATGATAGTGCCCAGGACCAGAAGGGAAGTGCTGAAAAGTGGTCAAATTCTGGACTTTTTTGTGGAAAGTGACTTGTCAATGGAATGCATGAGATGTGTAAGATGACAACAAAACAATTTTCCTTGTCTTTTTGCAGAATAACATTTGTTTCTCACATTAAAATTTTCAACAAGATTCTACATGAATTTTTTCATTAGAACTGCCTACAATGTTATTATGTGTCATTATTTTTATACTCATTTTACAGAAGAGGGAGTTGAGGCTCAGAGAGGTGACTTCTAGAGATTTGACTTTTTGTGCATTAGAATGACTTTTTGAAATTGGCTGTTTTGATGCTTTGATGGGTTTTAAGCACTGAAATTCTTAGTAAGCTTATACTGGTGATAAAGGGAAAACAGATGTCCTTTGATGTTACCAATGTTTTATAAATAAGTTCACTAATCCCAAAACCAGAGAGAGTTCCATATTTAGTTTCAGTGAGGATTAAATGAGTTAATATAAAGGGTCTAGAACATTGTCGGTACACGTAAGCTCTGTATGATGTTAGCAATCACTCCAGTTATTATTCACAATTTTAGATCATTATTTCCAAATGGTATTCAAAATAGCAGTTTAGTAAAAAGCAAAACAAAATAAGGAAGCAAAGCAGAGGAAAATTTGTATTGCAAGTAGCTGCAATAAATCAGTTTCTACAAACATTTAATTTAGTTCTGAGCATCCTGGCAGCTAGATAAAACAACAAATCATATTATGTAATGTAATTCCTGTTGATTTGTAATTTAAATCAAATTATGTTGTCAAAAGAAAAAGAATTTTTCACCATGTGTTTCTTAGTTTCCCTTTTTGTTTGTTGGATTGTTCCATGGCCCCTCATCCACACCTTTGATTATAACGTAAAATTCTTTTACCATGTTAAAATATTATTTAAAATATAGGTACCTTGACGTCTTTCTTAAAAAAAAAAAAAAAAAGTAAAAGAAGCAGAAGTTTTCATGAAATTTTAATCATAATTCAACATGCAGTTCCTCACAGGAAGGGCTTTGGAAATATGATTCTTTTTTGTCATTTGTAAGAGGGAGAATGGACTTTATGAAAAATACACACTGATAATGTGGATTTAGCATAAATCCCAGTGTTGACTTTTCATAAGTGCCTAGTCCCCCTCTTGTTGCCAGAGTGACTTTTAAAAACGTAAACCTGATTGTGTTATTCCACTGCTTAAAATTCGTCCCTGACACTCCATTGCTCATTGCAGTGTTTTCAAGCTTATTTTTAGTCAGTGAACCATTCCTTCAAACTGGAGCTTATATGGCAATCTAATGGGTAAAACAGATACAAGCTGAGCTGCTCTGGATGGAGTGGGGGTGGGGGCCTGACAGACTGCCTGCCTGCTTCTTATGCTGTCCAATGGTCTGAACAGTCACGAAGGGCTCAGCACCCCTCAGAACCTTTAAAACGCCTTCTTTCTACCCTCATATTTGCCATGTGATCTGCACTTTGGCTGAATTTAGATGAGAAACTAGTTAATCAACCAAACAATTTTTGAAGTAAGAGTTGTTAAAAACTATTACAGTCATTTGAATTTTAAATATATACTTATTAATCAACAAACTGGTTTTATGTTATTGTTGCCCATAAAAAAAAAAATTCCATTAAAATTTGTTGTTAAAAGTCTCCCTAATGGATAAGCAACAAGATCCTACATAGGGCACAGGGAGCTATATTCAAGATCCTGTGATAAACCATAATGAAGAATGTATATGTATGACTGAATCACTTTGCTATGCAGCAGAAACTAACACAACATTGTAAATCAGCTGTACTTTAAAAGTCTGTCTAAAAATATTAAGGCAGATATATTGATTATCTAAATGTTAAATCTTCCTGACCCACGGATTGAATCTGTGTCTCTTACGTCTCCTGCATTAGCAGGTGGGTTCTTTATCACTAATACCACCTGGGAAGCCCCTTATACCATGTAACTATATTTTGATTACAGTCACCCCTCAGTATCCATGGAAGGATTGGTTCAGGAGGTCCCATGAATACCAAAATCCAGGAATTTTCAAGTCTGATAGGTGGTGACAGTACTGTCTGACCTCTGCATCCACGGGTTTTGCATCCATGGATTCAATGAATGTTTGGCTCAAAATTTCAGTTGGTTGAATCCACAGATGCAGAACCCCTGGATATTGAGAGCCCAGTGTCATTTCTTCTGAACTCTATGACATTGTGTTTCTCCTTCTCTCTTGTTCCTGCCTTTTCTTTGAATAAATAATGCGTTTATTCCAATATGGTCCTAATTTTCTATAAAATTGCTTATTATATTCAAAATTGGATTTTATGATGTATAACTTGGAGATTTGGGGCAACTTTAATTGACTTTTATCTGAAGACTGTGTTTTTAATGAGAATATAGCTATTCTCTCTGCCAGAGTTGAAGTATGTAGTAGTTCAATTCATTTCAGTCACTCAGTCGTGTCCGGCTCTTTGCAACCCCATGAACTGCAGCACGCCAGGCCTCCCTGTCCGTCACCAACTCCCAGAATTTATTCAAACTCATGTCCATTGAGTCGGTGATGCCATCCAACCATCTCATCCTTTGTCATCCCCTTCTCCTCTCGCCTTCAATCTTTCCCAGCATCAGGGTCTTTTCAAATGAGTCAGCTCTTAGCATCAGGTGGCCAAAGTATTGGAGTTTCAGCTTCAGCATCAGTCCTTCCAATGAATATTCAGGACTGATTTCCTTTAGGATGGACTGGTTGGATCTCCTTGCTGTCCAATGGACTCTCAAGAGTCTTCTTCAACACCACAGTTCAAAAGCATCAATTCTTTGGTGCTCAGCTTTCTTTATAGTCCAACTCTCTCATCCATTCATGACTACTGGAAAAACCATAGCCTTGACTAGATGGACCTTTGTTGACAAAGTAACATCTCTGCTTTTTAACATACTGTCTAGGTTGGTCATCACTTTTCTTTCAAGGAGCGAGCATCTTTTTATTTCATGGCTGCATGAAGCATGACTGCATGCTGTATGTAGACATATGTAATAAGATCAGAGCAAATTCTGCTAAATGGAGGAAGTTCTCAATTCTATTTTTTTATATATTAAAATGAGTAAAAAGTTTGGCCCAGATATTTTTGCTTCAATCTAGAATATCTTTTTTTTGACATGTATTTTTACAAGACAAAATTTATCAAAAAGGCTGTCCAAATTTAAATGTCACAAAAGTGTAGGCTTCTCAACTCTATTCCAATCTATTCTGAAACAGAATGCCAGTTTATCCAATTAAAAATAGGAACTCCATCAAAATATCTATCGCAAGTTGAGATTTTCCAAATTGCAATTATGGACTTTAAAAATAAAGTCCTGTATACTCTTTAAATTTTCACTGCTACATTTGTTAACTTCCTTGCTTTGGTAGGGACAAATTTCATTGCTTCTCTGTTTATAAACTTGGTTTTCAAAAACTTTAATTCCGTAAAATGTTTCACAAGCTGAAGTTTTTTGATCCTTCATTTGTCAAATGCCTCGATTCCAATATTTTAGAATAAAGTGCCAACAAAATGTAGAGAATTTGTTTATAAAAATATCTAATACCATTGTAGGCTGCTCAAGCTGCTTTAAAAAGTGATGTATTTAGGATTTCCCTGGTGGTGCAGTGGATAAGAATCTGCCCGCCAATGCAGGGGACATGGATTCGATCCCTGGTCTGGCGAGACTCCACATGCCAGGGAGCAAGTGAGCCCTTGTGCCATAGTACTGAGCCTGCATGCCACGGCCACCGAGGCCCCTGGCCTAGAACCTGGGCTCCACGAGAGAAGCCACCACGGCGAGGAGCCCGCGAACTGCAACCAAGAGCAGCCCCTGCTTGTCACAGCTAGAGAAAGCCCACACACAGCACTGAAATCCCAGCACAGCCAGAAAATAAGTAAAAAAAAAAATTGTTTTAAAGACTTAAAAGAGCAGAGCACTTAAAAAATCCAACTGATAACAGACAACAAAGAAAACAGTGTCGTGCTACCATACTGCTTTTATCCAACACCAGCTTCATCACAACAGTTTTCTAGGTCAGTTATTTTAATTACGTAAACAGGCAGACCTCCCTCATTTATTGTACTTCACTTTATTGTGCTTCGCAGAGACTGCCCATTTTACAGGTTAAAGGTGTGTGGCATCATCATCGCTTTTCCAACAGCGTTTGCTCACTTTGTCTTCAGGGTCATATTTTGGTGATTCTCACAATATTTCATTCTTGCAATTTACCATTATTATTATATTTGTCAGGGAGATCTCTCATCAGTGGTCTTTGATATTGCTATTGCAAAAAGATTATGACTTGCTGAAAGCTCTGATGATGGTTAGTATTTTTTTACCAGTAAAGTATTTTTAAATTAATGTACATTTATTACAACACAATGCTATTGTGCACTTAGGAGGCTACAATATAGTGTTACTTGAACATTCACAGGGAAATTTAAAACATTGTTTGACTCCCTTTACTGTAATATTTACTTCATTGCAGTGGTCTGGAACTGAACCCTCAATATCTCCGAGGTGTGACTGTGTAGTTATATAGCATATGTAAAAGCCACCCTATTTTCATTAGCAGATTATGCAAATATATTTTGGATGGATTTGTATATTATATGTGAATTACCTGTGAGTGCTCCATGGATTTCCTAATTTAACAAATATTGTTTTGACCACAATTCTGATTTTAGACTCCTGGCCTCCAGAGCTATGAGAGAATAAATTTCTGTAGTCTTAAGTCACAAAATTTATGGCATTTTGTTTCAGCAACCTCAGGAAACAAATACATATATTTTTGTTGTTGTCTAGACAGTAAGTGGTGTTGCCACTTTTGTGACCCCATGGACTGTAGCTCCTCTGTCCATGGGATTTCCCAGGCAAGAATACTGGACTGGGTTGCCATTTCCTTCTCCAGGGGATATTCCTGACCCAGAGATCAAACTCGGGTCTCCTGCATTGGCAGTCAGGTTTTGACCACCGTGCCACCAGGGAAACCTGACATATATCTTTACAATAGTATTTACTTACAATAGTACTTATCACATGTGACTATAGGGTCTCTCCATAACTTTCTTAAAGACAGCTTATTTATCTGTGTATCTCTGGCTTTCATCATACTGCTTGGAACAGACATTTGATTTTTGGTTGAATGAATAAATGATGCTAGTGCATTAAGAGTAAGGACTTGGAAAAGTTTAAATATACTTTTAAATATATACTTGAAAAGGATAAATTTCCTTCATTAAAATTAATACAGCTTATAAACCTTCATTTCCACTGGGTAATGGTAAACTCAATCCTTCGAATTCAATGTAACTTAGTCTATTCAGGTTTAAGTCTGTGTCTCTTTTAGAATTCTCTCCAGTTTCCTCAGGGGTAGCTCAGAGGGTCCATGTACCTAGGGGCCTGCAATAGGCTGAATGTTTATGTCTCCACAAAAATCATATGTTGAAACCTAACCTCCAATGAATGTGTTAGGAGGTGGGGTCTTAGGGAGGTGATGAGGTCATGAGGATGGAGCCCTCATGAATGGGATTAGTGTTCTTACAAAAAAGATGCCGGAAAGCTCCTTCACCCATTTGGCCAGGTGAGGACCCAGCCAGAAGACTGTCATCCACAAGGAAGTGGGTCCTCACCAGACACAAAATCTGTTGGAATCTTGATCTTGAACTTCCCTATCTCCAGAACCATGAGAAATAAACTTCTGTTGTTTATGCGTTCCCAGTCAATGGCATTTTGTTGCAGCAGACTGAAGGGGTTGTGACAGGGCTCATACATCCTGCTGGCATGGAAGTCAGTCCATTCCGCGGCCTGACTTGTCCTCGTGGAGGTGTGTTGCTCTCTGCCTGACCCTTGGACATCATGTCTCATAGCCATTCCTTCCCTGGAGTTGACAGGGATCTTGCTGAGACAACAGGTTGTCACGCCCACTCTCTTCACTTGCACGGGCTCTTAGGAACTGCTGACTGGTTCTCAGCCACTCTGCACACTTCTCAGAAAGCTTGGGAACACAGGCAATGAGGCTTAGTGGGACATCCCTCAGGCCAACAACCTACACATCTTCTCGATCTGTTGCTTCCAGATTAAATGTGAATGTCTCCGTAAGGTTGGTACACTTCTGGACAACACTCTGAGAAGCTGGGCAGTGTCCCATCAGTGCTGGGATCCTCCCCAGCTTTCCTGGGGTTTCTACCTCTCTGCTCCCAGGACTCTCAGATTATGACCTCAAGGGCAGACTCATTCTCAGGGAACCTCCAGCTTATTTATGCTGTCGTAGACTCTGATTCTCCCTTTTCTACTCTAAACTCTTATTTTTATTTGGGGTATAAGATAGCACCTGCTATTATCACATCATGGGGTTTACTGTAAAGTCTCTGCCCTAGGTCTGCTAGGATTCAGCTTGTGGAATTTAAGGCTCAGTTTCTTAGAACTACAAAAACCCAAAAGCAAGACCAAAAAATCAACTCCCCTCCTCCAGAAAAACAACACACAAAGCCATCCTTTCTCAGTTTCCTGGCCTTTATAATTGGAAGAAAAGCTATGGCCAACCTAGACAGCATATTAAAAAGCTGAGACGTTACTTTGCCAACAAAGTTCCACCTAGTCAAAGCAATGGTTTTCCCAGGAGTCATGTATGGATGTGAGAGTTGGCCTATAAAGAAGACTGACAGTTGAAGAATTGATCTTTTTTGAACTGTGGTGTTGGAGAAGACTCTTGAGAGTCCCTTGGACTGCAAGGAGATCCAACCAGTCCATCCTAAAGGAGATCAGTCCTGAATATTCGTTAGAAGGACTGATGTTGAATCTGAAACTCCAATACTTTGGCTACCTGATGCAAAGAGCTGACTCATTGGAAAAGACCCTGATGCTGAGAAAGATTGAAGGTGAGAGGAGAAGGGGACGACAGAGATGGTTGGATGGCATCACTGACTCTATGGGCATGAGTTTGAGTAAGCTCCAGGAGTTGGTGATGGACAGGGAAGCCTGGCGTGCTGCAGTCCATGGGGTTGCAAAGAGTAGGACACGACTGAGCGACTGAACTGAACTGATAATTGGAAGGCGTGGTTTTTTACAATTCAGGGCAGTACATACAGAAAACTCCACCTGCAACCTGAGTGTGGGCATGTGAGACTGGGAGCAGTGGTAGAGATGAGAGGAAATGAAAAAGTATATACAATTTAATATTAAAATATTACTGAATGATTATATAACATGGTGAAAGTGTAGTATTAGAGAATGTAAAGTAAAATAATTAATTGGAGACTTAAAAAAGAAGGCTTTTCTGAAAAAAATAAAAGGGATATTTGAACCAAGTGTTAATGATAAATTAACAGAAATTGGTGTTTTAAAATATGATATGTGTTATTTTATATATGCCCTATCTCTGTTGATCATCAAAATTGGTCAAAGGAGTAACTGCTACTTCATAATATAGAATATTGAGATAAAAAATAATACTGGAAACCACATTTTCTGTTGTTCAGTCACTAAGTTGTATCTGACCCTTTGCATCTCCACGGACTGCACCACACCAGGCTTCCCTGTCCTTCACCATCTCCCAGAGTTTGCTCAAATTCAGGTCCACTGAGATGATAATACTATCTAACCATCTCATTCTCTGCAGCCCCCTTCTTTTGCCTTCAGTCTTTCCCAGCATCAGGGTCTTTTCCAATGAGTTGGCTCTTCCCATCAGGTGACCAAAGTATTGGAGCTTCAGCTTTACTTCTTTCAATGAATATTCGGGGTTGACTGGTTTAGGATATTTAGGATTTAGGATTGACTGGTTTGATCTCCTTGCTGTCCAAGGTACTCTCAAGAGTCTTCTCCAGCACCACAATTTGAAAGTATTAATTCTTCAGCTCTCACCCTTCTCTATGGTCCAACTCTCACATCCATACATGACTACTGGAAAAACCATAGCTTTGACTAGACAGATCTTTGTCTGCAAAATGATAGCTCTGCTTTTTAATATGCTGTCTAGTTTGGTCATAACTTTTCTTCCAAGGAATAAGCATCTTTTAATTTCATGTTGAGTTTTAAACCAACTTTTTCACCCTCTTATTTTACACTCATCAAGAGATTCTTTAGTTCCTCTTCGCTTTCTGCCATTAGAGTGGTGTTATCTGCATATCTGAAGTTGATATTTCTCCCAGCAATTTTGATTCCAGCTTGTGATTCATCCAGTCCAGCATTTCTCATTATGTATTCTGCATATAAGTTAAATAAGCATGGTTACAATATACAGCCTTGTTATACTCCTTTCCCAATTTGGAACCAGTCTGTTGTTGCATGTCTGGTTCTAACTGTTGCTTCTTGACCTGCATACAGGTTTCTCAGGAGGCAGGTAAGGTGGTCTGGTATTCCCATCTCTTTAAGATTTCTCCACAGTTTGTTGTGATCCACACAGTCAAAGACTTTACCATAGTCAATGAAACAAAAATAGATTCTTTTTAATGGAATTCCCTTGCTTTCTGTATGATCAATGAATGTTGGCAATTTGATCTCTGTTTCCTCTTCCTTTTCTAAACCCAGCTTGTACATCTGAAAGTTCTACATATCATGTCTTTGTTCTAACCAGCTCAATATTCTTTCTGACACTGATCTCAAAACACGTTATTTGAGAGATGGAGTTTCCCTTGTTACATGGTCTTCAAAAGTTAAGGAATCTGCCTGAATATCCTTTTTCCCTTGAACAAAATAACGGTGACTTCATAGAATCAGCCAGAAATTTAAAATATAAGGTAATCAATTAATTTCTACCCTGGAGAGAAAACAGACCTCCTTTCAGGGCAAAGATGACTTTAGGAGAAAAAAACAACAAAGCCTGGGTTTTTAGTGAGTTGAGTTGGGAGAGAAGGGCAAGTGTTGACAGCCATGCTGAGGCTATGACTGAAAAATTGAGAATCTTACAATACCCGAGTGTCAACTGTATGCCTGGCACAACGCTATGTGACCCCATGTTCAAGAAGACTGGTCACACGACTGCTGGGGTCCTGTGTGTTGCTGGACTTCAGAGAGAGCCAGCAGTTCTCCAGGGAGGCCTGGGAAAGCCAGGGAGTTGTAACCTGCTTCAGTTAAATGTTTATTCTCGATGGATCTAACACTTTGGCTGGTGGAAAATGGAACTGTCTAGAACACCAGACAGATGACAAGAGGGGAGGGAAGAAGAGATGGGGTCACATCTTTCTAACCTATCTGAGCTGTCGGGTCTGTCCACGGTGCTGTGTGCCACTG
This sequence comes from Cervus canadensis, assembly GCF_019320065.1. Taxonomy (NCBI): domain Eukaryota; kingdom Metazoa; phylum Chordata; class Mammalia; order Artiodactyla; family Cervidae; genus Cervus; species Cervus canadensis. The sequence continues at coordinate 10,906,766 of NC_057410.1, forward strand.
GGAAGCAGGCCCTTCCCTAGTGTCTCAGCCATCAGGAATGGCCACCATCTGGTAAGCATTTGCATAGCACTTGCTATATGTTACACTCAAGGCTGAATGCTGGGTACAGAGTCAAACTATTGGCTGCTCTGGGCCTGCATTGCTGCACATGGGGCTTTCTTTAGTTGTGGTGAGTGGACGCTGCTTCCCTAGAGCTGAGCTCCAAAGCACAGGCTCAGGAGTCGGGGCACATGGGGCTTACTTGCCCTGGATTTTGGATAAGTGAATAAGTGAAAGTCGCTCAGTCATGTCCAACTCTTTGTGACCACATGGTACTGTATAGTCCATGGAATTCTCCAGGCCAGAATAATGGAGTGGGTAGTTGTTCCCTTCTTCAAGGGATCTTCCCAACCCAAGGATCGAACCCAGGTCTCCCACATTGCAGGTGGATTCTTTACGAGCTGAGCCGCCAGGGAAGTCCAAGAATATTGGAGTGGGCAGCCTATCCCTTCTCCAGCAGATCTTCCCAACCCAGGAATTGAACCTGGGTCTCGTGCATTTAGGTGGATTCTTTACCAGCTGAGCTGCCAGGGAAGCTTTTACTTTCCCTGTGTCATGTGAAATCTTCCCTGACCAGGGATCAAACCCATGTCCCCTCCATTAGTGGGCAGACTCTTAGTCACTGGACCACCAGGGAAGTCCCAGAGTCAAACTCTTAATCCCTTCCCAGAATTAATGCAGAGCTTGTGAGAGGGGAAAATAATTTTACTAACATGTGACAGTGCTGTGACAGGGGTCTAAGCAGGGTCTTTGAGGAGCATAGAGGTGTCAGGGACTCCAAACTGCCTAGAGAAGGCAACTCCTGGGCTGAAGTTTAAAGGACAGATAGGTATTATCCAGACTGTCAAAGGAAAGGTGTAAGAGGTAGAAGCAGGAGCACGTACACTTGGCATGTGCAGGGAACCTTACAAGTGGTTCTGCATGCTGACAGTCGAGTTTGTGGTGGGAGCTGAGAAACTGCCTAAAATCAACTGATTAGAGACTGGTGAAATCTGAAGGGAAAGGACCAGGGGCAGTTGTGATGTGTTTTTGAAACTTTTGAAATGAATTTTATGAAGGTGACCAGCCTCTCAGTTTCCTGTGGTATCATCTTACTGACGAGTTACAGCACGGCTATCTCATTTTGATGAGAGATTTCAGGAAGCTGAAAGAAAACTGCTGAATTGATAGTATCAAAACCCTCTATATATCGATCAAGCAGTGGAGCTCTATGGGTTTGTCATAAAACACAAATTATGCCAGTGTTCTGATAGCAGAAAGATTCGGGAAAGGATTCGAAACTTCTTGAGCATCAAAGCAACCAAGACTCCAACAATGAGGGAGGAAGAGGAATGAAGAGGAGGAGAGGATGGACTTTTATTAAAAGATCTCAAAATTTGATTGTGGTCCATGAAGCATTTCAAATTTCTAGATGTTTATGAAGACTGGACTTCTGACCCCAAATGTGGGTTCACTGGGAGGTTGAAATACTGTAATTCTGTTGTTGATGTTGTGTAGGCAGTTCCTGCCCCAAGAAGTTTGGCAGTAACAAGGGTTATTTCTCCTCTTAGCTATCAGCTTTAGAAAGAATTCCCACATTAACTCTATCAAGTTACCACAGTAAGTATCATTTACATGAGATACATTGTAAACAGACTGAAGGTCAGGGTCTTTCTAAGACATCAACTTTTCTGTTGAACCATGATGTTTTTATTTTCAGTTTCTTTTCAATTTATGGCTAGCTTGGGAACATAGGAGCAACCATAGTCGGTTTTTGGGAACAGGAGTTATACCTTTTAGATATTCCTCACAGTACTTTTTATAGGGTAGACCCTCAAGAGAAGCTGAATTAAGAAGAAAAAAAAAAGTCTGACATATTTCAATACTGAGTTCAAACCTGCCATCTTCCAAAAGAGGCCATCAGGTATCACCAGCAAATAACTTTCATCATTTCTTTAAGAAGAGCCTCTTCCAGCTGTAAAATCCTAAGACTGTGTTCCATTTTCATGTTTTATGAATAAGCTTAATCAGTATTCAGAAAGGAAACCAGCAATCTCTGGTTACTTTAGGACATTGCAACATTGTCTAAGTTGTAAAACTCCCCCAAAGTCAGGGCAGTGGGGTAGGATGGGGGCCAAATACTTAGAGAGAATAGATGGTTTAAATTGTCCCTCCTGATGATTAGTGGGAGTTTACCTTAGGCTATCCCCTCATGGTATGAATATAACTTGTGATTAGGATCTGTGAAGTGGTTGGGCCAAAGTCCTTTCTCCTGTAAAGTTTTATAATTTTTGGTACACTCATTGCATGAGGATATTGATGGAAAATACATAATGATCAAAATAAAAGTGTGTTTTAAAATAATATTTTTAAATGTTTCACAATGATCTTTTGTTCTTATGTAAAACAATTCACTGTTTTACACTCCAATTCATTTGGCTGTGTTTGTGCCATATGTGTAAGTAACTCCAACACAAGCTAGCCTGGGTAACAAGAGTTAATCTGGAAAAAATACTTAATCTCATTAATAATGTCTTAAAATCCTTAGAACTCTTTTGCCAAATTCTAAGACTTAAGAAGCCAAGATAAAGATGATTACTTTCAAAGCTGAGTGTGGAAGTTTTTCTTTTAGCGTCTCTCTGTGTTTCTGCAGTACTTTTGACTCTTGCAAAATGAGCTCTCATATCTCTTTACTAATGAGAAGTCAGATCTTCTCTGGGGACTGACAACTCTAAAAGCTCATTACTCAATGGTTTGATGTTATCTCTGGCTCTCAAGTAACCAAGGCTGGAGTTCTGAACATTTGCCTTTGAGGTTTCTTGGTTGCCCAACATTATGTTAATTCATCTGGAAGGGGATACAAGTATGTATCTTCAATGACAGTAGTGTTTACTTTCTTGAGAATTAAAGAAAATTATCTGCATTAAAGCCTGAAATCCTACAGCCCCTTTTTGTGTTCTTGGTCTTTTCTTCCAGGAGATGGCGATAGAACACCATAAATACCAAATTACAATATGCAAGAGCTTTGCCCCTTGAGGTCTTCTATTGTCTAGCCTATGACCAATGTGGATTATTATTCAAGATTTGAGTCAAGTCTGAGCTATTTCACTGCAATATTTAACTTCAATGCCATGAGTAAATAAAGGACAGGAATACTTTCAGGTTAGTTACTCACTTCTTTCTCTACATTTTTTCCTTTTTTGAGTTTGTGTTGATGGAGAGGGAAATGGCAACCCACTCCAGTACTCTTGCCTGGAAAATCCCACGGATGGAGGAGCCTGGTAGGCTACAGTCCATGGGGTCGCAAAGAGTTGGACATGACTGAGCGACTTCACTTTCTTTCTTTTCTTTGAGTGGAGAAAACTAACAGGATGGTGTCCAGTTGAGAGGTTCTGGGTTTTATTAGCTCTGTTGTGGGTGGGGCTTTTGAACCTAGAGTGATTGCTTTTGTAGTAAATCAGCATGGCAGCAGTGCTGTTTCCTAGCAATATGAAGATACTACAGGCTCTGTTGATTTCCCAGGTAGCACAATGATAAAGAATTCGCCTGCCAATTCAGGAGACACAAGAGATGTGGATTTGATCCCTAGGCCAGGAAGATTCCCTGGAGGAGGAAATGGCAGCCCACTCCAGTATTCTTGCCTGGAAAATTTCATGGACAGAGGAGCCCGGTGGGCTACAGTCCATGGGGTCTCAAAGAGTCGGACATAACTGAGCATGCACGGCACATACACAGGCTCTATTAGAAACTAATTTTTAAAATACTCTCTGGTATTCTTCACTGTTTATGTTTAGCACCTTTTGAAGTATTCAAGTTGGTGCTTGACAGTCTTCCTTCCCATTTAAGGGCAAGTAAAAGACACAAAAAATGTCTGCCAAGGAACGATTTCAGATGACCTTGATTGGACAATGGGAATTTCATATCCTGCTTGTCCATCTACCAGTTGACTTTTGGTATCCTTACGAGGAGAGAGAAGATGTTATCCCCTAGAGCTGCCTGCAGTGAACTACCTTTCACAGTGATCTAATCTGAAAGAGTATCCACTGTTTGATTACCTTGGAGAATTTGCTAAAATAAAAAGTCCTTGATTTAGCAAAAACTATTTCAAACAAAAGTGGAATAGGTATGCAAAAGGGAAGCCATTAGAGGGTCACACATCACAAGCTAGAAGAAGTGAGAGAATGGACATCTAGAGAAGGCCAGCCTGGCAGCCAAGAATGGGACATTTCTATAGCGTCACACTGAAGGCTTTTTTATTCACAAAAAATATCACTGTATGTAGTACTCCACAGTTGAAAAGTGGAAAAGAGAAATGCTTAATTCTTGGCCAGTACTTTTGTAGATGTTCTGTCACTGAAAGTTTTACACCGAAGAAGTTTTTTTGTTTTGTTTTTTTAAAGAAAAAGTATTGATTTTTTTCTAAGTACATATAGGTAGAGTGGCAACCAAGATAATATAGTGGGAAGACCCTGAACTCACCTCCTTCCATGGGTACACCAAAATTACAACTACTTACAGAGCAACTGTCTATGAGAATAAGAGAAAGACTAGCAGAAAAGATTTCCCACTACTAAAGACATAAAGAAGGAAACAACCAGATAGGTGGAGATGTGAGGCAGTCAGTTCTCCCTGGGTTGAAAGAAAGTGAAAGTGAAAGTTGTGTCCGACTCTTTGCGACACAGTCCATGGAATTCTCCAGGCCAGAATACTGGAGTAGATAGCCTTTCCCTTCTCCAGGGGATCTTCCTAACCCAGGGATTGAACCCAGGTCTCCTGCATTGCAGGTGAATTCTTTACCAACTGAGCTATCAGGGAAGCCCTCTCCCTGGGTTGGAGAACCATAAATGAGAGGAATATCATGATCATAGAGATTCTTCCCAAGGAGCAAGGGTCTGGGCCCCATATTGGATACTCCAACTGGGAGTCCTGCATTCAGGGAAATGACCCCCTACACCACTTGTCTTTGAAAACCAGTAGGGTTCATTTTTGGGAGAGCTGAAGGGCTATAGGAAACAGAGACTCTGCTCTTAAAGGGTATGTGCAAAATCTCATATGCTCCGAGTCCCAGCACAGAGGCAGCAGTTTGAAAGAAGTCTGGGCCAAACCCACTTGCTGATCTTAGAGAGACTCCCAGAGATGCAGGAAGTAACTGGGGCACCTCTAGGGATGGAGATACTGACATCGGCTATTTTGGAGAGCCTATTTTACCACGGTAACCCCAGACAGGCAGTGCCATTTTGGAATCATCCCTCTCTGCACGGTAAGCACCAAGGATCTGGCCCCACCCAAGAGTGAGCTGGCACCAGCTCTGAGCCACACCCCTCCGGCTGCACGGACAGCTACTCTGGTACCTGGCTCCACCCATTTGTGTTTGGCACCAGCCCCACATCCTTCCAGGCCACATAGACAGCCACTTGGGAAGCCGACCCCACCCTCTATCAGGCCTGCAGTTACTGCATGAGTCATGACCTCTTAACCAACTTGGCTGAGAGTCAGCCTTCCCTGCCAGCGTACCCACAGTAGTCAGCCCTGTCACAACAGAAGGATACACACAGCTGACATAGGGGGCATCCCTAGAGCATATATCTCTGGGGACCAAGGGAGCATGCTGCTGGACCCCATAGGATGTGTCCTACATAAGGCCAAGAGCAGGAAACATATCTGATCTAATTAAACATATAGACGTAAACACAGAGAATTGGGCAACATAAGGAGACAGGAATATGTTCCAAATGAAGAAACATACTCCTTTTTTGAGATTAACCTCAAAAAAAGAACTAGAGGAAGTAGAGATATTAAAGAATTCAAGGTAATGATCATAAAGATGCTTAGGAGAAAACTGGATGAACACAGTGAGAATTTTAATGAAGAGTTAGAAAATAAAAAGGAACTAAACAGAGCTGAAGAATTCAATAACTGAATTGAAAAATACAATAGAATGGCTCAACAGCAGACTAGATGGGGTAGAAGAACAAATCAGTAACTGGGAAGATAGGGTGGTGGAATTCACCCAAACAGAGCAGCAAAAAGAAAACAGAATTTTAGAAAGATATGATAACTTAAGAGACCTATGGAACAACATCAAGCAAAATAATATTTGCATCAAAGAGGTCCCAGAAAGATAAAAGGGGCTGAAAGCTTAGTTGAAGAAATAATAGCTGAAAAATTCCCTAGCCTGGGGAAAGAAACATATACAGTTCCAGGAAGCAAAGAGAGTCCCAAACAGGATCAACTAAAAGAGGCTCATACCAAGAAACATTATAACTAAAATGGCAAAATTTAATATGCAGAGAGAATCTTAAAAACAGAAAGGGAAAGGCAACTAATTATGGGAACTCCATAAGACTCTCTGCTGACTACTCAGGTGAAACTTTGCAGACCAGAAGGGAGTGGTATGATATATTCAAAGTGATGAAATACTCTACTCAGCAAGGCTCTTGTTCATATTTGAAGGAAAGATAAAGAGTTTTACAGACAAGCAAAAGCTGAAAGGTTTCAGCACCACCAAACCAGCTTTATGGGAAGTGCTAAGAAAACTACTCTAAACAGAGAAGGAACTAAAAATATGAAAATTATAAAAGGAAAAAATGTCACTGGTAAAGGCAAACATACACAGTAAAAGTAGTAAAAAATTACAGGCCAATATCACTGATGAACATAGACACAAAAATCCTCAACAAAATAGTAGCAAACAGAATTCAATAATACATTTAAAAGATCATACACCATGATCAAGTGGGATTTATCCCAGAGTTGCAAGGAAGCATCGATATCTACCAATCAATGTGATAAATCACATTAACAAACTGAAGAGTAAAAATTATATCATGATCTCAAGAGATATAGAAAAAGCTTTTGTCAAAATTCAATATTCATTTATATTCAACATTCCCAACAAAGTGGGTATATAAGGAATATACTTTAGCATATAAAGGCCATAAGTGACAAGCCCACAGCCAACATCATACTCAATGGTGAAAAGCTGAAAGCACTTCCTCTAGAATTAGAGCTCAGTGATAAGACAAGGATGCCCCCTTCCACCACTTTTATTCACCACAGTATTGTAAATCCTAGCCACAACAATCAGACAAGAAAAAAAGTAATAAAAGGGAAAACAAATTGGAAATGAATAAGTAAAACTCTCCCTGTTTGTAGTTGACATTATATATAAAGTACCCCAAAGATGCTACCAAAGATATTAGAACTAATACATGAATTCAGTAATGTTCCAGGTTATAAACTTAATATACAGAAATTTGTTACATTTCCATATACTAACAGCAAACTATCACGAAGTGAAATTAAGAAAATAATCCTATTTACAATTACGTCAAAAAGAATAAAATACCTAGGACTAAATCTAACCAAAGAGGTAAATAACTTGTACTCTGAAAACTAAGACACTGACAAAGACATTGAAGATGACACAAACAGATGGAAAGATATACCTTGCTCAGGGATTGGAGAACTTAGTGTTCTTAAAATGACCATACTACTCAGGACAACCTAAGATTCAGTGTAACCCCTATCAAAATACCAGTGGCATTTTTCACAGAACTAGAAGAAATAATTCTAAACTTTTTGTGTATGGGAACACAAAAAGAGACCTAATAGCCATATCTATCTTGAGAAAGAAGAACAAAGCTGGAAGTATCACCCTCCCTGATTTCAAACTGTACTGCAAAGTTACAGCAATCAAAACAGAAGGACACTGTCACAAAAACAGACACGTATACCAATAAACAACAGAACAGAGTCCAGCAAAACCCGCCCTCATGTGGTCAATTAATCTATGACATAGGATGCAAGAAATGGTGCTGGGAAAACTGGACAGCTATATGCAAAAGAATCAAACTGGACTACTTTCTCACACCTTATAAAAGAAAAACTCAGATTGATCAAAGATTTGAATGTGAGATCTGAAACTATGCAACTCCTAGAAGAAAACATAGGTAGTATACTACTTGACATCAGTCTAACAGTATTTTGGGGTTTGTCTCCTCCAAATTTTGGATTTGTCCCTTTTGGAGGGAACCAAAAGCAAAAATAAACAAATGGGACCACATCAAACAACAAAACTTTTGCACAGCAAAGGAAACTATCAACAAAATGAAAATGTATTCTACTGAGTGGGGGAAGATATTTGCAAATGATACATCGAATGAGGGTTAATATTCAAAATAGACTAAGAACTCACATAACTCAACATCAAAACCTCCCAAAAACTTGATTAAAATTAAAATTTTTTTCCCTTTACTTAAATATTTTTCCATTTCTATGTTATTTAAAAATTTTCCATTTCTATGGCAGTTTTCAATGACACTCAGATGGCCAAAAGACACATGAAAAGATGCTAAACACCATTAAAATCATCAGGGAAATAAAAACCCTGAACTACCATCTCATACCCGTTACACTGGTTATTATCCAAAAAGCAAGAAATAAAAAGTGTTGGTAAAGATGTGGAGAATAGAGAACCTTATGTACTGTTGGTGGGATTGTAAGTTGGTGCAGTCACTATGGAAAACTGTATGGAGTTTCCTTAAAATAAAAATAGAACTGCCATATGATTCAGCAATTTCTCTTCTGGGTATTTACTCAAAGAATTATGAAAACACTAATTTGAAAAGATATATGCACACCAATATTCATTACAGCATTTACAATAACTAAGATATTAAAAAAACCCAAGTGTTCACTGATAGATAGATAGACAAATGGCTAGAGAAGATATGGTATATATACAATGGGATATTACTCAACTGTAAAGAAAGAAATGAACTCTTGCTATTTGTGATAACACGAATTGGATCTAGAGGGTATTATGCCAAGTGAAGTGAGTCAGAGAAAGACAAATACTTCATGATCTTACTTGCGGAATCTAAAAAACAAAGCGAACAAAATAGAATGAACAGACTCATAGATACAGAGAAACAAAAGGGTGGTGCCCAGAAGGGAGTTGGGGTGGAAGTGGAAAGAGGTGAAGGGGTTACAAACCTCCAGTTACATAAAATGTCATAGGGATGTAACATGCAGTGTAAGGGACATGGTCAATAATATTGCAATAAGGTCATATGGGGACAGATGGTTACTAGTCTTATGGTGATCATTTCATAATATATTCAAGTATTGAATCCCTATGTAGTATACCTGATACTAATATAATTTTGTACATCAACTATATTTCAATGAAAAAGTACATATAGGTGATCAACAGTGCTTATTTAACTCATTCAAATACAAACAGTTTTTAGTTCCTACTAGATTCTGGGTCCTGTGTAGGAATGCAGAACCTAATCCAGTATTCTTACCTGGGAGATCCATGGGTGGAGGAGCCTGGAGGGCTGCAGTCCATGGGGTCGCAAAGAGTCAGACATGACTTAGCAACTGAACAAGAACAGCAACATGCAAGTATAAAGGAGACAGCACAGGCATAGAGGATGTATGGAGGACAGAAGTCTGGCTGTTACTTTTTTGGTAATAGAATAGACAAAAATAAATGTCCTTTGAGGGGACTTCCCTGGTAGTCCAGTGACTAAGATTCTGCACTCCCAATGCAAGGGGCCCTGCTTCCATGTCTGGGGAGATCCCACATGCCACAACTAAGAGTTCATATGCCACAAATAAAAACCTTGCATGCTGCAACTAAGACCTGGTGCAGCCAATTAAATAAATTAATAGATAAATATTAAAAAAGAAAAAATATCCTTTGAGGGGTACATACTCGTACAAGAGGGAGCATGTGGTGGGAATAATATATTAAAATGTAAGCGAATTATTTTTCATTCCTCTTTCCCTTAACTCAAGATCATTTTTTTCCTGCAGCCTTTCTGTCAGTGTGATTCCCAGGTGAGTGATGGGTATAAATAACACTTTGAGGGAGAAGGAAATAATCTGTGACAAGGCCCTGTCAAATAGGACCAAGAAGTAAAAGAAAATTCTTCTGATTTGAAGAAGAGGTGGAGAGATGGGAGGGAGGCAGAGCAGGAGTGGGGAGAATGAGATGCCAATGTCCTTGCTTCATTCTGCTTTCTTAGGAGTGAATCACAACAAGGCTTGAGCTATAGAAACATTTGTGTAAGCCTGAAGGAACATGGTGAAATGAGTGGCCAAGTTCCACGGGCACAGTCTAGGGAAAGCTGCAGGCGTCTAGAAAACCTGTAGTTAAACTGGCACTGTTTGCAATAGGAAGAACATGGAAGCAACCTAAATGTCCATTACAGAGGAATGAATAAAGATGTCGTGTGTGGGTGCACAATGGAACGCTACTTAACTATAAAAAAGAATGAAATAATACCATTTGCAGTAACATGGATAGACCTAGAAATTATCATGCTAAGTGAAGAAAGCCAGACAGAGAAATACAAATACAAATATCAGAGAGGGGCTAGAAGAATTTAAAAAAGTGGGGGAAAGCGAGGTAACTCTGAGACTAACCACTAACATGTAGAATCACTTATATGATATCACCTATATGTGGAATCCAAAAATTGACAAATGAACTTATTTACAAAACAGAAATAGGCTCACAGACATAAAAAACAAACTTATGGTTACCAAAAGGGAAAGTGGTGGGGGAGGGATGAATTAGGGGCTTGGGATTAATAGATACACACTACTATATATAAAATAGATAATCAACAAGGTCCTGTTGTATAGTACAGGGAACTATATTCCATATGTTGAATAAATTGTAATAATGGAAAAGAGTCTGAAAAAGAAAAAAATATATATATAATATATATGTAACTGAGTCACTTTGCTGTACTCCAGAAATTAATACATTGAAGGCAAGTTATGACCAACCTAGATAGCATATTAAAAAGCAGAGACATTACTTTGCCAACAAAGGTCTGTCTAGTCGAGGCTATGGTTTTTCCAGTGGTCATGTATGGATGTGAGAGTTGGACTGTGAAGAAAGCTGAGGGCTGAAAAATTGATGCTTTTGAACTATGGTGTTGGAGAAGACTCTTGAGAGTCCCTTGGACTGCAAGGAGATCCAACCAGTCCATCCTAAAGGAGAGAAGTCCTGGGTGTTCTTTGGAAGGACTGATGCTGAAGCTGAAACTCCAATACTTTGGCCACCTCATGTGAAGAGTTGACTCGTTGGAAAAGACCCTGATCCTGGGAGGGATTGGGGGCAGGAGGAGAAGGGGACGACAGAGGATGAGATGGCTGGATGGCATCACCGACTCAATGGGGATGAGTTTGAGTAAACTCTGGGAGTTTGTGATGGATAGGGAAGCCTGGCGTGCTGTGATTCATGGGGTCACAAAGAGTCGGACACGACTGAGCAACTGAGCTAACTAACTAACTAAATCAACTATACGTCAATTAAAATAATGAAAAACAATTGGCACCATATCCAAAATAGAGAAAGAGTAATACAGTGGGATGGTGTGATGGAATGGAGAAAGAGAGCCCTGATGCCATGGGGAACCACAGCTTGAAGGAGATCTCAGAGCCCCTGTGTGCCCTGATGATGGGATTTAGAGCTGCTCAGAGGCCAGGGAATCAGAGGTAAAGGCTTGGCAGCAGAAGAAATAAGTGCAGAATCTGAGGACCTGTCAACTGGAGGCAAATGGCTGGAATCACAGAATGTAGTAGCAGATGTCACCTCCATGCCCCTGAAGGCCAGAAGGGATGTAAGGGACCCTTACATGGATGATCAAATAAGACCATCCATCCTTCATACACCAGCAAAAACCTGGAGAGCATGCAAATAAACATTATTGAGCTATATGTGCTTTGGTCAAATTCAAGTCAAGAAACCAGAACCTGTGACAGTAGTAGCGGTTGTTCCTTAAGGATGCTGGTTAGAGAGGTGTTGGAGGAGTTTAAAAAGTGGAGGGGAAGGTGATGTAACCCTGAGATTAACCAAGGCAAGAAGTCACACCCGCTTTTAGGGTTTCACAAGATGTTCAATTCAACTATTCAGTATTTCTTAAAGCCCTGGTAGGCAAGTGACAAGGAAGATAACGGAGGTATTGGAGGAATAAATGAGTTCAGTTCAAAAAAGGGAGAGCCTGTGCACGGTTTGACCTAATTGTTAAGTCAAGGGTGGTCGGTAGCAGCTGGTGAAAATGCTGAGAACTGGGGCCAGGGGGGTGTGGCCTTGGAGCTTGGCCTCAGCTTGTTTAGTCTGGGGTGGCCCAGGGCCTGAGGTGTTGCCCCACCCCAGGAAACTGAGCACTTGGGCTTATCACCCTTATCTCAAATGCGTAGGAGAACCAGTTGTGTTTGTTCATATTCGTGGGGGATCAAGCTCTCTGGGAGGCCCTTCTTACTTTAAACCACCTAGGGGGCCTGGCACCAGCGTTTCTGGAGGTACTGTTGATGTTGGCAATTCTTAGTCCTCCAACAAACGTTTCCCCAGAGGGTATGGTGAGGCCCTAATTGAGGTAGGGAGTGAAGAGGCTTTAAGGAAAAATTCTTACTGTCCTTCTGAGGAGTAAGCGTTTATTTTCTGGGAGTGATATTTCAAGAAGAAATGCTGGAGTGCAAGAAGTGGTTCTCGTTTCCCCTGATATCTCTCCTAACTCTATCTAAAGGGAAGACAAGTCTAAGCAAAGGTCTTCTAGTAACTTCTGGGAAAAGTTTTCCATTATTTTCTGCTTTGAGCTATGAGGATTATAACGGAAAAAAAAATCTTTAGAAATAAGAGAAACAGAAGGAAGCAATAGTTTTATAAACGGTAATAGATTTTCCTACAGCATTGATGTGAGGATACTATCTCTTGCACTCTAAAAGCCAAGGTCACAGACTTTATTTTAGGGAAAATTGCAAGTGATTAATTATTCAAAAGTCACTCATTTAAATTAATTATCTAGGCTTTCAAATTTCTTCTTCTCTTGATTTATTAAGATCTTTCCTCTTTAAAATCTCCACCAGTGTTGGAGCCATAATTATGCATTTGAAAGAGTGTATTATGTTCTAGTATCTGTAAAACTGCTGACTTTCTTATTAACATTTTTGATAAAATGATTGAGATAAGACAGGTTGAAGAAGATGGCCAAAAGTGAAATTCAAGTATTATTCCTGGATTTCATCATTCTGGGTGTATTCTCCATCATCTATAAGCATCTATGATCATAATGCAAACAATTCCTAGTTTCTGGAAGTTAAATTACTTTTGCAACTTGTAATTCAGTCATTTCTCACCTAAAAAGTATTCTTTTATTACAAATTCCTGGGACTTCCCTGATGGTCTAGTGGTCAGGACTCCATGCTTCCACTGCAAGGGGCGGGGGATTTCCATCCCTGGTCAGGGAAATAAGATCCCACATGCTGTGTGGCATGGCCAAAATAAAAACAAACAAAAAAAATCCTCAAATTCCTACCCTAGGACCAAAAAAGCTATTGAAGTTATTCAAATTTTTCTGTGAGATAAAACATTGATTTTGGTACTTCTGACTGACATTTCTTAGTCAGAGGGATCATACTGAGTGAGTAAAAAGCATAGCCAAGGGGTATCCAGAAGAAATGGTTCCAAAGTATAAGAGTCTTTCCCTACAAAGGAAGCCCCACTGAGTAACTACATAGTCCATTGTGCCAACAAGGACTCCCTGAGTGGTTTAAACGCCATAATTTAAGGAGTGTGGGTCCCAAGTCTGTCCTGGACTCTAAATGCCTGTCCCACACAAAATAATTTTTTCTGTTTATTTGTTGCCTAAAATCATGCTGATTTGTTTTTCTTTTGAATTAATGCCCTAGGCTTTTTTAGGGGGGAGCTCCTTGCAGCTTGCGGGGTCTCAGTTCCCCAAACAGGGATTGAATCCAGGCCCCCAGCAGTGGAGGCAGAGTCTTAACCACTGGACCTCCAGAGTTTTAAAAAACCTTGGGTTTTTAAAAAAGAAAAATGCAACTGTCTCTGGGCAGGTTAAATGGTGAGTGCCACTGATTCCCAGTGACGCGAAGGCTTCTTGGAGATTATAATGCACGCCAATGAAGGACATCGGAACCTCTGTAGAGTTGGGGAAAGGGTGCCAAGATACATCCAAGCAGCATGGGATAGCAAGGAAGGCATAGGGCTTATTAGAAATTTCCCCCCAGAACTCAGCCTGTCGTTGATTCAACTTCTACTTCCATAAAGGATATTCTTCATTTGCAGAATCAGTAAAAATTTCTTTGGGAATCCCATTTTCAATAAACTGAATGAATGTTTATTAAACCACCACTATGGGCTATAGATATTGAGTTAGGTGATACTGGCATTTAATGAGCACCTATTATAGGACATGAGTTTTGCAAGCATTATTTCACTTGATCTCCTCATCAACCCATTGTGCAGGTGATGAATCTAAACCCAGGGAAGGCTAGCCGCTAGAGAGGGAGTGGCAGAGCTGGAATTCAAATCCACGAGCCTTGAACTTCTAGATACCACATTTCTGAGTTTTTATTTGCTCTGGATGCTAGAAGAGAGCTAATACTGTGGCTTAACAAAAGTTGGTTTAAAGCTCAACATTCAGAAAATTAAGATCATGGCATCTGGTCCCATCACTTCATGGCAAATAGATGGGGAGACAGTGGAAACAGTGGCTGACTTTACATTTTTGGGCTCCAAAATCACTGCTAGTGATTTTGACCAAAGTCACAGTTGGTGACTGTAGCCATGAAGTTAAAAGATGCTTACTCCTTGGAAGAAAAGTTATGACCAACCTAGACAGCATATTAAAAAGCAGAAACATTCTTTGCCAACAAAGGTCTGTCTAGTCAAGGCTATGGTTTTTCCAGTAGTCATGTATGGATGTGAGAGCTGGACTATAAACAAAGCTGAGCACCGAAGAATTGATGCTTTTGAACCATGGTGTTGAAAAAGACTCTTGAGAGTCCCTTGGACAGCAAGGAGATCCAACCAGTCCATCCTAAAGGAGATCAGTCCTGAATATTCATTAGAAGGACTGATGTTGAAGCTGAAACTCGAATACTTTGGCCACCTGATGTGAAGAGCTGACTCATTGGGAAAGACCCTGATGCTGGGAAAGATTGAAGGCAGGAGGATAAGGGGACGACAGAGGATGAGATGGTTGGATGGCATTACCAACTCGATGGACATGAGTTTGAGTAAACTCCGGGAGTTGGTGATGGACAGGGAAGCCTGGCCTGCTGCAGTCCATGGAGTAGCAGAGAGCCAGATACGACTGAGCAACTGAACTGAACTGAAATATTGTGGCATAATGGAATCATCTTTTTTTGTTTTTTGTTGGTCATAGCACACATATATGTCTATTTTTATTAAATATTCTATCAAATGTTTTTTCATAGTGCTTATTCCAATTTTCACTCTCACCAGCAGTGTACGAGAATTCCAGTTGCTCCATGTCCTTGCATATATATGGCATTGTCAGTATTTTCTTTTTAATTGAGATATAACTGACATTTCTCATTTGTTTCAGGTGTACAACATGATGATTCAATATATGTATATATTATGAAATGATCATCACAATACATCTAGCTAACATCCATCATAACACATAATTATAAATTACTTTTTTCAGGGATCATTGGACTGTAGCAAGTATGGGGTTTTTAAAAAACATTGAATAATTACATGATGGGGAAATATGATGCCAGGGCTCACCTGAATAAAATTATCTAGCATGTCCCTAGAGTAAAATTATCATCTGGAATAAGGTCAAGTGAATTGTTTAGATGCAAATTACATGGACATGAGGTATGAGAGATTGTAGAACTCATAACTGATATATATACATGCTACTATTTAAAAACACTGAGAGACATTTTGTTAAAATATTGAAGAATATATTTTTATAAGCAAATATACTTAATGAAGCTATAATTCCATTAAGTGGAGTCTGAAGAACCCATATTTCAGAACAAGCCTGACAAAAGACTAATACTTTTATGCAATTGAAGTCATTTTTTACTTTTTCCATGATATCTTCAGCGTGGCAGTACACAATAGGAATAACTTTATTCCCTGCTAATTGGAATGTGTAATTCTGAAAGAGGCATATATCATCTTAATTAGAAATACAGTTTATGATGTTGTGATAATGGCTTTTGGTTTAGTAATTTGGAGCAAGTTAATGTAGAGTGGAGAGCAGAAACCTGACCCTGGCTTGCTCCTGGTTCTGGTCTGTTAGCCCACATGGTTAATTCAGCTTCCAAGAATAAGGCAGCTCTGCCTTCAGGTGGAGAAGAGTGTGGGCTGGCAGAAAGCAAGATCATGAAGGAGGGAAGTAGTGTCATGTTACCGAGTCCTTTTCCTTTTCTTTGTCTTTCTTTTTTTAAAATTGAAGTATATGCTTCATTGACTACACTAAAGCCTTTGACTGTGTGGATCACAATAAACTGTGGAAAACTCTTAAAGAGATGGGAATACCAGACCACCTTATCTGCCTCTTGTGAAACCTATATGCAAGTCAAGGAGCAACAGTCAGAACCAGACATGAAACAATGGACTGGATCAAAATTGGGAAAGGAGTATGTCAAGGCTGTATATTGTCACTCTGCTTATTTAACTTATTTGCAGAGTACATCATGAGAAATGCTGGGCTGGATGAAACACAAATTGGAATCAAGATTGCCAGGTGAAACATCAGTAACCTCAGATATGCAGATGATACCATCCTAAAGGCAGAAAGCAAAGAGGAACCAAAGAGCCTCTTGATGAAGGTGAAAGAGGAGAGTAAAAAAAGCTGGCTTAAAACTCAACATTCGAAAAACCAAGATGATGGAATCCAGTCCCACCACTTTATGGCAAATAGATGGGGAAAAAATGGAAACTGACAGATTTTATTTTCTTGGGCTCCAAAATCACTGAGGACAGTGACTGCAGCCATGAAATTAAAAGATGCTTGCTTGTTGGAAAAAAGCTATGACAAACCTAGACAATGTATTAAAAAGCAGAGACATCACTTTGCTAACAAAGGTTCATATAGTCAAAGCCTTGGTGTATCATAAAGAAGGCTGAGTGCAAAAGAATCGATACTTTCAAATTGCGGTGCTAGAGAAGACTCTTGAAAGTCCCTTGGACAGCAAGGAGATCACACCAGTCAATCTAAAGGAAATTAACCCTGAATATTCATTGGACGGACTGATGCTGAAGCTCTAATACTTTGGTCACCTGATGCCAAGAGCCAACTCATTGGAAAACACCCTGATGCTGGGAAAGATTGAGAGCAGGAGAAGGGGGCGACAGAGGATGAGATATTGGAGGACGTCACTGACTCAATAGACATGAGTTTGAGCAAACTCTGGGAGATAGTGAAGGACAGGGAAGCCTGGCATGCTGCCATCTATGGGGTTGCAGAGATATGAGTTAGTGACTGAACTACGAACAATAAATAGCTGATTTACAATGTTGTGTTAATGTCTGCGGTATAGCAGTGTGACTCAGTGAAACACATACACCTATTCTTTTTTTATATTCTTTTCCATTATAGTTTGTCCCAGGAGACTACATACAGTTTCCTATGCTATATATAGTAGGACCTTGTGGTCTATCCATTCTAAATGTAATAATTTGCATCTACCAACCCCAAACTCCCAGTCCATCCATCTTCCTCCCAGCCACACTTAGTAACTGCAAATCTGTTCTTTATGTCTGTGAGTCTGTTTCTGTTTTGTAGGTAGATTCATTGTGACACATTGTAGATTCCATGTATAAGTGATATCATATGGTATTTGTCTTCCCCTTTCTGACTTTGAAAAATGGTCAGAGGACCTTAATAGATATTTCTCCAAAGAAGACATTCAGGTCAGTAGGCATGTGAAAAGATACTCAACATCACTAGTTATTGGAGAAACACAAATCAAAATTACTTCACATTGGTCAGAATGGCCATCATTAAAAAGTCTACAAATAACAAATGCTGGAGAGAGTGTGGAGAAAAGGGAACACTCTTACACTGTTGGTGGGGGTGTAAGCTGGTGCAGCCACTGTGGAAAACATTATGGAGGTTCCTCAGAAAACTAAAAATAGAATTGCCATATGACCCAGCAATCTCACTCCCGAGCATATTCCTGGACAAAACTATCATTCAAAAATGACACAGACTAGCCCTGTGTTCATAGCAGCGCTATTCACAATAGCCAAGACATGGAAACAATTTTTCCTGTTCTGAGCTGTGCCCCTGTCTCTTGCTGTTCCCTCATAACTATCCAGGGCCCTCAAGGAATCCATGAGTTTACCAGTCACTGTTATTCAAGGTACCCCAGGCCCCAAAGTACCTGCTGCTGTCTCTCATCTTTCACTGCACTCAAACTCTCTCTGAGATAGGTGGCTTCCACCCAGTTAGGATGAAAAGACTAGACCACATATAAAACTCAGATGGAAGGGTGAGGGGTTTGTTGACTGGCCTCACTCACCCAGCCTGGGGGATCTGCATGGGCAGAGATCCAGCTCTGCTTTCTCCAGGGTGCCCAGCCCTTTTCTTTGCTAAGAGGCGCCATTGCTCCTACTGAGCTGACCCTGCAGAGGCTGGGTCAGCCCAGAGAGGGCCTCTGTAATTCATCCACCCAGAGGGAGTCTCCCTTTTTGTTCTTTACAACAGGCACCATCCAGCTGGCTGTGGCTCTGCCTAAAGTAATTATTATTGCAGTGACGTAGACCTTGCAAAGATTTCATTTCAAAGTACCCCTCTATATATTATCTCATTTGAAAATTACAATAATTCAGTGACTTAAAATGGGTCCAGAAACCATTTATCTCTATGGTGTAGATGAAGAAGGTGAGATTGAAATTGCATGAATTTTCAAAGGTGTCAGATCTTGCTCTTGAATTCTGTGCTTGTGACTTTATATTCATTGTTTTTTCTTTGGCTGGAATTGTGAAAGACTAAGTATATTTTTTAAACTTTCTGTTATGAAACTGTGCATACATATATGAAAATACAGAGATGAGAATAATGAACTCTCATATAGCTATTATCCAGATTCAACAATGACTAGATTTGGCTGTACTTACAAGTAAATCTTGAGCATCATGACGTTTTACCTTGTGTATTTCAATTTTCATAGCTTAAAAAATAGAAATATTCTTGTATAGCCATAATGTCATTATTACACCTAACAAAATAGCAATTTCTTGGTACTATTTAATAACCAATTCATATTCAGATTACTCTGTTTGCCTAAAACAAATTCTTCTACAGGTGTATGTTCAAATCAGGATACAAATAAGCTTTTATCCCACTTCTAATCACTTCTCTTTCTTCATTTTTAACTTCTTTATTGCTGCCTTCTTTCTCATTTAAAACCTACTGCAATATTAACCACTTTAAAACACACATTCACACACACACACACACATACATATATACATATACATACACAAATGCATATGTTTAGCTATTGTCCTATGTCTGTTTTTGCCTTATCAACCAAGCTCTACAAAATGATAGGCTGCAATTACTTATTTATTTATTCATGCAACAACACTGATTAACTGTTATGTGCCAAGTCTGTGGGAGAGTTTGAGAAAACAGAACAAAAGTCAGTTTCCATAACCCCCAAAAGTTTTCCGTTGTCCTTTTGCAATTTCTACCCCGTATCCCTCCAGGTCCCACACCCATCCTTAGGCAATTAGCAGTCTTGTTTTCTGTCACTATAGGTAAGCCTACATTTTAAAATTGCCTATAAATGAAATCATATAGTATATGTTCTTTTGTGTCTGCCTTCTCTTACTTATATCATCATCCCGAGACTTACCCATGTTGTGCTGAATATATTCCGATATATACACCATGATGTGTTTATCTATTCTTCCTTTAGTAGACATTTGAGTTGTTTCCAGTTTTCAGCAATTACAAATAAAACCACTATGAACACTTGTGGACAAGTCTTTGCACCGACATATGCTTTCCTTTCTCTTGGACAAATTCTTAGGAGTGGAATGCTGAGACGTGTGCTGTGCTTAGTCACAGCACAGGCTTTGCCAGGCTCCTCTGTCCATGGGGATTCTCCAGGCAAGAATACCGGAGTGGGTTGGCATGGCCTCCTCCACGGAATCTTCCCAACCCAGGGATCAAACCCAGGTCTCCCGCATTTCAGGTGGATTCTTTACCGTCTGATGCACCCGGGAAGCCCAGGGGTATATGCTTATTTAAAAATTGTTCGACTGTTTTCCCAGGTGGCACTAGTGGTAAAGAACCCATCTGCCAATGCAGGGAATGTAAAAGATCCGGGTTCGATCCCTGGGTTGGGAAGATCCCCTGGAGGAGGAAATGGAAACCCACTCCAGTATTCTTGCCTGGAAAATCCCATGGATGGAGGAGCATGGTGGGCTACTGTCTGTGGGGTTGCAAAGAGTTGGACGTGACTGAGGTGACTTAGCACACAAACACAGCACCTAGTAGAATGCCTGGCATCATGATTGCTATTATTAGATATGCTCTTTGAGGAAAAGAAAATTTTGTTTGAAGATGATATTCATTTTTCCTTAGGATTGCCAAGGATACCGGGAACTGAAAATAGTACAAAGTCCAAATTCTTGAGATTTTCAAATCATTATACTATTCATTTTTTTGTATGCTGTATTTGCCACTGGAGAATTAGTGATAGCATCACGCATGGCCCTTGTCTTTGAAAAAAACAGATAAGACACATGTTTGGGAAACAGCAGAGATAGTCTTGAGGTAACACTGCAAGGTTAGGCAAGTTTTATTCATTCAGAAAATATTTTTTCAAGAAGCAGGTATATACCAGATGGTGTGCTGTGTGCTGGAGATAAGTGGGGATATTAAGGTTCAAAGAGGCGGATGGGGGTGGGGATTGAGAAAAGACATTAAAACAAATAGGCATAAAAGTATTACTGCATGTTGTCTTCCAGCCACTTTTATGTGTCCCATCACTCAATGCTGACTTTTTGTGGTAATTTATCTCTAAATGAAAAGTTACCTCTTACTGTATTCTAAAAATTATGTATTTTGGATAATTCTAACTTTAGTGAATAAAGTACTGTTACACGTAACCTCTTTGATTCACTAAAATTTTTCTTCATATTTTATTGTTTTTTTTTTTTTTCTTGGGAAGGATACCATTTGTGTTTAGGCTTGTGATAGTGAACAAGAGGGAAAGCAGTTGGAGATAGAAAATAGGATGCCACTTGCTTCCCTGACTGGTTTGATAGCAGCAGTGGCAGAATATTCATTTTGGTCACTGTATTAGGCAATGCTAGCCATTAAAATAAACATGCCCTCAAATTCACAGGCTCTTTATTTAGAGCTTCCATTTCCTTCTCACATATAAGCATATGTATGATAATAACAATGAAATTTTGTATATGTGTCTTAGGATTTCTATAGAGAAATTTTGTGTATTGACATACCTTACAAGCCAGAGTGCTAAACAAGTGTTAATATTAGTAGCAGACTCAGAGATAGCAGCAGCAGTAATAGTTACTATGACTCGTGTCAAAATGGCAATAAATCACCTTTTAGTTTCTGAACTTAGGGGAGTTATCAGAATGCTAAGTTGAAAAAGAAATCTGATGATCTTATTCCTGTTCTCAATACAGCAGTGGTTTACTTCTTTAAGGAGTCTGTGATCAATCTACTTCTGTTTCTTGTTTTTCCTCAGCCAAGACCTATCCAGGCTTTTGATTTAGGCTTTGGCGGGTCTCAGTCTGTCTATCCTGAAACTTTGGCTCTTTGAAGGTTTGGCAATGTCAACTCTTTAACTTGCTGCCTTGTGCAAATTCAAAGCCGGGAAACTGTCTTCAGGGGGAGATTATTTGCATTGCTGCAGGCCTCTCCTTTGGTGGGATTTTACCTTCTGGGCAACAAAAGTCTGTGGGAGATTTCATCTGGCTTTTGACATCCAACATCTCTAGGACCCCAGTCTTCCATGCTGCTATAGAAACAGCAAAGGGTCAATGGTAAAAACTAGCCTCGCATTTGATTCTCCTCTAGTTTTCTATCTACCAGATCTGTGCAAACACAAAAGCTCTACTGGTTTCACCCTGAGTGGGTCAAGCTCAGTCACTGACCTCTGACCAGTAGCATTTATCTCTTGGCCAGTACCCCGAAGGAAGATGTCTAATATGCTGGAGAAGAGTGGAGAAATAGCTCCAGAAGGAAAGACAGGCTGAGTCAAAGCAGAAATGACGCCCAGTTGTGGATGTGCCTGGTGGTGAAAGTAAAGTCTGATGCTGTAAAGAACAATATTGCATAGAAGCCTGGAATGTTAGGTCCATGAATCAAGGTAAATTGGAAATGGCCAAACAGGAGATCACAAGAGTGAACATCGACATTTTAGGAATCAGTGAACTAAAATGGACTGGAATGGACAAATTCAATTCAGATGACCATTATATCTACTACTGTGGGTAAGAATCCCGTAGACGAAATGGAGTAGCCCTCATAGGCAACAAAAAGGTCCAAAATGCAGTACTTGGGTGCAATCTCAAAAATGATAGAATTATCTCCATTCGCTTCCAAGGCAAAGCATTCACTATCGCAGTAATCCAAGTCTATACCCCAAGCACTAATGCAGAAGAAGCTGAAGTTCTATGAAGACCTATAAGACCTTTTAGAACTAACACCAAAAAAAAAGATGTCCTTTTCATCATAAGGGACTGGAATGCAAAACTCTTGAGAGTTCCTTGGACAGCAAGGAGATCAAATCAGTCAATCCTAAAGGAAATCAACCCTGACTATTCATTGGAAGGACTGATGCTGAAGCTGAAGCTCCAGTCCTTTGGCAATCTGATGGGAAGAGCTGATTCATTGGAAAACATGCTGATGCTGGGAAAGATTAAGGACAAGAGGAGAAGGGGTCAGCAGAGGATGAGATGTTTGGATAGCATCTTTGACTCAATGGACATGAATTTGGAACTCTAGGAGACAGTGAGGGACAGGGAAGCCTGGTGTGCTGCAATCCATGGGGTCACAAAGAGTTGGACACGACTGAGTGACTGAACAACAAATGGTCATCTCGCCTGGGAAGTGTTTTTCCCATTCTGGATTTTGGAATTACTCTAAACTTCATTGCCTCCACAAAACCCTAATGTATTAATTTTTCAATTTTTTTTCTTTTGGTAATTATGCCAGAAATGTTGGCTCTCTATAGCCTGCCACACCCTACGTTACATTTAATGGTGATGATACTGTTGACCAGAGCCCCACAGCTTCGATCTCATCATAGTTTGTATCAGGAAAAGCAATATACTTGCTTATAAGATATAAAATTTGCATTTATCTATAACCAAGGATTTAGGATTTAACTATGTTACTAGGGAATATACAAGAAGACATTACCCTAGTTCAGTTAGCTATTAAGAATAAAAATTACTCTGTTCTAAATTCAGTGTACATAAAAACATATATGGTTAAATCAAATTGTATGCACTTCCAAAAGTGTGATTTTTATGAGTGTTTTTATTTAAAAAACTCAAATTTGGGAAGCATACTTGTTAGATACTATTAGCTTTTAAATTCATTTTTTTTTAAAAAAAGAAAAAAATCAACCTTCAAGTAATTCATCTCCTATTGATTAAAATCTTTAATTAAAAAATATATAGATATACTTTGAGGTATAACTTGCATTTTTGAAATTGCACCTATTTTATATTTATATTTCAATGAACTCTGATGAATGTATACACCTACGTAGACATTGTAGGGTAATGGAATTGGAGAAGGTGAGGTTCAGAAAAAGAAGGAGGCTGGCACTTTACAGGAACAGATCACCTTTAATGAAGCAAGAAGGGGCAGCAGTCAGATCAGTGAGCTGCTGCCCTAACTGAAGAAAAGAGTAAGTATATACAGGCATGTATGTGGAAAGCTACTGTCTTAAGGGGGCCTGTTCTTCTCCAAGGTTGTTCGGAGTAGTTATCTCTTAAACAGCTATAGCAAGGAATTCTGGAGATTGGCCAGAGGCTGGACTGGCTGGCAGCTGGGCGTAATCAGCCTTAATGTCCATTTTTTTCTTCGGATGAGAGAGTTCTTTGTTTTGCACAGAATGATGGGGAGGACCTGGAGGGGAGTTTTAACTCCAGGCTATTTTGAGCAGTGTAACTCTCCTTCAGACATCCTCACAGTTAAGATAGAGAACAATTCCTCAAGTATCCCCACCTTTTGTTCTTACTCTCATATATATCTTCCATAGCAGCTAGTACTGAATTTCCTTCCTCTCTCACAGAAGCTGCTGGTTCTTGACTCAAGTATTTATATATACTACCATTACTACTTCTGAAATATTCCCTTTTAGTTTTACTCAACCCTTGAAGACTCTCCTGAATTACTCCCCTCAATTCTGTTCCTTTCTTCTTAACCTGGAGCCCTCTAAAATTCTTTTGAGGGCAGATTAAACTGTTTGAATTTGGGTATTTTGGTATGTAAAGCCATTTTTCACTGGATTTGTATTTCTGTGCCTTGTCTGCCCTTCTTGGAGCCAGGGGGTCCTCTACTTCTTTTGAAATGCCCCAAAGTGTCCTTTACTATATTTTATTCAATAAATGGTATTTGTAGCCACAATTTGCAGAATGTAAATGAACTGCATTTTTAAAAGTCCTAGATTTTGCTCGTCCTAAGCAATCTCTGTGGCCCTTCCTCTTCTCTAGGAGTTCTGAGCACACACCCACAGCACACAGTACCATTAGCTCATTCAGCCTTTCCACATAATTTCATACCTGACTAGAACGAGATTGTCTTTTATAGAAGCATTGACCCATAGCAGCAGCAGCATCTGTCTATGAGTGTGTTGAACTCTAAATTGGAATTTTAGTGCTAATAATTAACTAGAATAATATCTCGCTTGGACAGAAGCCATTTAATTCTCTCCTGTGAGCTAAAGTATTATTTGGGTAACTATCAAGGGCAAGGCAATAAAAGGAAAATGTTGTTACAATATTTTCACAGGAAGGTGAAAGAAGAAATTCAGATTTTATAAAAATCTTTCTTAAAAATAATGGTGATTCTGAAATGGGATTAATTAATGTAAAATGATCTTGCTACTGAAATACTATCCCAACTTTCTGATGTTTTTAAGCCAAATGAGTACTAAAGAAATAATATTGGTTCTTGAATCTGTATAGCTAATATAGACTTGGTGGATTTTTAATAGATTTCAAGGGAAATCTAGAGAAATGAAATATATAAGTTTTATTTAAGCCCAGTATCAATAACTTTCTTTTATAATATTTTATAAGAATGCTTGATAAATTCCCACATTGATTTCCCCTTCTGGTAGGGGTAACTTTAAATGAAGAGCCTAAGAACTGTGGAAATGCTAAAAATGAAAGAGAAAGGATAAGAAAAGATCTGTGTAACCTTTAACTTATAATCAACTGATGAATAATCAAAGGGTGGTAGAGGTCACAGTGGGACTTGAAGCCAGACATGAAGATTTATTAAGAATATACCAAAGCCAGGAGCTTTCCCTTGATATCTTATTTAATTATTTACGAAGTGTCTCTGTATATATATTATATTATCAATATATATAAAATGGGATCAATATCCATGTATGACAGGATCTGTACATCTACCTCATATGTGTGTCTGTATCTGTCTCTGTTATCTTGGAGACAGCCCATACTCTTGTCTAGTATTTTTATGATCACAGAATATGGACAAAAGAAGCAAATATTGCTTCTCATGAGTAATGCTTTTTGCCAACGTGTGTGTCGGACTATATTAGTTTTTTGATATTTCCATTTGTTTGACAAGTTATCAGAAACGCTTCTTGACTGGTTTAGACAGGATGCCTTGGTCCTGAGAACACGTGCCGGTCCTTTCACTGGGCACTGGCAGGGGCTGTCACCTTCAGGGACACCTCGCAGCCTTCCTAGTGTGGCTCCTGATGGTTTTTAGGAAGCTTCCTCCTAGGGTTAGTGTTGAGATTACAGCGCTCCACCCTGGCTCCAGACTGACAGTGGTGGATTTAGGAGGTGACAGGAACCCAATTAATAAACTGAACATAAAAAAAAGGTCTCTGAGCTCTGGAAGCAGGGCCAGGTGGTGATGACAGAGACAAACGTGCTTTGTTTGCCCTCTGCTAACAGCTGCCTCCTCACATTCTCTCCTCTTCTCTCTCCCTTTTTTCAAGCAGTGTTATTTGAATTCATACAGTGAGAGGTGGTTTTACAGCTTGGAGCATCTCAGGAATACAAAATTGCAGAGGTGGGATGTGTGTGGTCAATGAGATTTATTTTTTGAGACAGATTATGCAAAGCAATTTATTTGGTGATCATTTGATTCTGATGATGTAAACTTGTAGATAAATGTGAAAATTAGGAATGCCTGATTTTGCCTGTGTTGCATGAAGGCTTCTGCCAGTTCTATTTAATAGTTATAATAATAACAGGTACAATTTGTGAGTGTTCACCATAGGCAAGGCACTATGCTAAACTTATTATACTATTTTATTATAACACCATTTTTATGATGTTATTAAAAATGTTATTATGCTCAGTTAAAGATAAAGGAATTGACATTTGCAGAGCTTAAGTGACGCAAAAGTACACAGCCACTAAATAGCAGAGCTGGGGCTAGAGGTTGTGTCCACCTGGCTTGGAGGTCCACGCCCTTGGGCACAGCGTCATTTTATGGTAGAAGGAGAATGTGAACCAAGGTGTGCCTAACCTGCAAGTTGTTCGTTTTCACATTCCAGGTCACTGGCGGAACCAGAAATGGAGTCCAGATTTTAGTGTCTTCGCCCATTGACAGCTGATTGGCTGATTTTGCTTCTTTGAAAAGAGTTTCTTTTTCACAATTTCAAAAAATAACATCTGAAGTAAATCATGTGCCAATAGAAGTTTTTAAAAAACTGCACACAGAATGCCAAATGTGCATTTGGTTTCTATACAGTCCACTCTAGTGAACAGAAATGCAGGACACCTAGGGCCATGCCTACCCCCGAACCACCTTCACCCAATACCAACATCACGTCAGCACACAGAGGGCAGTTCGGAGCCTACGCAGTCTACATATCACCGGTTACTGGTTTTATCATGAAGGGAAACCTCAGCGGGAAGGCAGGCTACGTTCAGTTCCAGAGTACACCCATTTGTCTTCCCAACCTTTCCGTCATCAGGGAGGTGAGGCCGCTTCACTCATGGCTGCTGCTTGCAAGGGCAGCTGATATTAGTATGAGTTCCAATAAGCCAAATCCTATTTAATTGTGCTACTATACAGTCAGCTCTTTCAAACTGCACTTAGACCCTATGGTTGAGAGACATTCAACATTACGTGTCTTTGTCATCACACTAGTTATAAATGGTTCCCTGGTTCTGAAGGAAATGGTTGAAGAAAATAAACCCTGGCTTCCTTAAGCTCTATCATAGCTGTTCATTGGCATTTCTGACCGAATGCCCTTGATTTCCACTGCAAGGTTTTACAAAAATGATATTGTACCCATTCCTGGAGCTTTTACAAGGCATTTAAAACTTTCCAATATTCAACGCAGGTACTTAAAGGTCACTTCTAAAATTGGGTTTCTCTCTTGTAAAAGTTAGGCTTAATGGAGTCAAATCCATTTGACAGAATTTTAAAGCTTTTCTTTCACCTCCTTAAACCTACTGGCTTTATGTTAAATGAGCATGCATTTCTGGGACACAATAACTTTCCTGTACTTTAATGTGTAAATGGCAGAAAATTTTCACACCATTAGATGCTCAAAATGACCTTTATCCTATAATAAATATGGATCTCAGTTTTTGAGTAAATATGGACTTTATGGCTCCATCTCTGCATCCTAGTGAATAGGAGTGAAAAAGTGAGAAATCAAATCAAAGATAATGATGGTTAGGAAACTAAATAGGGCACAGGATTTAGAAAACATGAATTGCTCATTAGAAATTAGTGCATTAATTTCCTATTGCTACTGTAGCAAATTTCCACTATCATGGTAACTTAGAATAATACCTATTTATTTTCTCTCAATTTTGTAGGTTGGAAGCCAGGCAGGTTCGTCTTAGGGTTGCACATGCTGAAATCAAAGTGTCAGCAGGGCTCCATTTCTTACTGGAGGCTCCTGGGGGAGAATTCCTCTGCCTGCCCCAGGTTTGTTTTGGTTGTCAAGCAAATTCACTTCTTTGATGTTGAAGAACTGAGGTCCTCATTTTATTGCTGGCTGCCCACTGGAGGTTGTTGTCAACTACTAGAAGCCACTCATTCCTGACTCTTGGCTCTCTTTGTACATAAAAACGAACCAAAGTGGGTCAAATCTCATCACATTTCTTCTTTAAAAAAAAAAACTTATATTTATGTATTTGGCTGTGCCAAGTCTTAGATGAGGCAAGTGGGATCTAACCTAACCTAACCAGGGATTGAACTTGAGTCCTCAGCGTTGGAAACGTGGTCTTAGCCACTGGACCGCCAGGGACATCCCCTCATCACATTTCATATCTCTCAGACCTCTTCTTCCTGCCTCATCTTTCATCATCTTCTTCCTCTACATCCCTCTGACTACTGCCTGAGAAATATTTCTGCTTTAAGGGCTCAAGTGATTAGATTGGATTTATCCAGATAATCTGGGATAATCTCCCTAATTTAAGATCTGTAACCTTAATTACAGACAGAATGAAATCAACAATCACAGAAAACTAACCAAGCTGATCACATGGACCACATAGCCTTTTCTAACTCAGTGAAACTGTGAGCCATGCCATGTAGGGCCACCCAAAACGGACGGGTCATGGTGGAGAGTTCTGACAAAACATGGTCCACTGGAGAAGGAATGGTAAACCACTTCAGTATTCTTGCCTTGAGAACCCTAAGAATAATATGAAAAGGCAAAAAGATATGACACTGAAAGATAACTGCCCAGGTCAGTAGGTGCCCAATATGCTACTGGAGAAGAGCAGAGAAATAACTCCAGAAAGAATGAAGAGGCTGAGCCAGAGCAAAAACAACACCCAGTTGTGGATATGACTGGTGATGGAGGTAAAGACTGATGCTGTAAAGAACAATAGTGCATAGTAACCTGGAATCTTAGGTCCATGAATCAAGGTAAATTGGAAGTGGTCAAACAGGAGATCACGAGAGTAAATATTGACATTTTAGGAATCAGTGAACTAAAATGAGCTGGGATGGGTGAATTTAATTCAGATGACCACTGAATCTATTACTGTGGGTAAGAATCCCTTAGAAAAAATGGAGTAGCCCTCATAGACAACAAAAGAGCCTGAAATGCAGTACTTGGTTGCAGTGTCAAAAGCGACAGAATGATCTCTATTCATTTCCAAGGCAAACAATTCAATAACACAGTAATCCAAGTCTATGCCACAATCACTAATGCTGAAGAAGCTGAAGTTCAATGGTTCTATGAGGACCTACATAACCTTCTAGAACTAACACCCAAAAAAGGTGTCCATTTCATCATAGGGGACTGGAATGCAAAAGTAGGAAGTCAAGAGATACTTGGAGTAATAGGCAAGTTTGGTCTTGGAGTACAACATGAAGCAGGACAAAGGCTAACAGAGTTTTGCCATGAGAACACAGTGGTCATAGCAAACACCCTCTTCTAACAACACAAGAGATGACTCTACACAGGGACATCACCAGATGGTCAATACCAACATCAGGTTGATTACATTCTTTGCAGCCAAAAATGGAGACACTTGATACAGTCAGCAAAATGAGACCAGGAGCTGACTGGTGGCTCAGATCATGAAATCCTTATTACAAAATTCAGACTTAAATTGAAGAAAGTAGGGAAAACCATTAAACAATTCAGGTATGACCTAAATCAAATCCCTTACGATTGTAAAGTAGAAGTGACAAATAGATTCAAGGGATTAGATCTGATAGAGTTCCTGAAGAACTATGGATGGAGGTTTGGAACATTGTACAGGAGGCAGTGATCAAAAATCAACCCTAAGAAAAAGAAATGCAAAAAGCAAAATGGTTGTCTGAGGAGGGCTTACAAATAGCTGAGAAAAGAAAGAAATAAAAGTCAAAGGAGACAAGGAAAGATATATCCGTCTGAACGCAGAGTTCAAAAGAATAGCAAGGAGAGGTAAGAAAGCCTTCCTAAATGATAAATGCAAAGAAATAAAAGAAGACAATAGAATGGGAAATACTAGAGATCTCTTAAAAAAAAATTAGAGATACCAAGGGGATATTTCATGCAAAGATGGGCATAATAAAGGACAGAAATGGCATGGACCTAGCAGAAGATATTAAGAAGAGGTGGCAAGAATATACAGAAGAACTACACACAAAAGATCTTAATGACCCAGATAACCACGATGGTGTGGTCACTTACCTAAAGCCAGAATCCTGAAGTGTGAAGTCAAGTTGGTCTTAGGAAGCAACACTATGGGAAAAACTAGTGAGGTGATGGAATTCCAGCTGAACTATTTCAAATCCTAGAAGATGATGCTGTGAAAGTGCTGTACTGAGTGTGCCAGCAAATTTGGAAATCAGCAGTGGCCACAGGACGGGAAAAGGTCAGTTTTCATTCCGATCCTAAAGAAAGGCAATGCCAAAGAATGTTCAAACTACCATGCAATTGCACTCATCTCACACACTAGCAAAGGAATGCTCAAAATTCCCCAAGCTAGGCTTCAACAGTATGTGAACCGAGAACTTCCAAATGTTCAAGATGGATTCAGAAAAGGTAGAGGAACCAGAGATCAAATTGCCAACATCTGTTGGATCATAGAAAAAGCAAGAGAATTCCAGAAAGACACCTACTTCTGTTTCATTGACTATGCCAAAGCCTTTGACTATGTGGATCACAACAAACTGTAGAAAATTCTTAAAGAGATGGGAATACCAGACTACCTGACCTGCCTCCTGAGAAATCTGTATACAGGTCAAGAAGCATACAGACATGGGACAACAGACTGGTTCCAAATTGGGAAAGGAGTACATCAACGCTGTATATTGTCACCCTGCTTATGCAGAGTACATCATGCAAAATGCTGGGCTGGATGAAGCTCAACCTAGAATCAAGATTGCTGGGAGAAATATCAATAACTCAGATATGCAGATGATACCACTCTAAAGAGAGAAAGTGAAGAGGAACAAAAGTGCCTCTTGATGAAAGTGAAAGAGGAGAGTGAAAAACCTGGTTTAAAACTCAACATTCAAAAAAATGAAGATCATGGCATCTGGTCCCATCACTTTATGGCAAATAGATGGGGAAACAATGGAAACAGTGACAGACTATTTTCTTGGGCTCCAAAAATCACTGCTGATGGTGACTGCAGCCATGAAATTAGAAGACACTTGCTCCTTGGAAGAAAAGCTATGACAACCTAGACAGCGTATTAAAAAGCAGAGACATTACTTTGCCAACAGAGGTCTGTATAGTCAAAGCTATGGTTTATCCAGTAGTCATGTATGGACGTGAGAGTTGGGCCATAAAGAAGAATTGATGCTTTTGAACTGTGGTGTTGGAGAAGACTCTTGAGAGTCCTTTGGATTGCAAGGAGATAAAACCAGTCATTCCTAAAGGAAATCAACCTCATGTATTCATTGGAAGGTTTGATGCTGAAGTTCCAATACTTGGGCCACATAATGTGAAGAACTGACTCGTTGAAAAAAACCCTGATGCTGGGAAAGATTGAAGGCAGGAGGAGAAGGGGATGACAGAGGATGAGATGGTTCAATGACATCACCAACTTGATGGACATGAGTTTGAGCAAGCTCTGGGAGTTGGTGACGAGCAGGCGTGCTGCAGTCCATGAGGTTGCAGTGACTGAGCAACTGAGCTGAACCTTAATTACACCTTTGTGATTTCTATATAGCAGTACCTGGATTTGTGTTTGATTGGGTAATCTTGGGGAGACCTGTTTAGAACTCTACTCCAGCAGAGGCCATCCATTGGGAACTGGCCAGATGTGGGTGGATGGTGAGTTTTAACTTAGAATTCCACTTTACTGCTGACTTATATATTTTGTTTGTGAAAACAAGACTATCATGAACCC
Source organism: Cervus canadensis (assembly GCF_019320065.1). Lineage (NCBI taxonomy): Eukaryota > Metazoa > Chordata > Mammalia > Artiodactyla > Cervidae > Cervus > Cervus canadensis. Next base: position 10,938,630 of record NC_057410.1, read on the forward strand.
CATGGCCAGCACATCATAGATTTTTAATATGGTAACCAAATGAAATGTACATAATTACTGACATAAGGAATCACTTTGTGTGATTCCTTTCCAAATCAGAAAATTTCTCTGGGGATGGTGTTTTCATAGTCACTAGATAAATGTTGAAGGAGGTCATTGAGAGGACATGACTGCCAGTTGACCCCTGAGCTGGTCCTAGGCAATGGAAGGCTCCTAACCTCCTCCTCTGTCCTTGGAATGTATGCTCTACCCACTTTTCCCACAGTGGAAACTATTTTTCTAGGACTCACCCTTAAGTGAGCAATGTGTTGTTGAGACCATCTGGGTGTTATACATGACTATACCTGGTTAAGATCTCCTCTTGTCAAGTTTTTTTTTAATAAAGTTTTAAGGTAATTGTATTTATTTTTAAAAAAGTCTTTGTTGATTTTGTTACTGTATTGTTTCTATTTTATGCTTTTTTGGCTGCAAGGTACATGGGATCTTAGCTCTCCAACCAGGGATTGAACCTGCACCCCCTGCATTGGAGGGTGAAGTCTTAACCACTGGATCGCCAGTGAAATCCCTCCTCTTATAAACTTTTAAGATTGTGGTGGGTAGGTGTGGAAATCTACTCATCCTGTAGTTGCCAAAGCCAAGCCTTGTATGTAAGTTCCCTTGCTTGTTAAATCTGCCACCTGCTAGACTGGAGTGGTCTGCCTCTCTTTCATCTCTCCTTGCCCTCTGTGCATGGGGACCAGTTTCAAAGCTCTCAAGTTTTGTCACCAACATTATATGAGACAACCCAAAGATAATCTTTCTTCATCTAACAATGCTGCTAGACATACCAAGACGCTGGAGCATAAGCAGAGAATCAGCACTGCCTTTGCTCTCAGAATCCTGACTCCTAGTCTGGCAGAGTCTCCAGGGATAGAGTCAGAGCTGGAGATGTCTGATTAGGAACTCACCTGGGCCGTGGGACGGAGAACATGGAGACTCAGACCTAAGGATTTCTGGTAAGTTGAGTTTGAACCTCAAGGAAGATGAAAGAAGACAGTGAAGAAAGACTCCAAGGGCTGGGAATGAAAGTTTCTCTGGGGATGGTAGAGGATAAAGGAAAGGGGGACCTTGAGAGGTAGGAAATTTCTCTGACGCTCGCCTGAAGACACCAGAGCGAATTTTGGGGTCAAATCTGGTGATTTTCCATTAGCCGTTTTCTATGTTCATTAGTTGTCATTCTTGAAACCACATTATAAATCCACCTTATTCAACATATCAAACAGTAGGAAGGTTACCAGGGCTAACCGCGGCAACCTAGAAAATAGCACATTTGTGACCGAGCAGGACACTTTGACGCCTTTCCAGAGCTGACCCCCTCCCTCTGCCCATGACCTCCACCTGCCTCTTGTTTGTAGAAAAACTAGCCTCCTAGGCCTTCACCAGTTTTCAAAGTATAAATTTAATCAGAGAAGTGGGAAAACGCAAAAGCAAAGAAAAACCATCAAGCAAGAAATTAATTTAAAAAAATTCCTAAGCCTAATAAATACCTAATGGCCCTGAAAAACAACAAAAGACAAAATAATGATAGTTTAGCCATTAAACAAAGTCAAGGACTTTAGTTTCTCCTCCAGGGCTGTAGACAATATTCTTTTTTTTTTTCAAGTTTGATATAATATATTTATGAAAAAATACTCTTAACAGCTCTGGGTTGTATTTACAGTTTACACATAATGATAAAGCTAAGCCCATTTAAGAAAACAGGATATTCTGAATAATCAATGTACATTAGAATCAATGTAACACATTTTGCAAAACGTGAATCCCAACCAGCAAAGATACATATTTAGCAGACAACCTCAGGTGGCTCTGATATGTAAGCCTGGATGAGAAAGCCAGGAAAAGACCATAGGCTGCACAGACAGATGTGGGTTCATGAGGTGACTCGGTAGATAAGGAGCCTTGTGGTAAAGTTACTGATCCTCGGAGGGCCTTGGTAATCCATCTTGCAAGAGGATAACAATACTTATCCTGTTGATATGAAAATGCTCATTTCATAATTCCTGGGAAAACTTGACACCATGAGAGTTATAATTCTGTTTTTCATCTGTCATACAAAGTGTATACATAGATTCATTTTTTCCCTCCATATTTGTGTGTTTTGAGGTTTTTTTATTGTAGCTGATTTCTAATCCAATAGCATTGAGGCTGGGAAAGACACTTGATTATGATTTCAATTTTCTTAAATTTACTGAGGCTTGATTTGTGATCCAAGATGTGATCTATCATGGAGAATATTCTCTGTGTACTTGAGAAGAAAGTGTATTCTGCTGCTCTTGGATGGAATGTCCTATAAATATCAATTAAGCCTATCTAGGCCAATGTGTCATTTAAGGCCTGTTTCCTTACTAATTTTTGGTCTGGATGATCTGCCCATTTAGTAAATGGTGTGTTCAAGTCCCCCCAGTATTATTGTGTTACTGTCCATTTCTCCTTTTATGTCTGTCAATATTTGCTCTGTATTTTGAAGTTTGCCTTTACCAGTGAGCTTTCTCATTCGTAATTTTATTTCTGGTTTTGGGCTTTGCCACTTAAAGGAGTTCCTCTGGAGTTTACTATAAAGCTGGTTTGATGGTACTGAGTTCTTAGCTTTTGCTTGTGTATAAAGCTTTCTATTTCTCTGTCAAATCTGAACAAGAGCCTTGCTAGGTAGAGTATTCTTGGTTGTGGGTTTCTCCCTTTCATCCCTTTAAATATATCATGCTTTCTGGCTTGCAGAATTTCTGCTGGAAAATCAGCTGACAGCCTTAGGGGATTTCCCATGTGTGTTATTTGTTGCTCTTCTCCTTGTTGCTTTTAATATTTTCTGTCTTTAATTTTTTTTGTCCATCTGACTACTCTGTGGCTCAGTGGGTTTCTCCTTGGGCTTATCCTGTATGGGAATCTGTGCTGGGTGCCTATTTCCTTTCCCATATTTCAGCTATTACCACTTCAAATATTTTCTCAGGCCCTTTCTTTCCCTCTTCTCCTTCTGTGACCCCACTGTGATGCAAATATTGGTGCATTTACTGTTTATCCCAGGAGTCTCTTCCATTCGTTGTCTTATTTATTCTGCTATTGATCCCTTCTAGTGTATCTTTCACTTCAATTATTGTATTGTTCATCTATTTGCTCTTTAGGTCTTCTAGCTCTTCGTTAAATTTGTTAAATCTTCTAGCTCTTCATTCTTTCTCCAGGTTTTTGGATCCTCTTTAAGGTCACCACTCTGCACTCTCACAGATAGGTTGGCTATCTCCACTTCACCTAACTGTTCTATGGGGGTTTTATCTTGTTCCTTTGTCTGGGACATATTCCTTTGCTGTCTCATTGTTTACAATTCTGTTTGTATTTTTATGTGCGTAGTAGCTTAGCTATGTTTCTCCATCTTAGAGAAGGGGCCTTTGTAGGGATGTCCTTTGTGTCCCGGCAGAGGGCCAGGGACCACTTGGTCCCAGTGTAGACTCTGATCTGTGTTGTAAACTCAGTTCTGCAGAACAGTACTTTCCTTGATTCTGGCACCTGCTCCCTGGTGGGTGAGGAGAGTCTAAGGGCTTGGTGTAGGTTTTCTGGGTCGGAGAGGCTAGTGCCTCCTCACTGGTGGGTGGAGTGGGGTCTTGGCCCTTTGGTGGGCCAAGCTCTGTCAAGGGATGTGTCTAGAGGGGGCTGTGAGTCAGGAAGTCTAAGTAGCCGGTCTGCTGATGGACAGGGCCATTTCCTACCCTGTTGGCTGTCTGGCTGGAGGCGTCTCAGCACTGGAGCTTACAGGCTGTTGGGTGGGCTCTCAGTGCCAAGGACTCAAAGTGTCTGGCTCCACCCAGAGTTCACATAGGTCCCCACTGTACTGGCCACCATCTTTTATGATGCCAAAGAGCCACAGCCACCCCCAACCCCAAGGAGACCCTCCAAGGCCAGAAGGTAGGTCTGGCTCAGGTTTCTGTGGAGTCTTGGCTTCTGCCCTGAGCACCTGTGTACACCCTCCGAGGGTGGAGTCTGTTTCCCCGGTCCTGGGGGGGCTCCTGCAGTTAAGCCCTGCTGGCCTGCAAAGCCCAATTCTCTGGAGGCTCCTCCTTCCAATAACTGACCCCTGGGCTGGGGAGCCTGGCATGGGGCTCAGCTTCCACTCCTGTGGGAGAAATTCTGTGATTTAATTATTCTCCAGTCTGTGGGTTGTCCAACTGGGTGGTATGGGATCTGATTACACCATGAGTGCACCCCTCCTATCGCCTCTTGATTTTGTCTTCATGTCTCTGGATGTAGACTTTTTTTGGTGTGCTCATGAGAGGACAGTGAGCTCAAGTCCTACTCCACCAACTTGGCTGAAAATCTCTGTTCATGGTTCTGGAGGCTATAAGCCTGGCATCAAGGTGCTGTCGGGGTTCTGAGCCATATCCTTAAGTTGTTTTGCAGTTACACAAACCCCCACCAAGTGGAAGAGTTTAACTGTATCCTGCCCACAAGCACGTGGACCACAGACCAATTGGAACCAGAAGGTTGATAATGTTGATTCCTGATGACCTCACCACCAACCAATCAGAAGAATGTCCATGAACTGGTCATGCACCGCACAACCTTCTCCCACACCCTGTCTGTAAAAATCTTTCACTGATAGCCACTGGGGAGTTCAGCGTTTTTCAGCAGTAGCTGCTCTACACGCCTTGTCTGACACCTGCAATAAACACTGCACTTTCCTTTATGACAACCTTGTGTCAGCGGACTGGCTTTACTGCCTGTGGGCAAGCTGACATAAGTTTGGTTCAGTAACACATTTACAAATGAACTTGACCCAAACTATTCTAGAGAAATAAATATTCACATGGTTTTGACTTACCTGACCAAGGGCTCTCATGGATTCTGACTTAAGTAAGCTGAAATATAAAAATAAATTTTTTTATATTTTAAAATATAAAAAAATTAGGGTACTCTTTCATCCAATATACATATATAGCATACTCTCTCTAGTCCAGTAAATCCCTTTTAAATTGCACTTCTCTGGACTTTGCTGGTGGTCCAGCGGTTAGGACTTCACTTTCCAGTGCAGCGGGTGCAGGTTCGATCTCTGATCAGGGAGCTAAGATCCCATGTACCTCAGGGCCAAACAATCAAAATATAAAACAGAAGCAATGCTGTAATGAACTCAATAAAGACTTTAAAATGGTTCACATAAAAAAATCTTTAAAAAAATATTAAAAAAAATTGCACTTTTCTTCCTCACTGGTAGTTTACAATGAGGTGATTGATAGGCCTTATAACAGCCTGGAGACACACCCATGACTTCTGAATTGTCAAAGAAAGATGAAAATATGTTCTGTTGGGGAACTAGGAGTTACATGTATAGTCTTTGAACTTGGGTACTTAATGTTCTGTATAAACACTGACGTCTCTGATTTAACCAGAATGTTTGATTGACAGAACACCCATTTCCCCGAATAGCATGTAGGCTCTAGATTACCACTGGGTTTTTGCATTCCCTCTTTGCTTTCTTTGCATGATCCCATGGAAAGATTTTCATGGAAAGTGGCAAGGGATTGGCCCAGGCTCAAAGATTCAGAGCAATCTGACGGTAAAGCGGAGGACTGTCTGCCCGAGCTACCTCCCCAGGGGGCTGTGTCAGTGACTGGCAAGCCAAGCGCCAGCAGGCGACTAGCAGGAGCACCAGCTGGAGGTCTGTCATCACAGGGACTGAAATTACATCTACAAAATAGTTAACACATTTTGAAGAAAGTACATCATACTATACATTTTGGACTTAAACTGTTTACATCACAAATGCAGTCATTGCTACTTCCTAGTTTTGTAAATCTGGGTTTAGTTTAGTTTACCTCTCTGAGCTTCAGTTTTCTTATCTGTAGACTGGGGGTAGTACTTCAAAGGGTTCATGTCAACATTAAATGACATAACTCATGACAAGTAATTGGTATAGGAATCCCTTGGTAAGTCTTAGCTTTTATTATGCACAAATCCATCCATTCAGTGCTTGTATTATATAGATTTGTGAGTAAACATCAGTAAGAATGATTGTCTGGTGGATAACGAGGTAAAGGAGAATTATAATTTAAGCAGAGACTTAATATAACAACATTTTAATGTTCAAAACAGAAAAAAACTATGGTGAGGTTGTTTTGACCCCTAGGACTTGGGTGCAATTGGAGAGCTGATCCATGTACCTTTTAATTCAAATGACCATCACCTGGACTGGGGGCAAACAAGCTAGGTATTAAGAATTTACTGAATTCCACCATGTGCTTGACTATACTGTCTTGTTTAATCTTTGCAATAATTCTTGGAAGTGGAGAATATTACAATCCATCTCCAGTTTACAGATGAGTTATGTGTCAACTGAAAAAAAAATTCACAACCTAAAAGTTGAGCATTATGCTTTATTCAGTAGATATTCTTAAGACTTTAAGCCCTGGAGGAAGCATCTCAACCCTGAGAAAACTGCTCTGAGGAGGTGAGGAGAGGAGCCAGAATATATAGGAGTTTTACAACAAAGGCAGGAAGTTGGAACAAAAGACTTCGGTTAGTAAAAGAAAACTAGATATCTCAAGTTACGAATTTACAAGCTTGTTTGCCCCCAGTCAGGTGATGGTCATTTGAATTAAAAGGTACATGGATCAGCTCTCCAATTGCACCCGAGTCCTAGGGGTCAAAACAACCTCACCATAGTTTTTTTCTGTTTTGAACATTAAAATGTTCTTTTCTATGTATGGGAAGATGCAAGGAGTCTGGGCTCACTGAAATCATTCCTTTGATACGTACCTCAGTTATCTGGGGCCAACCCCCCATGTTCTTGCATCCAGCGTTTCCTCAGTGGTTGCAGTCTGATGGCCACTAGACAGCAGGTATTTATTCCTTTCTGATTTCTGTCAGGATTCATGGTCTAACCCGTCGGTGGTGGCTGCAATCACCGGTGACTGCAACATCCTTTGTATACTGATACGGCAGGCAATATTCCATTTCTCAAAACTGAAGTTGAGTACTTTTCGTTGTCACAGTCACATGCTAACGAATGGTGGAATTGATATTCAAATTCCAGTTTAATCCACACTGTGAGCAAGGCATCACCAAGGTATATTACCTTTGCCAGTGCTTGGACCCACCAGGAGTGCCTATGAGTCAACCCTGCAGGAACTACGGAAGCTAAAAAGCGTCTTCCCACAGAAAAAGCCTGGCCATCCTGACCCAAAGATTAGGTTCACCGGACACCCTCAGAGCAGGGCTAGTCAGGCCTCTTAACCCTATTTATTGTAATAGTACTTAAGTAGAATAGTCAGAGAAGTATAAGGCAAGTAATTATAGGCATCATATATTGGCTTACTCTGTGCTGGGTAGTACGGTCAGAACTTTTACATACATTTTATCTCCACAAAGTAGGTATTATTATTTCCTTATTATAGACAGACCAAGAGACTCAGAGAGGTTAAGGAATTTGCTCAAGGCACAGAGTAACTAAGCTGTAGGAATGAGAAAAGCTGTGTCTTTGGAATGCTAATATAGCACAATGGGAATCAGCAGTTGCTGTGAAATGAGAATTGCCTCTCTATCTCCAAACCTTGCAGATTCAGTCACAGACTCTTTGAGAGACTAAAGGTTTTCCCTGTGGGGAGGTGTGGGGAGAGAGGACTTGTGAAACCCAAATCACAAGGCACCTGGGTAATAGCATGGGTGGGGGTACTTTAGTAGCTAAAATCATGTCCAACTCTGGCAACTCCACAGACTGTAGCCCACCAGGCTCCTCTGTCCATGGGATTTCCCAGGCAAGAATGCCAGAGTGGGTTGCCATTTCCTTCTCTAAGGAATCTTCCTGACCCAGGGATCAAACCCAGGTCTCCTGCATTGGCAGGCTACCACTGAGTCACCAGGGAAGCCAGGTGAATCCATTAAAAAGAATTCATAACAGTTATATAACAGGATGTTTATTATAAAAATATGCTCATATTTATGGAATTCTCTTTCATGTTTGATGAAATATTCCTTACATTTTCTCAGAAAGTCATGAGAAAGAAATATCTAGAGAGAAATGAAAAAAACATGACTTTTTTTTAAGCTTCCTTTGCAACTTGTCACCAGAGATATTTTTAAAATTTTCTTTTGAAGCTTGCCAATTGACAGAGGAAATTATGATGAAAAATAAGAGTGAGGTTGAAAAGGACAGAATGTCAGAGCTGCTAACCAACACCATGCATCCAGTTCCCCCACACTCTCTCTGTGTAGTTCAATCAACAGGGCAATGGCATTTAAACTGTTTTTTTTCTTTGATGACTTTTTAAAAATCCTCACAAAACAGACCGTGCTAATTCTTAAATCTTCACTACAGAAAGTATATTAATAGTAATGATAAGGGTGAAATTGATTTAAGAAAAAAAACCTCCAAAAATGATGACTGATAAAAAGGGGGAATTGGCCAGTCTCTGGCATACAGCTAAGGTCTTGAAGCAGCACCAGGAAAAAATTGCAGATATGTATGAAAGCAGATATTTTGGAGACTGCCAACTTGTAGCTCTTCTCTTTGATTGTAAGAACCTGGGTCTTATGAGTTGGGGTGGGTGGAGAAGTCTCCTGCTTTTTCAGTGTTTGCCTTTCTTGTCTCTCTGCTTTAACTCTTTTGGTTCTCTTGAACCAGAAACTTGTTTTCAAATCAGGAAAGGAAGTCTGGATGGTCATTACTATGATATTATTACATAATAATAATAGAAGCTACAGGGAATTCCCTGGAGGTCTAGTGGATAAGAATTTGCTTGCCAATGCAGAGGACACAGCTGAAGTGACTTAGCAGCAGCAGAAAACATGGGTTTGATCAGTGGTCTAGGAAGATCCCACCTTCAGAGGAGCAACAAAGCCTGGGCCACAGCTACTGAGCCTGTGCTTTAGAGCCCATGCTCTGCAACAAGAGAAGCCACCACGGTGAAAAGCCCTGTGTGCCATAACTAGAAAGTAGCCCCTGCTTGCCACAACTAGAGAAAGACTGCACACAGCAACTAAGACCCAGGGCAGCCAAAAGTAAATACATAAATAGTACTATGAATTGTAGAGCACAGTAAGTGTCAGATAGTATTCCAGGCCCTTTAATATATTATCTCATTTTGGTCTCATCTGGTAGGTGAGAAACCTTAAGTTTAGAGAGCTTAAAGGATGTGTTCAGGGTCGTGATGCTGCTGGGGACTGTGATCTGAAGCTGGACTTGACAATATGCTATCAGATCTAAGAACCCAGCCTCAGGAGTCAAATGACTTGGGTTTACCACTTACGTCTGTGTAATTTGGGGCAAGTTTTATGACCCCTCCTTGCATCTGTTTCTTATCTATAAAAAAAATCGGTGGAAATAATACCTACTGAGGTTACTCAATAAATGTCAACTATGACCAACATTCCAAAGCCCGTGTTCTTGGCCAGTTCATCATGCACTAAATTCTGAGATTACCTAGCACTGACCCACTCCACCATGACCTGCGCGTCTTGTTTTCTAACAGTTCACTGCCTGCTGAAGCATCTCATGCACATACCTTGTCTCAATAGAATTCTATGTTTCTTTGATTTGGGACTATTCTGTTCTTTCTACGATGTTTAGCATACACAACGGCATGCTTAAAGACTTGAACTAATTTGTTTTCAAGGAGGGCAGATCAAAGAGGGTCTTTGAATACCATGCCTGTGGTTTAAGATGGTTAATAATTTCCGTAAGCAGCTTTGAGGATACCCGTTTTAGGAAAGGTGGGGAAAGGAGTGCTTTCTTTAGTAGATCTTCCTAGGTTCTTCTCTGTTGCCTGGGGGTCGGTGGTCTTGCCACAGAAAGGAATGTTGGGAATTGTACTAACGCATACTTTTAATGTTCCTCAATACATGTCAAGTAGTTTTTACTTCTACATTTTTTTCTTTGGTTGAGATGCATTATCATAAACCCTGAACTAAAACTGAGTTACATGGTTACAGCAAAATAATTATAGTTATTGCCATTCATGATTGAGAAAAAAAATGTTCGTCAATTTCAGCCATCTTATCAATATAAATCAGGTCATATAATGTTAAGATCCAGTGAAGCTTATTTGGGACAAAGCTGAAGCAATGTAACCATGGAAAATAGGTGAATTAGTTAAAATTGTTTACAACTTTTATTTCTATTAAAGTATTTTTAGTAGTCAAATGCCAGGTAAATTTATCAGTTTTGCAGATTGCTGGTGATACTGAAAATTCAGATAAATTGGGAGTAGAAATGTTAGACTAAGTGGCTATGTTTTACTTACTAGGTTTACTAAGGTAAATAAATCTTTAAGCAAGTGAGCTGTAGAGTCAGTTATTTTTACCTAATAGCCATATTTTAGTAATCCTTTAAATCCTATTACAATAATCTTGCTGGAGGTGGTGCAAAATTCTTTGGACTGGAATTTAGGTTTTAAATAGTGGGTGGTAAATAGCTTTGAAACTCTTTTATGGTAAAAATGTGAATCTATGTGATTTTTTTTGCCTTGTTTTTCTTAAAATACCTAAAACTTTTTTTCCTCCTTATATTGCTTTTTGAAGATTCAGCACATAAAATTTTTTTCAGTAACTACTTATATTTTTGCTTACATTATTCAATAATTAGAGACTCTGACATTAATTCCTTACATTTATTATGTGAGGCATTCTTTGTAAACTGATAATCCATTATAAAATAAATTAGTTCTTGATGCATAGAACCTTAAGACCAGAGTGCTATAGAAACACATCATAAATTTTTTCTCCTTAGCACATTTAGAAAGCATTAAAATAAATGACAAAGAACTTAGTAAATGTTTATGACTTGTTTTATGCATGTGTGCTAATGGGATGAAAAACTAATCTGTCACTTGGCTCTTAACTTTGTTTAATTAGCCTGGATCATTTTATGCTACACTGGAAATACCTTTTCTCCTTTTCACTTTTTGCCCAGGACAAAGTAAAATAAACAGTAACAGGGTATAGTGACCTTAAATTCAGGGTTGATGTAAATGTTGAGAAAAGCTGACTGTAGAAAACAAACTGGCATCTACCACCAGAGGCACTCTGAATGTCTCAAAGTCTGAACAGGCCATTTTAATATTGGGCCACGTTTGCTTCTATCTGTGATGTTGCATCAGTGATGTCCTGAGAGAGGTGATGTCCTGAGAGATGTGTCCAATATTTAGGCAGCAAGACTCACAGATTCATACTCCTATTTACAGGAAATGACTTTATATTTTTATGTTTAAATTATGCAGCATTTTACAGTTTTCAAATGCTTGGCAATCATTATATGTTGTTCATGTTACAACTTTGACAACCAAATTGTACTTGGTGGAGATAGCTGGCTATAGATTACGTGAAAGAGCATTTCTGCTGCTTCTTTAATTTCAACTTTATTGAACTGTAATTGCCACAAAAGTTGTAAGATAAAGTATGCATTCTAGAGATTTGGTATATGTATACACTATGAAAGGATTTCCCTCATGTAGTTAATTAACACATCCATCGCCTCACAAATTTATTTATTTTGGTGAGAGAATTTAGGTTCTACTCTCTTAGAAAATTTCAAACCAATAGAGTATTATCAACTATAGTCACCATGTGTTGCATTAGATTTGAGATCTTATTTATCTTAGCTGAAAGTTTGTACACTTTTACCAACCTCTCCCTAACGGGTCTCACCAGCTCCTGACCACTTTTCTACTCTTTGTTTCTATGAGCTTGGCTTTTTTTTTTTTTTTTAGATTCCACATATAACTGATACCATGCAGTATTTATCTTTCTCTGTCAGGCTTATTAGCACAATGCTCTCAGGTATTATGTCCATGCATCATGTCACAAATGGCAGGCTTTCCCTCTTTTTCATGTTCCATTGTGTGTGTGTGTGTGTGTGTGTGTTTGTGTGTGTGTGTGTGTGTTTGTGTGTGTGTGTGTGTATGTAAATGCCACATCTTCTTTATCCATTCGTTCATTGATGGGCGCTTAAGTTGTTTCCATATTTTGGCTATTGGTAGTGATGCAGTGGTTCTCTTTTTAACAGGAGAAACCCAGGATTGCAGTGTTTGATGGGAAACAGATGTTCATTAACTGCTATATTGAATTACGTAATAAAAATTGACTTCTATCTTGGGCAGTGAAGAAGGCAGTGAATCATATCTTTTTAACCCAGATGTAAAAGGCTTGCTTTCCAGCATTCTGCTCCAGAAGAGACTTGGATCCAGACTGGGATTATTTTGGTGTCCTAAACACCTGGGTTCTAGTTCTGGGTTAGGAAGCAGCTGATTGTGTCAGTTTAAGAAAGGAATTTAACCTCTTCTGGATTCATTTTTCTTCACAAAAAAGGAGAGGTTCCTTCCATATCAACAGCTTTCAGACTTTCCTGAGAAAAGATTCAGCACTTCCAAACCCTACACGATGCCCCAAGAGCTCTTGGGCTAAGGACAGCAAGGAGGGGAGGTCTCCAAGACCTCCTGGTGAGAAACTCAGCTTTTGTTTGTTTTATTTTGGGGGCTCCTTTTGGGAGGAAGTGTTTTTCTTTGTTAAAAATGCTGGAAAAACTCTCCAAGATGATAACTAGATCTTCTTCCAGTCTTTTAATTCTATACTTTAAACCATAGAAATAATTTGCAACATGAATAAAAAAATGTGTATAATTTAGAAAAGAGATGTCTTTAGTGAAACATTGTAATTCCTGTCCATTTGTGTCTTGGAGTTTTATATATGATTGTGATTAATGGTCCACACTGCAGATGGGGAGGAGGGGGCGAGCTGACCATTAAATCGCTCTTTCTGGGCTAATAGTGGCAGATTATATTTATGTCTCTGAATCTAATGATGCCAAACAGGCTACACTTGAGGTGATTCATTTTGAATTTGGTGCATCTAAATAGTTCTTGGGGTTAAGAAGTTCCTATCTTGAGTCAACTTTACTACCTAATTTACTTGGGAACATTTGGTTTTCTTAATCACAATAACCAATACATGGTGTTTTCTTAGTCTGAGAATTTTTTTTATTCTAAATTTCCTTGGAGATATCTATATATCTATATATATATCAAGAAAACTCACAAAGTTGGAGTTCCCTGGTAGTCCAGTGGTTAAGAACCTGCCTGCCAACACAGCTTTGATCCCTGGTCCAGGAAGATTCCACATGGGGCCAGCACCTAGGCCTGTGTGCCGCAACTACTGAGCCATTGGCTCTGGAGCCCTTGAGCCGCAACTGCTGAAGCTCTAGCACCCTAAAGCCTGTGCTCTGTGATGAGAGAAGCCACTGGAACAAGAAGCCTGTGCACCACATCTAGCGAGTAGCCCCTGCTCTGCTCACTGCAACCAGAGAAAGCCCGCGTGCCGAAACAAACACCCAGCAAAGCCGAAAAATAATAAATAAAACATTTTAAAAAACCCACAAGTTTCATTGCAATGGGGAGGGTGCAGAAAAGAAATGCATATTTAGCAGAAAGAAATTTATGATGCTCACATCCTAGTTTGGCAGTTCACTTGGTGCATCTACAAAGATGACCTGAAATTGGAGCCGTTTGGCAGAGGCCATTCTGAGAATCCCTTCACTGGTTTGGAATGATGTGGTGCTCTGACCCAGATATGGTGCAGAGAGAGGCCAAAAAGATGGGGAGAGGGGAAGGGGCGTCTATTTCATTTTCCTGCGGTTTTACATGCTCACGTCTGCCACCTGACTTCACACCGCAGGACTCTAGTGTCCCCCAGTGACTTGAATGTATTTGTCTTGATGTCTGTGGGCGGCAGCAAGGCAGCCTGCTTGTTTTTCTCATCACACTGTCCCCTGTCTTTTCACTCTCTTCCAGTAAACCTTGTCCTTTAAACCTATTAATACTTTGTCCCAAGAAGCCTGCCCCTCAGTACAGGAGGGGCCTCGGGGCCAGGATTTTCTCTGTGTGAGTTTAGAAGGGCCTCTGCAGCCAATAGTCAGGAAATGTCATTGCTGCTAAACAGGGACAATAAATCCCCAAGCTACCCAGTAATGCAATCTCCCTCAACACGGAAAAAGGTCAGGCTTGAACTGTAAATAAATTCCTGTCACACAGCAGCATGTCTTTTCAGGTGGGGTAGTAAATCTTCCCGGAGATGAGCCACCACACACACCAGAATTCTCTTCCTGCGGCCCTGGTCTTCATTAGTTAATTTTCCTACAACTGCTTTTTCATAAAGTTTGGACATTAACATTCCCTTGGTGTGTAAAGACCTCCCAGAATACACAGCCTGGATGAAGTAGGGTGGGGGTGGTGAGCTCCAGAGGGATCTATACTCTAAACTGTAAACGGAATTCACAGAGTATAGGCTGTAAAACCCCTTGATGGAAAGAAAATTTGGATTTACAGCCTCTCTGTATTTAAAGGGAGAGAGAAAATACTTGATGCTTCCCTTGATCTACAAAATTCCTTAGAAATTTTTGTATCAAATCTTTTAGAATGCTGTAAATAAATAAATAAACCCAACATGTTACACCCTATTACTCATCAGCTTTCTTTAACAGGCCAGAGGTTAGTACTTGGAATCATATACCTACAGTTTCAATTCTGATTTCTTTTGCCAGTTGATCAGTATTTATGAAGCCACCAAAGTATAAAGATACAAAAATGGATGAAGTTGGCTGCTTTAAGGAATTCATAGCCTGGCTGCAGGGAGAAAGACACATAAACAACTAATTAAAATACAATATCCTCGTGGTGCTATGGCAAAGGTTTCCCCAAATGGCAGGGAGCTACTAATGTCTGTGGAATTAGGAAAGGCTTTGCCAAGGAAGTGGTATCTGATCAGATTTTTGGAGAATAGGTAGTTTTCCTCTAGGTAGAAAAATAAAGTTTTTGCAAAATAAAGTCTTATCCTAGATAGCCAGATGAGCTGTAGTACTCCATAGAAGTCTTCTGGCTTTGAACTCTGATTGTGAAGGATTCCTTAAAGGCCAGTGCATTTTAGAGCAAGCCCTTGTTTTTGATCTCTGCTTTTTTCATTTGACAGAGTTAAGAATGACATTTCTGAATATAGGTTTTTCGGATGATCCAAGAGCTACTGGAAGAAAGGAAGTCATTAAGGAGACTACTCATACTTCTCTTTGCTTCATACTTTGGCAACATTATTTTGTGGTTTTGTAGAGCAATTCATTCTTAAAATCTGAACTGAAATTTTTAAAAAATGCTCAGCATCAGTATAAAGTTATAAATCTCATGAAAGTGAAAGTGAAAGTCACTCAGTTGTATCTGACTCTTTGTGACCCCATGGACTATACAATCCATGGAGTTCTCTAGGCCAGAATACTGGAGTGGGTAGCCTTTCCCTCCTCCACAGGATCTTCCCTACCAAGGGATTAAACCCAGGTTTCCCACATTGCAGGCAGACTCTTTACCTGCTGAGCCACAAGGGAAAGCAATAAATTCCATAACAATATACAAAAAGGAGAAGGTCATTAGGGAGTAGCATTCTGAGGTATGGGGACAGAGTGTTGCCTTATCAGAATCTGAGTTCTTACCATTAGCGAGTAGGATCACTACTAATTCTTGGGTCTCAAGTGAAATGTGAGTTCAGGTCAATTACAGCCAGTTGTTTGAGCGGGGACTAAAATGTTTGCAGGATCTCAAGAGAACTGCTCAGATTAGCACTGAGAAGACACACACACAGAAAGAACAACTGTGTCTTCTCCTTTTCAAGTAAGAAATTCTGTTGTATACACAATGGACTTCCAATAGGATGGAAGAAGCTAGGATAATTTCTAAATGTCTCCTTCTCCCTCCTTGGAGAGTTTGATCTGAGTGCAGGGGATGTATTCATTTACTCTATCAACAGGTATACATTGAATTATTTCTGTGTCATAAATGTTAGATTATTGTGTGAACAAATAGGTCCTGCACCTTTTGAAACTGCAGTCTAATTGTATTCAAGTAAATAAAGACAATTTAAGTTGAAGGTTGGTGGACAGTAAATAAACAGGTGATGTGAGAGGTGATAACTCAGTTGGTGGTGGTAAGAGAAGGGATCTGAAGAGGTTACATATAAGTTGAAGTGTGAAGGATGAGCCATAAGAAGAGATGGTGAAGAGCATCCCAGGCAGATGAGGCACTATGTGCAAAGGCCCTGAGGCAGGAAAGAATTTAAACTGTTCAAGGAACAGAAAGAAGCAGAGTGAGAAAGGGCAGGAGTGTAAGGAGATGAGCCCACTTAAGTAGGAGGGGTCATGTGTCAGGAGTTCCAAGACCATGCCGAGTTTCAGCAGTTTGCTAGTAGGACTCTCAGGACTTACAACAGTCCTCAAGGCAAAAGTGTTCAAAGCAAAATTGGCACAGAGACATGTTAAATGGGGTGAAGTCTGGGGGAAATGAGGCACAAATTCCCAAAGGCCCTTTCCCAGTGAAACTGCACAGGCTGGGCTTGATCTCGCCAGCACCAGGTTGTGACCAGGGCAGCTTCTAGAGACTTAGTACCCAGGGTTTTTCCTGGGGACTGGTGGCATAGGCACATACTTTCCCTAGCATAGACTAAAATTCTAGACTCTTCAAAGGAAAGCAGGTGTTCAGTCTGAACCACGTGGGTTTCACAGATCAGCACACTGAACCACTCGTATCAGCTCTGGGAACAGTGGAAACTCTCCTGGAAATCAAGTTCCCATATGTAGTCAGAGGACCATCTTGCAAGCTAGCCCTTCTAAGGACAGGAGTCTCAGGTCCACCACGTTAACTATGCAGGTGGGGTTGCTTCATGGCAAAGGCACTGGCAGAAGCTCTTCCGTGCTTTGTGCGATGCCATTGTGCTGGCCCATGACAGCTCTGACTCACCCCTCAGCAAATGCCCAGGACATCTGGAGAGAAGTGAAGGTAGAAACAGCTTTGTCTGGGCCGCAGTACGTCAGGAAGTGAGACCTGGTGGGGCAAGTTCTTGTTTCACACGGGAATCAGGCATCATGTGCTCTAGGTGATTGACATGTGAACTTTGAGTCAATTTCCATCTGCTGACTTGTGAAACTTGGCTAATCCTCACAAAGAGAAATGGTCTCCCACTCTTCTAGGTGCCCTTGATACTTCAAAATTGTCTATGGCCTATATTCCACATTGTATCATCTTAGCTTTACTGGAGACAGAGTTATTATCGTTTGCTTACTAAGTCGTGTCTGATTCTTTGCGAACCCATGGACTGCAGCACGCCAGGCTTCCCTGTCCTTGACCATCTCCCCGAGTGTGCTCAAACTCATGTCCATTGAATTGATGATGCCATCCAACCATCTCATCCTTTGTCACCCCCTTTCCCTCCTGCCCTCAATCTTTCTCAGCATCAGAGTCTTTTCCAATGAGTTGGTTCTTCACATCAGGTGGCCAAAGTATTGGAGCTTCAGCTTTAGCATCAGTCCTTCCAATGAATATTCAGGGTTGATTTCCTTTAGGATTGACTGGTTTAATCTCCTTGCTGTCCAACGGACTCTTAAGAGTCTTCTCCAGCACCAGAGTTCGAAAGCAGCAGTTCTTTGGCATTCAGTCTTTTTTATGGTCCAACTCTCACATCCGTACATGACTACTGGAAAAACCATAGCTTTGACTATTCAGACCTTTGTTGGCAAAGGTCTCTGCTTTTTTAATTCGCTATGTAGGTTTGTCATAGCTTTTCCTCCAAGGAACAAGCATCTTTAAATTTCCTGGCTGCAGGCACTGTCTGCAGTGATTTTGGGGCTCAAGAAAATAAAATCTGTCAATGTTTCCACTTTTTCCCCTCATATTTGCCATAAAGTGATGGGACCAGATGCCATGATCTTAGTTTTCTGAATGTTGAGTTTCAAGCCAGCTTTTTCACTCTCCTCTTTAACCCTCATCAAGAGGCTCTTCAATTCCTCTCTACTTTCTGCCATTAGAGTGGTATCATCTGTGTATCTGAGATTGTTGATGTTTCTCCCAGCAAACTTGATATTATTATATGAGTATTAACAGTCCTGTTACTCCTCTAAGCTCCCAAGTAAGGGGGAAGGACATCTGATTGACAGGACAGTTTCTAGCCCTGGACTAAAACTCACAGAGAGAATATAGTTGCAAAGGCTCAAAAAGTGTTGAATGGCTCAAAAGGGCCAGAAGCTCCTGAAAGAACAGCTTTAGTTTGGGATATTAGACTAATGTAAGGGGACTTGAGAGAGAGAAAGAAAAAGTCAGTCACTTGCTAGAACTGGGAAAGGGGGAAAAAGATTTGAAGGAAGCAGATGAGGATCCTTAGGACAAGTGCTTTGGGTCACACAATAAGATGAATTAAGTGCATCTTTGAAACATCTCAGTACAGTTATACATTTTCCAACATTATAATCTTCTCGATGTCAGCCAGTGTGTTCAGTTCAGTTCAGTCACTCAGTCGTGTCCAACTCTTTGCAACCCCATGAACCGCAGCACACCAGGCCTCCCTGTCCGTTACCAATTCCAGAGTCTACCCAAACTCATGTCCATTGAGTCGGTGATGCCATCCAACCATCTCATCCTCTGTTGTCCCCTTCTCCTGCCTTCAATCTTTCCCAGCATCAGGGTCTTTTCAAATGAGTCAGCTCTTCGCATCATGTGGCCAAAGTATTGGTGTTTTAGCTTCAACATCAGTCCTTCCAGTGAACACCCAGGACTGATCTCCTTTAGGATGGATTGGTTGGATCTCCTTGCAGTTCAAGGGACTCTCAAGAGTCTTCTCCAATACCACAGTTCAAAACCATCAATTCTTCTGCGCTCAGCTTTCTTTATAGTCCAAATCTCACATCCATAAAAGACTACTGGAAAAACCATAGCCTTGACTAGACAGACCTTTGTTGGCAAAGATTTTGTCTCTGCTTTTTAATATGCTGTCTAGGAGGGTCATAACTTTCCTTCCAAGGAGTAAGCATCTTTTAATTTCATGACTGCAATCACCATCTCCAGTGATTTTGGAGCCCCCCAAAATAATCAGCCACTGTTTCCACTGTTTCCCCATCTATTTGCCATGAAGTGATGGGACTGGATGCATTGATCTTAGTTTTCTGAATGTTGAGCTTGAAGCCAACTTTTTCACTCTCCTCATTCACTTTCATCAAGAGCCTCTTTAGTTCTTCACTTTCTGCCATAAGGGTGGTATCATCTGCATACCTGAGGTTATTGATATTTCTCCCAGCAATCTTGATTCCAGCTTGTGCTTCCTCCAGCCCAGTGTTTCTCATGATGTACTCTGCATATAAGTTAAATAAGCAGGGTGACAATATACAACCTTGATGTATTCCTTTTCCTACTTGGAACCAGTCTGTTGTTCCATGTCCAGTTCTAACTGTTGCTTCCTGACCTGCATACAGATTTCTCAAAAGGCAGGTCAGGTGGTCTGGTATTCCCATCTCTTTAAGAATTTTCCATGGTTTGTGGTGATCCACACAGTCAAAGGCTTTGGCATAATCAATAAAGCAGAAATCGATGTTTTTCTGGAACTCTCTTGCTTTTTCGATGATCCAGCAGATGTTGGCAATTTGATCTCTGGTTCCTCTGCCTTTTCTAAAACTAGCTTGAACATCTGGAAGTTCACGGTTCACATATTGCTGAAGCCTGGCTTGGAGAATTTTGAGCATTACTTTATTAGTGTGCAAGATGAGTGCAATTGTGCGGTAGTTTGAGCATTCTTTGGCATTGCCTTTCTTTGGGATTGGAATGAAAACTGACCTTTTCCAGTCCTGTGGCCACTGCTGAATTTTCCAAATTTGCTGGCATATTGAGTGCAGCACTTTCACAGCATCATCTTTTAGGATTTGAAATAGCTCAACTGGAATTCCATCACCTCCACTAGCTTTGTTTGTAGTGATACTTCCTAAGGCCCACTTGACTTCACATTCCAGGATGTCTGACTCTAGGTGAGTGGTCACACCGTGATTATCTGGGTCATGAAGATCTTTTTTGTACAGTTCTTCTGTGTATTCTTGCCACCTCTTCTTAATATCTTCTGCTTCTGTTATGTCCATATCATTTCTGCCCTTTATTGAGCCCATCTTTGCATGAAATATTCCCTTGGTATCTCTAATTTTCTTGAAGAGATCTCTAGTCTTTCCCATTCTATTGTTTTCCTCTATTTCTTTGCACTGATCACTGAGGAAGGCTTTCTTATCTCTCCTGGCTATTCTTTGGAACTCTGCATTCAAATGGGTATATCTTTCCTTTTCTTCTTTGCTTTTTGCTTCTCTTTTTTCACAGCTATTTGTAAGGCCTCCTCAGACAGCCAGTTTGCTTTTTCACATTTCTTTTTCTTGGGGATGTTCTTGCTCCCTGTCTCCTGTACAATGTCATGAACCTCCGTCCATAGTTCATCAGGCACTCTGTCTATCAGACCTAGTCCCTTAAATCTAGTCCCTTAAATACAGCTGGTATGTAAGTGAATGTAATTCTGAAATGTGAAGTGGCCTACCTGTTGCAGTGCAACTACCTGTTGCAGTGAACTGTTTTTTTCTATCATTTTCTGAAGGACAGAAAATTTAAAGGGTAATTTGCACATAGTGGCTACTAACGAAGATTTGAACTAATAAAGGAACCCATGTATATGTTAACTGACAAAATGAGAGTGATGTTGTTTTGAAGTATCCCTAGCAGTTAGGATCTTAGGAACACTAGGAAGAAAGGAGGAACAAAGAAGGAATTTTTCCAGGAGAAGCCAATAAGTTATATCAGATGCCAAACCATTTTTTCAATGAACAAGATTAAAGGTGAGGGAACAGAAGAGAGGCAAAATTTTTAGGCACAATTCTAAGCATTTCAAATAATGTAGCAACAAGACTTTGAATAGCTCAAGAAAAATCCCCAGCAGATATTCTAATCTGTTATCAAAATTGAATTGCCTCTTTTTGAACAAAGCAACAAAAGCTTGTCTAAAGTAAAGTTACAGCTGGTGGTCTAAAAGAAACTTCAACAGTGATAAAGAAAATGGTCCTTATGGGTAGAGAACAGACTTGTGGACCCCAGGGGGAAAAGGGGAGGGTGGGACACTTTGGGAGGGTAGTACTGACACATATAGACTACCATGTGTTAAATAGCCAGTGGGAAGATGCTGAATAGCATAGGGAGCTCGGCTCAGTGCTCTGCGCTGACCTAGAAGGGTGTAATGAGGGGAGGGGTGGGTGGGAGGTAGCCTCAAGAGGAGGGGATATATGTATCCATGTAGCTGATTCACTTCGTTGCACAGCAGAAACTAACACAACATCATAAAGCAGTTATACTCCAATAATAAATTTTTTTAAAAAAAAATATCCTTATTGACGCCCAACAACCTGATTTTAAATTTTTTCAGACAATTTTGTTATGAGTTGGTGTCAAAATTTTATTTCACACTCCCTGCAAGGAAACAGATTCTACTGACCAATTCAAAGACTTGCTTTTGGTAAGAATATCTTCTAAGGACAGAGTTTGGCTAGATGATCTTGGTTGGACTGGATATAATAAAAAGCAATGTCTGGTTAAATATCATTTGATTCCTGACAAGCAGGCAGCTGAGCGTGTGGGTACCAAATTCCCAGAAGAGGCCTTAAGCTAATTAAAGTTTATCAGAAAATTGCTTAAGCATTTTTATTCAGGAATGATAATTTTTTCCCAGAGGCAGCTTGTAAATAATCTTACAAAACAATTTTGTCCCAGATCATGTTTGGAACATTTTTTTCCGTGTTAATAAAGAAAGTAGTTGACTACCCCCCCCCCCACCCCCAACCCGCCCAGTCTTATCAGTGTGCATAGATACACAGTGTATGTAGATCTTTGGAAATAAAGGAAGTTGTCATGTGTCCTCTGAACTATTAGAGTTGGGAAAAGAATGACTTTAGTCTCTACTGAGGACCATGGAACTTCTCTGACCTCAAGATGTCATTATTAAGTACAAGTAGGCTCAAAAATCACTGCAGATGGTGATTGCAGCCATGAAATTAAAAGACGTTTACTCCTTGGAAGGAAAGTTATGGCCAACCTAGATAGCATATTAAAAAGCAGAGACATTACTTTGTCAACAAAGGTCCATCTAATCAAGGCTATGGTTTTTCCAGTGGTCATGTATGGATGTGAGAGTTGAACTGTGAAGAAAGCTGAGCACCAAAGAATTGATGTTTTTGAACTATGGTGTTGGAGAAGACTCTTGAGAGTCCCTTGGACTGCAAGGAGATCCAACCAGTCCATCCTAAAGGAGATCAGTCCTGGTTGTTCATTAGAAGGACTGATGCTGAAGCTGAAACTCCAATACTTTGGCCACCTCATGCGAAGAGTTGACTTATTGGAAAAGACCCTGATGCTGGGAGGGATTGGGGGCAGGAGGAGAAGGGGACAACAGAGGATGAGATGGTTGGATGGCATCACCAACTTGATGGACATGAGTTTGAGTAAACTCCAGGAGTTGGTGATGGACAGGGAGGCCTGGCGTGCTGTGATTCATGGGGTTGCAAAGGGTCGGACACGACTGAGCAACTGAACTGAACTGAACTGAGACACATTAGATTGACTACTTGCTGCAAGTTACAATTTGAGATAGCCTCCCTGGTAGCTCAGATGGTAAAAGCATCTGCCTACAATGTGGGAGACCCAGGTTCGATTCCTGGGCTGAGAAGATCCCCTGGAGAAGCAATTGACAACCCACTCCAGTACTCTTGCCTGGAAAATTCCATGGATGGATGGAGGAGCCAGCTAGGTTACAGTCCATGGGGTCGCAAAGAGTCGGACAAGACAGAGCGACTTCACTTTAAAATATACAAAATTAATTATAAGGAAGAGAGGTGCCTTATGCACCCAAAGGCTAACCCAAATGCAGCTAGGCCTTGGGGATGTTGCAGTGGGTCTGGAAACCCACTGGGGATCCAGAGAGCACCCTCTCTGTTCTCTCATTCTGCTTCTGTGTGTTCGTTGTATTCTTTCTTGGGATCAGCTTTTTCTGCTTCTCAGTCCAGTGGAAGGTGGCAGCCACAGTTGCCAAGTCCACAATGTCTAACTTTCTTTCTTGCTCCTGATATCAGATTTCTGGGGTTGGGGCTGGGCTTCTGTGCTTGGAACATTCCTTTTCCACTAACCTGAAGCCAGCAATTGGGTCATGTCATAAAGAAAGTTCTGCTGGGTGCCCTCCCTAGAGATTGGAAAATTCTTAGAGAAGAAAGGATTACTATAAGTTGGACTGGTATCCACCAAAATGACCTCGGACTTGAAGAGAAACAGAGATTATTATTTAAAAATTCAAAATAGCAAGAGAGAAAGCCATCACTACTACCAGCCTCAGGAACTATAGGATGTAGATTTCTACAATGACTCCCATATCTAACCAATCTCCAGAAACAGATTTAATGCTTTAAAAATAGACTTCCTGACTCCTTCTCATGAGATTCTAATCCACCTGGCCTGGAATCCACCTTTAATTTTTTTCTTTTTACTTCTGATAGTTAAGCACATTTGAGGATCACTGATCAATTCACTGTATACTCTGGCCTCTGGATAGCAAAGAAATTTTATTTGAAGATTTTTCAGGGAAAGAGACTCATAATTACAATAATTCCTTCTTATTTTTGGCCTGAGAATCACTTATTTTATTTTTTAATTAATTAATTTTAATTGGAGGCTAATTACTTTACAATATTGTAGTGGTTTTTGCCATACACTGACATGAATCAGCCATGGGTGTACATGTGTTCCCATCCTGAACACCCCTCTCACCTCCCTCCCCATCCCATCCCTCAGGGTCATCCCAGTGCACCAGCCCTGAGCACCGTCTCATGCATCGAATCTGAACTGGCAATCTATTTCACATATGATAATATGCATGTTTCAGTGCTATTCTCTCAGATCATCCCACCCTTGCCTTCTCCCACAGAGTCCAAAAGTCTGTTCTTTACATCTGTGTCTCTTTTGCTGTCTTGCATATAGGGTCATCATCACTGTCTTTCTAAATTTCATATATATGCATTAATATACTGTATTGATGTTTTTCTGACTTACTTCACTCTGTATAATAGGCTCCAGTTTCATCCACTTCATTAGAACTGATTCAAATGCATTCTTTTTAATAGCTGAGTAATATTCCATTGTGTATATGTACCACAGCTTTATTATCCACTTGTCTGCTGATGGACATCTAGGTTGCTTCCATGTCCTGGCTATTGTAAATAGGAATCCCTTTTTTTTTTTATAACCTTGTAAAGATTTCCATCTACAACAGAAACATACAAGGCACGTTTTGCCTTGAATTTATTCTATGCTTATTCTTTGCTAGTTTCTATCCAAACCCTTCTAGAATTTTATACATTTCCAATTCTGGAACTACAATCAGTGGAGTCCTATCATATATATTATTCAAACTGAACTATGTGTACCTGGACAAAAACATCTCTTTTGCAAAATATACTGGAGATTCTGCGAGACCACTGTCCAGTTCTCTTCCTCAGAGACTCAGACCATACCAGCAGTCATTTCAATCTTCCTGGTTAGTTCCAGCCTGGGTTTTATCTGGAGGATGTGCTGATACTATGCTGGCACTTTCTCTGGTGCTATGAAAAAAAAACTGTAGTTTGAGGGGTGAATGCAGTTTCAGGCAGCCAAGTTTAGTATAAGAGAAACAATACTGGATACTGACAGTTTGGTGAGGTCAAAGGCAGCAGCTGGGAAGAAAGGACAAGAACCCAATTCATCAGAACAGGCTGGGCATGGCAGGCAGGAGGGTCCAGCACTGGGCAAGGAACACAGCGGACTTCCCGGGGTGTCCTCCCACTAAAGCTGAGTGACGTAGAGAGCAGGTTGGCTTTCTTAAAGGTAAGCACGTGGGATTGGGACAGATGCTGGGTGTCCCGGAAACTTACCATGTGTTTGTTCACTTTATGGACACACTTGCCTGAGTTCCTGTATCTGTTACTGATTTCAGAACAGATTTTCTATTCTATGGGCTTCCCTGGTGGCTCAGACCGTAAAGAGTCTGCCTGCAATGTGGGAGACCTGGATTTGATCCCTGGGTCTGATCCCTGGGTCGTGAAGATTCCCCTGGAGAGGGAAATGGCAACCCACTTCAGTATTCTTGCCTGGAAAATCCCATGGACGATTCTAAAACTATTTCTATAACTATCCCATGGACTGTTCTATAACTATTTCTATTCTATAACTTGCAAACTCTATGATAACTTTCCTTGGACTTTTCTAGTTTATCTTTCATTATCTTCTCTATGGCATGTTAATCAGTCCAGTTGTACACTGTTCAATGATGCACCAGTCTTTAGAGTGGAGGAGCTCAGTAATACTGACTTGACCATTAAATGCATTCTTTCTTTTCCAGAAAGTAGAGGCACAAATAAGTAGTGAGTGTACAAACAAGAGGGGAGAGAAAATGAGGCTATAAATATGGACCTTTGTCAAAAGTATCTCATTGGAGTATAAGCAGTGAATTTGTGAGCACCATGCTTTAAGGGTAGTTCCAAGTTGGCATAGGCTTTGGAGGAAAACGATGGAAAATGTAAAGAACTGAAAAATTGGGGCCCATGTCTATGGACTGACTTAAAAGTTGAGAAGCCTGAAGGGTGAGGTCATGTGGCATGTGCATAATCTGAGGGAACATCGTGTTGAGAGTAGTCTTTGCAAAACATTCTTTGCAAAACACTTTGCAACACAACACATCATCTTGGAGCACTGTATTCAAGTACTGGTGGTGAAGGGAAGATTATTTTCATGTGAATCAGTTGTAGCTGTATCATGGAGCAGAGTGCAACATTCTCACAAATTATAAAATTCAAGATTGAAAAGAAACTTTACACTTCTATTTGAACTGCTACGGGTTAGTTTTGTGAGCTCAGGATATATAAGTTTAATTTCTTCAGTCATTAGGAGATGTTCCAGTTTTCAACTACAACATGGAAGATAGTGACCAACTTTCTACTGGCCTGATAGAACTGGAATTTATAGGCCGCAGAGAGGGTTTTAACTTAAATACAAAGAAGAACTTTTATTGCAGGTAATTAAATCAGACTATCAAAATGATTTTAGAAACAAGATGGAAATTCCCTGGTGGTCCATGGTAAGAACTCAGTGCTTTCACTGATGGGGCCCAGATTTGATCCCTGGTTGGGGAACTAAGACCCTGGACAAGGAAATGGCAACCCACTCCAGTAGTCTTGCCTGGAGAATCCCATGGTCGGAGGAGTCTGGTAGGCTACAGTCCATAGGGTCGCAAAGAGTCGGACATGACTGAGTGAGTTAGGAGTATATCCTTTACCTTAGATAAGAAAGTAACATGGAGAGGATCTGAAGTTGCCCTCCAAAGCCTTGGGGTAGACTTCTGTCTGAGACAGAATCTTGGGTGGGTATATGCTTCTTTCTGTCAATGAGCCTTCTTTGCTGAAGAGAAAACCTGGATAATAGACCTTTAGCAGCAGATCTCAGAGGGCAGGAACCAGGCAGATATGTCCTCAGTGTTGCTATATTTAGACCTATCTGAAAGCAAATTATCAGAGTATCCTGAATATTTTTGTACCAACTTCTCTGGTTCCATTTATAAAAATATAGTATGGGTTGAAGTGAAAAGTAAATATTGCACTCCTTCTCAGTCTCATCTTCCAAAAATAATTACTGATAATTTTTTAAAAATAAAACCTTCCATGAATTTTATATGCACTTATAAAGAGATATACACACACATCATATCATTTACATTTCTTGAGCTTGCTGTTTTCATTTAAAATGTCTAGGACAGGGACATTCCTGGTGGTCCAGTGCATAAGAATCTGCCTTCCAATGCAGGGGACATGGGTTCAAACCCTGGTCAGGGAACTAAGATCCCACATGCTGCAGACCAGCTAAGCCCTGCTGAGCTCATGAACTCCAGAGCCTGGGAGCCACCCAAGATCCTGCATGCCCCACAGCACAGGTCCTGTATGCTAGCTAACTCTAACCCAACTAAGACCTGAGGCAGCCAAATAAACAAATGAATAAATATTTTTAAAAAATAGAATGCAATTAAAAAAATATCTAGGACATTTACCATAGAACTTCCTACTTCATTCTTCCTCATAGCTACAGATCACCACACAGAGCATTCCATCCTGTGACTGTACCATTCATTACTTAAACAATCACAGATTACAGGACATGTAAGTTGCATGGTAGATGCTACAAGCTCCTTATGAATATCTATTCTCACTTCTTTCTGATAAAAAGAATTCTTATTTTGTTCAAGATGACAATAGCCTCATCTAAAACTGAAACTGCTAAGATTCCCATGTAGGTAGGGGTAACATGGGACACAGCTTTGACTAAATGGAATTACAGTATCTCACTGTATGATCACATCATAATTTGTCCAGCCAGTCACAGGAAGCTGGCTAAGTTTGGACATGGAGGTTTTTTTCAAATTATTGCTATTGTGAACAAAGCTTCAATCAGTGTCCATTGCTTGATTATTTCCTTAGACAAAAGAATAGCATTTGGATGGTAGAATTATTTTTTTTTTTAATTTTTTAAACTTTGTATTTTGTATTGGGGTATAGCCAATTAACACTGGCTAGTCACAATTAACATTGAGATAGTTTCAGGTGAATAGCGAAGGCACTCAGCCATACATATACATATATCCATTCTCCCTGAAAGCGTCTGGATGGTGGAATTGTGAGCAGCAGCCAGTGGGTAGGGGAGGTATTAGAGGCAGGAGGGAGGGTGACACATCATCTTTTTGGCCTGGATATTCCACAGGCCCTGACCTCCTGGATTTTGTTGGTAATACAAGTCAACTCAGCAATCCTTTGTTCATTGCCAACATGACTCTTACAGTTTATCATTTCTTCATTTTCTCTGTGGCATCACCCTGACTCTCTCCAGGCCTGTCTGCTTCAGCTGTCTTGTGGTCAGATGTCAGCTTCCTGTCGGTGTCTTTGATAGTCTGGATGCTATTGCCATTTGCATTCTGCTGGGCTCTGCTCTGATTATTTCAGCATGACTAGGTCAGAGAAGGAGTGAAGTCAGTCCCTCTCATGGGGAGCCAGTTCATCCAGGCCTCAGGCAATTTTATTTCTGTGCATCTTGATATCCAAAGTGGAAATAATTGAGGTCATGCATCACAGGCAGAGAAAACAGTATTCTAAAATGTGTGTGTGCTCTGCTCAGCTGTGTCTGACTCCTTGTGACCCTGTGGATTGAAGTCCACGAGGTTCCTCTGTCCGTGGAATTTTCCAGGCAAGAATACTTGGAACAGGAATAATGGAACAGGCTGCCATTCCCTTCTCCACGGCATCTTTCTGACCCAGGGATCATACCTGTGTCTCCTGTATTGGCAGGTGAATTCTTTACTACTGCACCACCTGGGAAACTCCAAATTCTAAAATATTTCCAAGCAATTTCACTTTATTTGAAGATATACTGAAGCCTAAGTGTGGGTAGGGGGTGATCATCAAGGTGCTTAACAGCCAGAAAATGTGCCTGTCACTTATCAGAATGGATGCTGGCATTTAATGACCGGCAGGGCTGCACCTCTGGGCACCAACCAAGTACCAGTTGGGCAACAGGAAATGGGATTCTTCTTTTTATCCCCAGAAACTAAATTCAGAAATTTTTGAAAGCTACACTTCCTTTCAGCAGGCTCTTATCTCTTCCAACCAGCCTGTGAGAATCAATCTTCCTAAAATCTGTCTTTAAACATATCTCTTTGATTAAATAATCATCAGTGGATTATTTTTTTTAGGCACCCAAATTCTAATTTGGATGTACTAGTTAGAACTCTTCAGGTTGCAAGTGACAGAGCTCAATTCAGACTGTATTCAATACAGAGGGGAGTTTGGGGTATTCAAAGGAAATCTAGGATGGAAGACCTCAAATAGTCTTGGATTCAGGCTCAACGGGATTGTTCTGTTGGTCGCTTAGTTGTGTCTGACTCTTTGCAACCCCATGGATCATAACCCACCAGGCTCCTCTGTCCATGGAATTCTCTAGGCCAGAATACTGCAGTGGGGAACCATTCCCTTCTCCAGGAGATCTTCCCAACCCAGAGATGGAACCCAGGTCTCCTGCATTGCATGCAGATTCTTTATCATCTGAGCCACCAGCCTCTTTAATAAATACCTCTGTTCCTCTTTGTATGTTGGCTTTCTCCTCTTTGGCAGATGATCTTTTTCCAAACTGAGGGACAGGGCTAGCCTCATGGATATACAGCCCCTGTGCTCACAAAGGTCCCAGAGTTAGAACAGCCCTAAAATTAGACATGTGGGCAAGCTCAGCCCAGGTTAGCTGAGCGTGACCCTGATCAGCAGAACCTCCCAGCTGGTTGATGAAAAATAATCAAAGCTTATTGTATTTGAGTTTGGGGGCAGTTTGCTATGCAGCATTATTATGGCAATAATAACAGATACAGATAACTATTCTAACTTTCCTGGTATTCTACCACATATTGTGAGATTTTTAAAGCATGTATTATACAATATTTATTTTTCTATGCCTCAAAAATACTTAGCACAGTGCCTTGCACTTAGCACTTGGCCAATAAATATTTATTGGGGAGGAAAATGGCCCTCTAGAGACTTCCCTATTACTTTTCAACTTGTCTCAGTGAAATGTCCTAAGTGACTGTCCTATAGTTATGGACTTCATTTAATTGAGCTTCTGACAGCACCTCTCCTTTGAAACTGTTCTTTTTATTTTTTTTAACAATTAAAATATATTTATTTATTTAGGATTCATCTTCATTGTGGCATACCAGCTCTAGAGCACACGGGCTTATTTGCCCTGCAGCATGTGGCATCTTAGTTCCCTGACCAGGGATCAAATCCATGTCCCTGTGTTAGGAGTGTGAAATCTTAGCCAGTGACCACCATGTAAATCCTTGAGACTGTTCTTGAATTGCTCACCAGTGGTGTCTGTGTGCCTGAAGTTTATAAGGGATACACCTCTTCCCTTACTTTTATTTGGCATCTCCTCAGCATTAGGTACAGTTGGGTATTTTTCTTCTTCCTAGAACACTTTCTTGTGACTTTGGTGGCACTACACTTGCTTGGTTTTTCTCTTACTTTGCCAGCTGCTTCTTTGCAGGCTTCTAAAATGAATCTTCTTTCTTCTTGCTATTCTAAACAGTGGACTATGCCAGGGCCTTTCCCCTTGGATATTTTCTTCACTCTTCTTCTCTCCTCTCCCTTGGTGGCTTCATCTATCCCATGGCTCCAAGCACCATTTTATATGGATAATTCTCAAACATTTATAACCATCCTGAACTTCTCCAACACTGTCTGCCTATCTGGTCTCTTTGGGTCTCCAAATGATATCTCAAACCTAAAATGACTAAAATCACTTTCATTTTTTTGCTGACCTGCCCACTCTGGTCCTCTCCTGCAGATCCAGTTCATAAGTAGCACCACCTGGTTGCTCAAGACAAAAATCTAAGCATTATTCTTATTCCTTCTATTTCCCTTACTCCTACATCAGCCCTTTAGCAAAGGCCTACCAACTCAACCTCAAAGTCTATCTGGAATTCTTTCACTTTTTCCATCTTCTCTACCAT
Source organism: Cervus canadensis (assembly GCF_019320065.1). NCBI lineage: Eukaryota > Metazoa > Chordata > Mammalia > Artiodactyla > Cervidae > Cervus > Cervus canadensis. The sequence goes on from NC_057410.1 coordinate 10,969,068, forward strand.
CCTACTCCAAGACACCAACATCTCTTGCCTGGAGGAGCATCATAGTTGCTGTATTTATTTTCTATTCTTGCCTTCTTACAATCCACTCTTCCTATAGCAGCCAGAATATAATATTAAAATACAGATCGGATTATGATTACATTATTCTTGTGACTTAAATATCCCCCCTTTGTCTGATTTCCTGTAAAACAGAATAAGATCCAAAGTTCTTATCCCTTCTTGAGAAGCCCTCATCCTATGACCCTTGCTTCCTCCTCTGTGCTCATTTTTTCGCATCTCACACCACCCATAGGGCTTCAGCCACACTAAGCTTCTTTATGCTCCCTGAAATTTATTCCTACTCTAGGTCCTTTGCATTTACACTTCTCTCCATCCAGAGTGTTTTTGTTCTTACTTGATCTTTGCACGGTTGTTTCTCATCATCCAGATCAACTGTAATTCACCTTCTCAGAGAGGCCTTTCCTGGACCACTCAACCTAAATTTATTATTGAGTCATTTCCTTATATCATTCTACTTTACATCTCTGTGTAACTTTCATCTGCTTTGATAATAGTTTTAGCCTTGTCACTTCCACTAGCTATAAAGCACTGCTATATCCTAGTGCTTAGGACACTTTCTCAGACATGATGGGCTCTACATGAGTGTTTCTTGAATGAAAGTGAGAAAAGAAATATAGAATGAATAATGCAAGAGGCTGAATATGTACCTAATTTTTCTTTCATTAAAAATGGTATTTACATTTTAAATTTGAAAATCGTACTCTGACAATCTTCTACATAATCCACCCTTTTGAAGACAAAATCCAACCTTGATTAGGAGAGCTTTTTATTCTTAATGACAATGCGTTACTGAAAAATGAAAAAAAGAGGAGGTGTAGATCTTAATTAATTTCACTACTTAAGATGAAAAATTGGTATTGCAAAAAATTTGCAAATATGAAATGATTACTGAAGTTGGCAGTCAACCAAGACTCACATAATCATCAACCTCCTCTCTTTTTCTTCTGGTCATCATTTTAGAGTGGATGTAGTGGAATTTTAAAAGAAAAAGAATTATCTAAGTAAATACGATATGCATTACACTACACTAAGAACTGTATGAATTAGGTGATAGACACATATCCATTCTCCCTGCTAGCAGCGGACAGGATAAGAAGAAAAACTCCACTGTAACCAAGCATACTACTTTCCAGTGGTCATGTATGGATGTGAGAGTTGGACCGTAAAGAAAGCTGAGCACCAAAGAATTGATGCTTTTGAACTGTGGCATTAGAGAAAAGTCTTGAGGGTCCCTTGGACTACAAGGAGATCCAACCAGTCCATCCTAAAGGAGATCAGTCCTGGGTGTTCACTGGAAGGACTGATGTTGAAGCTGAAACTCCAATGCTTTGGCCACCTGATGCAAAGAGCTGACTCATTTGAAAAGACCCTGATGCTGGGAAAGATTGAGGGCAGGAGGAGAAGGGGACGACAGAGGATGAGATGGTTGGATGGCATCACCGACTCGATGGACATGAGTTTGGGTAAACTCCGGGAGTTGGTGATGGACAGGGAGGCCTGTTGTGCTGCAGTCCATGGGGTCGCAAAGAGTTAGACACGACTGAGCGACTGAACTGAACTGAACCAAGCATAAAGCAATTAGTGACTAGCCAAAAACTAGCAAATGCCATAATTAAATAGGACTACATCATTATCAAGCAATAACATGTCTGTGTGACAGTTGTGAAAGACAATGAAATCAGGGAAATTACACATTTTGGAAAGTGTAGATGAAGTGAGTTGAAAGTGAAAGTCACCCAGTCGTGTCCTACTCTTTGTGACCCCATGGACTATACAGTTCATGGAATTCTCTAGGCCAGAATATTGCAGTGGGTAGCCTTTCCTTTCTCCAGGTGATCTTCCCAACCCAGGAATTGAACCGGGGTCTCTTGCATGGCAGGCGGATTCTTTACCAATTGAGCCACAAGGGAAGCCCAAGAATACTGGAGTGGGTAGCCTATCCCTTCTACAGCGGATCTTCCCGACCCAGGAATTGAATCGGGGTCTCCTGCATTGCAGGAGGATCCTTTACAAACTGAGCTATCAGGGAAGCCTGAAGTGTGAGTTAGATAATCTTTATTCTATGACATTCACAGCACAGAGTGACTAAGATCATTAGAAGATGATGCTGTTTCTTTTAAAAACATTTTTAGCTTAGAAAATGAAAAATAAAACAAGTAATACTTTACATCTTTAAGGGAAGCCAGATAGAGTCTTCTACTGCTGGCTGTGCTAGTCTTAGAACAAATAAAGCTTTCAACTCAAGTGCTCCCAGCTGATTCCTGCAAATGCCCCAGGGGCCCCATTCAGCATGGTGAAATTGCTGATTTAGTCGGCATTTATTCAGTTCAGTTCAGTCTCTCAGTCGTGTCCAACTCTTTGCGACCCCATGAATCACAGCACGCAGGCCTCCCTGTCCATCACCAACTCCCGGAGTTTACTCAAACTCATGTCCATCGAGTCAGTGATGCCATCCAGCCATCTCATCCTCTGTCGTCCCCTTCGCCTTCAGTAGGGGGGCGGTATTCATTGGGCTTCCCTGGTAGCTCAGTTGGTAAAGAATCTGCCTGCAGTGCAGGAGATCCAGCTTTGATCCCTGGGTTGTGAAGATCGCCTGGAGAAAGAAACAGCAGCCCATTCCAGTATTCTTGCCTGGAGAATCCCATGAACAGAGGAGCCTGGCAGGCTACAGTCTATGGGGTCACAAGAGTCGGACATGACTTAGTGACTAAACCACTACCCTTAGGGGGCGGTTCAAGAGCCAGTAATGAACTGATCAGCACCTTCTGTAATTAGGCATTTGCTCTGAATTGCAAGTGACAGGCTTTCCAGGAGTGCCAGCCCTCGCCCCTCATTTCTTCCCAATACTTAGAAAGGCAGAACCCTGAGAATCATGCCCCTTTTGGAGAATTAAATGCATTTGAGTATTCACCTTACCTGAAGAAAGACAGATATTGTCATAATATTTATCAAAGGACAAAAGAATCCCCAATTATCTTCCATAATCAAATATCTATTATGGACAGTTGAAGAAACTGGATGTGACAAGGAGTCAAAAACATTACCACTATTGAGCTGCCTTCGTGATGAGCTGCTTCTGTCACAAGCTGTGCACGGATTGAGATGGATGACCTCGCCGTTTGTTTTTCCATTAGAGCTGGGGGCTTAGCAGAGAAAAGAAAATGCTGGACTCTGATTTTGTAGGTCACCAGTATTTTGAAAGAGTGATTTAATCAATCTAATTTTTCCTTCCTCGCCACCCCCCTACCCCCACGATCTTTCTACTGACTCTTAAGTAATAAACAGGTCGATCTATGGGCATTTTAAGTTGGAAACACAGTCTCAGTTCAGAAATTAAGTGTGTTCAACCCAAATTGGATTTAGTGTCAAATACCTGTCCTCTCTCAGCTCTGTCTTCCTCAGGCTGGAAGCTTGCTGGGAGGAAAGCTGGTTGCTGCTGCTTCTCAGTTTTTCTTCCTTTGGCTTTCTCTCTCCCCCTTCCCAGCTGGCTGTGTTACCGAACCAAACTTGGGTCTGCTGGGCTGAGGGTAGTCAAGCCAATCTACTGATAGTGGGTTGTGGTGAAGTATTTCTTGTTGAGCATTTATTGTTAAGGTGCTATACAAGGAGTCTGAGACAGTGCTCAAAAAGCCCAAACTCCCTGATGGGTTTCAGCAAATCATTTGTAAAGGCCAGGTGAGGGAATGTCCCAGGGTACCTGGTCACCTCATGCACAATTCTGATTGGCTGATGGCAAGGTAACAGGGTGGTGTTACATGCTCTTGATCATCAAGCAGTTAACTTATTCCATTTGGTGGGGGTTTTAGTTTCTATAAAATAACTCAGAAAATGTCCTTCAGATATTATCATCTAGGTACTTCAGAGAGGAGCTAAAGCAGAGGATACGGGGCAGGAATCTGTCCTGGGTAGGCACCATAATGCTCTGCTTGGTTACAGCTGGCTAGCTTCTAACTTCTCCAGGATAGGAATACAGGGAAGAGGGGCGGGTAGTGAGAAAGATTCTCACGTGAATCAGTGGTCATGTAGCAGGCTTGGCAGGATGTTAACGCTGACTTGATCTTCATGAGGTTTTTTTTTAAGCTTTTTTTTTTTGATGTGGATTTTTATTTTTTTTTTTAAGGGTTGAGGAGCTCTATTTTGCTTTCTTATTTGTGAGGATCCAATTCCCTCCAGGGTAATTTAAAGTTTGTAATTCCCTTGAGGGAAAGTGCCATTGCAAATAAAAAGGTCACAATCCTTGTGTTGGTGGAGAAGGGTGTCCACTGTGGGGCCTTCAGGTTCTTAGTTGATTTTTAAAAGAAAATTTAACTTTTAACTGGAGGATAATTGCTTTACAATGTTGTGCTGGTTGGTGTGGACCATTTTTCAAGTCTTTACTGAATTTGTTACAGTACTGTTTGTTTTATGTTTTCGTTTTCTGGCCTCGAGGTCTGTGGGATCCCACTGGACTGCCAGGGAAGGCCTCTTCATGAGATTTTCTGTGACAGAGCTCTGCCCTGCTCTCCTCCTTCGTTGCAGGCTGGTGGCTGATGTGTCTAGGGTACCGCTGTTAAAGTTGGGCTTGTGTGGCTGTGTCTAGCATGCTATCTGTTTTTGTTAATAAAGTTTTGATGGAACACAGTGATACTCGGCTTGTTTATGCCTACCTCCGTGATACAAAGAGTTGAGTAGTTGCCAAGCAGATCATACAACCCTCAAAGGCTACTGTCTGTCTTTCTCCAGGAAAAGTTTGCTGGCTGCCTTGTCTAGAGTTTGGGTGGTCATTTTCAACTCCTTCTGGAATCAGTGAGCACACTACTTTTCCCTTGGGCTTCTTGTTGCTAGGTTCCTTCCAGCCTTCTGGGAGGTCCTTTGCTGGACCCCATGCTGGCTTTCTCCTGTGGTTCACACCTGACTAAGGGAAACCTCTGTGCACCCCTTGCCTTGCACGGGAGCAGAACCAGTGACCTGTTCACAGACTTCTCTTAGGCTCCAAGTGGAGCCTTAAGGGTCGTGGAGAGGGTAGGGACTCCTGGTGTGGCAATAACTCTCTACAGGAAAATCTCTTCCTAAATCCTTCACCTTTGCACATCTTTTATCTGGCTGAACATCCAAGTGTCACGAACTGGTTTAGATGCTCAACATCACTCATTATTAGAGAAATGCAAATCAAAACCACAATGAGGTACCATTACACGCCAGTCAGGATGGCTGCTATCCAAAAGTCTACAAGCAATAAATGCTGGAGAGGGTGTGGAGAAAAGGGAACCCTCTTACATTGTTGGTGGGAATGCAAGCTAGTACAGCCGCTATGGAAAACAGTGTGGAGATTTCTTAAAAAACTGGAAATAGAACTGCCATATGACCCAGCAATCCCACTTCTGGGCATACACACTGAGGAAACCAGATCTGAAAGAGACACGTGCACCCCAATGTTCATTGCAGCACTGTTTATAATAGCCAGGACATGGAAGCAACCTAGATGCCCATCAGCAGATGAATGGATAAGGAAGCTGTGGTACATATACACCATGGAATATTACTCAGCCGTTAAAAAGAATTCATTTGAACCAGTCCTAATGAGATGGATGAAACTGGAGCCCCTTATACAGAGTGAAGTAAGCCAGAAAGATAAAGAACATTACAGCATACTAACACATATATATGGAATTTAGAAAGATGGTAACGATAACCCTATATGCAAAACAGAAAAAGAGACACAGAAATACAGAACAGACTTTTGAACTCTGTGGGAGAATGTGAGGGTGGGATATTTCAAAAGAACAGCATGTATACTATCTATGGTGAAACAGATCCCCAGCCCAGGTGGGATGCATGAGACAAGTGCTCGGGCCTGGTGCACTGGGAAGACCCAGAGGAATCGGGTGGAGAGGGAGGTGGGAGGGGGGATCGGGATGGGGAATACGTGTAAATCTATGGCTGATTCATATCAATGTATGACAAAACCCACTGAAATGTTGTGAAGTAATTAGCCTCCAACTAATAAAAAATTAAAAAAAAAAACATAAAATTAAATATATAGGATTAAAAAGAAAAAAAAAAAAAAGAATTTCCTTTATAAATTCTGTACACTGACAGTGCGTCAGCAGCCTCTGTGGTATAGAGGGGGTGTGATGGTCAGCAGTCTGGGTAGGGGGAGGGGACGCGATTCTGGGTATCACCCACGTGTACGGCCAGGTCTCCTGATAGGAATGCAGGAATGCGCATGCCCCCAGGGGTGTGGTTCAGAGCTTTCCACTCTACCACATGATGATGATAGTCCAGGGAGGGAGCTGAGGTGGGAACGGAGTGAGAAAACATTGTTTGAGAGGGTAAAGGGAAGGGGGGAAGGAAGAGAGACTCCTAAATGGAAGGGCCCAGAGGCTCAAGCACTGCTTCAAACCGGAAATACATAAAAATGCAAGGCTACAGCAGAGACTGTAATCTGTGGGATTGGGCAGTATACCCAGAACCAGCCCATCCTGCAGCTGTTGTGTTAGGCCTCTGGGAAGCAGTAGGTAATTGGGAGGACTGTGTCTGAGGCAGATGGTGGCCAGTGGCCAGATCTGACCCATATATGTGTACTGTTTGGACCACAGAACTTTTATTTTGTGTTTTTTTAAACTGAAGAACTTGGCTAGTACTGAAAGATTTAAAGTGATTAGCCACAAAAATCAGATATTTTGCCAAGGTCTCTGCCACTCCCTTCTATCTCCCCACCACTGAGAAGTTACCAGTTTTCGCTGTGTTTCTACTGTTTCGCCTTGCTCACTTCAATCATTTAGCTTATCTGTCTGACTCCAAAGGCACTGGATTTTTGACCCTTAGTTTAAAAGGGTTTTGGACAGCAAAAGCGGTGTGGCTTGCTATAAAGGTTGCTTCAGATAATGCACACAATGCCTGGACTGAGCATGGCAAATGTTAAATGTTCAATAAACATAACATCTCCTCATCTCTACTTCCTCATCATTGTTTTGCCCCAGGTATATTTCAAGGCTGTCAGGAAGTCTTAGACTTGATGAGAGAGAAGACAGTCTTTTGTCTTTAAGCATATACCACTTGGTATTTTACAGAAGAGATAGGCAGTGTTGTTGTGTTTGGCTGTCAGAATGAACTGCAGGATTTGTAACAATTAAATCCTTCTTGGTTGTGGGTCAGGTTGTGGCGACCTGGGATATGACACCCAGTGCAGTGTGTTTATGCCAGATAAGCCATTCAGGCAAAACCCTATTAATCCACCAGGCACCTTGAGGTTGTCTACCTTCAGAGGGGATAATAAGGCAAATGTTAAGTAGAAACTCAAACTTTGCAGTCTCACAGTCTTCCTTCTGGTCAGTCATCGGATTTTGCACTTTGCTTGAACCAGAGAAATAAAGAAAAGATCACCCTGGGCTCCGTGTTTGCTATCAGACCTGAAATCAGAACTGTAATTGGATCTGTCACTGAAGTCCCTTTAAGAAAGAAATAATGTACCATATTACCCCTTCTAAAGACACCCCAGGGACATAAGAGTCCAAGGAGAATCTAAGCACATATGAGATGTGCTTCTTTTCAGTCTGAAATGTAGTGGTGAAGATGAGTTTAGAAAATTAAGAAGAAAAAATGACAGTCAATGTAGTCTGAGAACATTTTTATATCTCTAGATTTTTTTTCAGATTACTAAAGAATACCCGTCAAAAGCTGTATCTGTCAGCAAGGCCTTCACACGTCTGCATTCACGAAGTCTATAAAAGCAAAAATTTCCTCTTCCTAATGAGATTCTGTTTACCTGATTATTTTTATGCCTTGATAATTTTTTCTTATTTTAAGAAAATGCAAGACTTTCTCCTGCATGCTATTTTCTTAGAATATCTAAAACCATGGTTAAAAACAAATGATTGAAACTTTGGCATAGTTTTGACACACAATATAATTCCTTGCTTTATCAGTGGGTCTCAGACTGTACTGTATATAAGGATCGCCTGGAGGCCATGATTTGCAGATAAATTTTAACAACCAGCAATCTGGGAAAAACAAAAACTCCTGAATTGTTGCATTTTCTGCTTTTCATGGTGTAAATCCTTCCACCAAGGCAAATTTCAGTCTACTTATGTGAAGTTCATTGGCTCAGAAATTTCTCAGATTCCTGGAATTTTAACATTCTGTTCTTGGAAGTTGGTACTCACAGCTCCAGTACACCACTGCCTTGAGGGCCTGTGAAAACTAATATTTCTGCATTCTACCTCCAGAGATACTGACTCAGTATGTCTGGGGTAGGACTGGAGAATTTGGCTTTAGCAGGAACTTCCTGTATCTACCAAGCCTGGGATGCTTAGAGCAGCATTTCCCAAATATGTCCCGTGGAGCCCTAGTTTACTAAATGTAAACAAATATTTCAGAGGAAAAATAGAAGCCTTTAAGTGGTTACATGTTGAGAAAGGCCAGGATGGTGAAGTTCAGTGGGTTTTCTTTAGTGCAGGACTTGTCAAGTTCTAGCATGTACACTTCCTCAGGGTGATATATCAGGAAGAGGTTATCCAATGCAGTTCACTTTAGAAATTATTTGATCCTAGGGCCTTTTTTCCAGGCATGCTGTTTTGGGGAAGAATCTTAGTATATACACTTTCCCTTTGTAGAACTAGAGTTAGACTCTGAGCCCCAGGATTTTGTAACCAAAATTTGTTTTCACAATACAGGGCATGAAGCTGTATTGTAGGCTTTTCAGAGGAAATTTTAAACAATGAGTAGCACACGGCAGGTTCTTTATCTAAATATAACTTTTCAGTACCACCTCATTCAGTATGAAATCGAGGCTAGTGAACAGACAGAGAGCTCCCTAACATGTTTGAAGCTTGTAGCCTAGAGGAATTTGAATCTTTCCATCCACCAATTTTAAAGCTAGAAGAGGACTTAGAGGCTGGAGTCGCAGAATTTCAGAGCTAGAAGAGGTGGAAGAGGTCACTGGATCAAGCCTTCCTTTTTAACATGTGAGGAGAGTAAACACCCAGGGAGATGAGGTACCTTTCCCAGTGCTGGGGCTAAGACTGATGCTGTCCAGTGCTCTTCTCGCTGTACTAAAATTTCTCCTCTTCCCTGGAAAAAGTTCCAGATCTCAGCTGCCTCTGATGCCTGTTTGAATCAGGGGGCCAAAAGTCCAAATGTCCTCCCCAGAGCAGTTTTAGAATAATCCTCTTAAATTAAATTGGATATCTGCATCCTTTGAAATTTTGATTCATCAGAGGTGTTTGATTCTGATAACCCACTAGGGAGGAAATTATTCTCTGAGGTCCAGCAGCTGCCGGAAGTCAAGCTGACAGTCGCACCAGCATACAAGCTCTCTTCCTCTCCTTTTATCAGAACAGCTGGGAACAAGGGTACGGAGGGAGGGCTGTGTGCGGAAATATGATCCTGCAGAAAGCGGGCATGTACCCAGCTCTGGTGCTGGGAGGGCAATAATTTTTCTTATGTCACTTAATGAGAGTCAAATATAAATATCAAACACAACACCCTCGATGTGTTACAGCAGAATGTTTAGAGATAAGTTACCAAAGACAAAGCATTCCTTTGTACTCTTTAAAATGACTCTGTTCACTTTTTATTTTACATCTATTATGCCACTGAAACACAATCTGAGAGGGTTTGGTTGAGTTCATGGAATAGAAGAACTATTCTCTTATCTCCGTCTCAGGGCCTTCCCTTGCCATTCTCCCACCCTCATGTATAAACCATAGGTGACTCGGTAAATACTAAGAGTGGTGTTGAGGGGACACAGTTAAAATCAACAAGGCTCACTCTTTCCCCTAACTAATTAGGCACATTTCCTGAGTACCAATTATATGTCAGGTAATGTGCTAGGCTCAGAGGATGCAATCTCGAGCAGCAAGCCTGTGCCTGCACTCATGAATCTAAAAGTCTGTGGGAGAAAAAAAAAATCACAAACATATATGTAAAATAACCAGTTGTGATAAATGCTTAAAAGGAAGGTGCCTGGGGCTGCAACAGTGTGTAACATGATCTAGAGCAGTGCTTCTAGAATTCAGTGTGATGCATGACCAGATTTCCCCTCCAATCTGTCCTGAACTGATTTGCTGGCATACCTTTGGTTCCTGTGTGTGACTGAGAAGATTCAAAAAGATTAATGATCATGTGCTTAGATGCGATGGTAATATCAAAATACTGCAGTTTTTTGAATTCTGATTTCTCCATTTCCGCACTTATCTCTTTGTGTATGATTTGTGGCCTGGCACTAGACTGTGGACTGCCCTTTGAGTAGCCCTGACCTAGACTGTCAAATCAAGCAAGTTTTCCTGGAGGAAATAATTTTTTGCAAAGTGATCTGAAGGGTGAATAGGCAAAACTGAGATGGGCAGCAGAATTCCAGGTAGAGGGAAAACAGATGACACCAGGATCTTGAGTGTGAGAGTAAGTGGGAGACCCATCAGGATGAGTTAGCTGGGAAATGCCAGGCCACACCTATGTCAGCTTCCTATTGTCTTCCTGGGGCAGCTCTCAGAAGGTTCTCAACAGTACACGCAGTGTGGTCAGTACATTAGGTGGAAGTCAGAAGACCCATTAATAGATTATTGCAATAATTCAGGTAACTTAGCCAGTGTGGGGCAGTGGACATGTAAGAGGTGGAATATTGAGAAAGAATAGCAGGATTTGGTGGTGGAGTGGATATAGGGTTGAAGGAATGGGAAAGATCAGTTATTAGTTATTCCCATCTTCAACTCTACTGCAGACAAAGAATATCACTTATTTTATGCTCAGGACCCAAGGACTCTCTTTATCTCTATGGCAGTGTCCTGGCAGGGAATGGAGGTCCATTTTCCAAGTCCTTCAGAGGCCACATCAGTATTTTTGATGTGCTTCACAACTGCCATTCTTTCTCCTTTAAACGTTCTATTTATGGAACTAATTGAGATCTTCCTTTGTGTATAAAATATCCATTAGAGTGCTTCTCCATTTTTTTTTCTTAAAATATTAATTCTAGAAAGTATTAACACGAACTGGATGAAAAAGATACCCTATAAAAGAATCTATTGGGGAAAATCCTGCTAGACAGAAACTTTTCCTACAATGCAGTACTTCTTGGAGCATTTACTATGTTAATGAACACCTTCAGCTTCCAAGAGAGGAAGTGGAACATACAGGGTTTCCACCACTTATTTAGTTATGGGGTCCTTTTTGCCAGGAGCAACTACTAGGCTGGTGTTTTTTGGAATATTTTTTGGAAAAGGATGCTTCGTGGTAACCAGAGGAGCTCTATCCTCAGCACCTGAATTCAGTTTTGCTTCACATATTTTGAGGCAAGAAGAGGTTTTTTATTTTGTTTCTCCCTATCACAGGACAATCTAGTTCTGTTTCGTAAGGTGCTTTTACCCAAATGATAAGTGAGTCTTGGGGATCAGAACAGCCCCCCCCCGTACCTGATAAACTTGCATTTCCGGCTATGTGATGAAAACTGCTAAGGAAACTCTAAGTATCAATCTGGGCGCACCATCCAGCATGTCTGTCTGGGGCCATGTGTCCCACCCGGGCGATAAGTCTGGCAGAGAGGACATCAAGAGCCACCCTGATGGAATTAAGTGACACTTGTGTAATTGCAGAAAAATTTCTATCTGAGCTGAGTACCGCACAGCAGTAGTTATAAATGATAGCTACGTCGGTGGAGGCTGCCCTTCTCGCTCCCCTTCCTCCCTCCTTCCTGGCATTTGCAGGCCACCAATAACAACAGAAAAGAAAAGATTTTTCTTTATTCAGTAAGCAAGTTTCATGCAACTGTAACACTGACATCTATAAGCAGGTGAGCGATTTCAGGGCCTCTCAGTCCTGAAGGTGCAGAGGAATCACCTGGGGATTGTAGTAAACACACTCAGCTCTGAAAGCAGTCAGTCTACGTGGGGCCAGAGAATCTGCATTTCCAATAGGCTCCCAGGGAGCCAGAGCCGTGGTGAACAGAATGCAGGATTTTTGTTGATTGATTAGTAGTAACTCTCTTACCTTTATTCCGTTTTATAGTTTCTTGTCATTTTTAATATAATAACATCATTGGAAAACTAATTAAGTTAAATTAAGCTATTTCTGATAGTTGAGAAACAAAATGTCATAATTTTTAATCACCCTTGATATGGTTTGTGAAAAAGCATACTATTAAATAAAATGCTTACAATAGTATTATCAAATATTATAATAATACTTGTTTAATATTGAATATTTTCCTTATCAGCTAATGAAGAGGAATGTTAAAGAAGCCAAAGTTTTATTGTTATGAGATACTTCTAGTTCTAATTGACTTTGAATGACTTCTGCTCACTTTATTTTTTTAAATTAATTTGTATAGGAGGATAGTTGCTTTACGACATTATGTTAATTTCCACTGTACAGCAAAATGAATCAATCACACATACACGTACATTGCCTCCCTTTGGGCTTCCTTCCCACTGAGGTCATGAGATATGTCGACGGATAGTTCATCTGCTCTCAACTTTAAAAGTGCTCGAGAATCCCTCAGGGTATTTCCTACAAATGCCTCTCTCTCAGCTTTACTTCCAGGACTTCTAATTTTGTAGATTTGGACTCTACTCTTCCCTGCTTTATCCTGATATGTGCATTTCTTAAAACTAAGGCTATCCTTTTCAGAATTACAGTATAATGATCAAAATAGCAAATTAACCTTGTTATTAATAGCTGTCATTTAACCTCCAGGTATTGTTCAGATTAAATTAAAAAGTAATTGTCCCAATGGTTCCCTTTATGGCACACATTATACCCCTCACCCCCCACTGAAGTTCTGGCCAGATCCAATGGACCAGGTGTTAGTCATCCAGTCGTGTCCAATCCATTGTGACCCCAAGGACTGCAGCACGCCAGACCTCACTGTCCCTCACCATCTCCCAAAGTCTGCCCAAGTTCATGTCCACTGAGTCGGTGATGTCATCCAGCCATCTCATCCTCTGACACCCTCTTCTCCTTCTGCCCTGAGTCTTTCCCAGCATCAGGGACTTTTTCAGTGAGTTGGTTGGTCACATCCAATGACCAAAATACTGGAGCTTCAGCTTCAGCATCAGTCCTTCCAATGAGTATTCAGGACTGATTTCCCTTAAGATTGACTGGTTTGATCTCCTTGCTGTCCAAAGGAATTTCAGGAGTCTTCTCCAACACCACAGTTCAAAGGCATACATTCTTTGATGTTCATTACACTGCTTACCCCCTACCAAAGTTCTGGCCAGATCCAATGGACCAGATGTTTAACATAATCAAAGTAGCCCAGGCCTAAGACAATAGGAAATGATAGGCTATGAGGAGGTGAAGGATTGTGGCTGCCTGGGTGAGTGCCATTCTTGAAGGCATTTTCAGTAAAATATCTAACAAGCACAGTGCCAGCTTATGTTGTGGTCACTCACACACTCTCTCACCCACACCCTCACATCTCCCTGCCTCATCTATACCAATTACCATGTCCCTGAAATTTTAGGCCTCCCACAGTGCCACTTCCCCAGTCATAGCTCCCTAGTTCCCCTTGCAGAACAACTCCACTTGCCATGAAACATAACCACTTAGTTATCATGCACATGAGGTAATCCATCATCCATTCAGACAAATGGATAAATGCTGGTTATAAATGCCAGGTGACCTGGAGAACTCGGAAACTTAAACATAGGACAAACTATGGCGTTTTTAATGACCTGGTGTGATGTTGGTTTGTGTCAAGGTTCATGCCCAGAAAACTAAGGGTGATTTTTGTAGCTGGTGAGCGCCAACTAATATTCCAGGTTCCCTAGGAAAATGATAGCCAATGTCAACCCTCTATATTTTGACTAAAAGAAACTGCCTTCCTTCAGAAACACATTCTTTCCTCTTGTGTTTTGAGGAAGAAAACCAGACTCTGAACTTTTCTGCTAAATGGGAATCTGGGCTATCAAAGCTATAGTTAGTATCAGTGAGATTTCTGTTCGGCCTAACGCAGCTCAAGTTTGACATCCAAAGAAGTCGTCCAAAAACTGTCAAGTTTTTAAAGACTTTCCATAGTTTGGAATTGCAGATAAAGCATTACAGACATGCTCAAGTATCTGTTACTGTAGATTTTAGCCTGCAATGCTTCATAATCCAGAGCTTTTAAAAAGAGTTGCAATGGTGAAAATTAAGAAATCCAAGTGAAAGTTGGAGAGTATGATAAAATATGTAAATGCTGGCTTATTCTGTCCATTATAATAAAAAACATCAAGTGGAATGTTTTGTTATCATGTTAGATGCTTTCCAGTAATTATATCATTTATTATACTTAAGAACCCTATGAGGATGATACTATTGTGACTCCTTTTTAATAGATGAGGAAACTGAGGACCAGAGAGATTAAGTAAATTGCCCAAGGTTACCTTGCTAATAAACAAGAGAGCTGTGAGTGGAACCAGGTCTATCTGACTCCAGTGAGTCTTAGGTCCTTAGTCTTGCTTCTTTTTGCCCCCGCCAAGTTGGCAGGCAATGATTTTTGTTGATTGTGCTGGTGTGTGGAGGTAATCTAAGGAATCAGCTTATGTCTGGGAATGTAATCAGCTATTCTAAAACATAATCAGATTAGCTTCTGTGTTTCTATTTCAATATTCAACATTTCAGTCAATTCATTGATCCAAAGTCTGCTATCCTCATTACATATTATTAACACTTTAAAATCATGTGTATTGAACTAGTGGAAGTGATTTATTGTGCTCTTTATACTTTTACTCCTAAGAGTAGTTATGGATTAAAAAAAATATTTAAAACATTTTTCTGATATACTGAGGGCTCCTGAAGAAGTGAGTGGCTATTACCCAAATATAAAATAACCATTGAATTCAATTGCAGTGAGAAAGCAATTATTGAGTTCCTATTTGATGCTTTATGCTTATCTTGGGCTGGCAAAAATGAGTGAATTTCTTGCCCTAAAGTCATTCATAATTGGGAGGAAGATAGACAAGTAGAGAAGTAATTATATGACAATGTGGAAAGAGCCACACCAGGGATAAGGAGCAAAGAGCTGCGAAGGGAGTAACCAGACGAAAGACTGTCACCTCAGGGGCATGACGCACAGCTGCACACAGGCATTCCCTCAGTGAACTGGGTGTGGCCTTAAGTGTTCCTCTAACGGGTAGTAACCACACAGTTTCTTAACTGTGTTGGGGGTGAGGTGGGTGCTTGTGAAGTGAGGGAAATCATTAGCATATTCTTTTTTAAAAATTTATTTTTTAAAACTTTTAATTTTGTATTGGCGTATAGCTGGTTAACCGGAGGAGGCAATGGGACCCCACTCCAGTCCTCTTGCCTGGAAAATCCCATGGACGGAGGAGCCTGGTGGGCTGCAGTCCATGAGATCACTAAGAGTCGGACATGACTGAGCGACTTCGCTTTCACTTTTCACTTTCACACACTGGAGAAGGCAATGGCACCCCACTCCAGTGTTCTTGCCTGGAGAACCCCAGGGACGGGGGAGCCTGGTGGGCTGCCGTCTGTGGGGTCGCACAGAGTTGGACACGACTGAAGCGACTTAGCAGCAGCCGCGTAGCTGGTTAACACTGTTGTGATAGTTTCAGGAGGACGGCAAAGGGACTCAGCTGTACACACACGTGGATCCATTCTCCCCCAAGCTCCCCTCCCATCCAGGCTGCCATGTGACACTGAGCAGAGTTCCCTGCTCACGTGCGTATCCCTAGCTTAGGGTTCTTTACATTTCCTAAATGTAAAATTGATCAAACTCCCCGTCCCTCACATCAGTGACACTGCCCTCTCTTCCCCCTCTCGCCCGTTCCACTCTGGCCACACAGAACTCTCCAGACACACGTGCATACCGGGGCTTTGGTACTTGCTGTTTGCTTTACTGGGACAGTCATCCCCCAGGTAACCATGTGGCTGGTTCCCTTGCCTCCTTGATGTTCTAACCCAACTGTCGCCTTCTCAGTGGAACTTGCCCTGACCACTCCCCTCCCCTCTGAGTCCCAGGCTCCTTCCTTGCATTGTTTTCCCCACCATACTCATCACTGTGGGACACATTCTGCACTTTGGCTGTGTGCTTATTAATAGCTATATGTATGTCACCATAGCAAATAGCTCCGTGAGGGCAGGGGTTTTGTTCCAATTCACTGCTGCCTCCTTGGTTTGCAACAGCATCTGGCTCACACAATATTTGCTAAGCAATTACTATGGTCAGGTGGACTGTTGCTATTCAACTGCTGGTCTTAGCTAAGAGTTATTAGTTATTATCCTCTGTTAATAAGCAAAAAGTCCCATAGAATGCAAACATTACATGATCCTTTAGCATTCTTCCCTGGGAAAGCTCCTCAGTCAACATTGTCCCACTCTCAACAATGCACGAGGTTTATTTACACTGAAAAACATGAAAGTTTGACAGGCAAATAAGATTCAGGACTGTGTAAACTGAAAACCAATGTATGGAAGCCGTGCATTTCCAGGAGGCGTTTCCAGGACTTAATTCACAACCTATGGAGAAGTCTTACAGATAGCTTGTCTTATAGATAGACTGTGAGGGTGAGAACCTCAGTCTTGTCTATGCCCAAAGGCATGAGTTGGAGAGGTTAACCCACAGTACTCAATCCAGAAGAAATTGAAGAACATGCCAGGATGTGAGCTGTAAAATTCAGAATGAGAAATGGACCTGTTACAGGGACTAGAACTGTCTCTGGTGTGGCTTGAGCAGCGTCTTCTCTCCCTGTTGGCAGAAGGACGTGGAACACCAATGACATTCACAAGCCTTGCTGGCGAGGACGGGATCTTCGGATAGTCACACTTAGGTTTCCTCAGTGAGATAGTCCAGTCCACCCTCTGGGAGTTATCTGCCACTGAACCAAGGACAGGACATCTCTCTCTGAATGCCTCTCTCCCTCTCTCCAGCTGCCAGAAGAAACACTCTTTTCTTTTGATGCATCAATTCCTTCCAACAACACAGAGCCAAACCTAGCTCTGTACTGTGAGCTGCTTTATCTTGTTAAGGTAACTACATTTCTTTATTGTCTCGATTGATTTGGTCATTTAATTCTGAGGGAACAACCTAATACTTAGTGTCTTAGAACATCCTCTGTCTTCCAAGTATCCTCTCTTGTTCCTAATGAATCAAAATAGCATCATTGTTGCCTTTGCCTCCCCCCATATCTTCTTAACAGCAGACAGTGGTTCTGAAAAACAAAGACTTCCATCCTGATTGTGTGAGTGACAGTGAAAGATGGCTTATAGATATATGCTGCTGCTGCATACTCAGGCAAATTGTTTGGTTATTTTAAAACAGTGTCCTTTTTGTGTAATGATTCTTGAACACCAGATTGATGTCTGGACACCGACTGTCTTTGAAGTTTATTGAAGAGACATCTAGTGGGGCTGAAGCAGAAAACTGTCACTCTGAATTCTGCATCGTAAGGACTGGAAATTCAGTGCCGAGAGGGACCTCTAGTGTCCTGCAGAAATCGAAGCTCGATGATGCTGAAGATTCTTTAGACGCCGTTTCCTGTTTTTAATGTGTCAAACAAGAGTGTGCTTTTATTCATAGTTTGCTATTCTTTGTGAAATAAAGAGGCATACATAGTCTATTCAGGATTTATGACTAGGTATTTGTAACTTGGTGAATTTGAGTAACCTTTCTGTGCAGGAAGTGATTTTTGTGGCACACGCTATGGGGAGCCAGGATGCACGGTTTCCATCAGTGTATAATGGCACTGTGTTGCATTTACTGAGCACTTACTGTGATTCTGTCACTCAGTCGTATCCAACTCTTTGCAACCCCCTGAACTGTAGCCCACCAGGCTCCTCTGTCCATGGGATTTCCCAGGCAAGAATACTGGAGTGGGCTGCCATGCCCTCCTCCAGGGATCGAACCCACGTCGCTGTTGTCTCCTGCATTGGCAGGCAGATTCTTTACCCCTGAACCATCTGGGAATCCCTGAGCGCTTACTGCTCACACATAATCCACATACCATATAAGTCACCCATTTAAAGTGTACAATTTTATATATAGGATTTATATATAGGATTAACAATGAGGTCCTACTATATAGCACAGGAAATTATATTCAATATCCTGCGACAAACCATAATGGAAAATATGAAAAAGAATGTAGATATATGTATAACTGAGTCACTTTGCTATACAGCAGAAATTAAGACAACTCTGTAAATCAACTATGCTTGAATAAAATAAATTTTTTAAAAGTGTGCAGTTCAATGGCTTTTATTACATTTCTAGAGTTTTGCAACCATCAGTGTAATCACTTTGAGAACATTTTCATCACTCCCCAAAGAAACCCTGTGCCTCTCAGCTATCATGTCAAGGCAATCCGTTTTTAAAATCCATTTTAAGGAATCCCCATACTGTCTTCCATAGTGACTATATCAATTTACTTTCCCACCATCAGTGCAAGAGGGTTCCCTTTTCTCCACATCCTCTCCAGCATTTATTGTTTGTAGATTTTTTGATGATGACAATTCCTTAAAAAACTAGGAATAAAACTACTATATGACCCAACAATCCCACTCCGGGGCAGGCATATACCCTGAGAAAACCATAATTGAAAAAGACACATGTACCCCAATGTTCATTGCAGCACTATTTAAAATAGATAGGGCACAGAAGCAACCTAGATGTCCATCAACAGATGAATAGATAAGAAGCTGTGGTACATATATACAATGAAATATTACTCAGTCATAAAAAGGAATGCATATGAGCCAGTGCTAATAAGGTGGATGAACCTAGAGCCTATTATACAGGATGAAGTAAGTCAGAAAGAGAAAAACAAATATCGTATATTAACACATATATATTCCATCTATATATGGAATCTAGAAAGATGCTACTGATGAGCCTATTTGTAGGGCAGCAGTGGAGACGCAGACATAGAGAACAGACTATGGACACGCTGGTGGTGGTGAGAAGGAGAGGGTGGGATGACTGGAGAGAGTAGCATGGAAACATATACACCACCATATGTGAAACAGATAGCCAGTGGGAGCTTGTTCTATGACTCAGGGAACTCAAGCCGGGGCTCTGTGACCACCTAGAGGGCTGGGAAGGGGTGGGAGGTGGGAGAGAGAGTTTCAAGAGGGAGGGACGTACGTATACCTATGGCTGATTCTTGTTGATGTATGGCAGACACCAACATAATATTGTAAAGCAATTATCCTTCAGCTAAAAATAAATTTAAAAAAATTATTGAGGTGTGATGTTAAAAAAACCCCTGTACCTATTTAATGTATACAACTTGATGAGTTTGAGGACAAGTATACATATGTGATGGGCTTCCTTAGCGGCTCAGATGGCTCAGAATCTGCCTGCAATGCAAGAGACCTGGGTTTGATCCCTGGGTTGAGAAGATCCCCTGGAGGAGGGCATGGGAACCACTCCAGTATTATTGCCTGAAGAATTACATGGACAAAGGAGTCTGGCAGGCTACAGTCCATGGGGTCGCAAAGAGTCGGACACGACTGAATGACTAAGCACAGCACAGAACATACATGTGTGATGGAGAAGAAATGGCAATCCACTCCGTTATTCTTGCCTAGAAAATTCCATGGACAGAGGAGTCTGGTCGCTAGAGTCCATGAGGTTGCAGCAAGTTGGACAGGATTGAGCAACTGAGCATTCACATACATATGTGAAACTGTCACCACCATTAAGGCCATAAACATATCCATCACCTCGGGACTTCCCTGGTGGGCCAGTGGTTAAGACTCTGAGCTTCCAATGTAGGGGCATGGGTTTGATCCCTGGTTGGGGAACTAATTTCCCACAGTTGTGCAGCTGAAAGTAATTCCATTACCTATGAAACTTTTCTCCTGCCCCCTTTATTATTATTAACCTTATGATAACTGTGATAAGAACACTTAACATAAGATTTACACTCTCAGCAGATTTTAAGTATACAACACAGTACGTTGGCTGTGGGCTCTATGCTGTATAGCAGATCTCCAGAATTTATTCACTGCACAAAACTAAAGCTTTGTATCCTTTGACCAGCACCTCCCCATTTCCCCCCATCTGCAGTCTTTGGCAGCCACTACTGTGCTCCTCCTTCTATTAGTCTGACTATTTTATTATATATTCCACATATGAGACAGATCAAAACAGAATTTGTCTTTCTGTGTCTAATCAAAGCCTGCCTTCTTAACCATTACACTTCTCAGCATGAATCTGAAGTGGGGTTAAAAGGTCATCTTTCTCTCACTTTCTTTTTTCCTTCCTTCCTTCATTCTTCCTCCCTCCTGCTCCCCCGTCCTTCCTCCCCTGTCTCTGTCTTTCCCTCCTTTTAGCCCCTTCTTGACTCTTCTAAGTTGGTAAGTGTATCCATTTTCCATCAGAAGATTGGTGACAGTTGCAATGGGAATAGATTTGCTTTTTTCAGGATTGTGCTTATAATGGCATTTTTGTGCTTATAATGTGCTCATAATGGCATTTTGGAATAAGCCATGGGAACTGACATGTTTTGTCTTAACACTGCTAAACACTCTCCCATGTGAAATCAAAGCAGACCTTTTCACGTGTCATGGCTGGGTAATGGCTTTTCTTGGACACTGTCCAATCCAGCGAAATGATGTTATTTTATTCTCCTGCTGAAAACTGATATTTGACTTTTTCCAGCTCTTCAATTATCCTGTCTTAGAATCTCCACCTCAGCTGAAGAGGTAAATCTGTTTTAAAGAACATGTACTCTCTGCGGAAACGGACACATCACGACTGAGGGTATCATTTGTTGGGAGTTGAGCAGGCAAATCCTTTTATCTCATTACAGTGCCTGGAACCTCATGGCTTTCTCCAACAACCAATACTTTTGGGTTTAAAATTTTTTTTTTTTTAATTAGACCTAGGAGAAAAATTTTCAAGACTTTCAGGAAAAAAAATTCCGATTCAGTCCTATGTGGCGAGGTTGTAGACAGGGTGGTTGAAGAGACACTCCGTATGGGTCTTGCTCTTAGACCTAGCTGGGGTCAGGGTCACTCAGGAAGCACATTCACCCTGGCAGGTGACATGGATGAGGGGCTCCCCTGCGGAGACTCCTGGGCTTGGCCCATGAATGCCTGTTCCCACATCTCTAAGTGCATTGAATACCCTCTGAAGAAGGATTTCACACCCCCAAGAAATGTGAATATGTGTGCTGCAAATGTCACAACAGAGGATGGGAATAAAAGACTTATCTGAAAAAAAAAGTAAGCAATTCTTTGTCTGGTCAGTATTTTTTCTTGGAAAATTTGCCTTCCAAGTCTGGTGGTCTGTCACTCAAATGGTGATTATCCCTGAGGCTTGGGAACTTGCCAGAATGGACCATCCTACCCCATTTTCCTCAATATAATTATGAGTCCTGTGGCGGGCATCTAACTCAAGCCAAACTTCAGACTCATTTTAGAGGCACTGATATGGGGCTGGTAGAGAGAAGGTCCCTCACTCTGAAGATTGCAAGAGCAAACAGCCATTGAACTCTGAAGCTGCTGAGATAATCTATGTTGCCAAGTGGAGAGAACCTGCTTAAGGAGGAGGAAAGCAGAGCCTGAAGGTGATGGACAATTGCATCTTAATAACAAATCTGATGTGTTGGATCCAACCATGCCTGAACGTGACATATTTCTTCTCTCTTTCAGTTATGAAAACCTATACATTCCTGTTTGGTTCAAACTAATTTGAATTGGATATTTGTCACTTAAAACTGAAAGTGCCCCAATTCAACAACACATGCAGAAATTTCTGGTCGAATAAACATGAAGTCAAATAATATGCCAATCCCTCTCTGTTACGATATTTCCTTGGCCCTACTGAAAATGTATCCCTTGTGGTGATAACATTCAAGTCTAATTTCTCTAAGATGTGTGTGTGAGACACTGTGTTTCTGAGAGACTCATTACACTCAACCTATCTTTCCTAGTAGCTCAGTTGGTAAAGAATCTGCCTGCAATGCAGGAGACCTGGATTCAATACCTGGGGATGGGAAGATCCCCTGGAGAAGGAAATGGCAGCCCACTCCAGTACTCTTGCCTGGAGAATCCCATGAACAGAGGAGCCTGGCAGGTTACAGTCCATGGGGTGGCAAGAGTCGGACATGACTTAGCGACTAAACCACCACCACCATTATCCAGTCATCTGCAGGATTACTTCAAACACAAGGAGGGACCCCCACTTCACACTGGGGAGGGCTGGGGAAGCCTTCCTAGAGGAAATGATGGTTACATTGACTTAGAAAGGCAGAGGGAGAAGAATGAATAATTCTGGCAAGGGAAGCTTCAGGTCCAGGAATGTGAATCAGCATTGGGCTTTTTAAACAAGGGGGAGAGCAAATAATGTTTGAAGAACGAGACACAAGGTTGTATCTTGGAGTATGTGGAGAGATGCTGAAGGATTTACATCAAGGGAATAAGGTCAGACCTGCATTTAGAGGGTTTACTGTGACATCTGTATGGAGAAGGATAGTGAGTGAGTGTGTGTGTGTGTGTGTGTGTGTGTGTGTTGGGAGTGGGCTGGGAAATGACTAGAAGCAGTGAAATGACTAGAAGCCCAGAGATAATGGTCAGATGAGAGGCAGTACCTCATTGAAAGGCTGATGATGAAGCTGAAGAAGAGGTTGAGACGGAGAAGTCAGAGAATGTGGGTCTCGAGTTCTGAGTCCTGAGAGGCCTGAGGAGAGTGAAGGCATAAATACGCTGCAGCATCAGATGCTCTGGATGGTGCCAAAGCAAAAGTGTCCAGACACTAGTTAAAGCCTGAAAGGAAGACTTTATTCAAGAGAAATTACGGCAGCAGGGTTTCATGGTAGGGGAGAGATAGAGAGAGCTCACCTCCAAACACCACAAGGAAAAGTAGAAATCTATAGCCCAGGAGAAGGGTGGGGGTCTGTGGATGGAAAATTACTAACAGGAGCCACGAAGGCCAGGTGGAATCTGACTCAACTGAAATGACAGGATTCTTCTCAAAGGCGAACCAGTGTGTTTAGACATTGAGGGTGAGGGATGAGGAATTTGATCAAGGATAATCAAATATCAAAGGTGGGAGACATTTGCTATACTGATGCAGCAGGATTCTTGATAAGACTGGAGAAGTGGGCTAAGGACAGAGCCTCAGGTCAGGGCCAAATCAGAGTGGAGCCTGACTTAAGTTTGGTTAAAGGAGAGAGCCCTGGTCAATGGTCACGAAGAAAAATGAATATTAGAGATCTTAGGAAGTCCTCACAGTTCCCAGGACTCCAGTACAAACCTCCCCTGCCGCTCAGTTGGGACCAGTGTTGAAGTCTTACTACTCCTGCTCACCTGGGACCTCACCTGCTCACCTGGGACCTTCCCTGCTCAGCTGGGACCTCACCTGCTCACCTGTGAACTCACAGAGGTGATGCCAGGAGGCCAGGGAGGACTGGACAGGAAGAGATGCCATTCAGTTCTCTCTTAGTGGATCAATATTGGCCTTTGAAAGGGCAGTTCAGAATAAACTAAGAAGTAAAAGCAGATCATAAGGATAAAGACTCCTGGAAGAATTTGAGGAGGCAAGGGCAAAATGCACATTGAGAGGCAACTCTTTACAGTTGTGTGCAAGAAACAACAGTTTGACACGCACAGTGCCTACCAGAATTTTCTGTAATAATTCTGCCATTACACGTATAGAAATCCTAAGAGACCATATACCCTCTTAGCGATCTAAAATCTGCAGCCAGGTCCCACAAATGGTGCTTCTCGAATCTTTAAAACCCACTGACTTCAAAGGGCATCACTTTCAGACTAGAAATGTGGATGTGAGGATGAACTGGGTGTCTGTCTTAAAATCATGTCTTTGTCAAAATCATGCAGACTTCCACACCTGTAGTTTCATCCTTCTTACCATCAGCACCCCAAAGCTCACGGGAAAATTTTTCTCTGTATGTTAAGAAAGAAGTCACACTCTGGAAGCTGTGTCCTGAGTAGTCACTTTGAGACAGACCTATCTTTCTAGCTGTAAAGTCTAGAATATTTCAATTTCATCAGCTACTTTTCTAATGATTATTAAAGTATTTTGAGCATGGCGCTGGCTGCAGAAAAGGTAGTGATGCCACCTAATCTTTCTTTAATAAGGCAGCATTTCGTATCAGGAGAGATGAGACATTTAATGGAATGCAGATGTCTCTCTCTGGGTGTTCCACAATTCTGCCAGCCTTATGAGTCACCTCAACCATTCGTAATAAAATAAAAATGGCTTGAGATCACATCACACACAAAGGGAAACACACCATACCTTCTACCCACTCTGTGGAATTTCTCAGGGGCAGGGGTGGGGTGGGCTTGGCTAACCCTTCTAGGCTTTCTGCTTCTACTAAATTCTCAGCCTCACATCTGTCTAGACTCATGTGGTTTTTCTTTTCTCAAATTGGACCCAGTTGTTTTTCCTTTTGATGCCACTTACAGAAAACACTTGTGTGTAGCCCATTTTAAACAAAGGGTATGAGAAAAGAGAGGGTCTGAATCACCACAGAGCAGAGAAAATTCTTTAATACTAACTATGGGACGTCTCATTGAGTTAGAAATTGAGATCTCCCCAGCTCTCAATTCATATCCCCCCCCCATCTTTTTTGGTTATTTCTGAAAATTACTTTCTGATTTGGCTGGAGATGTCTTCTCCTGGGCTTCCAGACTTCATTTTCCTGGACCCTGTCCCTCCTGTCTTCTCTCTTTACCCACCAATTTCTTCTACCAACATATCCTGTCCTCATCATCTTAATCTGTTTGTGAAAAGTTTTTTTCTTATATTATTATACAGAGAAATATACTCTCCTTTGACTGACTTAATGGTCTTTCTCAACAGTATCTCAGAGCCTACACTTTCATAGTCAAATGGCTCTTCAAGGCACTTTTGCCAAGCAAAAGACACTTCCTTCTTAAGAGAAATTTCATCAACAAATTTTGAAATAAATTACTATTTCTCTGCTATATTAAAGTCTATGTCATATTCAGATTCTAGTAACTGGTATATCGATATTACTTTTATAGTATTGCCAGAAAGTGAAAGAAAGTGAAAGTCACTCAGTCGTGTGTGATTCTTTGCGACCCTATGGACTATACAGTCTGTGCAATTCTCCAGGCCAAAATACTGGAGTGGGTAGCCTTTCCCTTTTCCAGGGGATCTTCCCAACCCAGGGATCGAACCCAGGTCTCCTGCATTACAGGCAGATTCTTTACCAACTGAGCCACCAGGAAAGGCCAAGAATATTGGAATGGGTAGCCTATCCCTTTTCCAGTGGATCTTCCCAACCCAGGAATCAAACCAAGGTCTCCTGCAATTTACCAATTCTTAACCAGCTGAGCTACTAGGGAAGACCCAGTCTTGGCAGAATAAAGGCTATATTTTAAAAATCACTGAGTAAAGAGAAATAAGACTCATTATGGCCAGATTTTAAATTCATGTTTTTTTTTTTCCCCATCTTTTTTGGTTATTTCTGCAAATTGTTTCCTGAGAAGGAAATCTTTTCCCATAAGCAGTCTCATCATCCTCTTCTTTAGATTTTTATTTTTTGTAAGATGAGCTTATTTATCCAGGACACTGTGAATTAGCTGGAGATGGGTATTAAAATAAGAAAACTGGGGTTTTCTTACATATCTGATATGTGCTATAAAGTAAGGAATTTGAAAGAGGTGGAATGCTTACTTACTTACTTATCATCTTTGTTACAGGCAGAAACTCACACATGGAAGCAAAACTCAGCAACACAGTCCAAGACCAAGTCATTTCTGGCTTTGCATCATAAAGATTTGTCCTTGTCCCCCTGTTACATCTTGAGACTGAAAAGCTCTTCCTTTGGATCTTAACTCAGGAAGTGAGGGTCAGTCTCCATGGCCTTAATGTTGACAGCAACTCCATAAATTATTTGAAAGTGGCTTACATTTTCTACTTGATCGTTTAATCTTGCTTCACATCACATCTCAGAGAGATTTTTTTTTTTTCTCGTCTGCAAAGTTTGCTAAGAAATTCTCAGGTCAGTTTTTGTACAAAGGTCCACCATCATAGAGGCTTCCCATCAGGTATACTTTCATTCTTCCAAGATGGGCATGATCTATAAATGACATTATGGGGATGATGAACAAGGCATTTCAACTCCATCACTATGTACCTACCAGTATGTCAGCCTCAGAATCACTGTGCAACTTCACACAGTGACATCATCAGGCGGGGGACCCTCCAAGGGTACACA
The DNA here is from genome assembly GCF_019320065.1 of Cervus canadensis. NCBI lineage: Eukaryota > Metazoa > Chordata > Mammalia > Artiodactyla > Cervidae > Cervus > Cervus canadensis. The sequence goes on from NC_057410.1 coordinate 10,995,257, forward strand.
GGCATCAGTGGACTGCTCTAGTCTGATTCTCCAACCCTAAACCACCAGCCATACCTAAACTATATATCTGACTTTATTTAATATTGTTACAGGCTCTACTTCATTGAAAATTCCCAAGAACATTCAATGAAATATTCATGGAACCTGTTCCTGGTCATCTCTGCAAATCTCCCTTGAGGGTTTTATAAGCACCACAGAGCAATCATTTGGTGGCTTCCTGTGCTTTCTTCTTCTTATTCCAGTCCTCCTCCTCATCTCTATGTCAGCTGTTTCATTGCAATAAAAATAGTAAACACAGCAGAGGCGATACTGGTAGAGATTATTCCACAGCCATATACATTTTAGTTATTTAACCTTCATAGCCACACACAATGAGGTAGGTCCTATTATCCCCATTTTTCAGATGAGAAAACTGAAGTCCAGAGAAGTGCCAGCAAGAGAGTGGTAGAACCCAGAGTCCTTGCCTTTAACCTCTTTGCCATTTGCATGTTGAGTCATGGTAGGTGTTGACTTTGAACTCTATAAATGAGGACGCAGGTCTTATTTATTTATTTTCAGCTTCACTGGGTCTTCATTGCTGCATGTGGGCTTTCTCTAGTTGTGGTGAGCAGGGGTTTCTCTTTGTAGCAGCGCACGGACTTCTCATTGCAAAGGCTTCTCTCTTGTTGCGGAGGATGGACTCTAGGCACATTGGCTCAGTAGATACTGCTCAAGGGTTCTAGAGCATGGGCTCTGCAGTTGTGGTGCATGAGCTTAGCTGCTCTGTGGCATGTGGGATATTCCTGAGCCAGGGCTCGAACCTGTGTCTCCTGCATTGGCAGGTGGACCACCAGGGAAACCCCGGACACAGGTCTTGATGTGAATCAGTCCTGAATTTGAATCCCAGCTCAGCCACTTACCGTATAACACGTTACTTCACTTCTTTGGCCCTCAGTATCCTCATCTGTAAATGGGGATGATATGAGAATATTCCTCATCAGATTCTTGAGACTATTCAATGAAATAGTGCCTGTAACAACATTAAGTGGAGTCTCCGGCATGTTAAAGGCATATAGTGAATGTTAGTGCTGAATATAATAGCAATCATCTTTGATCATGAACTCAGATCATGAACTTGTTATTGTCAAATTCAGACTTAAATTGAAGAAAGTGGAGAAGACCACTAGACTATTCAAGTATAACCTAAATCAAATCCCTTACAATTATACAGTGGAAGTGAGAAATAGATTTAAGAAACTAGATCTGATAGACAGAGTGCCTGATGAACTATGGACAGAGGTTCGTGACATTGTATAGGAGACAGGGAGCAAGAACATCCCCAAGAAAAAGAAATGCAAAAAAGCAAAATGGCTGTCTGAGGAGGCCTTACAAATAGCCGTGAAAAGAAAAGAAGCAAAAAGCAAAGGAGAAAAGGAAAGATATACCCATTTGAATGCAGAGTTCCAAAGAATAGCAAGGAGAGATAAGAAAGACTTCCTCAGTGATCAGCGCAAAGAAATAGAGGAAAACAATAGAATAGGAAAGGCTAGAGATTTCTTCAAGAAAATTAGATATACCAAAGGAATATTTCATGCAAAGATGGGCTCAATAAAGGACAGAAATGGTATGGACCTAAGAGAAACAGAAGATATTAAGAAGAGGTGGCAAGAATACACAGAAGAACTGTACAAAAAAGACCTTAATGACCCAGATAATCACAGTGGTGTGATCACTCACCTAGAGCCAGACATCCTGGAATGTGAAGTCAAGTGGGCCTTAGAAAGCATTATTACGAACAAAGCTAGTGGATGTGATGGAATTCCAGTTGAGCTACTTCAAATCCTGAAAGATGATGCTGTGAAAGTGCTTCACTCAATATGCCAGCAAATTTGGAAAATTCAGCAGTGGCCACAGGACTGGAAAAGGTCAGTTTTCATTCCAATCCCAAAGAAAGGCAATGCCAAAGAATGCTCAAACTACCGCACAATTGCACTCATCTCACACACTAGTAAAGGAATGCTCAAAATTCTCCAAGCCAAGCTTCCAGCAATACATGAACCATGAACATCCAGATGTTCAAGCTGGTTTTAGAAAAGGCAAAGGAATCAGAGACAAAATTGCCAACATATGTTGGATCATCAAAAAAGCAAGAGAGTTCCAGAAAAACATCTTTTTCTCCTTTATTGACTATGCCAAAGCCTTTGACTGTGTGGATCACCACAAACCATGGAAAATTCTTAAAGAGATGGGAATACCAGACCACCTGACCTGCCTCTTGAGAAACTTGTATGCAGGTCAGGAAGCAACAGTTAGAACTGGACATGGAACAAAAGACTGGTTCCAAATGGGAAAAGGAGTACGTCAAGGCTGTATATTGTCACCCTGCTTATTTAACTTATATGCAGAGTACCTCATGAGAAACGCTGGACTGGATGAAGCACAAGCTGGAATCAAGATTGCCAGGAGAAATATGAATAACCTCAGATATGCAGATGACACCATCCTTGTGGCAGAAGGTGAAGAAGAACTAAAGAGCCTCTTGATGAAAGTGAAAGAGGAGAGTCAAAAAGTTGGCTTCAAGCTCAACATTCAGAAAACTAAGATCAATGCATCCAGTCCCATCACTTCATGGCAAATAGATGGGGAAACAGTGTCAGACTTTATTTTTTTGGGCTCCAAAATCACTGTAGATGGTGACTGCAGCCATGGAGTTTAAAGATGCTTACTCCTTGGAAGAGAAGTTATGACCAACCTAGACAGCATATTGAAAAGCAGAGACATGACTTTCCCAACAAAGGTCTGCCTAGTTAAGGCTATGGTTTTTCCAGTGGTCATGTATAGATGTGAGAGTTGGACTGTGAAGAAAGCTGAGCACCAAGGAATTGATGCTTTTGAACTGTGGTGTTGGAGAAGACTCTTGAGAGTCCCTTGAACTGCAAGGAGATCAAACCAGTCCATCCTAAAGGAGATCAGTGCTGGGTGTTCATTGGAAGGACTGATGCTGATGCTGAACCTCCAATACTTTGGCCATCTGATGGGAAAAACTGACTCATTTGAAAAGACCCTGATGCTGGGAAAGATTGAAGGCAGGAGGATAAGGGGACGACAGAGGATGAGATGGTTGGATGGCATCACCGATTCAATGGACATGAGTATGAGTAACCTCCGGGAGTTGGTGATGGACAGGGAGGCCTGGTGTGCTGTAGTCCATGGGGTTGCAAAGAGTCGGACACGACTGAGCGACTGAACTGAACTGAACTGAATACCCTTTTTATAGATTAGCAAACTGAGACTTGGAGAAGTGAAAGACTTTCCCTAGGGTAAACAGCTTGAAAGTGGCAGTCTAGGCTTGAGACTCAGCTCTGGGACTCCAGAGTCTCTGTTCTTCCAAGCATAACTACCTAGTTTTGCTGCCATGAGCTCCGTCCATGCTGAAGACCTCCTGACAGAGGCTACGTGGGATGAGGTTTTGCTCAACAAACAGGCTCTGCCCTGATCTTGTACGCGATTACTTGTGATAAGAGCCATGTGTGAGAAGTTCCAATGAATGGAATAAATGACGTGTGATGCGAGTGCTGAGCAGAGAATGGCCACGTGACCACAAGCTCTAATCATTTATGGGTGGCTTGAACTTTTTGGCTGAGTGCCTAAATCTTCATTTCAGCTCTTGCTGTGGAACTCTTGCTTTTCTTTAAGCCCAAGAGTCTAGCTCCATGAGTAACATAAGATCATGTAAATGTAGTCTTGGAAGGCAGGCTGCTTGTCATACTATAGTTGCTTTGTTGCTGTAATGAAAACCACATGCTCCATGGTATTTTTAGACTAGTTAATATTAGCAGATCAGCAGCATTTTTATTTAGATATTGCTATTCCAGCTGGGCTTCCTCTTGTTACTTCAAGAAAATCAGAATGTCTACTGAATGTAAGCCTTCAGAAGAGTGGAAAATGGAAAGAAAACAACCAGCACTTTCCCCTGGACTCTTCTGGTTTCCACGTGGAAGTTACATGTGCTTCCCTGAATCTTTGGGAAAGGAAAGACTGACCCAGGGGCTTGCTTTCAGAGAATGGTGGAGGAAGTACCCTGGTGGTCCAATGGTTAAGACTCCACATTCCCAAAGCACGGGGTCCGGGGTTTATTCCTGGTCAGGGAACTAGATCTCAGTTAAGAGTTCACTTGCCACAACTAAAGATCTGGCAATGTCACAATGAAGACTGAAGATTCCACATGCTGCAGCTAAGGCCCGGCTCAGTCAAATAAATAAATAAGTAAACAAATATTAAAAAAGAGAGAGAGAATGGTGTACTGAGTAACAAGGTGGAAGCAATGACTAAGAAAGACTTGTGTTTGTCCTGGAATCAAGAGAAGAGAGAGGAAAACAGAAGAAAGAGGGAAGAAGAGGTTGTCCAACTACCATTTGAAGACTTCTTGAAATTACTGGCATGGTATGGGTTTTTTTTTTTTATGTTATTTGTTTTGTTTCATTTGTATAATTTTGAGAAAGGTAGGATCATTCCACTCTATTCTTGAGACCTCTTTGGAGTCATTTGAATCTCTAAATTTGCTTCTTTCAGAGAAAATTTTTTATTTCTTGGGAAAAGTCCTTAAATTCATTTCCTTCCTGAATAAATCATGTTTCCTACTCCACCAACATGAAATATTCACTGTCTCTATGACTAGCAGAGTAAAAATGCCCCCTTTCTCTCTCCCTGGAGAGAAATTGAGAGAAGAATTTGACATTGAATGTAATGACGTCATCAAAAGCAGTGACCTCTATCCTTAGGGTAGGTCTTTGTGGACCCAAGGGGTGATTGATGGGTATGCTCTCCTCTGCCCAGCAGGCTGGGGGCAAAAGGAGTAAAAGAAAGGGATGGGCAGCATCCCTTATGATCATCTTTGCTGAGGACCAGTTTACATCAGGCCCACACAAGCAATGGTCTTCCCTAGTGGCTCAGATGGTAAAGAATCCACCTGCAATGTAGGAGGCCTGGGTTCAATCTCTGGGTTGGGAAGATCCCCTGGAGAAGGGAAAGGCTACCCACTTCAGTATTTTGGCTGTATAGTCTATGGGATTGCAAAGAGTTGGACACGATGAGGGACTTTCACACAAGCAACAGCTCAGAACCCTCAGTTGGTAGAGGGCAAGGCTGATGAGATTTTGCTTTGGCATGTGTATTTTTTTTAATTCCATGTGTTAGGGTTGTATTGAACTCAATAGTTACACGCAGGAAACTGCTGAATTTTCCCCACTGTGACCACCTTGAAAACATACACTGCTCAATCTCCTTCCCCTGTCCCCTTCTGTAGTTCAGTCAAGAAGACAAAATAAGTCTTCTTTTGACAAGTATTACTTCAAGTGTTAAAAGACCCAATAGACTCTAACTCAAAACTTTGATCTCAGATCCAATTCAAAATTTCTCCCATTTCCCAAAGCCTAAGCCTGACCCTTGGCCAGGGGTCTCAAAGTTTGGAGAGTCTGATCTTAGGGTCTGTTTGATCATTATTCTTTCTGACTCACTCCCCCTTCTCAATTTGCATTGCTGCCTTTGGTTTCTCCAGGGCTGGGGAGTATGAATAAAGGAGTAAGAGGGCAAAGAGTCTTTTCATGTACTTTGATCTCTTTGTGATTCTCCTTTGCCTGGCATTGCCTAGGTGTTGGGCACTTCATTCCTCTGTGTAATCATGGGCACTTGTGGGTCATCCACTCTGGGACTTTTGTGCTGTACTGGTTCCCGTATGGGTGATACACTCTTTAGCTGATCTCTTGGGATGCACTTTCCTCTTTCCACCCCAACTCCTGTCACGGTGGTTGCATCTCCAGCCTGGTACTGCTAGACTCCCCCTGCTCTGGCAGGCCACTCTAGAGATAGAGTGGATCCTTTCAACATATTTTAATATACATTCCATAGTGTCCACTAGACCCATGAGAACCCATCCATTCATGGTTCACCATCCTGAGAATAGGTAGGTTGCCCCCTCTGCTACCTCTGTCTTCGCCTGGCTTCTGGGGCAACTTCTGGTTGCTCCTGCCTTCAGAAATTATCTGTGTGTGTGGCAGGCTATGGTCTCTGTTAGCTATGTCCTCAAGCCTTCAAGGACCCATGGAAGGCTCTCCCATAGTGAAAGGAGAAGAGCCAAGTGACCTCTATTCTTAGGAATTCCCTTGCACAAACTCTATTTGGGAATTCCAAGTCTCAAGTCCCAGATCAAGAAGTAGGCTGTTATCAGAACCCCAAAGCACCCCTCATCTTCCTTTCTAGTCTCCCTAGACTTCTAGCAGCATGGATTAGTCTCTCTTTTTCCACAGTCTGGAGGTAAAAGATCAGTTTGGCCACCTTGTAGTGAGCTTTGTTATCAAGTAGGTCTCTGGAGGATTGAGGAGGGCAATGCTTGTTACTTATTGTTTTCACCTTAGGGGCTCGGCCAAAATGCAGACGGTAGGAAAAGTTCCATTTGCAACTAATGGAAATCTGTAAATTGAAAGTTCATAAGGAGTTAGCTTTCTGTGCGGACTCCACTTCCTCATGAGTCATTCAGAAAGACTCCCAGATTGTATGCCCTCTGGGAATTCGTATTTGTTCTCAGAAACTGTCTGCAAACGTGTACATGTCCTCATCAACAATTACTTGCTAGATAAACAGAAAAAGTAACAGACTTGTCAACTCTGGTGGGAAACCATATAGACCTATAACTAAAAGTTACTGAGCACTTCTTCTTTGCTAAGCTTTTTTCTGGTTGTGTTTAACTCTTCAAAACCCCACTACTTGGAAAGGCTCATTATTATTATCACTGTAACAGTTAAGGAGGTCTGAGGTCCAGATAGTGTTAAGATACGTAATGAGGATCACGCAACTGGGAAAATTGGAGTCATGTGCAACCCTGGTCACCTGGCTCCAGAGCTTATAATCACTCTATTCCGGGGACCTGAGTTCCCTGAGAAATCAGGGGTTCCCCAGTGCTAGTTTCTGGATAAAGCTCCACTGAGTTTCCTTAGGCGGAATGATTCAGACTTAGGGAAAGGAACCATGGAAAAGGTGGTGACTTCTGGGTCAAGACCAGATCGTTTGGGTAATGAACTAGATTCCAAGCTAGATGTCACTGCTCTGTGGAGTAGGGAGAATAAGGCATTTGGAGACATGACAGTTTCTTTGGGGATAGGCTTGTGTCCATGATGGAAACCCCATGAGAAGAGTCTGTCATTTTGGACGTTTCTCTTGTATGCCATGGGAAAACTCATAAACAGTATATGGATTTAAGTTTTATAAAGCAGAAGGTGTTGTTGGTTTCTTAAATTACCCCACTTGTTCAGACAAGACCGATACCCCTCTACTCCTCTGTGATGACAAAATGAATGTTTCAGGCACTTGATTGAAGTGTGCTCAGCCCATCAGCCTCTTTTCTGAGCTCACCAGAAGAGAAAGGTACCCACTGAAGGGGTTGCCTGGGAGTTCCTGACGGTGATCAGTGGGGGAGGGGCAGGGTCTATGGCAGATTAGGAAGGAAAACATGATGCTCAGCAAGTTCTGGGAGAAGAAAGAATGTAAAATCAATCTTTCCTTCCAATATTTTCTTAGGGGATCTGACCTGTGTGAGAGGGGAGGGAGGGAAGGAGGATGCTTGGGTTAGGTCTTCCTTCACTAAAGATCAAGAAGATTGTGGCTTGGTGGCATGATTCCAAAAAGATAGCAAGTCAGAGTGAATCTTGTGTAGCCCATCGAATGGGATTCGGCAGAAAGAGGACTGAGAGGCTGCTGGATGACCAGGGCAGGAGGAAGCCAGACAGCAGCCTTGTTTGGGATCCTGGCTGAAGGGTCTAGGTGTGGAGCAGATGGTGATTAACATGAAAGTCAGCAGTATCCGCCTCAAGGCAAAGGTGGAGTCTGGGCTAAAGTGGGGTGATCTGGACATGAAGATAACAGCAGGTGTTAGGCACAGCAACCTAGAGAAATATTCTGGAGCAGGTACCAATACTGCCGACTTCTCCTGCAGTAACTGTCATTGGAGGACCAGAAAAATGGCAAAAGAACATTTACCAGTTAGCGTTAGGGTTCACTTTGCAAACAGACACTGGATACCTCATGTGTCTGGCCTTGCACTAAGCCCTGGAAATGCCTAGACTTTAGAAAGACATGATCTCTGCTTACAAACAGCTCACAGTCCAGGGAGATGATCCGGCAAATCAACACGGTGGTTTGCTGTAAGTGCTCTGATGGGATATGCACAAGTTCACTTTCACTTTGGGCTCTTAGGAGGACAGAGAATCTGGACATTAACTGGGGGAGATGGTGACAAAGAAGACTTCCTGGAGGAATGGCATTGATGGGGATGCCCTATTGATAGGGAAGCATTCAACATCTATGTATAGGATGAATTGCTGTCAGCCTGGAAAATGGGGAGGGGGTGGGGGATTTTTGAAGGCAGATTCTTTTAGGTTCTTACTCAATTTGAGTAAGAGCCAGAGGAAGGAGGAGCCGTGAGGAGACTTGTATGACTAGAAAGGACTGTGGCAGCAAGAAGTGGCTAGAACTGACGCAGGAGTCGGGAACAGATCATGATGGGGATATAACCAGCCTACAGGGTAGATGGTGCTGTCAGGACTTTACAAAGGACACCGGTGAGCTCAGGGATTCAGAGACTTTCCCCAAATCACACAGTGGATGTGGCAGACCTGGGAGTGGATCTCACCCCAGGTGGGGAGCTCTTTTCCTATTTTTCCTTTGCATCTTTATTTTGATAAAAGTTTAAGTTATTAAAATTTGTACCCAAATAATACGCTCATCTCCAATAGACCTCTCTGCTCAGCGTTAGCCCAGAAGTCATTGCATCCTCTCAGGACTGAACAAATCGTAAAGTATTAAAACAGATTCTACCCTGATCCTGATGGAGGCAGCAGATCACCAAGAAGTCAGCTCTGTGCTAAACTGGCCTGGAGCATGAGCTTGGGAGGGCTAGGCTTCATTTGTATTCCAAGGGAGAGAGTCCAGGGAGAAAAAGGCACAGCAGTCTCTTTCATAAAATGTTTAAAGGACTAGTTTGTTCATGACCTTGGTTGATTAGGGTCAGGAACTTGACATCCTAATGCTGAATGTATCAGAAAAATCTGTGTCTGCTCACTGCCCCTGCTCCAAACAGGCTTCTAACTTCTAGCTCTAACTTCCTGCATAGCCCTCAGGAAATGCAAGTTGGTCTGAGGGTTTTGTTTTGTTTTTCTCCTTCCCTTTCCAGTTTGGGGCAAAATCCAGCATAATTGTGGCATTTACCCACTGATAAGTGAAAAATCAACATCATGGCAAACAGTGAGTGTTGACCTAACTCCTAAGAACTCAGAGTACTTCACCTGGGTGGCTGCCTCCTTGGCCAAATGTCTGATGACAGTCTTTCCATGTTGTTACATGGCTTTCGACTTCAGTCCCCTTTATGTCTTCCTCCTGAGGGCTCTGCTGATCCTGGCTTGTCTTGGACAAAGTTGAGAAATAGGCAGAGAATGCCTTTTGGGCTCTGAATCTTCTTTTTCTTCTTCTTCCTATGGGACTCTGCTCAGTGTTACATCATTTATCTCTCCTCTTCCATCAAGATGATGACCAAGAAAGAATCTCAATTGTTGGAAGAGACTAACTTCAATGATACAGCTTACACATAGGTGGGACACACTGCAAAACACCTGGTTCTCAAAGTTTTGTGTACATTGACTCAATGAGTTATCCCAATAATTCTGCACAGTGACTCAAAATAATTCTGTGCACTAGAGAAAGTCATTAGCTCTGTTAGTCACAGAGCAGTTAGTTTACTGACCCAAGGTCATAGTGTTAGAACTCGGTAGGGACATTTGAACCCAGGAAGTCTGACTTTGTCCATGGGCTCAGCCAATTCATTAGGAGAACAATAACAATTCACTGATGGGGACGTGCATTACTTCATTTAATGCTCCTAAATAGTTTTAATATATGGTTTTATAACTCTGTTTTACAGACAGAAAAATGAGGGAGGAATTGCTGAGATTTTATAACTAGTAAGTAGTGGAGAAGAATGTGGAGCCATGATCTGAATGATTGCTACTATCCATCATAGCATTCCTGGATTCAGGTCCTCAATCACGGAGTATCAGGCTCTGCTTTAAGCCTCTGATTTTGTGCTTTATTTATTTATTTTGATTTTGTGCTTTAAATAGTATCAGAACATTAAGTTAGATTATTGGCGCTATCCTTGTGGTTGAGACAACGGGTAGTAACTAGGAGGCAGGAGAAACATTTTATTTGGGAGTGGGGGAAGTGGGCACTGAGACTTTCCTAGAAGCCAAAGTTACAGATTGTAGGCTGGTGACCATTTGGCCATCCTGGCATTCTGGCCTCACTCAGAAGCTTTTTCTCTTAGTTCTAAGCCGCTGTATTTGACTGTCTGCACCCCAACAGTGCACAGCCTCCCCAAAGTGGCTATGACTGAAACTAAACTCCCCGTTTTTATTTCCCAATGGGCTTAACAGCATCATCTAAACTGGGAATGCCCTTTCTCCTTCACCTTCTACATTTAATCAGCCTCTGCATTCCGCAGACCCTGCCTTTTACAGACATTTCTGGTCTATTCTCTTGTATCTCCTCACTCGTCCTGTCTTTGTTCATCATCCTCACCTAAATGATCATAGGAGTGAGTTTCCCCCTCACTCCTGGTGTCTCTCTCCTCCAGTCATCCGTTACTGCTTCCTGGAGTAATTGCTCTCACATGGAAACTGATCATGTCACTTCCTGCTCAAAATCTGTCAGTGATGGGCCCCAAACACTTGTGTAGTGCTTCCTCAAACTTCAGACTACGGTCTTCAGTAATGCACTCTTGGAGCTAATGGGGTTTCTCGGACATTTAAAAATAATCCTTTATTTAAAAAAACAAAGAATTCTCCTTGTGATGAAAACTCTTAAAATGGTTTTATCCCAATATTGACAATGTGACCATGGGTCATTTGGTTAACAGTGCCACCAGAAGAAAAAATACTTAATTTCGCTTTAAGGGACATGACTGGGAAGATTAATAGCATATTTTGTTAACAGGCCTTGTATTGGCTTTCCCTTTGTAAATTTGTTCTGGTTTTATTATTGCATAAAGGCTATAGACATTGAGAAGTTATAGTTAGTTTACAGATTTAAAGATAAATCTATAGATTTATAGATTTAAACAATGTTGTAACTAAAATAAGTTGTTAGGACTTTTCTGATGGTCCAGTGGCTAGGACTCTGTGCTCCCTGTGTGGGGGTCATGATCTCTGGTTGGGGAACTGGATCCCATGTGCTGCAACTAAGAGCTTGCATGCAGCAACTAAGACCCGACATAATCAAATAAATAAATATAAAAAAATGAGTTGACAGTGCCAAGAATATTTAGTCACTCTTTCCTTTAATGTCGGTCCATACAGTTTTGCATACCCAAGTTCGAAAACACTGACCTGTGGGGTCAAGTGCAAACTCCTTAGAGCTGTATGTGTCTTGTGTCTATCCCCTTCCAGCCTCCTTCCTGCATCTCCCCCCATGCCTTCTCCTCACTTGACTAGAGCTCCCTGACAGTAGGAACAAACAATTTCTTATTCCTGTTTGTACCTACATGTCTGACCGTGAGAGAAGGAAGGAAGCAATGAGCATGTGATGGAGGCAGAGACCTAATGGCCAACTCCTAACATTACTTTAAATATTAACATTCCTTGCTTGACTTCAGGCTGGGACACCATGCTATCTCTCCTATTTGTTCAGCCACACTTTTATTTTATGTATTAAATGACTAAGTCATTTACAGGGGAGGAGGGACAGAGGAAGAAGAGGTTCAAAACTTACACCCATGGGGTAAACTGACTTCCCATAGGGGAAGGTCAGAAGCAGCCTGTATCCCGAGGGAAGGAATCATCTCCCCACAGTGTTTTCAACTTGGAAATTCCCAGAGAATCAAAGAGAGATGTCTGCTTTGCTCCTTCTCTCACGGTATGTCAGCTGCTCCCCTCCCACCCTTTCTTAGTTCCTAAGAAAGGGATGATTCATTTAAACAGACTTTTATGTCTACTTTATTTTTAGCCCAGAAAGCATTTGCTTTTAGTGTTTGTGTATAGGAATGTGAATTCAGGTCAGCTGATGATCAGGTCAGATACCCGAACATGCCTACAGTTGCACTGGGGCCTAGTAACCAGTCAACAAAGCTGGGCAGCACATGATGAGTTCCTATCAGTTCCAAAATCTTATTTTGAGTGACAATCAACTCTAGTGGGTTTTGTGGCCATACCAATCTCATAAGGAGGATTTGGGTGTATGACCCAGATAACCACGATGGTGTGATCACTCTCCTAGAGCCAGATAGCATGGAGTGTGAAGTCAAGTGGACATTAGGGAGCACCACTATGAACTGAGATAGTGGAAGTGATGGAATTCCAGCTGAAATACTTCAAATCCTAAAAGATAATGCTGTTAAAGTGCTGCACTCAATATATCAGCAAATTTGGAAAACTCAGCAGTGGCCACAGGACTGGAAAAGGTCAGTTTTCACTCCAACCCCAAGAAAGGCAATGCCAAAGAATGTTCAAGCTACTGCACAATTGCCCTTATCTCACAAGCTAGCAAAGTAATGCTCAAAATTCTCCAAGCCAGGCTTCAACAGTATGTGAACCGTGAACTTCCAGATGTTCAAGCTGGTTTTAGAAAAGGCAGAGGAACCAGAGATTAAATTGCCAACATCTGTTGGATCATAGAAAAAGCAAGAGAATTCCAGAAGAACATCTACTTCTGCTTCATTGACTACATTAAAGCCTTTGACTGTGTGGATTACAAAACTGTGGAAAATTCTTGAAGAAATGGAGATACCAAACCATGTTACCTGCCTCCTGAGAAATCTGTATGCAGGTCAAGAAGCAACAGTTAGAACTGAACATAGAACAACGGACTGGCCCCAAATTGGGAAAGGAATACATCAAGGCTGTACATTGTCACCCTGCTTATTTAACTTATGTGCAGAGTACATCATGTGAAATGTTGGGCTGGATGAAGCACAAGCTGGAATCAAGATTGCCAGGAGAAATATCAACAACCTCAGATATGCAGATGACACCACCATTATGGCAGAAAGTGAAGAGGAACTGAAGATCTTCTTGATGAAAGTGAAAGAGGAGGGTGAAAAAGCTGGCTTACACCCCAAGACACATATTAATCAAATTAACAAAGATCAAACACAAAGAACAAATATTAAAAGCAGCAAGGGAAAAACAAAAAATAACACACAAAGGGATTCCCATAAGGATAACAGCTGATCTATCAATAGAAACCCTCCAGGCCAGAAGGGAATGGCAGGACGTACTGAAAGTAATGAAAGAGAATAACCTACAACCTAGATTACTGTATCCAGCAAGGATCTCATTCAGATATGAAGGAGAATTCAAAAGCTTTACAGATAAGCAAAAGCTGAGAGAATTCAGCACCACCAAACCAGCTCTTCAACAAATGCTAAAGGATCTTCTCTAGACAGGAAATGCAGAAAGGTTGTATAAACGTGAACCCAAAACAACAAAGTAAATGGCAACGGGACCACACCTATCAATAATTACCTTAAATGTAAATGGGTTGAATGCCCCAACCAAAAGACAAAGATTGGCTGAATGGGTACAAAAACAAGACCCCTATATATGCTGTCTACAAGAGACCCACCTCAAAACAAGAGACACATACAGACTAAAAGTGAAGGGCTGGAAAAAAATATTTCATGCAAACGGAGACCAAAAGAAAGCAGGAGTCGCAATACTCATATCAGATAAAATAGACTTTCAAATAAAGGATGTGAAAAGAGACAAAGAAGGACACTACATAATGATCAAAGGATCAATCAAAGAAGAAGATATAACAATTATAAATATATATGCACCCAACATAGGAGCACCGCAATATGTACGGCAAACGCTAACGAGTATGAAAGAGGAAATTAATAGTAACACAATAATAGTGGGAGACTTTAATACCCCACTCACAACTATGGATAGATCAACTAAACAGAAAATTAACAAGGAAACACAAACTTTAAATGACACAATGGACCAGCTAGACCTAATTGATATCTATAGGACATTTCACCCCAAAACAATCAACTTCACCTTTTTCTCAAGTGCACACGGAACCTTCTCCAGAATAGATCACATCCTGGGCCATAAATCTAGTCTTGGAAAATTCAAAAAAATTGAAATCATTCCAGTCATCTTTTCTGACCACAGTGCAGTAAGATTAGATCTCAATTACAGGAAAAAAATTGTTAAAAATTCAAACATATGGAGGCTAAATAACACGCTTCTGAATAACCAACAAATCATAGAAGAAATCAAAAAAGAAATCAAAATATGTATAGAAATGAATGAAAATGAAAACACAACAACCCAAAACCTATGGGACACTGTAAAAGCAGTGCTAAGGGGAAGGTTCATAGCATTACAGGCTTACATCAAGAAACAAGAAAAAAGCCAAATAAATAACCTAACTCTACACCTAAAGCAATTAGAGAAGGAAGAAATGAAGAACCCCAGGGTTAGCAGAAGGAAAGAAATCTTAAAAATCAGGGCAGAAATAAATGCAAAAGAAACTAAAGAGACCATAGCAAAAATCAACAAAGCTAAAAGCTGGTTTTTTGAAAAAATAAACAAAATTGACAAACCATTAGCAAGACTCATTAAGAAACAAAGAGAGAAAAACCAAATTAACAAAATTAGAAATGAAAATGGAGAGATCACAACAGACAACACTGAAATACAAAGGATCATAAGAGACTACTACCAGCAGCTCTATGCCAATAAAATGGACAACTTGGATGAAATGGACAACTTCTTAGAAAAGTATAACTTTCCAAAACTGGACCAGGAAGAAATAGAAGATCTTAACAGACCCATCACAAGCAAGGAAATCGAAACTGTCATCAAAAATCTTCCAGCAAACAAAAGCCCAGGACCAGATGGCTTCACAGCTGAATTCTACCAAAAATTTAGAGAGGAGCTAACACCTATCTTACTCAAACTCTTCCAGAAAATTGCAGATGAAGGTAAACTTCCAAACTCATTCTATGAGGCCACCATCACCCTAATTCCAAAACCAGACAAAGATGCCACAAAAAAAGAAAACTACAGGCCAATATCATTGATGAACATAGATGCAAAAATCCTTAACAAAATTCTAGCAAACAGAATCCAACAACATATTAAAAAAATCATACACCATGACCAAGTGGGCTTTATCCCAGGAATGCAAGGATTCTTTAATATCTGCAAATCAATCAATGTAATACACCACATTAACAAATTGAAAGATAAAAACCATATGATTATCTCAATAGATGCAGAGAAAGCCTTTGACAAAATTCAACACTCATTTATGATTAAAACTCTCCAAAAAGCAGGAATAGAAGGAACATACCTCAACATAATAAAAGCTATATATGACAAACCCACAGCAAGCATCACCCTCAATGGTGAAAAATTGAAAGCATTTCCCCTGAAATCAGGAACAAGACAAGGGTGCCCACTCTCACCACTACTATTCAACATAGTGTTGGAAGTTTTGGCCACAGCAATCAGAGCAGAAAAAGAAGTAAAAGGAATCCAGATAGGAAAAGAAGAAGTGAAACTCTCACTGTTTGCAGATGACATGATCCTCTACATAGAAAACCCTAAAGACTCTACCAGAAAATTACTAGAGCTAATCAATGAATATAGTAAAGTTGCAGGATATAAAATTAACACACAGAAATCCCTTGCATTCCTATACACTAACAATGAAAAAACAGAAAGAGAAATTAAGGAAACAATACCATTCACCATTGCAACAAAAAGAATAAAATACTTAGGAGTATATCTACCTAAAGAAACAAAAGACCTATACATAGAAAACTATAAAACACTGATGAAAGAAATCAAAGAGGACACAAACAGATGGAGAAACATACCGTGTTCATGGATTGGAAGAATCAATATTGTCAAAATGGCTATTCTACCCAAAGCAATCTATAGATTCAATGCAATCCCTATCAAGCTACCAACGGTATTTTTCACAGAACTAGACCAAAGAATTTCACAATTTGTATGGAAATACAAAAAACCTCGAATAGCCAAAGTAATCTTGAGAAAGAAGAATGGAACTGGAGGAATCAACCTGCCTGACTTCAGACTCTACTACAAAGCCACAGTCATCAAGACAGTATGGTACTGGCACAAAGACAGAAATATAGATCAATGGAACAGAATAGAAAGCCCAGAGATAAATCCACGAACCTATGGACACCTTATCTTTGACAAAGGAGGCAAGGATATACAATGGAAAAAAGACAACCTCTTTAACAAGTGGTGCTGGGAAAACTGGTCAACCACTTGCAAAAGAATGAAACTAGAACACTTTCTAACACCATACACAAAAATAAACTCAAAATGGATTAAAGATCTAAATGTAAGACCAGAAACTATAAAACTCCTAGAGGAGAACATAGGCAAAACACTCTCCGACATAAATCACAGCAAGATCCTCTATGACCCACCTCCCAGAATATTGGAAATAAAAGCAAAACTAAACAAATGGGACCTAATGAAACTTAAAAGCTTTTGCACTACAAAAGAAACTATAAGTAAGGTGAAAAGACAGCCCTCAGATTGGGAGAAAATAATAGCAAATGAAGCAACAGACAAAGGATTAATCTCAAAAATATACAAGCAACTCCTGCAGCTCAATTCCAGAAAAATAAATGACCCAATCAAAAAATGGGCCAAAGAACTAAACAGACATTTCTCCAAAGAAGACATACAGATGGCTAACAAACACATGAAAAGATGCTCAACATCACTCATTATCAGAGAAATGCAAATCAAAACCACAATGAGGTACCATTACACGCCAGTCAGGATGGCTGCTATCCAAAAGTCTACAAGCAATAAATGCTGGAGAGGGTGTGGAGAAAAGGGAACCCTCTTACACTGTTGGTGGGAATGCAAACTAGTACAGCCACTATGGAAAACAGTGTGGAGATTTCTTAAAAAACTGGAAATAGAACTGCCATATGACCCAGCAATCCCACTTCTGGGCATACACACTGAGGAAACCAGATCTGAAAGAGACACGTGCACCCCAATGTTCATCGCAGCACTGTTTATAATAGCCAGGACATGGAAGCAACCTAGATGCCCATCAGCAGATGAATGGATAAGGAAGCTGTGGTACATATACACCATGGAATATTACTCAGCCGTTAAAAAGAATTCATTTGAACCAGTCCTAATGAGATGGATGAAACTGGAGCCCTTATACAGAGTGAAGTAAGCCAGAAAGATAAAGAACATTACAGCATACTAACACATATATATGGAATTTAGAAAGTGGTAACGATAACCCTATATGCAAAACAGAAAAAGAGACACAGAAATACAGAACAGACTTTTGAACTCTGTGGGAGAAGGTGAGGGTGGGATGTTTCAAAAGAACAGCATGTATACTATCTATGGTGAAACAGATCACCAGCCCAGGTGGGATGCATGAGACAAGTGCTCCGGCCTGGTGCACTGGGAAGACCCAGAGGAATCGGGTGGAGAGGGAGGTGGGAGGGGGGATCGGGATTGGGAATACATGTAAATCCATGGCTGATTCATATCAATGTATGACAAACCCACTGGAAAAAAAAAAAAAAGTCAACATTCAAAAAACTAAGATCATGGCATCCAGTCCCATCACTTCATGGCAAATCGATGGGGAAACAATGGAAACACTGAGAGACTTTAATTTCTTGGGCTCCAAAATCACTGTAGATGGTGACTGCAGCCATGAAATTAAAAGACGCTTACTCCTTGGAAGAAAAGCTATGACCAACCTAGACAGCATATTAAAAAGCAGAGACAAGTTCTAGTCAAAGCTATGGTTTTTCCAATAGTCATGTATGGATGTGAGAGTTGGACCATAAAGAAGGCTGAATGCCAAAGATTTGATGCTTTCAAGCTGGTGTTGAAGAAGACTCTAAGGGTCCCTTGGAGACTTGGACTTCAAGGAGATCAAACCAGTCAATCCTAAAGGAAATCAATCCTAATATTCATTGGAAGGACTGATGCTGAAGCTGAAGCTCCAATACTTTGGCCACCTGATGCGAAGAGCTGACTCATTGGAAAAGACCCTGATGCTCAGAAAGAACAGGAGGAGAAGCAGACAACAGAGCATGAGATGATTGGATGGCATCACCGACTCGATGGACATGAGTTTGAACAAGCTCCAGGAGATGGTGAAAGACACGGAAGTCTGGTGTGCTTCAGTCAATGGGGTCGCACAGAGTTGGACATGACTGAGCAACTGAACTGCAGCCCATCTCATCTCCTCAAAGAGAAGAACTTTCTTCCTTTTTTCCCTCTTTCTCTCTTTCTTTCTTCCCACCATTCAATAATTGCCTTGTGTGCCAGGCACCATGCAGACCCTGCCTAGCTTTTGATCCTGATCAGATACAAGGAAATTATCAAGTAGATTCTTCCTGAATGTGCATAAATCTTTACATAGAGACAACTGGGTTGGGATGTAAGAGAGAGTCAACCTTGGTTCTCTAGCTAAAAATTTGTCTTTTAATGCTGTAAGTTTTAAAAAGTGTCAACTTAATAGTGAATATTTAGAAAAATGGTGCACAAAGACACCATACTAATATAATATGTATACAATTATCAACTATTTCATGAAAACCTCATCATGGATGGTGGACATCTTCCTACAGATAAAACTAGACAAAGCTACTAGATATATTTGAAGTTTCATTTTAAATATCATTTAGTCATATAGACAATTGGAAGGTTTTAAAAAATAAATGTGACAAACATGGATTTCTGAAGTATAAATTGACGTACAAATCTATATATTTTCATAATATTTTTCATTAAAGCATCATTAAAGAAATATTTGGAGATGAGGAGACATCAGTTCAGTTCTGTTCAGTTCAGTCACTCAGTCGTGTCTGACTCTTTGTGACCCCATGAATTGCAGCACGCCAGGCCTCCCTGTCCATCACCAACTCCCGGAGTTTACTCAGACTCATGCCCATAGAGTTGGTGATGCCATCCAGCCATCTCATCCTCTGTCGTCCCCTTCTCCTCCTGCCCCCATTCCCTCCCAGCATCAGGGTCTTTTCCAATGAGTCAACTCTTCGCATGAGGTGGCCAAAGTACTGGAGTTTCAGCTTCAGCTTTATGGGTCCTTCTAATTTTGTAACATGAGGTGAATCATTCACTTGTTTTGACTTTATAATCTGTTCTATATTATGATGATGGAAAAAAATACCTGCTCTTTTTTATAAATAGGAAGTGAAGTGATGAGGATTAAAACTAAAACAAGATGTTCTAGGTGAAAGAGCTTTGTCAGTGTTATGAAGTACTAAACATATGTATGGGAGGGTTATTGTTCCTAGCTAGCCTCCCCCAACCCTTCTCATTAGAACATGGCATACTATATAAATAAAAGTGATTATACAGATAAGGCCCTGGCTTCATACTGCTCAACATCATGGTGTGTGTGTGTTCAGTTGTTCAATCATGTCTGACTCTTTGCAATACTATGGACCATAGTCAACCAGGCTCCTCTGTCCCTGGGATTTCCCAGGCAGGAATATTGGAGTGGGTTACCATTTCCTCCTCCAGGAGATCTTCCTGACCCAGGGATTGAACCCACATCTTCTGTGTCTCCTGCATTGGCAGGTGAATTCTTTACCACTGAGCCACCTGGGAAGCCCCTGTAGCATGGTGGACACCCTCAATCATTCCACCAGACAGGTGCTTAGAGAGCCCCAGGCCTGGATGCTTGGAGACGCGGGCAGGTGGCCACAGTCACAGGTAGAACAGGTGTGAAGGGTGTGTACTATGGGTGGAGGGGCCCCCACGTGGAAGGGTCACTCATTTTTGTTTGCACAGACACACAGAAAACAACCAAATACTAGCTGTCTGAGGTTGCCACTGTCCCCCTCCTTAGCACCTTCTCATGGACAGCAGTTGTTCAGAAGACTTGAACAGGTTCCCAGAGATTTCCAGTTACCTTAATTAAATCTTCTCGCTGCACCCAAATGGGAGACAAAGCCATCCTCTGCTTTCTGGGAGTGGTATGTAAACATCCTGCCTTAAATCACAGTGATAACTTGGTTCGTTTGTTAAATCTTACTGCCTACCCAACCCCCTTCTCTCTTCAGCTTCCCAGCTGTCTTCTGCTGTGTCCACCCACAAGCAGACATGCAGAGTGGGGAGGAAATGTTAGCACTTCAGTGTGGGAATAAAGGGCTTTTCCTCTGATATAAATATCCACTTTGTTCCCTGCTTCCTTACCTTTAGAAAATGTGCAGTTCCTCTTCAAAGGAAGCGACTTGCCTTAATAGTAACAGGAAGAGCTTTTCTCACTGCCTTCTGGAACCTCATACTCATTCATTCATGCATAAATTCAATACATAGTGATTGAAGGCCTACTATGTGCAGGCACTGTTCTAAGTGCTTATAGTAAAGCAGTGAGCAAAAGACGTGGGGGTCCCTGTCTTTGTGGAGCTTATATATAGAGTGAGAGGACACAGTCAATAAGAAAAGGCAAGACAGCTTCAGACGGTGAATGAAATAGAAAGACTGATAGAAAACAAAAAGGGAGACGTATATCTGGGGAAGCCTCTCTGCAGAAGGGTATTTGAGCTGAGACCCGAGAATGAGATCTGCTGTGGGTGGATCTTGCACAGAGTGTTCCTTATTAAGGGAACATCAAGGCCCATCTCACTTGCTGAGAAGCCCATGTTGCTTGGCTGATATTAAGAGCAGCTGGGTGTCCAGATTCCCAGGCCAGTTTTCCGTTCTCTAAACCATGTTACTAGTGGGTGCTCACAGGTATAAGAATGTGGGCTATTTTTTCTCCGCTGATTCCCTCACTTTATAGGGCTTTCTCTGGCAAAGAGAATAACACAGACTGTGTAGCTGGTTTCAAGTCACTGCCTTTCCTCAGTCACCCCTGTTTTAAGCTAAGCCTCTAAAACCTGTGTTGTGATCTGGGCCTGCAATGTTTACTGAAGCCAAAATTAGGACACAATTAGTAATTAATACTAATAATAGACATTGTGACCTTTAATCTTCAGACACAGACCTCACTCTGGGAACTTATAATGGGACTGATGTAATAAGCATTTAAGAATGGAAACCTGTGTTTTGGATTGGAAGAATCAACATTGTTAAAACGACCATACTACCCAAGGCAACCTGTCAGACTACCAAAGGCATTTTTCACAGAACTAGGACAAAAAATTTTAAATTTGTATGGATGCACAAAAGACCTCAAGCAGCCAAAACAATCTGGAGAAAGAAGAACAGAGTTGGAGGAATCATGCTCTCTGGCTTTAGACTACGCTACAAAGCTACAGTCATCAAAACAGCATGGTACTGTCACAAAAACAGACACATAGACCAATGGACCAGGACAGGAAGCACAGAAATAAACATATGCAGTTATGGTTGATTAATCTACAACAAAGGACTTAGGAATATACATTGGAGAAAAGACAGTCTCTTCAATAAGTGGCTTAATTTCCAATGTATACAAATAGCTCAATTAAAAAAAAACAACAAAAAACAAGCAACCCAATAAAAAATGGGCAGAAGATCTAAATATACATTTCTCCAAAAGAGACATGCAGATGGTCAACAGGCACATGAAAAGATGGTAAACATCATTAACCAGGGAAATGCAAATCAAAACTATAATGAAGTATCACCTCACACTGGTCAGAATGGCCATCATAAAAAGCTCTACAAATAATAAATGCTGGGGAGGATGTGGAGAAAAGGGAACCCTCCTACACTGTTGGTGGAAATACAAATTGGTACAGTAACTAGAGAAAACAGTACAGAGTTTTCTTAAAAACCTAAAAATAGAGTTGCCATATGATCCTACAATCCCACTCCTGGGCATATATCCAGAGAGAACCACAATTCAAAAAGATACATGCACCCCAAAGTTCACAGAAGCACTATTTGCAATAGCCAAGACATGGAAGCAACCTAAATGTCCATTTATAGAGGAATGGATAAAGAAGATGTGGTACATATATACAGTGCAATATTACTCAACCTTAGAAAGGAATAAAATAATGCCATTTGCAGCAATAAGGGTGGATCTAGAGATTATCATACTAAATGAAGTCAGACAGAGACAGACAAATATTATGTGATATCACTTACATGTGGAATTTTAAAAATGATACAAATGAAGCTATTTACAAAACAGAAATAGGCTTACAGACATAGAAAATAAACTTACGGCTATCAAAGAGGAAGGGGGGGAGAGATAAATTAGGAGCTTGGGATTAAACTATATATAAAATAGATAAACAACAAGGATCTACTGCAGCACAGGGAACTATATTTAATATTTTATATTTCCCATAATGGAAAAGAATCTGAAAGAATATACATATATATATATGAATCGTGATAATGATTATATATACATATATATATGAATATATATATGAATAATTTTGCCATATACCCCATATTTATATATATATACATATACGTATATATATGCCATATACCCCATATATATATATACATATATATATATGAATATATATATGAATCATTTTGCCATATAACCCAAATTAACACAACATTGTAAATCAACTATCATCAATTCAAAAAGGGGAAAGAAAGAATGAAGGAATGGACAGCTGTGAATTTGTGAACAGACCAGGTTCCTGGTTTGGACTGATGGTGTTGATCAAGAAGAACATGGAATGGGAAAACTTCCTTTATACATCAATAATCAGGAGAAAGAGAAGCAGATCTCAGATAGGAAAATTATCTACCAGATGTTAAGAGGTGTCTTTCTCAATGTCACACCTCATCAGTGCACTTTTAGAAGAGCTCCTCCTAAAGGAGATTTTTGGTGACATGGTTCCTGTTGGGCTGCACCCCACAGGCCTGAAAGACTTGCAGCTGCCAGACCAAAAAAAGACTCTGGAGACAGTGACTGAGACACCCGCGGTTCATTGGACGGGGGTATCTTATGCATCTGAAGCAAAACGGTCCTTGAATGACACCCTGCCAGGTAGAGCAAGCAGGACAAGGCAGTCATCCTGGGTGCTCTGGGGAGGGGGACGCTACCATTTAGAGGGGGAATTGATGTCTGGTTGGCTCATCATCCATTACCAGAGAAACCAGCAATGCACAGCCTCACAGGTTAATGACCATCACTAGGGCAGATGTTTCCCTTTATTAAACAAGCAGGTGGGACCATTCACGCCCAGGGATTAGAACAATCACTAGTCAGGGCAGAGGGCAGCACACTGATCTGAGTAGGTGTCAGTGAAGCACCTCACACCTGATAGAACGGAAGGCGGCTGATTGAGCAGAGGAGGAACAGAGAGCAAGAAATAGCCATCTTTGGTGTCCTGACCATTCACCCCCCTCTCCATCCTTTTCCTGTTTACACACCCATTCAACCCTGGGAGTATTTGAAGTGTATTACAATCACTTTCCCCACAAAAGTAAAGGGGGGGGGAAGAAACAGAAGAAAATACATTGCAACTCATAGCAAACAAAATGGGTGCTACAAATACACTAGATTTCTAGGCTGACTCAACTCCAGAGGCTCACTGGTCTCACTGACAAGTAGAAACGGGAGGTGTGAGCGGCACAGTGAGACCAGAGGAATATGCTGCTAACTTGAAGAAGGACAGAGAAATTTATCTGCTTCTGTGGGTCTCATCTTTTAGGTGCTTCTATTGCCTTTTCGTCTGGTTTTTTTTTTTTTGATTGGCGTATAGTTGTTTTACAATGTTGTGTTAGTTTCTACTGGACAATAAAGTGAGTCAGCTATACATACCCATATGTCCCCAGTGTTTTGGATTTTGGATTTCCTTTCCATTTAGGTCACCACTGAGCATGGAGTAGGTTTCCCTGAGCTACACAGTAGGTTCCATTAGTTATCTATCTTATACATAGCATCAGTAGTGGATATATGTCAATTGCAACCTCTCCATTCATCACCACCCCCCCCCACCCCCTTTACAAGAGCAGAACATGGAAGCCACCTAAATGTCCATCAACAGAGCAGTGGATAAGGAAGATGGGGTGCCTTTTCATCTTCCTCCTGCCTCTAGAGAGGCAGCTCACCAGTTGTCACTGCCCATCTGGTGGACCCTCGGTCACATCGCCAGTGAGAACATCATTCTGTCATTTTTCCTGTCGGACAAGTCCCCCACTGTATCATTTTGGCCAACTCAAGCTTGACTCCCAGCCCACTCTGGCCACACCCACAATAAATGGCTAATGGTTTCCTGTTTCTAGGAACAGAGGGTTACTGTCTCAGGAGGATGAGGATTTAGGGTTGTTTTCCAGGGAATTGTGAGATATCCAGGTTAAGAGCTGAGGTGAAGAGTTCTGTGGGGAAAATTCTCTCTCTGAAGCTAACCAGCCTGTATGGGATTAAAACCGCTCCTGAGGCTTCATTAGGCCTGGGATCATCCCTGATGACACAGGATATAACTAACAATGTGAAATCAACTATTCAAATGAGGAGATTTGCATGTCTTTCCAAGCCCAGGACTGGTGAACTAGCTAGAACTTTAATAATTTAAGCTGTGACCGTCCGCACTGTTATTACACATTGACAACTACGCTGAGTAGGAAAAGGCATTAATAAAATCTATTAGATATTTCATGGAAGGGTAAGATTTTCCCAGAGCAATATCATATATTTCTCTGACAACTTCCATAGCTCTCCTCTTATTCTTAGCCATTCCTACCCAGCCTGGGTCAAAGGCAATGAAATAAGAGGTCACACACTTCTTGTTTTCTGGGGACCCTTTTCCTTTCACAGAATCACTGTGTTGGTGAGTCACCTACTGCCATGAGACTGAAAATGTATTAGGTTTTCATGTGATTTCTTTCTCCACACAGACTCCAGAGGCCAACTCTCTCTCCATCTCTGACTCAGGACTCATCTGATAAGCAGGCACAATAGAGCTGTCTGAGCAGAAATTGCAAACAAGGGCCCGAGTGATCTTAGATAAGGGCCCTGGCAGGGCGGAGTTCTGGGGCCAGGCGCCTCTTCTAGAGCAGTGCTGAAGGTGTCCTCAAAGATCCCTGGCCTCAAAGTTCTCCCACTGATCTTCTCTAGAACTCAGAATCTTTTTTTTTAATATATATGTATATAGCTATTACTGCTTTTGTGTGTGTTATTCAAATAATACCTGTTCCTTGTAGAACAGTAGAAAATAAATAAAAGCCAAAGTGTAAAATTCAAGTAACCCATAATTCTAACCTTTGACGGTAACCATTCTTGTGTATTCTTCTGGCCTCCTCAGTATACAGGCCACATGAACTGTATGTGCGAGTATGTGCATATGTGCACACTTTTTTTCTGGTGTTTTTTTAAAAATTTATTTTATTATAGTTGATTTACAATGTTGTATTAATTTCCGCTCTACAGCAAAGTGATTCAGTTATATATATATTATGTGCATATACCTATAATACATTCTTTTTCATTTTTTTTTTCCATGATGGCTTATCACAGGACACTGAATATAGTTCCCTGTGTGTGTACATTTTTTAATGTCAGTCTGTAACACGTGTTGTATGATAAGTTATTTTTTCTCTGTTAATTCCTTATTATCAACTCTTTTTTAATATTATATGTTCTTCTATGTCATTGTAATGGATGCATAGTAATTCATTATACAGAGAATTTATATAGAGAGGTTCAATTAAACCTCTCTATGTGGGATATTTAGAGTTTCTAATTTTTTGCACGTCTTTCATAAACATTTCTCAAGTGAAATCTCTGCACAGAGATTTATCCGTGCTTATCTAGGTGTTTCTCTTTTGGAACGTCCCTCTGGGTCCGGGGCACCTTGGATGTCTTAGTCCACTCGGGCTGCTGTAAGAAGCATTACAGTCTTGGTGGCTTGTAAACAGTAGAAATGTGTTTCTCATGGTTCCAGAGGCCAGAGATCCCAGATCAGGGTGACAGCATGTGGCTCTGGCGCAGGCCCCTTTCCAGGTTGCAGAATGCCAGCTTCTTGTATTCTCACATGGCAGAGAACAGAGGGTGGTAAGCTCTCCTGAGACACTTACAAGGGCACTAATCCCATTCATGAGTGCTCTGCCCTCGTGACCTCATCTAATCCTCATTATTTCCCCAAGGCTCCACCTCCTAATAGCATATTGCAGGGTAGGGTTTCAACATATGAATTTTGGGGGGGATATATTCAGCTTATAACTTTGGATAATCAATGACTAGAGACAGATTCATAGAATCATAGATTCTCTTCAAGAGGAAACTTAGTCATCCTCTGTTTGCTGAAAGATGAATGAATGGTAATAAAACCTAATTCAGTTTTCCTTCTCTTTTCTATCCCCATCAATCTGTTAATGATTGAACAGCTCTGGAGATGTGTATGTAGTTTCTTATAACCCACAAAGGGTTTCACATACATTATTTTACGTTAACCCCAGAATAACTTATGGAATAGAACTGATATTTTTATTTTTATTTTTTTTCAGATGCTATGGCTGAGCTCAGCAGTGATGAGTGACTCCTCTGATTTATGCTGCTGGTACCTAGTGGAGTCTTGGTCTCTGAATTCAAACAGGTGTGTGGGCAGGGTGGGGTGGTGGTGCTGGTGTAAGGGGGTGAGGGGTAGAGGTGAAGGTTTTATTCCTCAAGGCCCAGTCGTCTGTTCAGTGTTTTTTTGCTGAATCCAAGCCATTCTTGCATCAGCTCCACCTCTCTTGCTCCGATTCTTCACTTATGTCTAGATAGAGTGAATCTACTCTTTGGTTCACCAGCTAGTCCTTCCTGAAGGTCTCTGAGGAGGTAAGGTAAGTTTTGAACCGGGGGAGAGGAGATATGAATGGAGGCCAAGGGGTCCAGAGCAGGAAGAAACAGCCTCGTGGGACTGTTGGGGTGTGAGGTGAGGTTGTAGGCAGCAGGAGGAGAGAAATGAGAGTGAACTGTCTCCTGAAACACACCTGGTCCTGCAATTGTTCCTGTTGGACTGGAGCCACGGCTGTTTCTGACTCTGGGCCAGCCATGGATCACTGCGATAAGGGTACTTTAATTTCACCCTATCATATTCTTATCGTTAGAGGATCAAGAAAATGAGCACACAGAGATGGATCACTATGGAGAGAAATCAATCTAGATGTATTTATATTTTTCCTTTTATTTTGAATGTTTTGCTTGATTTCCCTTCATTTGAAGTTGCTTCTCTGATATCGCCGAGAGATTTGCCTGATGATCTCAGCCAGAAAGTGATCACAGAAGCAGCATTCTTTAGGGCACTGAGCATTTGCTCTTAGGAGGAGCACGCTGTTCGAGGGCAAAGCCAAGAGCAGCCTAAGGGCTGAGAAACGCAGAGCCCTTGGCTTGAAGGACGAGCGGAGAGAGCGCCCCCTTGTGGAAATCCGCTCATTGTCTAATCTGCCTGGCAACAGGCTCTCTTGCAGAGCTTTAAACCAATGGCTATTTTCTTTCCGCTAATTTGTGTTGGAGGGTATTCTTAGAAGATTCTGAGCACAATTTCTGGCTCCTTTTAATAGCCACCAAGAATGGATCATTTCAAATTAATGTGCAGTTCAAAAGACTACACTGGTTTTTTTTGTTTGTTTCTTTTTTTTCTGTTTCGTTTTTTTAGAGAGCCAGATTAACTGTAAATTGTCTCCCAAACTGGAGTGTTGGATAATTATTTTTATATTTTGGTGCAAAGCCTTAAAAAATGTGATCTTGCAATTAGATTATTTTTTTAAAAACTACCTTTCCCACCTGGGTAGGAATTAAGCAAAGCCCAGGCCTACTGGGGCTATTTTTAGTCCTGATTAATGACTAGGCCAAGATAATTCCAAGTTCAGCTGCTTATGTTGAGGAGACATGACAGCTGGGCTCTCAGGGCATCCTCCGGTCAAAGCCGACATTGTAACAAAACGGTGCCCTCCCCAACTCTCCGCAGAGTGCGGGGTGGCACTTTCTGTGACACTGGCTTCAGCTCTGCCAGCCTGGAGTTAGTGAACAGAGGAGAAACTGCTGATTCAGGGGCCTGCAGACATGGCTGATCTCACCACAGTGAAAAATAGGTCACTAATGACACATGGCGATAAGCCAAAAAACAAGAAAAAAACAAAAACGCGGCCAGGCGCTCTGAACTGGCTGCCAGTGGCAAGATCCATTTTACTAGAACTCCAGCAAGAAAGCAATCTGCTTGAATTTGTTTAGAACTGCCACAGGGTTGCAGAACTCAAGCTTGGATGGTGTGCTCTCTCCCTTGCCTTTATTTTCTTAAGCTTTCAAGTTGTTTATTGTTTCAGTTTATCCCATGTCCATTCCCACGCACTGAAATAACTCTGGGCCTCCTGCTTCTTTTATGGACAGCCAAGCTGATCTGATTCCCCCCGCCCCCACAAGTGGTAGAGAGCAGAATGGAGACAAGGATGATGTTTTCCTCTCTGATTCCTTATGTGCTGGTGCCGAAATGATTCTGGCCAGTCCAGTCCATGCCACACTGATCTTCACGAAACCATCCATCTCTGTGGTTTTAGGGAGAAATGTCTCCCTATGTGGTATTGCCCTTACATAATAAATTAGTATTTTACTTCGTTTTGGTTGGTGTCATTCCAGATTGGTGTTTCCTGTTACTCCCAGTAGTTCCTTGAGAAGAGAAGGCGAGTTATGGAGAAGAAGGCTGGGAATTGCTCGGTGTGATTCAGTGTAGAGCTCTGACCAGAGGACCTAACAGGTCCCAGATTGCTGACTCCACCTCCTGAGTGTTGATCCAGTGGATCAGGAAGAAGAGCCCAAGACTGTGCGTTTGTAAGCCGTTTGCAGGTGACCACATTGGGAGAGGCAGGTCAACAGTGGCCTCAGCACGGCCTCCGCCTGAGCGATTTCCATATCTCTTCATCAGACAATGAGAAACACACTGATCAGATGAAGGGACCTATAGAGTGAAATTTGATGGATGTGGGAGATATGTATTGCAGTGGCGGGGAGTAGGGAGTGCAGCTATATATTAAAGAATAAATGGCTGTAACATTTATCTGAAAAAGCCACAGAGACCTCTCAGTGACTCTCAGGAGAAAACAAGGAAGTGTTCTGGAGACAATGCTCATAGGTAGAGATGTTAATATAAATTTTAAGATTTTACTTCAGAGAACTGAACGTAACTGTAAAATATATTATTTTAAGTGTCACCCAAACTTTCCATGTGAAACTTGTAAATAGAACACTCCACCAAAGTTCTGCCCTCTAGGGACAGATTTCCAGAAGGTGTAAAACTTTCCACTATTCATATATTCCATTCAAAGCTTTATAAGGCTCTCAGAACCATATGAAAACACTCCCAAGGAAAAGCATCTTAGTCGAGAACATTCCAGTACCTGTTTTTATAGGGTTGGTCAAAAAGTTTGAGTTTTTTCACAAGATGTCACAAAAAACCTGGATGAACTTTTTTGCCAACCCAATTATAATACAGCATCAAGTAGTTGTGGTGTATTATTAAAATTTGTGCCAACCTCAGTGCCAGATTCAAAGTCACCTAGAGAAACTTCTTGTCTAGTCCAACAGGAGGTCCTGGGTTTCTTTCCTACCTAGCCTGTCACCTATTCTGAGCTTCTCTTCGTTTTCTCTGGCTGGAGCAGTTATATCTACCAGAGCTTCAGAGGTGAGAACCGCCAGTGGCGCCATCTTGGAAAGTCCCAAGCTGTCTGGCATGATGGATACTGTATCTCTCTGGACCCTGGGAGTCTCATATGACTGACTCCTTCAAGAGAAGTGGCTTCCTATCAGTGAAGCTGCAAGAGGGGACATCTGTCCTGAAAACAGAGTCAGCCAAATTGACCACCTGCAACTGCTGTCTTATCTTGCTTGGCATTCGTGGGCCCAGAAATGAGAGGTTTTTGCCATTCACCCCTGAAACTCATGGGTGCACCTCCTAGAACTTGTATCTCACCGACTAACTCAGAGCCAAAAGTTCTGACTTGCACACAAGATGTTGGATCTCATGAGTTCGAGCTTCTGTCCACATAATTTAGCTAAGTATGTAGCGCCTTCCTAATGTCACACAGTTCCAAGGCCCTCCATAGAGAAATGTGTTAACACTAAAGGATTTAAACCAGATGAAATCAGCTGATGCCAGCACAAGAACCTGGCCGAAACAGGTGACTAAGGCCTTGACCATCTGTTTCAGGTCTTCCCTTACCAGTTTTCAAAGGGAGAGCCCTGGATGCTCTTATACAGGGGATGCCTCTTTTTGGCTTCCCTTCTTTTTAGTTCTGGCCTGTATCCCTGGGTCTGGTCTGAAAAGGGATTAGCCTTAATGCCATGGTTATCCTGAAATCACCTATAATTATCCACTAAGGATACAGGCTTCCATGGTAACTCAGAAGGTGAAGAGTCTGCCTGCAATGCAGGAGACCCAGCTTTGATCCCTGGGTCAGGAAGATCCTCTGGAGACAGAAATGGCAACCCACTCCAGTATTCTTGTCTGGAAAATCCCAAGGACGGAGTAGCCTGGTGGGCTACAGTCCGTGGGGTTGCAAAGAGTCAGATACGACTGAGCCACTAACACAAGGATACAGACTTTGATTCTCTAAGATTTGTGGGAAATGGCCAACAAATTCCAGGAAAGATCTATTCAGGATCTGTCCAAACCCTGTTACAATACTAAACATTGAGTGGAACCTGTATTTGAAAATGAACAAGGTCAATCCTGATTCTCCCAGGCAGCTTTGAACTTTGAGGATCAGAATTCATGTGCTTCTGAGGTCTTATAAAGTACAATTTTTCTATCAAAAGAAATTAATACCTCCAGATATTTCATATTAGTCACCATCCTTCCCATCAACTACCAGATAGTGTCAGGAGCCTCCAAGATCACTTGTGAACACTATTGAAACCGTAGTGAAATTATCTTCTCCTTGTCTTTGCATCTGATACCATTGGCTCCTGAAAATCAGCATTGAAAACTACTGTCTCTGGTCAGCAGTGTTAGACATTCTGAACCTGGGTTTTGGGTTCAGGTTTCCTTTGGTGTCTGTTTAGAAAGCAATAGCCCATCCCAATCTAAATTTTTATCTGGATGTTTATGCTTCACAATGCACTTGCTACGAGGCTCAGAGATAGTCACTACCATCTCTTAAATTGTTATTCTTAGAAAGTGTGATACATGTAGACTTTCCCTATGTGGTCGGGGGTTTTGCATCTCTATTCAAGATGGCTCTTGGCCCATAAACAGTGCACATCATGCTCATGAAGGGCACACACTAGGCTTCTAGCTACCAATGTCCTTCTTAGACTCACCTGTATCTCCTAAGGTATAAAACTGAAACTTCCCATCCTCTGAGAGGCCTGTGTGAGATACTCTGACGAGAAGAAGTGGGATGAGCCAGGGCTTGAATATTTTCTCTTTCCGTGTAGCTTTCTGCACACAGTGTATGCATGAGAACAATGGCCATACTAACTGCACAAATATGCTGCCCGCACATCTGGACATGAAGGGCAGGCATGCCAGAGCTAGCCCTGTGCAACCATCTCTTCTCCACCTCCCCTGCCCACTCCAACTCCTTCCCTGACTCTTACATGTGGGCATGCCTTGGAGTCTCTGCCCTGGAGCTGCAGAATCCAAAAACCAGGATGATGGCACAGATGCTGGTTCTCAAGTGGCAGTAAAGACTCCCTGACTAGCATCACCAGGCTCCAAGTTCCTTCTCTCCTGGCAGCTTCTCCAGCTGGACCTTTCCAGATCCTAGGGATGAGGGCTAGAAGTTTGCTCTGGCAAGAGCCTGCTCCTGAAAGGCTGGAAGCCATGAAAATCCGTGATGAATTCACTGCTTCCCAACTTTTTCCAAGTGGCCTCTACCCCTGCAATACTGAAGAGGGGGAGGGGTTCCCTTTCTCTCCTTAGCAATAGGACATAATGGGGTGGTCTTCTTTTTCTTTCTTTACACACCCCAACACTGGGGCTTCCCTGGTGGTTCAGTTGTAAAGAATCTCCCTGCAACGCAGGAGATGCAGGTTTGATCCCTGGGTTGGGAAAATGCCCTGGAGAAGGAAATGGTGACCCACTGCAGTATTCTTGCCTGGGGAATCCCATAGAGACAGAAGCCTGGTGGGCTATAGTCCATGGGGTCGCAAAAGAGGTACAACTTAGCGACTAACCACCACCACCCAATGTTAGCAGTGAGTTTCTCAACACTTTACTGGTGCCATCAGGACCGTGTGCTCCGAAGCATATAGGTCGGGTGTGGGGTGAATCCTCTTCTACCTGGCCATCACCCCCTGGTGGGGCCTTGTAGTTCCTGGATGCTCTTATCCTTCCTTTCATGTTTTGTTAACACTAATTGGAAAGAAATAAGGGGGCTGTCTCAGGCATGTCAGGCAGAATTCCTGCCATGGCTGATTCTTTAGAAATTAAGGGCCTCTTTGTATATATATATATATTTTTTCCCTCTCTTTCTCTGCTACCTTTTGTCCTATTGCTTTCTATAACACAAGTTATCAGATTAAAAAAAAAGTTCCCAGTTTCCGTTTATAAGCAAAAGAGTCCCTGTCCCTTCTGCACAGTCTGTGGCCACTGGTGCTCTCCAAGACAGGCTGCAGAGTCTTCACCATTCTGCCCCCAACAGGCCCTCAGTAACCTCAAATTCCAGGTGCTGGAGGCTTTCTACCAGCTTCTCTCCACATCTGGCCTCTGGCTTTTTCCCTTTTTGCAGTATCTCAGAGGTATATTCCAGCCCTGATCAAGCCCTCCCTTCTTCCCCAAGCCTCCATCTCCGGCCCCAGTAGTTGCTTCCTGGAATAGTTTCAGCTTGCAGTTACAAATAGCTTTAGCAAATGAACAGCCTGCCTCTCCGGTTGTTGGTTCTAATGTATGAACCTAAGTTTTCAAAAAATATTACATCCAGAAAAGTCAATGTATACACGTATAGGTATAGCTTGATGACTATTCCTATGTAACCAGCACCCAGAAGAAAAAGATACTATCCGAAGCCCAAAGCATAGCTTACGTTCCTTTCTAATCATGGTAGACTTCCAGCAGCATGGATTAGCTTTACCTGTTTATAATCTCATATAGATGAAAGCAGACACGCTGTATTCCTTTGTGCCTGATTTTTGCCCAGCATTATGTTTGTGTAATTCTTCGCTATCATTGTTACAGGCTTGGAGATTATGCATTTCCTGTGCTGTGTAGTATCCCATCATGTGAAAATACCATTTTCTTTTTAAAAAAAACTTTTTACTTTGTATTGGAGTATAACTGATTAACAATGTGGTGATAGTTTCAGGTGGACATTAAAGGGACTCAGCCATAAATATACCATATTTGTAAAACTCCACTTTACTATTTTGTTCCATTTTTTTGTTCCAGGGTTTGGCCAAAAAGCACTGCTGTAATGTCAGTCTTGTTGTGTTACCTGACTTTTTTTTGGCCACGTATAGTCATTTCTGTTGGGTCTACATAGGTGTGGAAATGCTGAATCACAGGGTCTGCATTTGCTATGAGCTGCCCAGTAGTTTTTCAAAGTATACGAGAGTTCCTTCTTCCCCATCCTGGCCCCACTCAGCATGTTCTGTATTTCCATTTTATCCATCCTGCTGGGTGTATGCCGGTGTCTCACTGTGCTTTTAACCTGTATTTCCTTCTGCCTGGTTCTGTGGCAGCCTCATGCATGAAGTCAGGGCATTGAATGAAAGAAATCACTGCAGACAAATGCTTACTGGCTCTTTCAAGAGACACAGACTTTTCTCCTCACTTTAGAAATGACTTGTTTGCAGAGACTAGTTTGAAAATCCAGAGTCCCTCAGGCAATTGCTTTGTGAGGAGTCGTGCTGTTGTTAACAGGTCTAGACACATCCCAAAGTCTCAGGCGAGTGATGCTGTCTGGGCCACTTGTTCGTTCATCTGCGGACAACTGCAGAGTCCTCAGATACATACTGGGCACTGTTCTAGGTGTTGGGACAAAACAATATAGACTCTTAGGAAATTCGTAGTCTAAGGCGGGGAGACAGACAATTAATAAAAAGTAGAACAGCTTGTCAGACAACAATTGGTGCTGTGCAGAAAAATGAAGCAGAGATGGGATAGGGAGGGCTAGCACAACCTCAAGTAGAACAGTCAGGGATGGTCTCACCAACAAGTTGACACCTGAGCCAAGGCCTTAAACCGACCTGGGAACAAGCCGTGTGGGCATTGGGGGAAGAACAATCCAGAGGATCAGCAGGTACAAATGGCCCATGGGGGAACCATGTTTGAGGAATAGCAAAGAGGCTGTTGGGAACAGGAGGTAATGGGGTGCAGAGGAGAGGGTTGTTAGTATCCCTCCCCCCTCACAGCTTTCTATACAAGTTGTTTGGTGGATGCACCAGAAAAGATAGCAACAGGATGGAGTCGGGGGATATTACTTTTTCTGTGATACAGTGAATAAATATTCCTGAGGAACTCTGCAGGCTATAGCCACAGCTGGTCCTCAGCTGGGTGTGGGAACCAGCAGGCACAGTACGGGTTAAAATGGAAAGTCTGTGATATCTATATTTCCTGTCTGCATCATAGCTAACCAGATCCCACTTTCAAAGTCCCTCATCTCAACCAAGCGTCTCCTGGGGCCACTTTAAGAGGGAATCCAACATGTGCTCTTTATTCAGGCAAGCAGAGCTGTGACTTTTCTGGAAAACAATAGGAAAGAAGTATTGGTATTAGAATAGACTGAGCAGAAAAGTCCAGAAAAAAAAGTAATAGTATATAATAGAGGGAGCATCAATCAATAAATGGTGTTGAAAAAGCCTGGCTAACCACGGGGGGGAGAAGTAGACTCTGCTTTACAGATAATACCAAAATTAATTTCCATAAAACACAGAAGGAAATATGAGTAACTGTTTTTTTTTTTTTTTTTTTACAACTAGATGTGGAGAAAGACTTTATCATGCGAAAAGGAATCCATTATCATCATCATTATTATCATCATCTGAGACTCTGTGACAAACACAATTCTAGTGCTTTATCTATGTTAAGTAATTGAATCCTCAAAACAGCTATGTATATTTTTTACCATTTGTTCTTACCATTTGCTGTATGATAAAATTGAGACACAGACAGGTTAAGTAGTTTTCCCAAGGTCAGGCAAATGATGGTGACATAATTCAAACCAAGTAAGTATGATTTCAGGGTCACTACTTCTAAGTTACTAAATTTTGAGGAAAATATTGAGAGAACTGAGCACATGGTTTAAAAGTGGTGCAGAAAACAATCACAGGGGAAAAGACAAAGGGGAAAAGACAATGGGCAAAAATCATACCACATATGTAACAGATAAAGCTTTACTATCCTTTGCAGAGCAATTTCTCAAATGTTCTTGCCCAGAACACCAGTGTCCTGAATGATGCTAATGGGGGTTCCGTAAAAAAAATTTTTGATGGTCAATTAAGTTTAAGAAATGATGTGTTAAATCTGACCACGGGAAGTCTTTTTCCTCCCATCAGTACACCTATTAATATCTCAAAGGGCAATAAAATTCTCTGAAATACAGTCTAGAAAATGTTGCCTTTGTATGTAATGAGTTTCTACAAGTCTGGAAGGAAAATATAAATATCCCAATAGGAGAATTGGGCACAAGAGAACAATTAAAAATATGTAATTATTGGCATATGAAAACATATTCAGCCTGGTTAATAGTCAGAGGAAAATAAAACAATATAGAGGCACAGATTTTTTTCTTTCAGGTGGGCAAAATTTTTAAAAAGTGTTTGTGAGAGCATGAGGGAAAAAGTGCACTCTTATGACCTTACTGAGATAGTAAATTAGTACAAGTTTTCTGGGGGAAGGGGGAATTTGACAATATGTATCAAAGGCCTTGAAAAAATGTATATAGGAACTTATCATAAAGAAATAACTAGACAAGTGGGGAAGGATATATGTACAGAGAGTTCGTTGCAACACTATTTATATTAGCAAAAATGTCTGTTAATATATGTTAAAGCACATTTATACTTCACAGTACTATGCACCTCTTAAAAACAGTGACATTGATCTCTGTTATTCCCAAATAACAATGTCCATAATAAATGAAGAAAAGAAATCAGATACCTTTTATAAAAAAAAAAAAAGAAAATAAAAAAGACTAAAGTCATAGATTTCACAGTTTTAATGGTAGTTAGGTTTCTCTAGTGGTGAGACTGATTTTTTTTTTAACTTTCTTATTTTTTTAATCCCTTTCTGCATTGTCTAATTTTTTCTTACATTGATTGCTTGTTACTTTGAACATAAAAATGACTATTACCATTTTGAAACATGAAATGTTTATTACCCTGAAATAGTGAGTCACAGATTAGAAAAATAAGAGGATTTCATTCTTCAACAAATATTAAGTTCTTTATTATGCTAGCGAACTCAGCCTCAGTCTAATAAGCTAAAGTCAAAGTGAGGGTGAGGAGAATTCATGAAGAGGAAGAAAAAGGAGCTTAAAAAATCTGAAGCCTGTGGAAATAATACATCTTTATAAAAGAGATATAGAGAAAAGAAAATTAATCTTCACTTGGTTTAATTGCTACACTGAATCACTGGCTTGTCAGAGGAGAACCCAGACAGCTAACAATTGTTCTTATATCAGGTAGAGAAGCAAGTGGATGTCAAACAGGCTTGGCAAATGGGCCAGCAGAGCCACCCTCCAGCAATTTCTGCTCAGCTCCTTGTTCCTGAATTTGTGGGACAGGATCTGGGCCAACTCCTTCCCTTTTCTGACTAACCCAAAATGAACTCCGTATGTGAAATCTGGACCAGTGCCAACATACCCAATGCTCAAGGTTGTCAGACAGCTGTTGGCAGCTCACACTAATTTTCTTTTCTCTTAAATAGTGCAGAAATATGTTGCTTTACATATACAGGGAAAAAATGGATTGAGGGACCTAATTGAGGGACCTAAATACTCCAACCCTCCTAAAATTAGCCTTGAGACCAGTCAGTTTATTTACCTTTCCTTCTGTGGCACTGAACTGTGACGATGTGGAGGGGTCACAAGGAGAATGGCCCTTTTTATTTCTGATCTGTAGAGGGAATTCTCCAGCAAATTCTCCTAGAAAGGATAGGACTTGAATATTAATAAAGGAACTGTCTCTTTTGCTACTCTCTTCCCATTGGCAAAGCTCTCCAAAAGCTTACTGCCCTTTGGGGTTCCTGAATGGGGTGCTTGGGAAGAGGTGACTGGACCTCTATGGCCCAAAAGGGAGCCTAAGACCTAAGGTCTTTGACTGGGTCCTTTAAAATCATTTTTGATTCTCATTCTTTCATTTGAGCAACCAAGGGAGACCCTTCCTTGTACAAATTTAGATAAGTTAACATAATAGCCAACTTAGGAGCTGGGTCTTAAAATATCCAGGTAAGTCAAATTTTATTTTGCTTAGCAGGAAAGCTTTCAAGTTCCAATTAAAAATGTTGTTTCCTAGGTTTATCTAAAATAGAATCTATCATAAAAGCTAGATATATTTTAGGAAGTAGAAGATTTGAGGAAATGTATTATCCTTACTGTCTATCATCTAGTCCTATTAAAGGTGGTGTGGTCCAGTGTTTAAGGTCAGAAGCACTAAAGTCTGTTTCTTCATTCATAATATAACACCTTCTCTACTGGCTTGTTGTAAAGATGGAACAAAATAATGTTTTGAAAGTATGCAGCACTGGCCGGGCACAGACTAATCAAAAGAAACCAGCCATAAATACCACCAGCACCCCTGGGTCACAGTCCACTAAGCAAGCATCCCACAGGATCCTCAGGTATTTAGAAAGGCTGGCATCAGAAATTTTAAAAAATTGCTTCAAAAGATCCTTGCACTCTGTTGGTGGAAATGTAAACTGGTGCAGCCACTGTGGAAAACACTATGGATATGCCTCAAAAAACTGAAAATAGAACTACCCTAAGATCTAGCATTTCCACTCCTGGGTATATGTCCCCCCAAAAAGCAAAAACACTAATTTGAAAATATACATGCAACCCAGCCTTCATAACAGCAGTATTTACAATAGCCAAGATATGGAAGCAACTTGAGCGTTCATCAACAGGTGAATGGATAAAGAAGATATGGTACATCTATGTAATGAGCTGTTACTCCTCCAAAAAAAATGAAATTCTGCTACTTGCAGCAACAAATAGTGAAATAAGTCAAAGACAAATACTGTATGATATCACTTATATACAGAGTCTAAAAAATAATAGTAATGAGTGTATATGCAAAGCGGAAACAGACTGACAGATACAGAAAACAAGCTAGTGGTGACCGAAGGGGAGGGGTCGGGGAGGGGCCGGTGAGGGATGTAGGATTAAGAACCGCAAACGACTATGTATGAAATAGAGAAGCAAAACCCACTGCAATGTTGTGAAGTAATTAGCCTCCAACTAATAAAAATAAATGAAAAAAAAAAAAAAGAAATAGAGAAGCGACACGGATGTATTGTATAGTGCAGGGAATTATTGCCATTACCTAGTAATAACTTTTAATGGAATATAATCTGTAAAAATACTGACTCCTTAAGCTGTACTCCTGAAACGGATACAATATTATAAATCAACTATACTTCAATTAAAAAAATACACTGTCCTTCCAGAAACACCACTGTTCACCGTGTTACAGGGTAAAGTCCTCTACCCCCGGCCCCAGCCCCACCCACAGACTACTGCTGAGTCTTTCCCCTCACCATCACCACGCTCTGAGGGTCCAGGTCTCCACTTTTCTTAGTGTTGGACCATTGACGACGGGCAATTCAATGGGCTCGGCAATTTCTTCGGTCACCAGAGGGTCACCTGGGGTGATGTGCGGGCACAGGATATGGGAGGCTCCTGCCCAGCTGTGGAGAGACGAGCCGGTGAGAGGAACAGGGACGAGTGGTGTTGACAGGAGCTGGTCAGGCCTCAGGCCTCCTGGTTCTGCACGTCCTCATTTTAGTATTAATTCTCTGATATGCCTTGAGTGGAAAGAAAAATTCTGAAAAATAACCTTTCCTGACTCTCAGATTTCCAGTCATAACAACTCTTAATTCTTCTGCAGGCAAAGTAGATGCTTCTGCCTACTAGAGGAAAGGTCAGGAAAGGCTGAACAGAAAGAAAAACACAAGGATTTATATTTCAAGATCTTATCTTCCACCTTTGCAATGAAAGCCTTCTCTTAACTGTTGTGGAGTTGTTGGAAGTGAAAGGAAAATGGAGGTAACTGGGGGTGGGGTGCCTCCCAGGGAAGTTCTCTAGATGCAGGGTGTTAACTTAGGAAGCCCAGAGTTCCTGCCGGGTATGAGAGCTGGGGGAGTCGGGGAGGGGTGGCCACGACAGCATCCTTGCTTGCCCCGTCTGCTCAGTGTTCCCAGAGCAATTTCATGCTCAACACTTTTGCCTCCTATCTCCTCCCTGGAGCCTGTCCCGCCCCTCCATCCCTCCAATGCCAGTTCTGGAAGAATTAGAAAATCCCAATGGCTGACACAGGCGCTGTTGGAGGAAAGAACAAGTTTGTTAGATAACTCCACAGTCATCTCTAGAAGCAGAGTGAGCCCAATGAGCCACGGTTAAGAGCTGCTAAACTTAAAGATGGGCCTGCCCGTAGTTTCTCTCTCTGATTCACATATTAAAGTGGAATTTTCCAGGAAGGGTTGATTTAATATGAATGCTTCTCTTAGGTCAACAAGTTCTCTTTATGCAGCAGGAAGATCCCACCTGGTGACCGTTTGTGGGCAGCCTCTGCCCACTCCACCAGCTGTCAGACCTAAACTAGGGAGAGGAATAAGCCTCTTCAGTGAAAAAGATCCCTGCTTGTGGTTTTCACACTGATGAGCCTCACACAAGAGTCACAGGCTTATTGAGAGAGTATATGTAGGGCTTGGGGTTTTCTATTTTTATTAGATAATATTATTTCTATTTTTATTAGATAATATTATTTCTATTTTTGTCAAATACTACTACTACAAAAGGAATTTGGGAACATAATTTCTCTAAGCAGTTCCCTTAACCTCTTTGTGCCTCAGTTTACTCACCTAAGAAATGACAGAATTATTTAATTTTTTAATATCTATTCTAGCATTAACGCTAATTCTTTTTAGAAATATACACAGTATCATGTGTAAAATAGGTAGCTCAGTTCTGTACTCTGTGATGACCTAGAGGGGTGGAATGTGGGTGGGAGAGAGCCTCAAGATGGAGGAGATATATGTATTCATATAGCGAATTCACTTTGTTGTACAGAAGAAATTAACATAGTATTGTAAAGCAATTATACTCCAATATTGCAAAGCAATTATACTCCAATAATAAAATTTAAAAAAGAAATGTTCAAAATTAGTTTAAAACCCTTATATTGGGTTTACAGATAAAATTTTTCCATTACAAAATTTGAGAAGCTCCAGCTGACAAAGTTTCAGCTAAAAGTATTTATTTCTTGTTTTCCAGGTAAAGGTGACTGTATTTTGTTAAAGGTTAGACCTATTTGAACATCTTTTTAAATATCTGGCAATGTTGATATTTCTGTACAAGTAAATTTGGCAAAGTTCAATTCCTAAGAAGCTGTCATTGGGATGAAATACTAAGTGAGACTTGAAAGTTGGAACCTAGTAAGGATGACAGGAGTGAATGTGGGATACAGACTCTTCATTACTTAGGCACAGTAGAAGGCTTCGAGAGGGAACACTTCGGCAGGAATAAGACATGCAAGATTTATGAAAACCTTTGAGTAACTAAGACTTTCCAAACCTTGGGGAGTACGAGAGCCCTGACCTGCAATGGCAGCCTCCTGGTCATTTCCCAGACACTCCTTTAGGGTTATTTCTGAAGACAGGCAGTCCCTGTGGTTGGAGTAGGAATGAGAGGGAGTGGGGAACGGATACTTTGGTGTCTTTGAAGTGAATACTTTAAAAGTTTCTGAAAGGGAGGTCATTATTTATTTTGCTTAGCTTGTTCTTTTTCAGCCAAATTACCAAGAGAATCTACTGCCCAGTTTCTTCAAGTCACTTGGAGTCAGAGAACAGATTAGAGATAACAGAGAATTCAGTTCATGGAGGTTTAATGGCCCTTGCATCTGCTATACACTGGTGAGTCTTAGGTGGGCCCTATCTGAACATACCAGTCAGAGGGCAGTCTGTATTTAGAGTCCCAAGCATTGCAAGCTGTAACATCAGTGGACCCTGGAGGCAGACATCTCTGCTCATAGGTCTGGTGGTGTTGAAGTGGCGCAATTGTTCCAATTACCATCTCCGAGGCTTTTGGGTGTCAGAGAGTCTGCAGTGGGTTTTCTTCCATCTTTGTCTGCATATAAACACTTCCTTCCTCATCCTGGGCTCCCTTACAGAAGAATAGTAATTGATGTCCACTCTCACCTTTTGCTCACCTTCATTTCAGACACAAAAACAGAATTTATATATTCCATCCTGGAGTTTACCTTGTAATTTAGCTTCATTGTGAAATTCCACTCACATTTTCTTGGAACTAGCCTTTGGCCTTTTGCTCTAAACAACCTGTAGGACTCACTTCTTATCATCCCCGTGAAATACTTTCCTATTTTTATTGCTGAGTCCAAGGTTTGTCCCACTCTCTGGCTTTGATGATTGTTCTATTAATATTTGCTGAAATTAAAAGAAAGTCTTCTGGAAAATTAAAACCATATCACAGCAGCTCTTGTAGAGCTCTTCATAACTGGTAGGATATTGAATACATTCCAATCATCATCATAAACAACAGACACCTCTAGATTATATAACGTGAATTGTATTTTGGTCACAGGGAGTTTACAATCCAGCACATAACTACTGAGAACTTAATTCCAAACAATAAGGAGGAATAAATGCTCACAGTGAGGCCTTGGGAAAGAATGAAATGGAATTCTATCTCTACACATGGTCCATACATATGAATGTCAACTGCAGAGTTTCTTAAACTAAGATTACTAAATGGAAGCAGTGAAAATTTAGTTCTTTAAAAAAAAATACTTATTACCAATTTAGTGAAATGGCATAGTCTTCTTTAATTAAAATTCAAGTTTCAGGGTATGAATTCTGGACTCATAATTATGTCTCTTGTGGATCCCATTCTTCCCTTAAAGTTAGATTGAGGCCCATTAAAACCAGGTGACAATGAACTGGTACTTTTCTTTTATTCTTTCGCATAGGAACCACGCATCCAAGTAACAATCTGCATAACTGAAGGCAAGTCATCCTTCCAACAAGCCCACAGCTATCTTCTTTGAGAGGGGAAGAGCTATAGA
The DNA here is from genome assembly GCF_019320065.1 of Cervus canadensis. Taxonomy (NCBI): domain Eukaryota; kingdom Metazoa; phylum Chordata; class Mammalia; order Artiodactyla; family Cervidae; genus Cervus; species Cervus canadensis. The sequence continues at coordinate 11,037,470 of NC_057410.1, forward strand.
AGCTGAAGTCTTGGCTTATCTGCTGAGCATTACATATTTATTTATTTGTGACTTGAATAAGGTATATGATTTAAGCACAACCAAGCACATGGTACATGAATTTAAATAGACCAATTGTTAGAATACGATTTTCTCAGATCAAATTTATGTTTGCTGCTCACTGGGTGCCTGGAATTACTGCTTAGGTTGAGGATCACACACAAGCATTCATCGCATCCCAGGGCTTCTGTTCACCTTGACGAACTGTACACAATTCTGCCTTCTTCCTTCTCCTGCAGACTTTTCATCACTTGGTATGGAAATCATGTAAAAAAGAAACTAACTACAAACCAAAAAAGCATAGCAAGGATTTTTTTTTAAAAAATATCAGGAAGGAGAGGGGAAATTCCTGCCTCTAAGTGCCAGGGTCTAAAAGTCAGAGTGAATTTTCCAAGGTCTATTTATAGTGATTTAATCCAATCATGGGAATTTGAGACTGTGTACTTGTCACAAGTGGCTGAAAAATGAAAGAAAAGCAAATATTATTCTTCCCACATGGAAGACTGGAAGGTAAATCTATTTAATGCAAGAAATGTACCTTCTTTGTCCCCTGAATCAAGTTAGTCACCCATCTGTCTCTTCCTTTTTGACAGTTAGGTTTATCAATCTAAATTTCGGGCGAGAGCCCAGGAGTTACCCTCTCTGATATCTGCCAAGTGACTAGAAGAATGTTAGCTGTACTCTTAATTTTTACTTGATAATCGATTTTGTGTCCATGAATTTCCATGGTTTTATTTTCCTGGTGACAGTGATGGGACCATTGGATGGTTGCTGCCATTTTTTATAATAGGACATCCAGAAAGAGACTGAAGGAGAGGATGTATACAATTAGCTGGACCTCTGTAGAGGGACACGTAAATGCCACAATACTTGCATTTTCACTTTTTGCTCCTCAAAGTAACAAGCTCTGTCTGCTTTATTCCTGCTGTTTGGAAGGGTTCTGGCCCCTCTGCGCCTGCTGTGTACATGTACCCCACATGGCCCCTGTGCCCAGGAGACCAAACAGAGACCCAGCAGGTGGAAAGAAAGCACAGTGTTGGCAGAAAGGGAGGTGTTTTCATCACCTGTCACGTCCGTCTTCTGTCTCTTCTCTGTCTCCTTGCACTGTGGGTGCCCTAAATGAGACTGAAGCTGCTATCTGTTGTCTGTCCAAAGGGAGGCAAGAGCCACAAAGAGGACCTGAAGGCTCAAAGGGAATTTTTCTGCAGAGGTAGCAGTAATTAGAAAGAAGGAAGTTTTTGAAATGGGTCAGTTCCTTAAGGACTTCTCTTGGCAGTTTGCCTAGAAACTAGTGTTTCCTGCCCCACATCCTGAGGTAGTTCCTCCTGGGAAGTAGAAATGGAACAATGGGACACAGAGAAATACTGATGATCAACACGGCTGTTGTGGCGATTGGAGCCTGGGGTCGATGCTTCATGATCATTGAAGGCGTCTACTCGGCAGTTGTTGAGGCAAGTTCGAGATCTTACCAGGACTAGAAGACCTTGGTGGGCAGATGCCAAAGAAAATTGCTACCTTGAGAAGTACATGCAAAGAGGATCACAGTGAGGAACACAGATGAGCACACCTAAGGATATAGCCCCTCATTGGGTTAGGTTTGCCCAGGATAAACTGAGCCAAGTGAATCTAAATGAAAGATACCAAGCCCCAAATGTATCAAATTAGAACAAAGAAAGTTATTGATTTTCCTAACTAACCAGAGATATTTTTCCCCCAAGCCATATAATTCAGTAAGGATGATGCAAGTACAAAAACTGAGAGATAGGAAATTATCACAGCAACACCAGTAGTATCCAAACCAGGAAAGACAGAAACTCAAAGTAATGCAGGGTTAATGCGAGAAAATCCAACTGGCACTATCTTTCTGGGGGCAAGGTGGGTGTGTGTGTCCCAAGGAGCAGCTGAAACCAAAAGACCAACCATTCCGCAGGTGGTATCAGCCCTTAGGTGACAGTAACTTCAGTGTTCTACATGTGTGATTGTTTTGTCTTTTACAACTGCGCCAAATATATTGTCTCACTTCTTCCTCTTTCAGAGCCCTCTGTGAGCAGCCCTTGGAGAGCATTACTTCCAAGCAGGGAATGGTTTCAGAGCTGTTCTCCCCACAGGGTTCAGGGTGATCAGGGTGGTGTGGGAGGGGGGATCCCTTTGCAGTCTCTGCAGTGCTTTTGGTCTCAATGCATTGTTTGCAGAGTGACAAATAAGAAAGCTCTATTCAGGGTTGTCAAAATAGAAGCTCCTGAATTGTGTCAGGTCACTAGGTTCCTGGACAAAATTTGGCAGCACCCCACCACGACATAAAGTTATAGCTGATGACCAGCTGACCGATGAAAATTTGGTTCCTGCAGCCATATTACCCAGGTTGACAAAAATGGCAGCTTCATAGAGACTACCCTGGCAAGAGTGAGTAGACATCACCTCGTAGCGTGTGTGTGTGTGTGTGTGTGTGTGTGTGTGCATATGAGAGAGAACACAGCTCTGACTGTAGGAGATGGAGAGGTCTTTTCCAGTTCATTGCAACCCTAATTTCTGCTCTCTTTGGTTTATACTATTTCTCCTTAAAACTGGCTCCTTATTGCTTTGGAGGATTGAATTGAATCCAGTGCCAGCCCAGCCATGGCTGACTCTGGTTCCAGGACCTATGAGCTTCATTTGGATCCTCAGTGGTAGTGGATGTGGACATGAGTCCTTGCATCTAAGAATTTGGAGACCCGGGGAAACTTCTGTCTCAAGTTATTGCTGTGACAAGAGTGGATACCCTCACAGAAGCTTGTGTTTGCAAATGTGCGCCAATGGCTGTATTCTACAAGGTCTTAAAATGGGATTTTTTTTAACCTAATGGAAGACTCTTCACCTCTATCTTGCCCAGTTCTATCTAATGTTTCTCTTTTTTCTCTTAATAGACCTCAATATGGCTCTGAAAGCTATCTTATTTCTTGGAAGGCTTTAGGGTATTTTTTTCTGTATTAAATTTAAAAGTTTGAAAGTCATGGCTTATTATTTAGTAGGCCTTAATATATATGCATTTTCCCCTTCTCCTATGAGTCAATAAAGACCCCAACCCCTGGCTAACTTGATAGAAAATTTTCCAAACTGTGTACTAGGAAGGTAGATTAGTTGATTTGGTTTGTTTTGTTTTCAGTTTCTTAGTGTCTTCATCTTTTCAGTTGAGGAAATTGAAATACTAACTCTCATAGAAATTCAAGCAAGTGTTCAAAGTGCAGTCCATGAATTATTTATTTTCATGCCCCAGACTTCATTCTCATTAGCCATATCCCTGCACACTCAAGACAGTAATTGAGGTAGGGATTCAATTCCTGAGCAAGAAAGAGCGCTTCAGAAAGTTAGACAAAGGAGTGCTATTACATCCATACAGGTGTCTTCTGGATTAACTACCATTTAAAAAACATCCACTCTGTGTCAGACATCACACTCAGTGAAAGGAAGGTATGTTTTTAATTCTTATAACAGCTTCCTAAGAATAGATATTGTTTCCCCAATTTTATAGGTGCAAAAGTTAAGACTCTGAGAAGTTCATTAACTTGCTAAAGTTCAGACAGCTAGAAAATGGCTAAGAAGAATGTTCCCAGAATCCCTTTCTTATATTTATGCAAATTTAAATGTTGATCTATGAATCTGATTAATGATGTTTACTTTTCTTCCAGTTTACAAAGCACTATCACATAATTGTTTCTTCTCAACAAGCCCAAGAGTTGGTCACTGTAGTCCCAATCCATGATGAAGAAACTGAGGCCCAGATGAGTGAAAACAGGAAAACAAGTTAATCCTAGGGACATTGCAAATGCAATCTAGCTAAAGATCAATTTTCTATTTTTCAGAAGGGACAGCTAACTGAGCAGGCTTCTTCCCAGAGAATTCTTACTTATCAGGTACGCACAAAATAAAATTAAGCTTCGGATCTCAGGCCAGAGGAGAGCCAGGATTATTGTATTTACCAGTGTGTGTGTGTGTGTGTGTGTGTATGTGTGTGTACACACATGTGTAGAGGTTATCCAGGCAGCCCGTGGGTGCCTCAGGAGTGCTGAGGTCTCCCTTATCCCATTAGGGCAAGAAAGGCAATTCCACCCATGGGTTATAGCCAGGACCAGAGGATGCATCTTGCTGTCTCTGACTCTGTGCTGGAGAAAGGCCCAAAATCCTTTTACAGGGCCAGCTTGGACTTTGCCAAGAACTGCCAGGCATTTAAGATACAGCCCTTACTAACACACATTACCCACTGAACCCTTCCACTCATATCCCCCAAAGCCTTTACACTTGCTCCACTCAGACATGGCACTGTGCCAACCAGCAAACTCTGCATTGCAGTAAAATCGAACCCTCAATTCAGGACCTGCAGGCTACAGATACTTTAGAGAACTGTCTGGTGGCCAAAGCAAGAAATATTTGTTATAAAGCGGCTTTGCCAGTGGAGGTTCCCCTTGAGGACCATTATCAAATAAATTGAAAGAAGAGGCCACAAGGGGCCACTGGACCCTTTCCTTTTCGGAAGTGCTGATTCTAAGCAATCCTTTCAAATCTCTGGGCTGTGTTGTTTTCTCTCCATAATATCACACGGACTCACCTATTTCCAAGGCAGGAATAGAGATGCTGACGTAGAGAGTGAACATGTGTACACAGCAGGAGAAGGGGAGGGTGGGACACATTGGGAGATTAGGACTGACATATATACACTACTATGTGTAAAGTAGATAGCTAGTGGGCAGCTGCCGTATAGCAGAGGGCGCTCAGCTCGCTGCTCTGTGATGATCTAGAAGGGCAGGACGGGGCGGGGCGGGGCGGAGGAAGGACCCAGAGGGAGGGGATGTATGTACACATATGGCTGATTCACTTCATTGTATGACAAAAACTAACACCGCATTGTAAAGCAATTATATTCCAATTAAAAATTCACTGACATAATAGAACACGTCCACAAATCTGCGTGTATGTCACGTACCAAAATGGGACAAAAGTAATACTGCTCTGGATCTGTGCTAAAATGAGGTAATTACGTAAGGTTAGTGTTTCTTTCCCATATCTGTCCCTTCCCTGTTACACTATTCAGTTGTTTCAGAAATCGGGTCCTTGCAAGGATTCTGAGAGCCAGAGGCGTTGTCTGTGCTGCCTCATTTTCCCACTTGACGGCACCTGGGGTCAGAAGGAGGAACGGGCTGGGGTGTGTCTGAGTGTTATTGTTAGCACAGTCTGTGTCAGCACAGGCTGCAAGTCAGCGTGTTCGTCACATGTCACTGAGCCTCACGGGGCCACCGCTGGGATAATAGCCCTAATCCAGCTACACAGAGGAAGCTGGAAGCTTCAGGGAGCTGCGTGCCTCTTGCTGTAACTGGAACCAGGCATTTACACCCCAAGTCATCCTTTACCTGATACACTTGATTTTACAAAAGAAAAAGGCAGGCATACTTGAAGGGTTAACATCAGTGAACATTTGTTAAAAGATTTTTTTCCCCTTAACACTCTTTAGAGTTTAGGAAAACCTAGAAATGCAATTCCTAAAAAAAGCCAGTTTCTCTCCATATTTTCCAAATCATTTTCATATCTTTAAAAAGCTATGTGGGTAATCTTCAGGGAAGGAAGGAGAATATATATGCCATTGCTGACTTCCTATTTCTAAAGATGATATGCTAACATCTGTAAATCAAACTCACTACTTTGCTATTATTATGCAACAAAAGATAGAGTTTTGAAATAATACTATTCTGAGCTCCTCGGCAGTCCCCTCTTCTCATCCAGATGAGAAGATGCTTTCCTAAAGCATGGGGATGTTTGGAACCCTGAACAAAGACTTAAACAATCCAACATTTCCCCCCCTGGAAGCTGGATTAAAGTTTACATTTGCCCTGTCTGTATGTAGCAAGGAGATCTTGCTAACAAAGGGAGAGAGAGTATAAACTCGTTTTCAGGATGATTGCAACAGACATGACAGATTATTTTTTAGGACTTCTGTGAAAGTACCAAAACTTCTAAAATTCTATACTTTGTCACCGATTCACACTGGGCTTCCTTCCATTTATTTCAACTGGGCTAGATTTTACTGACCATTGAAAATGGGACACTCCTGGGAGGCGAATTCCCAATTAGAGTACAGTCTTGGCTAGCTATGTGGGTTAGCCAGATGGCAGAGCAGGGGCCAATCCTGTGTTCATGTTCACATTCATTTAGTCCATAAAATTTTTTAGCACCTCTAAGCACTGTGTTACATGCTGAAGATAATAGGAAATAAAGTACACACGTTGCCTGGACTTGGCCTCACAGAATTTCAGTCAAATAGGGAATAAAGAAATTATCACCCAGTAAGTTCTTTGATGGGTATTACAGACTGAAATGTGTTTCCAGCAAATTTTGTATTTTGAAGGCCTACCCCCAACGTGACTGTACTTGAGATAAGGCCTTTAGGGAGGTAATTAAAGTTAAAAGAGATGATAAGGTTAGGCCCTGACCCACTGGGACTGTTGTTTTTATAAGAGACACAAGAGCATTCTGTCTGTGTGTGGGCCATGTGAGGACAGCAAGAAGGCAGCTGTCTGAAAGCCAAGGAGAGAGGCCTCATCAGAAACCAGAGGTAATGGCACCTGGATGTTAGACTTATAGCCCGCAAAACTGTGAGAAAATAAACATGTGTTATTTAAGCCACCCCAGTCTGGAGTATCTGTTATGGCAGCCCAAGGTGACTAGGACAGGTGAAGTTCAGGGTTCTTTGGAGGCATATGGAAGTGGCCCCTGAGCCAGTTCTGGAGAAGCAAGAGTCTAGGCTGAGACCTACTGGAACAGCAGGAGTTACAGAGGGGAGATGGAAGGAGGCATGTTCTCAGTGGAGGCTGCAACGCAGGTGAGGCCTTGGAGGCAAGGAGAGCGTGGTCTGGAGATGTGAAAGAGGAAAATAAAGTTCAGTAACTTAGAGCCTAGAGGGCAAGGGTGCTGGTTCTGAAACAGAGGAAGCTCTTAAATCCAAAATCCAATGAGTTCTCCAAGTATTCAACATAATACAGCTCCTCTTCCCTTCTAAAATTCCTTCTTTCCCCTTTGGGCTTCCATAACATCACATTCTCTTGGTTTTTCTCCTACTTTCATCATCATTCTGAGTCTTTTTTGGTATGTCCTTTTCCCCTGTTCAACTTCAAATATTAGCATTCCTTAAGATTCAGTCCTGGACCCATATCTCTGTTCTTTTTACATGCCTTCCAGCATGTTATCTAGTCATGTGGCTTTAAATAGAATCTATGTGCCTAGGACTTCAAATCCTTATCTTCTACCCTGACTTCTTCCCACACATGTAGACTCATGTTCATTTGTTTCCTTGATATCTCTCTTTAGTTGTTTAATAGGTAACTCAAACCTAATACTCAATTAGGTAGGATGCTATTGGCTATAAGCAACAGATGACTCCAACTCTAACCACTTAGGATATTCTTAGGGTGCTTTCTGACCTGGGTAGTTCATAGGGATGGTACTGTATGAGAGGAAAAACTTCCTCTAATCTTATATGCTGGGTGACCAAGTCCTGTAAATTAAATTGACAAAAGACAGATTAAGAGAAGAAATTTACACATGCAATGCAGTTACATGCAGGAGTACTCAGTCATTAGTAACTTAAAATGATGTGACCTATATATTTAACAGGGGAAAGAGAGAAGGGAGAAAGGGCTTCTATGGGAAGGACAAATAGGCTTTTGTTCTTGGTTTTTGGAAAAACAAATGAGGGTATTTTTTTTTTAAGAAAGACAAATGAGAGAAATGAGAGTTTTAAAAATTTGCAATATTTGCCTATGTTGGTATTGGTGATCTTTCTGTCATAAACTCCCTGGGAGAGGGGCTTATGGTGGACTTATTCTTGGTCTTTTTCCTGGGATCAGACTTACCTTAAAGGGGGGATTTGTGGTAACCTGATTTCCTAGAAATTTCTGCTTTTATTCAGATAAGGGAAGCTCCAGGAAGCCTTCTTCCTGCAGCTGTTGAATTTCAGATGTCTTCATCTTAAAATAATTCTTATGCTGAAGTGGCAAATTTTGGGGTGGCATATCCTGATATCCCTTCAGTGCTACACTGTTTCAGTTGAATCAGAATTGTAGAAGGGGCTTCCAATATTCTGAATTGAGTCTTAGGCTAATTCTGGAATTGTGAGTCATCAAAGAGCCTAGGTTAGTATGGTTCTTCTTAGCTCTAACATAGCCGCTTTTATAATTCTATTTACCATGATTCAAATTGAAGCCAAGAGATATTTGTGACATATGAGAGTACTAACCATGGCTTTTCCCCTGCACATTTCTTGTTTCCTCCTATTCTGAATTCAAACTCACCATAAGACTTGCTTTGGGCAATGAAATATTAGGACATGCACCACAACCAGAGGCTTGAAATGTTCTTGTACACTGGAGTTTTCTTTCCTCCCTTCAACCCCTGCAGTTGCCATCAGAATGAACACAGGCTGGCCTGCTAGAGGGCGAGGGATCATGTAGAATGGAGGTGAGTCATACCAGCTCAAGCCACCCTTGACCAGCCAGCCTCCTGATGATTGGCCAGGTAACCAAGGATGCATGAACATGCCCATCTAAAACCTGTTAAGTCAAGCCCAAATCAGCATGAGTGCTCAGCCAATTTGTAGACTCGTAATTAATAACAAATGTTAGATATGTTAAATCACTGGTATTAGGGTTGGTTCATTATATAATAGGTAACTTATACATGTGGAAAAGGCCTAACCCTTTTGAATGGGGAGGATGAGGAGACATCTTAAAAGAGGAGGACTAAGGGTTCCCCAAAACTATACCTCCTGAGTCTGGCAATTTAAATTCCTAGATTTATTGAGATAAGAAATTTCTAAATTGGACATTCTTTCTATAAAACATGCTTTGATGGCCCTTGCTGAGTAAGATGGTCACTCTAGGTTAGTTCTGCTAATAGACCATCCTTTGACATGCAAAATCATATAATTGTAAACTTTCCATATCTTTGTATGAAAGGTTGTGTAGAATACTGCTGGAAGAAGGCTGGCTACTGGACTGAGAAATGTGGATGCTAATAAAAGAGGCAGCACCAGTCTGTCAGGTTAGCATAGAATATGGGACCCTTAAACGCAGGTGATTACAGTAGTGCATGGAATGGTGCAGATGAGTAGATGAGTTTCCAGCAAGTTCTTTGGGATTAGTTATTTCCTTCTTTACAAATCTTCTGAGGTCATGGCAAACTCCAGAATCTCACACATGGCTGGTCACTCCTCCTAGGCCTCAGTGGTATCCTTCATTTGCCAAGGAATTCCCACCTACACCTAATGGTCCACTAATCTCTACCCTCTGTTTCCTTCACTAACTTGAAGATGTTATCAAACTTGCGTTTTAACACTCAGCTTGGTGTCCTTTTTTGTTTCTTTGCAGAAAGTCTGGTTATCACTCAGACGTCTCTTGACATACATAGATGTCAGACAAGAGAAGCCCCAAGGAAGAAAACAGCATGCATTACACGTGATTCAGCGCTCATTAGTCGAGAGTGGCTGCAGGATGGTGTGAAGGTGCTCACTGACAAAAGGACCTGTTGGGCTGGCTCGCAGAGAAGGAGAGGATATGACGGTTCTCAGAGCATGGGGACGGAGAAGGCGACGGCACCCGCTCCAGTCCTCTTCCCTGGAAAACCCCATGGACGGAGGAGCCTGGTGGGCTGCAGTCCACGGGGTCGAGAAGAGTCGGACACGACTGAAGCGACTTAGCAGCAGCAGAGCATGGGTAAAGTTGGTTTTTACAATGTAATATAAAGTGTTATTCCATGAAGCAACCACTGCAAAGTATAGTAGTGCTATTGCAAATGTAGCTTAACTGGTTAAGCACATAGATTTTGAAATCAGGTCTGGATGCAGTTAGGGTTTGTGATTCACTAGTGCTGTCATTGTGGGCTAATTACTTAACTTCTCTATACTGCTATGCAAAGAAGATAATAACTCCCACTCTTAGAGATGTTGCAAGGCTCAAGTGAGATGTAGTTTAATAATATCCCATATATAGTTGGGGATATGTAACATAATACTCAAGTCCTAGTAAGCATTAAGTGTAGGTGATGATAATAATAATTATTTAATATACTGTTTCTCTAAAGTATACCCAACAATAATATATTAATACTTGGAAATGTTAATAGGTGTACTGTGAAAAAGTTTCAGAGGTCCCAAAGAACATCAATATACTAAAGGCTCTGTGTGGTTTTGCAGTAAAGAAATCAGTTTTGTTTAACCCAGCTTGTTCCAAATTTGAAGACAGAATCTTTTTTTCCCTTCTTTTGGAACACTTACTGACAACTAGTGTTCCCTAGAACACTGTTTGGACCTTGATGGCTTACGAAAATAATTTTCAGTTATGTGACTAGTTAAAAATATATTACCAGAAAGCAAAATGGGAGTTAGATATAAAGAAGCTTAAGTGTTAAACCTGGCCTCAGTGAACATTGGACCGATGTAGCAGTTGGTTCTTGGCCTCATTGGAGTCCAGGAGTAGGGAACATTGTCCAGGCCATCTGCTGTGAAGGGGCAGCATGTGGTGTGGTAGGGCATGCTTTTAAAGTTTGACTCAAATTTACTGTTCCAACTGCCAGCCTTACTTTTAAACAGAAGGCACTCAGAACTCTTAAGTGGCAGCCCAGTGTCCTAAAGAAGAGCCCTGAGCTCCTAACTGTCCACCGGCCAAATCCTGACTCTTTTCCAATCGGAGTGGCCACATATTTTATGCTTTTGTTGGTTTGAGTTTGTTTTGTAGGAAACTGCATGAAGCAGAAGACAAGTTGGTCTATGCTGGTCTCAGTGTAGGAGAAGCTTCACACAGTGATGCTTTTGAAAAGCAAAGTTAACAACTCAAAGAATATAGGATGGATTCCTAAAGCAGAATGACTCATAAAGAGACTTGGGCTTGGATGGCCAACCCTCTTGAACAATAGCTGACTGTTCACATTAAGGGAAAATTTACAGAGAGTTACAGATACTAGGTAGTAGACATGAAACAGTGAAAAAGCAATGTCATGTTTTTGTAAGGGGAATACAGATATTTTTAACATGCTTAAGGATGTTTAGAATATTAAATTGATATAATGTTAATACTGAGTCAATGGAAAGGAATTTGCAAGGGAAGAAGACACCAAATGACTTTAGTGATGAGATAGTCTGAACATCTTGCCACTAAAAATATGTTTAGCCTCATGCACTATTTACAATAGCCAAGACATGAAAGTACTCTAAATGCTTATTGACAGATGAGTGGATAAAGAAGAGGTGGTATGTATAATGAATATTATTCACCCATAGAAAAGAATGTAATAATGCCATTTGCAGCAATGTGGATGGACCTAGAGATCATCATACTAAGTGAAGTAAGTCAAACAGAGGAAGACAAATATCAAATTATGTCACTTGTATGTGGAATCCAAAAAATGATACAAATGAACTTATTTACAAAATAGAAATAGATTAACAGATATAGAAAACAAAGTTATTGCTACCTAAGGCATAAGGGGGTGGGGGGAGAGATAAATTAGGAGTTTGGGATTAGCAGATACAAATAAATAAATAACAAGGTCCTACTGTATAACATGGGGAAGTATATTTAATATCCCATAATAAGTTATCATGGAAAAAAATCTGACAAAGGATACATACATATATATATATATATATATATATATATATATGTATAACTGAATCACTTTGCTGTACATAAGAAACTAACACAATATTATAAATTAACTATACTTCAATTAAAAACACATCTGTTTACTATATACTTTATATTAAACATGGGGAGTTGGAACTGAATGCTGCAAAAATAAACTATAAAAAATGAACTGAAATTCTAAGAAATTAAATCCAGCAGCATCTGAAAGGAAGCCTACAGTCTGACCAAGTAAGTTTTACCATAGGAATGCAAGAAGTTGTTTATTAATAGGAAGTCTATAAATAAAATATATCATTTCAATAAATCAAAAGAGAAAAACTACATAATCATCTTAGCAGATGGTACCCATTTATGATTAAAAATATACTAAATTGGGAGTAGAGAATAGTTCCTTAGTAGTAGTACTTAACAGAGATGAAGACATAGCAGAGTATTTCCATTAAAACTGGAAACAGGACAAAGATGTTCTGTATGTATTTTTACTATTTTATATTTTCCTGGGGATTTTAGCCATTGAAATAAGATAGGAAACAAATACCAGTGTGATAGTTAATTTTATGTCCACTTAGCTTGCCTTTGGTGCTGAGATGTTTGGTCAAACACCAGTTTAGATGTAGTTGTGAAGATATTTTTTAGATGACAATTAACATTTAAATCAATAAACTTTGAGTCAAGCAGATTACCCTCATAATGTGGATGGGCCCCATCCAATCAATAGAAAGCTAAAAGAAAAAGTCAGAGGTCCCCAAAGGAAAGGGAATTCTGCAGTCTCCAGACTACTTTTGAACTCAAGACTACATCAGATCTTTCCTGGGTCTCTGGCCTATTGGTCTGCCATGTGGATTTCAGATTTGCCAGACCCCACAACTGTATCAGCCACCTCCTTAAAGTAACTCTCTCTATATATATAATACACTCACACACACATCCTATTGGTCTGTTTCTCAGGAGAACTTGAGCTAAAACAAATAATAACAGCTAACACCTAATGAAGGCTATGTACCAGGTAACGTTTTAAGGACTACACATGTATGTATTAAGTAATTTAATCCTCACAATTACCCTAAAAGATAGGGTGATTTTTGTCCCTAGTAGAAACTAATCAGAATGAAATTCTCTGAAGACTCATTGAATGTTCTAGGTTAATTAAGGGAGAAGATCAAAAAGCCTCAAGTTTCTGCCATTTTTTAGGCAAGTGACTCAGCTGGCTTCTTCTAGGTAAGCTATCAGGGCTCTGAGACCATCCACTGATGGTGAAGTCAACCCTACTATCTTGGCAGTGTTTCCCAGGTGACTCAGTGGTAAAGAATCTGCCTGCAACGTGGGTTCAATCCCTGGATTGGGAAAAACCCCTGAAGAAGAAAATGGCAACCCACTCCAATATTGTTGTCTGGAGAATCCCACAGACATGAGCCTGGAGGCTACAGCCCATGGGGTTGCAAGAGTCGGACATGACAACGGTCTTGGCAGTAGCCGAGTGCACTGAAGGTGGCTTGGAAGGAGCAGCGTTTGGGAACCACTGCAGGGATTGGCTTGTACTCTGACAGTCCCTTATAGTTTCCTATGGTACTGTAACAAATTACCACTAACACGGTGGCTTAACCCACACAGGTTTGTTACCTTACTGTTATGGAGCTCAGGAGTCCTAAATTAGGGTGTTAACTTTTGAAAACTGCAGGGAAGAACCTATTTCCTTGGCTTTTTGTCTCCAGGAGGCCTCTTGCTTTCCTTGGTTGATGTCCCCTTCCTCCATCTTGCAAGTTAGCAGCACAGTATTTTCAAATTTCTCTCTGACCTCTGTTTACATTGTCAATTGCCTCCTTTCTTGCTTCTTGACCTTCCTGCTTCCCTCTTACAAGGACCTTTTCAATTGCTTTGAGCCCACTGGGATAATCTCGCCCATCTCAAGATCTTTAAGTTAATCACAACTACAAAGTTTCTTTTGCCATGGAAGGTAATGAACCCACATATATCAAGGATTAGAATGTGAATATTTTAGGGGAGAGTATTATTCTGTATACCATACATACCAACGATAGGTGAAAGATACCATCAAATCCTTCTTATATAGAAGCAATGGAACTGCTAATGGAACAATAAAAGCTGGCTTCTCAACTTATATTACAACCCCCAAAGATGTCACCCTTCAGCGTTCCCCCATTCCTGGATCTCTTGAGAAGCCTGTTGTACACCCTTGTTTTAGCAAAAATGTACCACAGGAAAGCAGACTGTCCTTGCAAGAGTGATTTCTAACATTTCTGTATACAAGTAATGTAAGATGCTTTTACAAAACTAGAAAGAAACATGGATCCAAATTTTTCTCCTCTTGTTATGCCTGATGTCCGAATCCCCGAGTGGTAAGAGAGAAGACCTCCAAGACAATGCAACTCGCAAAAAGGGAAGTTTATTGCTGACTCGAGTCAGGGCTCCTGCCACTTCCAACGCAGTGGTGCGGGGTCAGAGAGCCCCGAGCCCAAGCTGTTACACAAATTTATAGGGTGAGCACACGCCATTGGTAGTTGGTTTAAGCGGATAAAGCAATTTCATTGGTCAAAACTTTCGCGCGCACAGGACTTTCCCGGGGGTTTCCGCCCCGTTCCTAATTGGCAAACAGTGGTCCGTGTTAAGCGAAAGCTGATCCAGGTGGCCTGATAATCTTACCACCCAGAAGTAGGAAGGCCTACTCCTAATCTAAGCTGCCTGCCATGGCATTACTTCTGCTTGCCTCACACTCTTAAGGACAAGCCTATCCTAAACATAAAAACAAAGACCAAATTTATAGTGACAAGATTAATAGCTATGACTTACTTAAAAATTCAAAACATAGAAGTTTTTAAGAAACAGAGACTCCCAGTTTCTGGTCCCACATGTAAGGAGCTTGGAAGTTGTCACTCGGTCCAAACAGGTAAAAACCTGAACAAACTGAAAAACAAACCACTCTTCTTGGATCCATAGCAGAGGGGAGGACACAGGGCAAACCGCTACCCCCAAAATTGGAGAAACAGACGGGCTGATAATACAGAGCTGTGGCTTACCTGAACAGAGCCCCAGGAGTGAAAACACCATGGAAACCAGTGCTGTGGTGGGAACACCTGAACTGTAACTGACAAATTACTGGAGACTCAGTGTGGACAAGACTGACAATTAAAACTCTAGGAGATGGGGGACTGCGTTCGCGCTTTCCCCTGAAAAAAAAAAGAAAAAAAAAAAAAAAAAAAACTCTAGGAGAACCCAGGCAAACGAGTGGTTCCCGCTTTTGTGGAGCTTGACCAGGTTCTCAAGTAGATGCTTCCTGCAAGGTGAGGAGAAAAGTAGCTGTTTTGAAATACACCAGAGCACTGAGTGCTTCCTAATAAGAGGAAGCTAGCTAACCAGAGCCTAACCTGCTGGGGTATTCTTATCAGAGCCTAACTGTCCTGAAGGAAGGGATATATCCATCTCCTGATGGCTCTAGCCTTCCACAAGGGAGAAGGGACATATCCAGCTTCAGCCCAATCTATCCATCCTGTCCCACCTGAGGGGGAGAAATAACTGAGAAACACGTGTGAGGTTCACAGTTTAGAGGCCCAGGCTCACGAAAAAGCTGAGACCTAATCACAGGCTTACTGAAATGTAAGTCTGTGTTCCCAAACTCACTGTGAGGCTAAACAATATCAAAACGTCAGAGTTTGGAACAGAAAAAGGTTTGTTGTAGGGCCATGTGAAGAGATGGATGGCTCATGCCTTAAAAAACCCCAAACTCCCCCAAAGCCTTCAGCAAAGCCCTTTTCTAGGAAAGGTAAGGGAAAGGTGTGGTTAACTGTTGCAAACTTCTTGGTGTCAGATCCTTTATTCTGGAGTCACATCGTGGTCATGTAAACAATGTTCCTGTGAATCTCCACCCACCAAACCAATATTACTCTCTGCTCTGACAAGAAAGGGCAAGGTCCCCAGGCACAGCTTTCCCCCTCCCAGGTCCAGATCCTGGCTAACAGGAGGGAGATCACAGCTGGCAGCTCACTCATGGCCAGGGCCTCAGACCCTGCCCCACCATCATCTCTGAGGCAGCTTGGTGTCCAACCCAGCTGGTCCTCAGGTCGCCCATATGGCAGGGACTAGGTCCCGCTGTGGAGAAGGCAATGGCACCCCACTCCAGTCCTCTTGCCTGGAAAATCCCATGGACAGAGGAGCCTGGTAGGCTGCGGTCGATGGGGTCGCGAAGAATCGGACACGACTGAGCGACTTGACTTTCACTTTTCACTTTCATGCATTGGAGAAGGAAATGGCAACCCACTCCAGTGTTCTTACCTGGAGAATCCCAGGGACGGGGGAGCCTGGTGGACTGCCGTCTATGGGGTCGCACAGATTCAGACAGGACTGACGCGACTTAGCAGCAGCAGCAGGTCCCGCTGACTGCGTCCTACGCAGACAGCTGCTGCCTTTAGGTTACAGAGGCGGGGATACCAGAGAGGTTCACTGCAGCCTTCACCCACTAACTTGAGGCCAGATGAGCGGATCTCACCGCACTCTCTGGCTGACGACCACCACTCCCTGACTGTTGATGGAGTTGCCTAACTAACCCTTGCTCACAGTTGGTTGCTTGGGGGCGGGGCCTGCTGCAGTGCTGACCAATGGCTGAGCAGGACTTCTAACCACTGTTTCTCGGGCATTAGTTGGGCGGTGATGGCACCCAGCACATTGCTCCACTTTATTATAATAGGACTATAGAATGCTTCCCCCCGCAACCCGCAGCCTCTGAGTCACATTACTAAAGTCTTATTCATAGCACTTCAATTCACCTGGTCCATCATAT
The DNA here is from genome assembly GCF_019320065.1 of Cervus canadensis. Lineage (NCBI taxonomy): Eukaryota > Metazoa > Chordata > Mammalia > Artiodactyla > Cervidae > Cervus > Cervus canadensis. The sequence goes on from NC_057410.1 coordinate 11,053,964, forward strand.
GCAGTTGTCAAAAAGAAAAAGAAAAAACATAGCAAAAGACAATCAACACAATTTGAGGAGACAAGGAAAGCATCAGAGCAAGATGTGGCACAGATGTTGGAATTATCAAACAAGGAATTTAAAACTATGGTTAATTATGATAAAGGCTCTAGTGGATATAGAGCACCCAAGAATGCACAGGTAGTGGAAGCAGAAAGATGAAAGTCTTAAGAAAGAACCAGATAGAAATGCTAGAGATCAAAAATATTGTCACATAAATGAAGAATACCTTTGATAGGCTTTTTAGTAGACTGGACATGGCTGAGGAACGAATCTCTGAACTTGAGGGCATATCCGTAAACCTGCAAAACTAAAAAGCAAATGGAACACACACTGAAAAAAAATCCACAACAGAATATTCAAGGACTGTGAAGCAAATATGAAAGGTTTAACTTACACATAATGGGAACACCAGAAGGAGAAGAAAGAGAGAAAGGAACAGGAGAAATATCTGAAACAATGACTGAGCATTTCCTCTAAATTAATCTAAGTCACCAAACCACAGAATCAAGAAGTTCAGAAAACACCAGAACAATATAAATGCCAAAAAACCAAACCAAAAATCCCCCATACCTAGGTATATTCTTTTCAAACTGCAAAAAAAATCAAAGGTAGTCTTTAAAAAGCCAGAGGAAAACAAATAGAACATAAGAAGGGAACAAAGACAAGACTTACATAGAGTTTCTCTTCAGAAACCATGCAAGCCAAAGGAGAGTGGAATGAAATAGTTAAAGAGAAAAAAGCTACTAACCTAGAAATTCGTACCCTGTGAAATTATTCTTCAAAAGTGAAGGGGAAATGATGACTTTCTCAGACAAACAAGTTTGAGAGAATTTGTTACCAGTAGACCTGCTTTAGCAATACATGTTAAAAGAAGTTTCTTAGAGAGAAGGAAAATAACATAGGTCAGATCTACATAAAGAACATCAAAGGAGGAATAAGTGAAGGCAAAATATAAAATATTTGTTTTTCTTATTAATTAATCTAACACATAAAGGCTTGTTTGAAATAATAATAGCAAAAGTGTATTTAATTATGTATGCATATATATATAAGCATGCTTATAAATATGATATATATTCATGCACACTTATGTGTAAGAGAAATGAAAGACAGCAAAAATGCAAGCAACAGGAGAGAGGAATCAGCATTTTTTGTTATTATAAGTATTCATACTACTTGTAAAGTGGTGTAGTGTTATTTGAGAGTGGACTTGGATTAATTGTAAATATATATTGCAAACTAAGGGAATCATTAAAAAAAAAAGGAAAAAAATATAACTAATATCCTAACAAAGGGAAAAAGCAGAACAATATAAAATGCTTCATTAAAACTGCAAAAAACAGGAAAAGAGTGGAAGATAGAAATAATAAAGGAATAAGGGAACAAGTAGAAAATAGTAACAAATGTGGTAGATATTAATCAAGCTATATCATTAATCACTTTAAATATCAATGGTCTAAACACCAATTCAAAGACAGAAATTGTGAGAGTGGATCAAAAAATAGGTCAACTGTATGTTTCTACAAGAAACCCACTTTAAACATAAAAACATGTATATTAGAAGTACCTGGGTGGAGAAAAATATACTATGCGAACACTAATCAAAAGAAAGCAAGAGTAGTTATATTAATTTCAGAGAGCAGATATCAAAGCAGGTAAGTTATCAGGGATAAAGAAGAGCACTACCTATTGATAAGGGGGTCAATTCTCCAAGAAGACAACAGTCCTTAATATGTAAGTGCTTAACAAAAGGGTGTCAAACTACGTGAGGCAAAACCTGATAGACCTGCAAGGAGGGAGAGAGGAATTTGCTATCATAGTTGAAGACTTCAACAGCCCTCTATCATAAATGGACAGACCCTGTAGAAAGAAAATCAGTAAGGCCATAGTGGAGCTCAGCAGTACCATCAATCATCTGGATACAATGGACATCTATAGACTACTTCATCCAAGAACAGCATGGTAAGCATTCTTCTCAAGCTTACATGGGACATTCACCAAGATAGATGACATTCTGGGCCATAAAACACATCTTAACAAATTTAAAAGAATATGAATCATGCAATGCCTGCTCTCAGATGACAATGGAATTAAACTTGAAATACATAACAGAAAGACAACTGAAAAATTCCCCAAATATGTGGAGATTAAACATCTTACTTCTAAGTAACACATGGATTAAAAAGCAGAAACACAATTAAAAGACAAAAAATAAACTAGAAAAACATTTACAAAATCTATAGCAAAGGGTTAATATATTTAATATATAAAAAGCAGTTACAAATTAATAAGGGAAAAAAGAAAACCCCCAAATGCAAAATGGGCAAAGAAATAGACACTTCACAAGAGAAGATAGCCAAAGGCTCATACACCTGTGAAAATGCATAACCCCAGAAGTATAAAGGGAATTTAAACTAAAATATCTGGACAAGTATAAAAACAAATAACAATTAATGCTGGGAAAAATGTAATAAAGGCTTTTTGGGTGCCTTTATCACATTGTACCAGTACAAGTAGAAGTATGTATGGTACAACGCTGCTTGAGTTCTATTTGGTGATATGTATGAAAAACTCAAAAACTGTACACACTCAGTGACCCATAAATTCCACATAAAGAAATTTATCTAAAGAAAATTAGGAATACATGCAAAAATTGATCTGCAAAAATTTTCCACATAGTGTACATATTTTACATATATATGTAAATATACATTTACATATATATTTATATAATATATGTGTGTGTATATATATATATACATATATATATATATATAAGCAAATAAGGGAAATTACCTGAATATTGGTTAACTATATTATGATTGGTTAACTATACTGGTAACTATGTTATGACTAGCTATAAAATGGAATATAATGCCATTACTTAAAATGAGAATTTTATCTGCTCAGTCTTCTTTATTATCAGATTGTATATCAGATTGATTTTCCTCACCAAAAAGCAAAGACAAAGACTCTAACTGCTATACTCTTGAAAGAGTGAAAGAGTTCATGGCACTCTTCTAAATGTTTGCTGATCAATTCAAATATAACAGCATGTGAGAAACAATTTTTAAAAAATAAGAAAAAATTTATAGAGAGTATTATGTAAAAACAAAAGATTAGGAGGAAACACATCAAAATATTCATATAGATAATCACTGGGTGATGTGAGGGCTATTTAATTTTTTTTTTTAATTTTACAATTTCCAAATTCATCATAATGACCATGTATTAGAAAAATTCCAATAAATAGTAAAAATCTAAAAAAGAAGAGTAAAACTGTGTTTTGTCAAAATCATAACTTGTTCTCCCTGGTCTTTCTGAACTGGCTCCTCAAAGTGAACTGATAGAACCTGGGAACTTATCTGAAATACAGAATCTCTGCCTCACCCCACCACTATAAGACTCTGAATTTTATCAAGATACTCAGATAATTGGTATACACATTAATGTCTGAGAAGCACTGTTTTAGGACATTCTCAACCGATCATTTCATTACTGCATTGGACTAGCTAATTACTATCACGATGCAGTATTTGGCATTCTGTACAAAGAGGTTAATAAGATTTCAAATGTATTTCTAGCATTGAAGTGACTTCCACACGTTTTTAGTAGTTTTGATGTCAATGATTCAGAAACACCGGAGTGAAATTTGCCTTTAAATGGGCCCTTGTCCTAACCTTTGCTGACAACTGGTTTACTCTCTGATTCAGCAGCTGCTTCCAACACACCCTCCTTTCTTTCACTCACCTCATTGCCTCCATTTCCTCACCCCTGCAGTAAATACCTGATTCAGCATTTGCTCACCTGCTCAGTCACATTCATCTGCACGTTCCTGTTCCAAATAGTAAAATATGGTGTCACTTGGGAGACTGACCAAACCTGGATTTTAAAAAGCTTATTGATCACACTTGGGGTTGGGTAGACAACAGTTAGTTCCTTTTGTAGAGATTTATTTATTCAAATCTTCGAACATTTACCAGGTACTTGATTAATAGGACAGCCCAATGACCTTGAAGACATTCTTAATGAAATGGCAGGATGGCAGGGCTGGGGGAGGCATTCTGTAGAAATACTAGGCAGTGAGCTGATGGAAGAGGTGCCTGGTATTCACTGATGGAGTGATAATAATGCTTGGGGAAAGCCAGAAGAATTTGGAAAGGATGTGATATCTTTCTATGACCCCAACCCCCACCCAAATGAAGTTACTTTCAAAGTAGATACATCCCTCAGCTGTGCCCACATTCCTCTTTCAATGTCATCTTCCCCAGTAGACTGATAATCCAATGATGGCATAAAGTGGGTGCTTAAGCCATATTTGTCAAATGAAGGGATATGATCTGAATCTTGAAGGGAAAGTTGGACTTGCTGGTGAGGGTGACTGGGGGTTCTCCAGGTCACAGGAACTAGAAGGCAAGAGGAATAGAACAATACAGCGTGTGTAACTGTTGCTGATAAACCTTCTCCCAGCTGCCATCAGTGGATCAGGGAGACATTTCCATTTTGAAACAGACTTTTCTAGGCTGATCTACCACGGAATCCAGTCCCGTCACTTCATGGCAAATATGGGGAAAAAATGGAAACAATAATGGACTTTATTTTCTTGAGCACCAAAATCATTGCAGATGATGACTGCAGCCATGAAATTAAAAGACGCTTGCTCCTTGGAAGGAAAGCTATGACAAACCTAGGCAGCGTATTAAAAAGCAGATATATCACTTTGCTGACAAAGGTCCATATAGTTAAAGTGATGGTTTTTCCAGTAGTCATATGTGGATGTGAGAGTTGGACTATAAAGAAGGCTGAGTGCCAATGAATTGATGCTTTTGAATTGTGGTGCTGGAGAAGACTCTAGAGAGTCCCTTGGACTGCAAGGAGATCAAACCAGTCATTCCAAAGGAAATCAACTCTGAATATTCATCGGAAGGACAGATGCTGACGCTGAACCTCCAATACTTTGGCCACCTGATGTGTAGAGCTGGCTCATTGGAAAAGACCCTGATGGTGGGAAAGATTGAGGGCAGGAGGGGAAGCGGGGGTGACAGAGGATGCGATGGTTGGATGGCATCATCAACTCAATGGACATGAGTTTGAACAAACTCTGGGAGATGGTGAAGGACAGGGAAGCCTGACGTGCTGCAGTTCATGGGGTCACAAAGAGTAGGACACGACTGAGCAACGGAACAACAACCATAGTTGAGGTTGTGGAGAGTAAAACCTTTGGGCAGTCAGCTGGGACAGATTTAAAGTTCAACTGCCAGCCACAAGCCCATCTCAGTGTGTGGTTCCCTCTTTCAAAGAGCCGTGACTGTGACTCTGCTGAAGTCTGCCCAGGACTCCCCAGAAGGGCTTTTTTTTTTTTTTTTTAAATGGCTGTTTCCTTCAAAGCAGAGTGTGATCGTGCTCTGAATGAAAGACAGCACAGCTCAGAGTGTAGGTCCCTAGAGCTTTCAGAAAACGTATCAGAGCTGCCGCACGACCAGGAAACCAAAAAGCTAGGCTCCTGTCTCCAGCACCCCCTCACCAGTTTCTCCATATTCTTTGGCATTGAACAGGTTGCTATTGCTTTGGGGGAGGGTGACGTGCACAGTGACATTTGTATTAATGCCTTCCTGACGACTGCCTTCTGTTTACCAAAGCGTAACATGAAGGTGGAATTATTCCAGGAAATTTAAAATATCTGTGTGCAAAGGACAAAGAATTAACCAGGAACGGGGGTTGCGTCCTATGGCTGCTGGAAAGCAGCCCATCATCTGGCTCTGGGCGTCATCACCTTTGTCCAGTGGGTTGGGGCAGTGGGCAGGTTTGGCTGGACCATCCAGGCAAGAAGGCTCTCTCTGTTTGTGAGTTCGGCGCCAGCAGGAACTACAAAGCGAAGTCCGCAGGATCTTGAATTGCTAAATTTCAGTATCCTGCTCCTTGGTGAAGGCAGTCACTCCCCAGGGCCGTACCACCTTGCCCTGGGGCTCATGGCACTTTGTCAGGCTTGAACTCCCAGTCACCCAAGAGAAATCACACCTTCAGTTTCAGCAGAGGTCATTGCCTTTGTACACCTGAGCAGGAGGCTGTAAAAAGAATATTTGAGATGCGGGCACCTGTGCTGGACCCAAGGCCATCACATAGCTCTTTGCCTCAGTCCCAAACCACGTTCATTCAAACCTTCGGTGAAAGTGGTTTCCCTCCTGTGTCAAGGCAAACTCTCTAGTGAAGTCTGATGAGTTGTATAGAAACCAAGGTAGGGAGGAAGAGCTTTCTCAACTTATTCTTCGCCCAGAGGATCAAGAACCCATGCTCATTTCTCTTCAGTACACTGCAGTGTCATACTGTTCAAATATTTTTGGAGGATAGTTCCAAAAACCCAGTCATTGATTGCTGGGAGTGGAATGTAAAAGCTCCCTTTAACAGAAAACATTTTATGTGCTCCTGAACATTTTTATACATTTGCAGTGTCCTTGGGAAGACCCAACCTATTTTGGGAGGAGCCCCGTGGTCCATATTATGCCCCATTGATGCCAGGGGCAATGAAGGGCGCTAATGAGAAACTTAACTGTGAGGCATCCAGGGTTTTGGGATCTGGTGCCTCTCAAGCACCACAGAGAGTTGTCTTCCCATGTCATCTGAGGCCTGGAACAGTCCTGCCTCTGGAAAAGGTGCAGACAGCATGGTTTGGCAAATATACTTTCTTCTACATCTGGGACTCACATCTCAAGGTTTTTTCTGGGATCTTGGGTGCAATATCTTTCTTGGTTCAGTCTAAATATAACCTTCAGTAGGAAGAAGATAAATGCTTAGATAATACAGCACTTGCTGAGGTTTAGAGGGGAAAGAGATCTCATTTTTAGTAGACCATATAATTCAGGTTTTATACCACACATATTTGTTTATTCAGCTGCTGTTTTTCTAATTCTCATCTGCATACGTCCTAAAAGAATTAATCTTTGGGTCTACAGAAGTTTCCCCTTTGGCAATCCAGCCAACATATTTCTGGAAGAATCCCATTTCACCACCCTCCACTGGAGGATGGTAAGGCTCTGAAAGAGCTCGATACAAAAGAAATGTCTGCACTGAAGGAGCATATTCTTCCACAGGGGCAGCTTTTCCTAATTAAAAAAAAAAAATTTTTTTTTTAATCTTTCTGCTGCAAGGCATTGAGATCTTAGTTTCCCAACCAGGAGTCAAACCTGCATCCCCTTCATTGTCAGCAGGTAATTTTAACCACAGACCACCAGGGAAGTCCCTGCTTCCCTAATCTGCCCAAAAGCCCTCAGAGGGGCTAATGATGTTTCTAGGAGAAAGAGAATGCCAGCTTGTACTTTACATATATTATTCCTCACCTCTGAATGTAGGGTTTGGGGAAGGGAAAACCACTTCTCTCTCCACCCCAGTTCCTTTTAATTGCTAAAATATTATAATAAATGTACTAAACACTTTTGCAAGAAGAAAGAAAATTAGTCATTCCACAGTTATTCTTGCATATTCTGTTGTTTCTATCCTTATATAATTTGCAGATTATATCAGAATGTATTCACAGTTTTCTATGCTACCTTTTTTGGCTGCATTTTATACTATAAGCACTTCACGTTTCTATGGGTTTCTGTTTTTCATAACTATAATTTTAATAGTGCATAATTTCCATTGAAATAAAGAACAACAATGTATTTAACTATTCCTTCATTGATGGACTTTGACATTGCTTGTGATGTTTTGTCTTCATCAATAAAATCTCCATAAATATCAGTGGGTCTAGAGCTTATTTTCCTGTATTTGAATAAATTCCCAGGAGTGGGATGAAGTATTAACAGTTTTCCAGTCTTTAATATGTGTTGCAGTATTGATTTCTTAAAGAATTTTAAAGAATTGAAATTTCAAAGATTCTTTGTGGTTGAATAATGCACAAGCCAAGGCAGGTATGATATTCAAAATTTTTAGACTAGTTGGGGCATTGGTACTGACTGATCTAAACCCAAGGCCAGTTGGTCAGCCTGCCTGAACACACTGCCTGAATATTGGTCCTATTTGGATGGCAAATTGAGTTGTCTCCAGGCACCATTCCTTTCTGTTCTTTTCTCTGTCCACCTGTGTTTTCTTCTCTATTGCCTTTCCTCTAGTTTTCTTCTTTTTCTTTAGCAAAATAGTAATAATAGCAATAACTGAGATTTTATTAAGTACTTACTCTGCCTTTATATATATTAACTCAATTAATTCTTGGAACAACCCTATCAGGTGATTTAATCCCATTTTATAGACATGAACACTGAGGCTTAGAAAGTTAAATTACTCACCAAGCACAGAGAGATGGAATATGACAGAGCTAAGATTTGAACGCACTCTGGCTTGCTCAGTAATTCTTAGCGAGGAGGCTGCTGGGTGGGTAAGAGGACAGAAGGAGAGAAGTTGAAATCCTGGAGGTACTGAAAATGGGTTGTTTCAGTTTCTTTTCTGCTCTTTTGTTTCCTGCATTATTAAACTTTTTGATTAGCTTCACCTGGTATCATATTTACTTGCAGCTGTTAAACATTAGAAGACTTCAGAGGGGAGATTTACTTAAAGCATAGCTATTAAAATGTCAATTTTGATTTAAGGATTTCTTCTGCTTTGTATTACTCACTTGTCTCATATCTCTTTAATCTATAGTCATTTCTAATAAAGAACACTCAGTACCTACCAGCCAAAGCACTTTAAGTGATTCTTGCCAAGACTCATTTAAGCATATTATCTCTTGGCCGAATTATCAGTTGACTATATGCCTGTCCTTTTACCATTTATAAACTCAGTACTTGTGTCCATTCAGGTCCTTTATGAAGTCATTTATGTATTTTGAGACTATGTCTTCTTTGTAGTATCCCTTACCCTCTTAACTGGAAGCAGCCCCTGATTGTTATTATTTTTGCAATGGTTTTCAGTTGAATTCTTCAAGTCAGGCTGTAGATATTGACTGTTGAAGTGGGGATGGGTGATGTTTTGAAGGAGTTGAAGAAAAGTTCTTTCTCTGGTTGTAAAGATCATAGATCATTGGAAGAAAATTAGAAACCAGTAAATGAGGTGAGGTGTTTTTTTTTTTTTTCCTCTGTGGCTGCTGAGGAGTGGAGCTTGGTGCAGGTGAGGAATAGGTAGAGTGGGTAAATCTTCTATCTTAGTTTGAGTTCCTCCAAAGCAGAAACAGAAACAGGAGACTGAGTGAAGGTGGTTTACTTGGGAGGTAATCCCAGGAGGCAGGATTAGGAGAGCAGGGGGTGCATGGGAAGAGGAGAAATTCACATGAGGGGGTGTGTTCAAGGTGACTGATGTAGGCTGGACCCCTGAGAAGTATATGGAATGTCTTCTAGAATTTTCCCCCTGAAAGACAGGAGGCTGGATTATTTATATGGCTAGTTAAGGATTACCCGGGGATAGTGATGCCCTCAGCCTGTGTTCCCCATGTGCCTGCCCACAGGCCAACAGGGCTCCTCTGGGGCTGGAGACACAGACCAAGGTAAGGGTGGGCTCCTGGGAACTGTCTGTCACAGCCACAGCTGAAGTCAGAGGGGTGCCACAGGCAAGCCTCCCACTATGCGGCAACAACAAGAGTTAAGGTTCTAATTGCAAAGTATATCTTGGAGAGCATATTAAGCAGAAGAAAAGCAAGGAGGCAGAATCATTGTTGAAGGTCGGAAGACCCATGTGGCAGGAGCAGAGTGACTAAGCAGAAGAGTCACTGGGAATGCAGTTCGAAAAGGAGCTGTGAGCTGGATGAGAACTTTGTATTATATTTTAGGGTGATAGGAAGCCTTTGAGGATTTGGCACCGAAGTGCGATATGATATCCTGTAAGGGGTGCTTGAAGGAAAAATACAAAATGTAAGAAGACAAGCATGGAAGCAGGAAGGCCAACTGGGAGGTTTTATCGAGTTCCAGGCGAGAGGTGAAGGTAATCACCAGAGTGATGGTGCTGAAGATGCAGAGAAATGGTTAAGTTCAAAATACATATTTTTATATTTTTTGTTTATAAATTAGTTTATTTCATTTTTATATCTAAGTACATTATAATGTTGACTTCTGTTGTGACTAAAATTATCTACACATTCATTAGATTGCTTTTATTGATGATCCAGAATGTCTTTTTTTTATCGATTTTTATTGGAAGAGTATAGTTCCTTCACCATGTTGTGTTCATTTCTACTGTATAGCAAAGGGAATCAGCTATCCCAGTATCAAGAATAGTCCCTGGGATATTCTAGGTTCCCAATAAATATTTGTTAAATGAGTGAATAAGTAAATGATTCCAGAATCATGGTGCTGTTTCTTTTGAATTCTCCCCTAAAATGCTTCCATTAATATGATCATCCCCATGACACAGGAAGGCATTACTTCAGCATATAATTAATCATGTATATCAATGCGATGGGGGTGCAGTAAGACCCCCTATGGAAACTGGCAGCCTGAGGTGGGGAGGAAGGGGGTCGAACTTCCAGCAGGGGAAGGTGGGCAGACAGGGAGGTGTGTGTGGGCATGGGGCCAAGCTGCAACCTCTTACCAACGCATGCATGGCTTGCTTGGGGCCAGCCCTGCAGGGTGGGTTGTGTGATACTGGGCTGGTAGTGACAAATTCTATACTTCTTATCTCTTTTCTCTTTCCTCTCTCCCACCCCCTCAGGAAATGACAAGGAAGGAGAAGTTAGACCATCTGGGGCTGTGGGAAGGTCTGGCAGAGAGAAGGTATTTGACAGTGACAGTACTTGGAAGGCCAGACTTCATCTCCTCGTATCCAAGGACTGACTGAAACAACACAGACAAGGGCCATTTATGGAAGTAAGCATACTGTTGCAAGAATGTGCTTTTGGGAATTTTGACAGCAGTCTGCATTTTCAAGGATTTATGGGAGTTTTGTCAGAAGTCAAAGTCTTTCTCTGTGCCCCTCCTTTCCTCACCCAGACACTTGATGCCATTCTCCCGATATCAGGGAAACTTTCCACTTCCTGGAATAGCGCCAAGACATCCTGATTTCTCCACATTTTTCTCTTTGAAACTTACCTATCCCCTTTAAATCTCTGTTAGTATTTTAATGGGAAAAGGCCAACATCCTAATCTCCGACTGGAGAAGCAATGTAATGGGCATTCTATAAATAACACTTCCAACTTCCTTATCTAGGTCAAAGAAGTGATTCTAAATATGGACATCCAGGCTAGTGAGAGGAAAAGATGGGCCACTGGGAAGGGGATTTGATGTTTGTAAGACTTCCTGGTGTCAGCAGTTGTCTTCTTTGAGGACAGTCTCTGGGACCTGACTCCCAACACCCAGGTCTTAGTTTTACCATTTGTTTCATTGTGGGACATTGGGGATTTGTTAATTTCCTCTTGCCTCAATTTGCAAATTGAGGCATAATTTCCATATGCCTCAATTCTGCAAAATGGGGCATATGATAGCTGGACCCTCCTCACAGAGTTGGTATGGGTGTTAATAAGTGACGTTTCTTGCAGAGCTGATGTGAGTGTCAGTGAGTTAATGTGTGTGCATGTGCTGAGAAAAGTGCTAGTGCACATTAAGGTTCAGAAGTGGTGACGATGAGCCTTCCATGCAACTCACAAGGGGAACTCGCATACAGCTAGCAATGCTTCCCACTGGCTTTGACTTCGTGAAAGTCAGTTACCTGGTTTCCCTGTCTGTAAAATCGCCTTCAGACTGGTTTGGATATGGGATTGCAAAATCCATCTCTTTCCCAAAACATCTCGTGACTTTTGTTGACTAGAGAATGAAGTCCCATGACATGGCATGGATCTCTCCAGTCAGTCCTCAGCCATGCAGTATGATTCTTGTGGATACAAGCAATGGGAAGCAAAGAAAACTAACTGAACAAATGGGGAATGGATTGTCTCCCGTATCTGAAAAGGGGAAGGGCAGATTGTTTCAGTCACAAAAAGATCCAACATGTATAAACATTTTGGCCTTTCTGTATGGTAGGCACACTATCCAGCGAGATCCTTAGAAATGCCAGGGTTTCATCAATCTTATGGCTACAGACCTCATGAAAGGAGAATAAAATTCCTGGGATGTAGTTTGGGACACTGGATAACTTGAGTCATGTATCCAACTCTGAAATATTAACTTGATCCAAGGAGATGGGAGGTAGTGATTGGTTGAATGATGATCACAGGCCCTGACTGCCCTGACTTCAGGAGTAGGGTCAACTTTCTCAGTAGATACTGAAAATAAATAGGTTTCCCCAAAGGAAATAGAGTTACCACCATGAAGAGAATAGAGAATGGATAATGAATAGGCAAATGTAACAGATGTCGACTACAGTCTAAGCTTTCTGCATTTCCTATCATTTTTTGAACACATGCTGCAATTTTCCATTTCCTGCCCTAGTACATGATGTTTTCTTTGCTGAAGTGCCTGTCTCACACCTCCACCTATCAAAAGTTCAAAGTACATTTAAAATTGTGCTTCCTTTATGTAGCCTACTCCTTAATAATAAAAATTTATTACCTTTATAGAGCCCTGTAAAGGGTTCATCATCTACTTTGTATTATATTACATTGTGTACATGTCTTTCTTTTGTTACTGGATTGTAAGCTCCTTAGGGGAGAAAATGACACCTCATAACACACTGCACATATGCATGCTATTTGGAAATCCAGGAGCATCCTCCACTGTGTAAAAAGCTTTGTGTCAACTGTAAAGTACCATAATAAAGGTTATCATCATTATTTTCTACACTGCAGTTTTCTCATAAATATTTGGTTGGTTTTCTAGACTATCTAATTGTAATCAGAAGTGATTCTCAGCAATCTCCAAATTCTCTATACCGACTCTTTTTCTAAATCCAAGATTAACATTATTCAGGTGCAGAAATGTGCCTTCTTTCAAAATGCTTCAGGCATCTGGGCCAAGTAAACAGAGCAAGGATTTTATTTTGTGTCTGCATTTAGATTAAATTCATTGGCATTGCTTTGGTTTTATTTCCTAGCAGCCTTTTACATTTTAATGCTCTATCTTGTATCTTATGAACCTTAATCAAACGCAAAACTTTGAGTTTTTAGAGCCCACCCATGGCCAGAGAGCTCATCTTTAGCTGCTCCTGGAAGGTCTGGCAGCCTGTGTTAAGTATGCCTGGCGCTAGCAGGCACTGACAGTACTATCAAGGCCTGCAAGTGATCCAACCCTAGTGGCTCCAGGTTCCCTCAAAGCCTGCAGCCCATTCGCCAACCTCACAAATGACTGTTGACCATTACTGGGCCCAGAAAGGCTGACCCGAGGCAAAACCTGAAGTAGGCTGCGACTCCTGCTCTGTGCCCCGCTCACCCATCCTGTGCACTCCCGTCCTTTCCCAAGAGAGGCCCACGGTCTACTTCCCTCTTGTGCTCAGGAGCATGTGTTGGAAATGCCGTCTATCAATAGATCTCCATTTTCTCCTAGCTTTTTCCGTCTCCTCTGCGCATAACAGTTCCACCTGGCAATCCTTTCTTAGGAATCAATAATCTCATACTGGGCTCTGCTGAGTTGCTTCAGCCGTGTCCAACTCTTTGCAACCCTATGGAGCCCTCCAGGTTCCTCTGTCCATGGGATTCTCCGGGCAAGAATACTGGAGTGGATTGCCATGCCCTCCTCCAGGGGATCTTCCCATCCCAGGGATCAAACCTGTGTCTCTTACATCTCCTGCATTGGCAGGCTGGTTCTTTACCACTAGCACCACCTGGGAAGCCCGATCTTATATTAGTTATAGTTATTGGTCATAACTAGTGAGTTATGGCTGTTTATAATTTGATACATTGTGTGAGCAAGTGTGCTAAGTTGCCTCAGCCATGTTCGACTCTTTGGGACCCTATGAACTGTAGCCTACCAGGCTCCTCTGTCTATGGGATTCTCTAGGCAAGAATACTTGAGTGGGTTGCCCATGCCCTCCTCCAGGGGATCTTCCCAATTCAGGGATCTAACCTGCATCTCTTAGATCTCCTGCATTGGCAGGTGTGTTCAGTCCTTCCAAATTACACATTGAATTCTGGTGTCTGGTGGGACTGGCTAGAGACAACCCTTTACTCAAAGACAAAAATGAGATGGATCTCAAGCAACACAGCAGTTGTGGGAAAGACCTGGAGATGGGCTAGAGTTGGATCAGAATAGAGTCCAGTGTGCTATTAGCAGTCCTTAATGTTAAGTGAATATTCCTGACAAGAGTGAGCAAGAAAGAGGGAGAGAACGGAGCAGAATATACTCACCAATATTAGTACCAGAAACTCATGAAAGCATGGGTCCTTCAGTCCCCCTAATGATACTGCTCCCATTTACATCTTGAGGTGAGAACCTGGGGTCCATTGACAAAAATCCAGTGGTGGGGGGAGGGGCAATCCTTTTGGCCTGTTTGACTTTTTGGCCAGTGGGGTGGGGGTAGCCTTACCAGCTGCCATTTAAACCATCTGCCTGCTGTGTGCTTTGCATCTATTAACTCATTTAATCCAAGAAAGCTGGTGACAGAACAGTCTCATTTTGCAGCTGGGATCAGTAGAGAGATGAGCAATTTTACAAAGAGGTTGTAAACTTAATATTCAAATTGAGGTCTACCCGATTCCAAGGTTCCTGCTGCTAACTATCGTACTCCTATCCAGCCATGTCAAAACGGGCAACGTAAGCAGTTTCTAAGTTCTCATACACAGATCTGCCCATTAACTGGCTTATTTATCTACAGCCGGCAATCACTGTTGGTTGTTGAGAATACCGAGATATGTAGCAAGTGCGCTGGGAATAATAAGTGTGGATCAGTGAGCTGTGCCTGGGGATTAGTGCACTGAATTGAGCCTTGAAGGGTAAACAGAAGTTTGACAGGAGCGGAATAGGAGAAGGGATGCTTTAGGAAAAAATCATATTGTTTCCCATTTAGACTCTGAGAATGCTCACAGTATAAGAAGGGGAAAGCAGGATATAGCAAATGGCCCTCACCTTGGGGTCCCCCTTTTTAATGTCCTTGGAAGAGGATTGTGAGCTCAATAGATGGGTGAGGGGAGGAAGGGATGAGTAGATCCAGGGTGATATGACCCAGCAAGGAACAGAATGGGGAGCATGGGAATCTGCAGAGGGAAAATAAGAAATAGTGAAATAGTGATGGAGATTTGGCTTTTGTAACTAGACCTTGGGAAACAGGGAGGTGGGGGAGTAGATTATGAGGAAGGTGATTTAGGTCAGAGCAAAATGGAGGAGGGTTCAACTGAAGCAAAGAGCCTGAGGTAGAGGTTGAAGGGAGATTGCCCTGGCTAATTTGCCCTAATGAGAAAAAATTCACCGGTTTGTACAAAGTAGTATTAGTCAGCAGTACCTGATGTAACAAAAACACAAATTTCAGATATTTAACCATAAGAGAACTGTTAGGTAAAATTTGGTGCATTCATTCAACAGAATCTTAAATAGCCAGTTAGAACAACTGTGTACACAGACACAACTTATGTTAAAAAGAGCACCATACAAAATTATATTCACATTCTAAGTGTCCTAGGAACAAGAAGTTAATACACCAAAAATGAAGGTGGCCCTGTTGGTTGATATCATTATTTTCCCTTTTAACAATTTAAAAAGGAAAAATGATCTCAAAGTGATTTCTTGAGGTTCTTTCATTACACTGAGAGAAACAGCAACAAACATTTGTTGAATGCAGTCTACGTAGGTTCCAGACACTGTTCTGTTTCATGGATTTGCGCTTTTAATCCTCAGAGCCACCCTCTCAGGTGAGTATGGTTATTTGGTGAAGGTCGCTGAAGTCTTTTGCCCAAAATCTCACAGTTAGACCCAGGACATAAACCCAGCCAGTAGAACTTCAGAATTCATGCTTTTATACCACCATTTGAGGCTGCTTCCCCCTAACGGCAAGGTCATTTTGGCATGACAGCTTTGCCAGGTTTGAGGTGGCTTCATGTCATTCTGAATCTGTCTCTAGAGCAAATGATGTTGTAAAAGCAGTCTGTTAAGAAAGCGCATGTCTTTGGGGTGAGCCAGCATAGCACAAGCCGGCACATAAGAAAGGCTGGATCCTCTATTCGGTTTAACCATGGAACAGCCCAACTAATTTAGCAAAATTTCATCAAATCCCTGCCTCCATGCAATTATTTAATCTCTCTGCATACTGCTGGATCTCCTTTTATACACAAACCCCAAGTATCTAGTAACTCTTAACAGAATGGAGTTTTCTCTGTTAGCTGGGGATGGATTTAGAACCAAACAGAACCTTCACTTTAAAGAGTCCCTGAGCAAGCTCTGTTAACATCATTCCCCAAAGGATCCAGGTTGTGCCAAGTCAAGTTCTGGCTGTGTGCTGCAATGAAGTAGGTTACTAGGTGCTTTATAATGTGGTAACTTGTGACAAGCAGAGACTCTTAAATTTTATCACTCCTTATGAGAAGATAACACTTTCATAAGTGTTATGTTAATCAGTCTCTGTTCAGGGTTGAATTGTGTCTCCTGAAAATTCATTGTTGAATTCCTAGCCCCCAATATCTCAGAATGTGATCACATTTGGGAAAAGGGTCGTTGCAGATAAAATTAGCTAAGATGAAGTCATAATGAATTAAGAGTGGGTCCCTAATCCAATAGGACTGGTGTCCTTATAAAAAGGAGGAATTTGGGGATGTTTGCACAGGGAGAAGCCAGATGAAGATGAAAAAAGAGATTGGGGAGATGCCGTAGAAACCAAGGAATGCCAAAGACTGCTAGCAGACCACCACCAGTGTGGAGGGAGGCTTGGAACAGATTTCTCCTTCCCAGTCTTCAGAGAGAACCAATCTGCTGACAGTTTGATCTCAGACTTCTTCCCTCCAGAACTGAGACAATAAGTTTCTGGTGTTTAAGCCCCTTAAGTCCCTGTTATGGCAATCCTAGCAGACTAATATGGTCTCCAAAATTAGTCTCTGAAGATAGATAAACTATTATTTTCCTTCTTCATATACATCATAGTCAATGCTTAATAAATTCAAGAGAATACTTTATATGTATGAATACACATAACTCTCCTGCGAAGTAAAGGATTTGATATCCTCTGCATTTTGGAGGTAGAAACCAAGGCACAGAAACCAGAGTCCCCCAGTTAAGAAGTACTGGGACCAGGATTTCACACTGAGTATTCCTTTCACGATGCCATGTTGCCTCCACCAAGGGAGGACAGTAGCATGGAGAGCTATGTGGAGAAGTGAAAATGAAATGACAAAGACACGGACATTGAAAAAGAAGTAGAATTTGTGCACATACTGAGACCTGGGGATAGAGGCAAACAATGGGAAGATGCAAGTTTGAGGGGGTGTATGTCCCAAAATGCATTTCATGAAAACTCTTTGCATGTCCACACCGTATGAAGAGATGGGCCCAGGGTTATTCAAGGGGGAGAAAGGTTGCTTACTCTATCTCCTGCTCAGAGATTCAAGGCACCCATAAACAGTTCAAATACTCCAACTTTTGCAGAAAAGAACTCTATTGAACTTTGTTTAACTCAGCACTTTCCAAACTTATTCAGCTATGGAATCTTTTTGCTACTGTTGATCTATAATGTTGCAGGACAAACCCTATGGGCTAGAGAGAAAAGCTAGAGCAAGGAGACCCACGGATGAGGATACCTAGGTGGTAACGTTTTAACATTCAGTTTGGTTCAGTTCAGTCACTCAGTCGTGTCCGACTCTTTGCGACCCCATGGATCACAGCATGCCAGCCCTCCCTGTCCATCACCAACTCCAGGAGTTTACTCAAACTCATGTCCATCGAGTCGGTGATGCCATCCAGCCATCTCATCCACTGTCATCTCCTTCTCCTGCTGCCCTCAATCCCTCCCAGCATCAGGGTCTTTTCCAATGAGTCAACTCTTCGCATCCGGTGGCCAAAGTACTGGAGTTTCAGCTTCAGCATCAGTCCTTCCAATGAACACCCAGGACTGATCTCCTTTAGGATGGACTGGTTGGATCTCCTTGCAGCCCAAGGGACTCTCAAGAGTCTTCTCCAACACCACAGTTCAAAAGCATCAATTTTTCGGTGCTCAACTTTCTTCACAGTCCAACTCTCACATCCATACACGACCACTGGAAAAACCATAGCCTTGGCTAGATGGACCTTTGTTGGCAAAGTAATGTCTCTGCTTTTTAATACGCTGTCTAGGTTGGTCATAACTTTCCTTCCAAGGAGTAAGCGTCTTTTAATTTCAACATTAGTTAAGCTCTTTTTCTAGTTTGTCACCTCTTTTTCTCTTTCACAGCAAGACTCTTAAATATCTGTTCACTTTTTCAATTAAACATCAGACATACAAAGAGCATATGGAAAATAACATAAAAGATACTTATGGGGACATCACTCAGTTTTAGAAATAAAACATTGTGGGTTTAGTTAAAGCCTGTGTTTCATTTCCAGAGATACTCTCTTGTTTATAACCTCACTTGTACCCTAAATGTAACTACCAGTACTTAGCGACTAAACAACAGCAAACTTTATGTAACTGCTCTTCTAGTGTATACATTTTTCTGAAACTTGCTTGTTTTGTTCAATATAATCTTTGTGAGAGCTTTCCATGTTGATATATTACCTCTAGTTCATTTATTTTTACTGTAATATAGTATTCCATTGAATGAATATACCAATATGTAGGTAAGCATACTTTCATTTATAGACATTTAGGATTAGACATTGCTGTTAAGAATCATCCTGCAATGAATATTCTCATTCATAAGTTGAGAAAAATAAGAGAACTTTTCTCTAGGATATATGTAAATTATTGTTGTTGTTTAGTTGCTAAGTCATGTCTGACTATTTGTGACTCCATGGACTGTAGACTGCCAGGCTCCTCTGTCCATAGAATTTTCCTGGCAAGAATACTAGAGTGGGTTGCCATTTCCTTCTCCAGGGAATCTTCCCAACCCAGGGGATGAACTCACATCTCCTCTATTACAGGCAGATTCTTTACCACTGAGCCACCTGGGAAACCCCATAGGATAAATATATGTGTAATCGTTGGGTTAAAGGGTATGTACACATCCAATTTTACTAGATATTGCCAAATTACTCTTCAAAGTAGTTATTCTGAGTTCAATTTGTATGAGAGTTCCAGTGGCTTCTCATGAACTCTTTTTATTGTTAACCTATATCATCGTCATCAAGCTAATGGTTGTGAAATAATATTTCATTATGGTTTCAATTTATTTGCATTTGTCCATTTACTAATCTAATGAAATCAATAGTTGTATTATATATTTATTGGTCATTCAGGTTTCCTCTTCTGTGAATTGACTTCTCCTTTGTATATTAGCTTTCATTCATTTTCTTCTATTGACATTTTTCTCTTATTGATTTTTGGAAGATTTTAAATTAGTTCTCCATGCCACAGTACTAATCTTTTCTTTACAAATATCTTCCTGAAGACTTGGGACTTTTCTATGTTTGGAGGTTTTCTTTGTATATGTTACAAATTATAAAATAATTAAACTTATCTACATATTCATTATTATTTGTACATTTTATATCTTGTTTAAGAAATCTTTCCCAAAATTCAAGAAGTAGATATATTCTTTTATTTCCTTCTAAAATTTTTGAAGTTTCACTTTTTACATTTAGATCTTTAATAAACTTGGAATTGACTTTTGTGTTTTATATGAAGTAAGGATTCATTCCTCCCCATTGGATAATCTATTATCATAGCACTTTTATTTAATTATCTATAATTTTCCTCATAAAGAATCTTCAATGTTTCCTCTCATGGTATTTTATTTGCATAGGCATCTATTTTGGATCATAATATCATATAATCATTTTGTTTATTTCTATACCAATATCATACTGAATTAGTTACTACAGCTTCATAATAAGTTGATTTCTAATATGGTAGGTTAATTGAATTGAGCGGTTGTCCCTGGTGGCTCAGTCGGTAAAGATCCACCTGCAATACAGAAGACCTGGATTTGATCCCTGGGTTGGGAAGATCCCCTGGAGGAGGGCATGGTAACCCACACCAGTGTTCTTACCTGGAGAATCCCCATGGACAGAGGAGCCTGGTGAGCTGCAGTTCATGGGATTGCAAAGAGTTGGACACGACTGAGCGACTAAGCACAGCACACACACAGCACATCCATGCCCTTAGCATCTAACTTCGCAGCTCATTGCATCAAGAAGCTGAGCCTGGTTCTCAACCCTTTGAATCAGGACTGGTCTTGCTACTTGCTTTGGCTAATCAAATGTGTTGTAAGCGACAGCGTGTCAGTTCTAAACTTAGACCTCAAGAGACCCTGTATGCTTCTACTGCCTCTTTTGGAATTCTGCCCTCACTGTGAGAATAAACCCACATAGTGTGCTGACAGATAAGACAGCACGTGATAGAGGATAAAGTCAATCCAAGTGGAGACCATCCTGGACCCGCCAGTGCCCAGCCAACAAACCAGCTGCCCTTACAAAAGGGCTTAGCCAAAAGAGCCACACTTGGCTCAAATCACCAGAACTCTACAGCCAACCTGTAAATTTATAAGCCAAAATAAATTCTTATTGTGTTATGCCACTGAGGTTTTGTTGTTGTGGGTTCCGTACCTTAATTGTGCTGAAAGATAACTGACATGTGCATCAAGTCTGATATTTTGTTCTGTTATTTAAAGCCATGTTAGTTGATCATAGCCTTATGTGCTTCCCCATATAGAGTTAAAAACTGGTTTATCAATTCTGTGACCTAGTTTAACTCTTTAACATATAACTCAAGTTCTAGGATGGCATCCTTTGCAACACAGAGTCTTTTCCAAGATTTCACCTTAGATCATCACCAAGGGTGAATCTAACTGAACCATCCATTGCTCCATTTCTGATAAGCTCTTAATTTATCTGTATTTGCTTTTTCATATTATAATATTATCATAAGATAATATTGGTGTTTCTGTTGCCAGGGCAACCAAATGTGATACATGAGCTTTTAGCTTTAACTAAAACCTTAACTTTCTTTGGCTATATTCCATATGCTTCCTTGACTCCCTTCTTTTGTGAGGTTGAAATAATGGAAGATATGCTACAGTTCTGTAAGTGTCTTATGGTTTATATCTGCTTGCTCCTTTACATTCATTAGCAGGTGTTATATCATTCTCTAAATGTACTAATTTCCTTTTACTATTTGTCCTTGATAGATCCTCTTCTTCAGTATAATTTTGCACAGTTTATTCAACATATATTTAATGGTCACCTATCATGTTCCTGGCACTGGGGTTATAAAAGTGAATAAGGCAGTTATGGCCTGCATCCTTCAGAGTTTACCAGGTGAGGAAGACAGGAATATAGCAGAATAGCACAGAGTACTTTACCAGTATGTGAAGTGCCATGTACAGGTTCATGGGTGGGGGCCTGATCTAATCTGCATCGGTGAAGATTTCTCTGAGGAATAAACTTTAAGCTTAGGCTGAAGAATAATTTGGAGTTAGCCAGAATTGTGAGAGACCATATCTGGCAGGGGTACAATGTGATGAAGCCTTGAGATCTTAGGGAGGGTGAGGAGTTGGAAAGGAGGCCAGTGTGACCTCCTGTAGATGTAGAAGATTAGTGTATGAGAGTGAGGGAGTTTGGGATGCACCTAGAGAAGTGGGAAGGGACAAAAATCACAGTGGACCTCACAGGGTTTCTGCCGCAGCTGTTTAGGAACTGTGTCATGAAGCTCTTAAATAGTGAAGTCATCCAAGAGAAGCTGGTTTCTCCTCATAGCCCATAGCCATGTATAAGACAAGCTGTGTTAGAGATGTTCTGTGTGTTCACCGGTCCTCAGGTCTGTGTCCCAGGCCATCTCAGATCCAGGTCACGCCACATCCCCTGCTGAGATGGGGAGAAACTCCCCGTCTCTGGTGCTGTACTCACTCCACGGAAATCAGAAGTCAAGCCCAAAGGCCTGATTCTGTAGCACCACTCACCCCAGGGTATCACTCTTCATAGAAGGTCTCTCTTGATCACCCTCCCTGGGACTTTAGTCGCTGTGATTGCACTGGGATCCATGCATGTACACCAGATCTCTGGTTAAGAGCCTGCTGGTATAAGAGTTACATCTTTACATGGAAATGACTTAAGCTAGTATCCGGTCTGGGAAAAACTTGGTTTTACTGTTTTCAGCTTTTTAATTGGTTTCTTGTTACTCATTCTGACTGTTTCTATCAGGTACCCCCAATTTTCTTGCATTTTAGGTCCTCCAACAATACACATGCACTCAGGAAATACAGTGTGTTGATGACGCATCTAAAGGTCGTAGGGTGTAGCCTAGTCAGGGATTTTTAGATCCCAGGTTTTAGAGCTGGGGTCCATGACAAAGGTTCATAGCTCCCCTATTTCTATGACATGCACACCGCTCTGAGTATATGTGTTTAGCAGATGTTTGTGGTTTTAGCTTGCCCATTCTTCTCTCTCGGTAACATCAG
The DNA here is from genome assembly GCF_019320065.1 of Cervus canadensis. Taxonomy (NCBI): domain Eukaryota; kingdom Metazoa; phylum Chordata; class Mammalia; order Artiodactyla; family Cervidae; genus Cervus; species Cervus canadensis. The sequence goes on from NC_057410.1 coordinate 11,076,364, forward strand.
GAACTTGATTTCTCTTTAGGACCTTGATTCGCTCCAAATAGGTTTACATCCTTTAGCCATGGAGGGACCTGGAGTCTAATCTAGGTCAAAGAGAATTCCTCTCCAGGAACTGTGCTTACAGCAAGGGGGAAATGAGTTGATCTGATTCATTCCACTGGCAATACACAAGAAATTGTGACCACTAGAAGTTCCTGCTACCTGGATCCCAAAACAGCTCTATTTCCTCTCCCACTCCATTTCCTTCCACCAAATCCCTCTGATGCTTAAATTAGCCAGAGTAGTCAGCTTCTGTACTTTGCAACAGGCGAAAAGTGCAACTCACAATGTGCATGTGAGACTCCTTCTAAGGTGGGATTCTTCAGGTTCTTAAAAGCATCCATAATCCATATAAGGTTAAAAATCTTTTGAGTAGATGGTCATGTCTTTCTTTAAGATTTCAAGAGAGAATTGGATACATGCATCTTTGCAACTTAACAAACGCTTGAGTCACAGAACTGAAGCCCCAGATTGTGGACTTTCTGACATTCTCTTGCAAAGCATATTTTTTTTTTTGGCAGAGTGGGCCTTTAACTAGAAACTCATGAAATAATTTAGTTAGCCCCTCAATTAAAAGATTACCCCTGGGACTTCCTCTGCAGTCCAGTGTTTAGGACTCTGACCTTCCAATGCAGAAGGTGTGGGTTCTATCACTCGTAGGGGAACTATGTGGCAAGAAAAATAAATCAAAAAGTTATCTTATCTATAAAAAAGACTATACATTATTGATTTAAAAAAAAGATTAGCCCTGTCTTTTCCTAAAGTGAGTTTTGCTTTCCTGTTAAAAGCTTCATTCCTTTCCTACCACCCTGGCCCATTCCTCTCCTCACATGAGTTTTTTGTCTAGTCAAAAGATCTCTTTCTCTGCAGGGAGGAGTGATTTGCAGCTTTGGGAGGATTAAGTTAAGTTTGGTCTCTAGGCCAGTATTCCTCCATGTTTCAAACAGGATGCCTGAAGGGGTGCAAGGTGGGCTGAGGAACCAGAGACTGTCCAGCTTATGAAAAACAAGGGTATTCTTTTCTATTATTCCCTAGCTCTTGAAAAGTCAAGTTCACTGCTAAGTGCAAACTGAATGGTTCCTTGTTACCATTCTAAAATGAGAGACTTTCAAAAGAAGGAGAAGAAGAAACAGGCAAATGAAACCACTTTTGGGTCCAAACCACTAAACCCAGAGACAGTTCCAAGACACACCCAACTTTTATCCCCATCCCAACCCCACTTCCCTCTTTACCACCAAAAAATTATTTCAGCTTTATGCCAAGAACAACATTTCACATTTGGGATGACTGATTTAGTTATTACTATTTAATCACACGCATGTGTGCACACACACATATATGCTCGTTTACCAAGCTCTCCTTCTCTCTTTGCTTCCATATCATTTAAAATGGGAGTGAGTTTAGGAAGCAGAGTGTGTTTGTCTTGTGTGCTTCCCACAAGGATTCAATTGCCAGTGACAATGGTGCCATCATAATTTGGTTTTGCTTCCTTGAAGAAAATGCAGCTGGGATGTCATAGCAGGCACAGTGAAAGCTGTGTTTGGACAAGGACTTAGAACCAGGAGAAAGCTCATTTTCAACACAACTTACACTGGTCTCCAGTGGGAAGAATTCAGGGCAGAGTAGTGTTCAACCACCATTATTTTACATGAATAGGGACTAAGGGCCACTGACTTTCCGAAAGAGAGCACGATGCCAGCAGTCATTTAGATTCCCTTGCTGTCTCTTCTAACTCAGAAGGTTAATCTTCAGTTGTTTAAAAAATCTATTTCACAGCTCATCAGAGTGTAATCCTCAATATGAATTTCTTATTAAAAAATCTACTGAGCATCCAGCCAGTGCCCAGCACTCCACTGGATGCCATTAGATAAAAGAGATGGAAGAGTATAGATTCTGGTTGGATGAGCAACAACTTATCCAAGAAGCAATTTTCTTTATAACCTACATTAATACTAATGAAGCCAGTCATCACTTGCTGGGCAACTGGTATATGCTCAAAACTATACAAGGTGCTCGACATTGGTGAAATCAAATCCTCCTGGCAACAAGAGGATGCCAGCTAGGTGTTCTAGAGAAAATTTCCTGCCTCGGTGGAAAGCCATGCATTGTTTAGTGCACACTCTTTCAGGTTATCTCATTCTGATTCTTAGAGGGGAGTTTTCATTGCCTTTAAGCTATTCTGCTACTTTGTAGGTTATAGATAACAGTTACTGTTTAGTTGCTAAGTTGTGTCCTGCTCTTTGTGATCCCATGAAAGGTAGCCCGCCAGGCTCCTCTGTCCATGGGATTTCCCAGGCAAGAACGCTGGTGTGGGTTGTCATTTCCATCTCCAGGGGATCTTCCCAACTCAGGGATCAAACCCACATCGCCTGCATTGGCAGGTAGATTCTTTACCACTGAGCCACCAGGGAAGCCCTATAGATAACAGACAGCAGTGCAAATGATTCTCATCTATAGGATACAAATATATACTGGTTCGATATAATTAAATCGGCTTCTGCACCTACTCATCCTTCCCCCATTAGAAAAAGCCAGTTTCAGTTTGCAAACCTATTTCAGCATTCTTTTACATCACATAAATTCGTGCTTCTTTTATTTCTCCTTTGAAATAATTTAACATTTATCTGTTAAAGACGATCTTTAGCATGTTCCTTTTATATCTGTATGAGAGTCATAATTTCATTTTTTTAAAAAAAAATCCTTTAACAATGTAATGAACTCCATTGTACAGATGAAGAAATTGGGCCTCAGAGTGAAATGAGTTGCTCAGGACCACTAATCATCACATCAAGTGACCTAGTCACGGCTAACACCTGCTCTTTCTGACTCCCATAGCCTGTGTCCTTTCTGTTAATTATGCTCCTGCTCTGTGCCAGGCATGTGCTAGGCGTGCGGGAATATTCTTTCAAGTCATTCAGCTATTAATAGTCTCTTCTGCACTGGCACTATGTGCTTATAAAATATTCATGATCTATTCTCTGTTTGCCCAGATGATAATCAAGGTACACACTGAAAAGAAGAAAAATGCATGCTAAAGAAAGGGCGGTCTGGGAGTGGTAAGAGCCCAGTGGAATTATTCTCCAAAGCTTCTAGGAAGTGATAGTTTCTCAATCTGCATTCTCTAAATGGGAAGGCCATTAAGAAGAAGCCTGCAAGTTAAAGCTGACACATTGGAAACTTACATCCTAAAGCCTCAAGTCGTGTCATTTAAGAAGCACGCAAGGAAACAGGATTATCCCATTGCTTGCACGTTTGTTATCTAACTGTAAAAAAAAAAAATGTGGCCAGTGAAACAAAGCACCTATTCTAATCTCTTATGCATTTGGATATATAACTATTTTGCATGAAGTTTTCATTGGCTTGAATTTACTTGGGTTTTGCTTAACACTGGTTATGATTGGCTCCTTTGTGTTTGTAGGGTAAACTCTAAACTTTGCATCATATATCTTTGATGTGGCCCCCTACTCACTTTTCCTCTCTTCTGATATCCAACAGCACTTCCAACAGAGATGTCTGCTGGTATATCCATCTCATCCCCCCTCACATACACACACACACAGACACCGCCCCCATCCCCACCACACACATACATACATATACCCTCTCACAATCTAGGTTTCTGACTCTCTGAGGGGCTTGCAATTCCCCAGGCCACCAGGCTTTGCAGCAGCTCAGCCTTGATTGCAGATTGACTTGTGACAGGGCCCTTCCAACTCGTCCCACCCTGGAGAACAACTAACCATCACTCAGCCCTCAATTTAAATCATTTTCTGATCCTGGTTTGCAAAAATCGGTTTTTCCCTGAACATACGTCATCACCAGCATGTGCTCACCAGTCCCCTGGTTGTGCCTATTTGTTTACACATTTGCTCCCAGGGTGCTCTGGTCTCTCTTCTTTCCTCTTTCCCACAATGCCTGATGCATATTTGTGCTCAGTAATTTAATGTGTCATTCACCTGTGGATATGTGGATTCACCAACATGATAGCCAAAGCACTGGAAAGGATGGTAGAGATCAGAGCATTCAAACCCTCCCCTTCATTGCTGGGGAAACTGAGGCACAGACAAGTGCAATCTGCTCACACAGGCAGGTGAGGAGTGAATTATTAGAACCCAGGACTCCCTGCTGAATTAAGTGCTAATTCCAACACCCTCGCTGCTTCCTGGGGTGGAGACAGGGTGGGAGGGAAAATCACCCTGGGAGAGAGGTCAGTTGGTGCTGGGTTTTGTTTCTGTGGTGCTTTCATAATTTTGGTAAAGATATTTTAAGCCAGAGCACTGGGGTGGTTCAGCCCTCATTACCCAACTTGGCATTTTCCTCCTGCAAGCAGAGTGGCTCAGAGCCTTATCATAGCCCTGTAACCACATCCCCTGCTGGGCCTAATGCTAAATCAACACAGTCAGCTATAAACAAACACTCACAGGTGTGCGGCACATGGACCGCGGGAGGGTGTTTATTCTAACACCAAGGATGGTGAGCTGGGTTTGCTGAAGTTGGGGAAGAGACCGCAAATGGACGTGGGCAACATCCCAAAGTCTCTCCCAAGCCTGGGGTGCTGGGAAGGTTGCCGACGGCTTCTGAGGACTCCAGTTGCCCCCTTGAAAATCAGGTCCCTTGTACGTGGAATCTAAAATACGACACAAATAAACTGACGAAACATAAACAGGCTCACAGACTTGGAAAACAAACTTATGGTTACCAAAGGGAAAGTTGAGGGGAGGGATAAATTAGGAGTTTGGGATTAGATAAACAACATGGCCCTACTCTGGAACACAGAGAACTACATCCAACATCCTGTATAAGACATAATGGAAAAGAATGTAAAAAAGAATATGTGTATATACAGAGAATTGAATCACTGCTATGCATCAAAAACTGATGCATCATTGTAAATCAATTATACTTCAGTTAAAAAAAAAAGAAGAAAGGTCTGAGTTTCCTAATTATATGAAAAACACCCATCAGGCACTTCTTAGAGCTTCGTGGGGCCTAAGGGAAGGGTCCAAACAACGGTGACTGATATACATGACCTACTGGCATCCTTAGCTGCAGCACCTGATGGGGACTGGGGACCAGCAAAGGTCTGAAAGGAGCTCTCCTTGAGATGTAAAGGAGGACCTCACAAACCCTCTCTCCAGCCTGCTGAGCAGATCCAACCCTGCCAGGAAGAAAAGCTTCCAGTCCTTTATTCCTGAAGCTGCCACACTGGAGACCCCTGAGCCAGGCAACTAGGGAAGGGTGAGTAATGATAATTATCCATATGAACCAGTCTGCATGAGGCCCCTGTATGCCAGAGTGCCTTATGTGCTTCATAGGTGTTATGGGATTTAATCCTTGCCTCCACTCTATGAGGCAGAGATCTTTATCAGTGTCCTCTCCGCTTTACAAATAAGGAAGTGAGGGGAGAAAGGGATAAATTAAATTTTTAAGGCTATAGAGCTAGGTTTGTGATGGAGCCACAATTCAGTTTTAGGCAGTTGGTTTCAGAGTGTGTGTTCTCAGACCTTTGAGATATTGCCTCAGCTTTGGACTGTTGATCTGATAGTTCTCAAACTTAGCTGGATGTTAGACCTTCCAATGGCAGGACCCACCTCCAAAGATATTCATTTATGTGCTTTGGGATAGCCTGGGTATTATATATATACATATACATACATACATACATACATATATATGTGTGTCGGGGGTTTCCCAGGTGGTACTAGTGGTAAAGAACCCATCTGCCAATGAAGGAGATGCTGGAGATGCAGGTTCGATCTCTAGCTTGGGAAGATGCCCTGGAGGAGGGCATGGCAACCCATTACAGTACTCCTCCCTGGAGAATCCCATGGACAGAGGAGCCTGGTGGGCTTCAGTCTTTGGGGTTGCAAAGAGTTGGACACGGCTGAAGCGACTGAGCACACAGGCATATGTGTGCGTGTGTAGTGTGTTTAATATACATATGTATGTGTGTATTTGTGCATCTGTGCCGTAATCTGATTAGCCTTGGGCGCTCAAGAGTGCAGCTGGCATAGGCAGGAATTCCCACCATGTAATCTGAAGTCAGTATTAAGGAGGAATGGGCAGGCGGCGCTGGAAGCCCAGCCAAGGCGGGCCTGGCACAGGTGTGGCACGAGGACTAAGGCCAAGGAAGGATGCCAGCAAGAAGGCAGGGGTGGCTAAAAGGAGTCCTGGAGAGACAAGAGAGCCGTCAGGGGCCTATTTCCCCGTTTGCCAGGGGTGGGCTCTGGAGACGCGCCAAGGAGAAAATGAGGAGGGGCTGGCCACCTTCACTGCCGCGCAGATGGTTCCTGGAACCCACCAGCACTATGGAGAATCAGAGTTCCCGGAAAGGTGTTTTAAGAGAGAGACTTGCCCTGTAAATCACATCTGTTGGAGCTACCAGGGGGATATTTAGAAATCTGAAGTGCAAATTGCAGGAATCTACTGAAACCAGAGACTGAGGGCTTGGGATGTGAGTGCTGGGGAGGGAGTCCCCCGCACTTTAGTGACTGGGCTGCAGTCAGCCTGAATTCATTGCAAGTTACGTCCTCTTGTGCCTGTAGGGGCTGCTTACCTTCGAAATATGTACTCTAAATGATGAAATTCATGTCTCTTAAGGACAAATTAAAATGTCTTAAAGTAGAAAAAAATCATTCACAATTTTATCACCTAGACGTAACAATTATTATTTAGAATATTCCTTTATGCTGTTTTCCCTGGACATAATTTTTTCAACACACTGTTAATCATCATGTCTATGCAATATGACAGTCTGCTTTTTCACTTAACATAAGGCTGTTTACTCCTTGAATCAATCCCTTTAATTCCTTCATAATAATTATACTAACAGTGGTCAGTCATTACTGGGTTTCTGAAAATTGAATAATCTAGGAAGTCATTCTCTGGAACAAAAGTTTGCCTGAACATCTACTGTTGCTAAGAATTGTTTTTATTTTTACTTATTTAAATATATGAAGCCTAAAACCAGTGATAAACTTCTTTACTACTTGCCCAACACTCATGAAATCAAAGCAATTTTTTTTTATTTTGGAAGCAAAACTAAATTAAACTAAATTAAAAAAATATTAATTAAACATGACAAACGTTGTGTGAGTCTGACTGTCGTTCAGTGCTAGGATACAAGCACCATGCCCTCTTGGCACCTATAGGACTTACAGGTAGGGGATTCCTTGGTTCTTCCACCATTTTCCTCTGTTCTGAACTCAAGACCTTCATGTACACAACCCACAGGCACCGTGGACCTTTATTTGGCATGGATGCTTTCTTATATCAATTCTAATTTCCTTCTCTCATCTCTAGCTCATGACAATTCAAGTAATACCACTTGTTGCTATTGTATTGATATCTGTAAGTGCAGATTCCAAGTTGAGGCCTAAAATCGAATCCAGATGGGTCTTTCAGCTAACCTAGAATATGGCTATATTAGTTTCAAATTATGATTGAAAGGTAAATACAAATGTAAAAATGTTTCATAGAGAAATCTACATCAAGAGGATTCATCATCAGACCCTGCCATTTTGAGAAGTATGTGTTTATTGAGTGCCTCCCTCACTTACGTGAGGTGACTTATCTAGAACCACTCACCCTAACAACATTTAATTCCCATTTCACAGATGAGGTCATTGAGGTTTGACGGGGTTATGAAACTTGCTGAAGGACACGAAGCTGTCGTCTTGTGGAGCTATAGTTCTAACCTCGGTCTCTCGTCATTTCATGGACCGTTCCCCAGACCATGATTACACATGACCGTCCACAATTTTTTATATAAAGTGTTCTTTTCCCATCTGGGGTTTATACTGCCAAGGACCAAAGCTAGAGATAAATAACTGTTTTTTTCTTTTAGAGAGAACGTAGCATGTGTCGTCTGTGGTGTGTTTATTTAGCTCTAAAACTAACCTGACAAGGACGAACCCTTCATGATATTTCAGGAGATCTGGCAATAGAATAGGTGGTTGGCAGTAGCTTGCCAGCTATTAAATGGTTCTGAATGTATGAAGCCTTGTAATTTCCTTCTTGGAAGGGCTTTGCCAAAGAGACTAAGCCATGTGGCGTAATCCCTGCACACACACTGGCACATGCAGAAGCTCTGTTGGTGCAAATGGATTCTTGAAACCAATCAGACGAGCTTGATATTTCATCTTTTGGCCCCAAACCATAAACTGGCATAAATAACACTACCCCTGCCATGCACCAAAGTTCAGAATAATAAATCAGCCAGCCTGTAATTATATTGGGAGAGCCAGCTTTCTCTTCTCGGTGAGCAGATTGATGTATCTGTTTAGACTGGATGTCTCAGGGCTCCCTGGGAACCTGGGCTGACTTCCTAGTGCCCAGGCAGGCACTGCCCCAGATCTGCGTGTATACAGGTGAGTTCCCACTGGGCAGGTCTGCTGGGACCAAACTGGTTTCGAAACCTGTTTGGCTTCTCCAGAGGTCCATAGCTGTCAAAAGCAAAACAAAATAAAGGACCAGGGATGGTGGAAAGGCAAAAGCTCATCCATCAGGCTGAGGAAACAGAAGACGGAAAGCCTCCCTTAGCTGCTTGATCCTAGGGCCCTTGTTTTGCCTCGGTTTGAAGTACTTTTAAAAATGATCATGAGTGCCAAACTGCTTCTGTTGTGTCTGATTCTTTGAGACCCTATAGACTGTAGCCCGCCAGTCTCCTCTGTCCATGAGATTTTCCAGGCAAGAATACCAGAGTGGGTTGTCATTTCCTTCTCTAGGGGATCTTCCCAACCCAAGGATGGAACCCGTGTCTCTTATGTCTCCTGCATTGGCAAGCAGGTTCATTACCACTAGAGACCATGGGCTAAAAAAAAAGAAATATATTAATATTTTAATGAGAGGATGATGGGTGAGTGAAAGGAAGAAGTGAAAGTAGCTCAGTTGTGTCCGACTCTTTGCAACCCCATGGACTATTCAGTCCATGGAATTCTCTAGGCCAGAATACTGGAGAGGGTAGCCTTTCCCTTCTCCAGGGCATCTTCCCAACCCAGGGATTGAACCCAGGTCTCCTGCATTACATGTGGATTCTTTACCAACTGATCCACAAGGAAAGCCCGAGACTATTGGAGTGGGTAGACTATCCCTTCTTCTGCAGGTCTTTCCTACCCAGAAATTGAATCGGGGCCTCCTGCATTGCAGGTGGATTCTTTACCAAGAAGGATACTCCTAAATCCTGCAATAAAAATCTGCAGGTCAATCAGATTAGAATTCAAATGTATCTTTCCCCTGCAGCATCAAGCTTGATCAATACTTCATTGATACATTCTGAGACATTTGCCCATGGGTGTGAAGGATTCCCCTATGGATATGTTCCCTGCCTGATTCCTGAGTGTCTTAATTTGGCCCTACATGTCTGACTCACATGCCTCCCCCACATTAAATTAGATGGTTTATTTTCTGAGATCGAGTTGGCTGTTTTGTCTTCGTGGCTGTATTTCTTTGCTTTTGTGGTTTTCTCTGCTGGGAATCCTCTGACTCTGGCTCCTCACATGCCTGGGGCCTTTTTAGTTGCTCAGACCTTGGTTCCAATTTTCCTTCCTCCAAGAGGCCTTTCCTCAACTCCCACCACTCCTAGCCACTGTCACATGTCTTTGTTTAATGCTTTGCACCCTCTATAATTATCCCATTCGTCTGTTTCCTTGTTTGTCTCTCCCCACCACCCATGGAGAGATCTTGTCCTGTTTTCCATCGTATTCCCGGTGCTTACAACAAAATCGAGCATACAGTGAGCGTGGGTGAGATACTTCCAGTTACGGAATGAGCCCTCATGAAGCACTGACCATGTGTCAGACACCATTCCGAAAGCTTTATAAATATTAAACTCATTGAATCCTCACAACAAGCTTTATAAATATTAAACTCATTGAATCCTCACAACAAGCCTCACAACAAGTAAGTATTGTAGGCTTTGAACTTGGGCAGTCTGACTCCAAAGCACGTGCTCTAAAAACCTACTTCCTGTCTAACATTTTCACTGTAGAAGTGAATGGGCATCTCTCATCACTAATATTGAAAGCTTCCTAGGTTCATCATAAGCTCTAAGTCAAATAAACAAATAGGACCCTGAAAATAGGTTTTAAGTGTATGATATGTAGCATACAAGGTTCAGAGGCACTAGGTTTAGGATGTCACTGTCATTGGGGATGATGGGTGAGCGAAAGGAGTGAAAGAACACAGCCTTACTGTTAGTTCTTGACTCTCTGGGGATAACCCTGTAGCCTCTGGTAGGGAAACAAGAGGTTACATTCTGGAATGACACTGATACCATAAGAAGCAAATATTTTTTCTCTTTCAGCTGCCATAGCTTCCCTGGTGGCTCAGACAGTAAAGAATTTGCCTGCAATGCAGGAGACTGGCGTTCGATCCCTGGGTCAGAAAGATCCCTGGGAGAAGGGAATGGCAGCCCACTCCAGTATTCTTGCTTGGAGAATCCCATGGACAGAGTAGTCTGGCGGGCTACAGTCCATAGGGTTGCAAAGAGTCAGACAATACTGAGCAACTAACACTTTCACTTTGCCATAGCCACCGAAGGACTGATCAAGTGACTGGAGGTTGCAGGGAGACACCACTGTTTAAGAATCTCTGCTCAATGTTATATGGCAGCCTGGATTGGAGGGGAATTGGGGGAAGAATGAATACATGTATATGTATGACTGAATCCCTTTGTTGTTCACCTGAAATTATCACAACATTGTTTGTTAATTGGCTATACCCTGATACAAAATAAAAAGCTAAAAAAAAGAATCTTCATGGGTTTTATAATTTGAGTATTTTGAAATGTAGTATTATTCCGGGAGCTTTACCTCATATATTTTGGTTGATACATTTGTTTAAATTGATACATTTTAAATCAATATAATAAATGTGTATGTACTTAGTTTTTAAAATCAATATACTTGGTTTGCATGCACACTTGTAAAGTTCTTAGAAGTCTTGGAGACACCGAATGCTTTACAACTTTTTTAAAGGATTTCCCATTTATCCTCTTACTTTATGTTAAAACCCCACCCAAGGAGGCAGAGCTGGAATAAGCTATTTCCTCCAGTGTGGTTGACTCACAGGTCACTCTTCCAGACGCTGCGTCTTCTTCCTGCTTCTGTGGCTGTTCTCCTCTTCATCTTCCAACCATGACATGTTGGCACGACCTAGGACTCAGCCTCTGGACATCTGCTTTCCTCTACACCCGTCTCCCTGGTGGCCTCATTTGTTCCCTCGACTTGAAGTACCATGTTGATGCTAATGACGTTCAAGTGTCTATTTCCAGCTCAGTTCTGTCTCTCTGACATCTCTGTTAGCCTATTTGACACCTCCATTCGGTTGTCTCAGGGGTATTTCAAACTTAACTTCCCCAGACTGGGGCTTCCAAAGTTGTTCCTTTCAGCCTTCCCCATCTCAGCAAAAGACCACTCCATGCTGCTAGTTGCTAGGCCAAAGACCTGGGGCCATCCCTGACACTCCCCATCTGATCTGTCATAAATTCTGTTTCTACTTTACAAGTACAGTGTGTCCAAGACCTGGCCTTTTTTTTTTTTTCTTGACATTCTGCAGTTGCCACCCTGAGCCAGACCACTGTCCGCTTTTGCCTGGTTAGCTGCAACAACCTCTTAGCGGGCCTCCTGTTTCTTCTTTGCTGCCCTTTGGCCTCTTCTCAGCACAGTGGCCAGAGGGATTCTGTTGTCAGATTCTGACCCTTCTGCACTCCAAATGCTCCAAGGACATCTCCCGTCACTTAAAGCCCGTGACCCTCAGTCACGTCCACCACCGCCACGCTCTGGTTCCCTTCCCTCTGGTGGACCCCCGACTACTTCCCACCCACTCCTCCTTCCCACCCTTCAACATTCCCCCCTTCAGGTCCTTTGTACTTGCTCTCCTCTCTGCCTAGAGTGCCTTCCCTCACTCCCATAGATTTCTGTGGTTTTCCCCTGGCTTCCTTTAGGTCTTTATTCAAATGTTACTTTCATGACACTCCCTCACCACCCGATTTAAAATTGCCAGGTAACCCGGCCCTCCCCACCCTCCTTCCATGCTTCTTCTTAACACCTAGGTCACTATGTAGCATTCTACGGGTGTTATCATAAGCCTTATTTCCTACCTGATATAAACATAAGAGATCATAATGGTCATGATGTTATCAAGTTGTTGTGAGGATTAAACAAGGTGGTGCTTGACATAGAGTGAGCTCCTGGCACGTGTTCACATCCTTATATTTTGCACACCACAGTCCTCAGCTCAGTGTCTTTTTATTCAAAGTATAATTGATTTGCAATGCTGTGTTAATTTCTGCTGTACAACAAGTGATTCAATATACATATATATTCTTTTCCATTACGCTTTATCTCTGGATATTGAATATAGTTCCCTGTGCTACACAGTAGGACCTTTTTGTTTTATCTATCCTATATACAGTAGTTTGCATCTGCTAATCCCAAACTCCCAATCCATCCCTTCCCCCTCCTCTTGGGAAGCAAAGATCTGTTCTGTGTGTCTGTGAGTCTATTTCTGATTTGTAGACAGGTTCATGTGTGCCATATGTTAGATTGAACACATCAGTGATATCATATGATATTTCTCTTTATTCTGACTTAGTTCACTTAGTATGATAATCTCCAGTTACTCCTGTTGCTGCAGGTGGCGTTATTTTGTTCCTTTCTATGGCTGAGTAGTATTCCATTGTATGTATGTACCATTTCTTCTTTATCCATTCATCTGATGACAGACATTTCGGTTGTTTCCATGTTTTGGCTATTGTGAACAGTTCTGCTATGAACACAGAGGTGCATGTATCATTTTGAATTATAGTTTTGTCTGGGTATATTCCCAGGAATGGGATCGCTCCATCATATGGTAATCCTATTTTCAGTTTTCTGAGAAATATCCAGGCTGTTCTCCATAGCGGCTGTCCAACGTACATTCCCAACAGTGTAGGAGGGTTCCCTTTTCTCTGCATTCTCTCTAGCATTTGCTATCTGGAGATTTTTCATGATGGCCATTCTAACTGGTGTGACGTGGTCCCTCACTGTAGTTTTGATTATTTCTCTAATAATTTCAGCTCAGTGTCTTAGTGCAGTAATGCTCAATACATTGTTTTTAAACAAGTGAAAGACTTGAGTTGTTGGTCAGCATTTCCGTCCTTGACTTTGTTCTGGAGAATATGGGTGAGGGATGGGTAGCATGACACCAAGATGATGCTTGAACACAACCCCCGACTGTTGTAGCTACTACTGCTTTAGCAGTGATCCGAATCAGTCTGACTTCAGTAAAGGTTCTGAAAAGTAGGAAGGGTTGCCCCAAAGAGAAAGCTGCTCCGTAGGAGTGTGACCTTTAACATGCACTCAGTAATAATGCCTCCTGAAACTTTGATGCAACTAGGTGTGTTTCGTTGATCATGTTTTCTGAGCTAAGCAATTTGAAGAACATGTTCCCTTCTATCTCATTGTCATGTTTGCATCAGTTCTTCCACAAATTAATCTAAATAAAAGCAACTTCCCCTCAGCGGTGAGTTAAAATAAGCCACCATCCACCTGATTATTACTTCATTGTGCTTTTATGCACATTCCTTGGTGCTTTCTAATTATATATAATTACCAGGGAACAGGGAGTAAAATCTGTTTAATCTAAAATGAAACATGCTAAATAGATAATGTTTCCAGTTCCTGTTTTTTTTTTTTTTTTTAAGGTATCTCTCTAACTCAGGGAGACCAGGTTCAATAGTGTAGGCCCAGAGCTTGGAGAAAGTGCAGCCTTCATGATTAAATGTTATTTATTTCATGGGTGTGCATTACTTTTTTTAAATTGTCATGCAACTTGGCGACTCAAGTAGTGACATCTGGGGTGCAGTTATTTTAAATGCCAATGTTTTTTCACCTTATAAAATAATTGCAATTAACTGCAAACAAGAGTGAAACTTGAGGGTAGCATATGGTGACTTCAATACAACAGTATGTTTTTACTTCAGTTTTCAATGTGTATATTTTTAAGGATGGACAATTTGATTAAAGCTTGTTACAGCGATCATTTTTAAATGTATGGTCAAGAGGTGCCCTAGCTCGGTAGTTAGATCTCAGGCCCTGGAGACAGACTTCCGGTTCCTGAATCTAGTTCTACCTTCTGCATTAGTTATACTATTTGCATAACTTCTCTGTACCTCTGTCTCTTTATCTGTGCCACAAGGATGCAACACTAGCCATCGTGAAGGTGTGTTATGAGGATTAAATGAGGATATATAAAGTGGTAAGAATTGTGACCCCACGGACTGTAGCCTGCCAGGCTCCTCTGTCCATGGGGATTTTCCAGGCAAAAATACTGGAGTGGGTTGCCATTCCCTTCTCCAAAAAATCTTCCCAACCCAGAGATCGAATCCAGGTCTTCTGCATTGCAGGGAGAGTGTTTACCATCTGAGCCACCATGGAAGCTCAAAGAACACTCAGGGATAGTTAATTATTATTATCAGGATTGGCAAGGTTAACTTAACAAATAACTGCAAAATCCCAGTGTCTTCTAATAGCAAAGATGTCCCTCATGGAGTAGCCATCATCTCAAATGCTGCCAGTTACTGTGGCAGAAAGAAAGATAATTCTGGAGGGTCTTGCACCAACAATGAAATGCTCCAGGCTGGAAGTGGTGCTGTCTCTTCTGCATCTAACTCATAGGCCTAAATTAGTCACACGGCCACACCTGACCACCTAGAGACCAGGACGTGACATGCTGTATCACATGTCTAGAAGGAAGAGGGCAGGGATTTTTGGCAGACACCACTTAGGACATCCACAGACTCTACTGATATGTTTCTTTAGTGAGAGAGTTTGGTGCTCTCTGTCTGAGTGGCCTTAACCTTTTTGGTCTCTGTCACCATGAGTTAAGGCAAGCTGCAGGATTCCAGGAAGGGCTTTAAAAGGATAGAGCATGGGGGTGTCTTGGAGAGCAGCAGGCTGAGCAGAAGGCTCTATTTAGCTTTTGCATGTCAGTCGGAGCCACTGAACCATCTACAGTATAAATGACTTATCAATGTTCTCCATTAAAAACAAAAAAACCAGTTCTGACACTTTAAATGTGTCAGGTCAAAGGAAGCATTGGAAATACCATCCATCCCTCCCCCTCACTGAGGTCCACCCCCTCTATTCAAAGCTTTTCATGGTTTCCAGAAGCATGGTAGATGTGGTTTTCTTCAGACATCCCCAGGCCTACATTCGTATATTTGCCTTGAAGTCCTGTAGGGCCATCCACATGCTAAAAACAAATGACCTACAGTTAGCTCTTGATTATCTAGGCAAATTGCTGGCGACCTTGAACCACGTGTATTTGCCTTTGATCATGCTTCTTCTGTTCTGTCACCAAGATCCCTACCCCTTACCCTTCCAATCCTCCTGAGGCTCCTTTTAACGTAGGAAGCATCACCCATTTTATTGTCTTCTGGTCTCTATTCTGTCGTCTGTCAAATGGACTGGGCTCCTGTTTGAGGGTGTGGGTTTTTGGTTTATTTATCATATCTGAATACTTTGATAATTTATTCTGGGCTTTCCTGTTGCTATAGCATTGATGGAGAAGAGAGCAGCACAGATTAGACTTCAGAAGTCAAGACTGGGTTAGGAAAGGGAGATCAAGGTGGATTCCTTTTCCTACAAGAATATTACTGAAGGAAAAGTCACAGACATTGTCACTCCCAGCCTCCACCTACCATGATAATACATACCTCCTTGCCTTTCCTTATACCATCTCCCAACCAACCGGCATGGGCTCTGGAGGCAGAAATATCTGCATTCAAATTGTAGGACTAATACTCATTATTGCTGTAGGACTTAGGGGAAATTACCCAGCTCCTCTGACCTTCAGTTTCTTCATCTGTAAATAAGGTTTAGTAACATAATGTGAAGGGCTGTTGTGACAATTAGAAAATACCTGTCAGTTCTTAATTTAAAAAAAAAATAAAAAAAAAAAAGAAAATACATGTCAGTTCCTGACATAGTCCCTGGCACAAAAGGATTCTAAATTAATCGTGGCTGTTAGTTAAAGCCTAGATTTGGTTTTATTTCTTCTAGGAACTCTATCCAGACTACTTCAAATCCTTCTAGACAGTGTGCATGCATGTACACTAAGTCACTTCAGTCATGTTCAACTCTTTGTGACCCTATGGACTATAGCTCACCAGGCTCCTCTGTCCATGGGATGCTCCAAGCAAGAATACTGGAGTGGGTTGCCAGGCCCTCCTCCAGGCTGATCGTCCCAACTCAGGGACTGAACCCATGTCTCTTACGTCTGCTGCATTGGTAGATGGGTTCTTTACCACTAGCGGCACCTGGGAAGCCCTCTAGACGATGTATTGGTCTTATATATTGATTAGATTGGACTAAATTCTTATGACCAACAGGCCCAAAGTATACTATTAGCTTAAATGTAGTAGAGACTTCCTTTTTTAAATTTATTTTTATTTTTTGGCCACCTTGCACAGCATGCAGACCTAGATCCTGACCAAGGAGGGAAGCTGTGCCCCCTGCAATGGAAGTCTTAACACTGGGCCACCAGGGAAGCCCCTGTAGTAGAGGTTTATTTCTCCTATTATAGTCCAGGGAAGAAGTCCCAGGCTGTGGATGAGGGGCATTGGTAGGGAATCATCTCCTTCCTGTCCAGTCATTTAGGAACTCAAGGTGATGTCACCCTGCTGTCCTCAGTACATAGGCCTCAATGTCACTCTAGTCACTGACTGGCAAATGTGAGATATTACATGACCCAAGCATCCCAACCGTGTCATGGAGAAATTCATCACTACAGGGTACTGCACGGGAGGATGGGAAATGTGCTTAGTTGAGCTTCCAGATACCCTACTGCTAAGAGGCAATCATTTCCCTATCTCAGATTTAGACCCTTGTCAATGTGTTAGGAGTATCTTTTCAAAGGCACTATTGGTTGCTTGAATTATAGATCTTGTTTTAAACTTAACCTACAAAGTTATGTTTATGCATTATTAAAGCCATCCTAAAAATACTTTTTGAATTGACAGTACTCCTAAATGAATAGGAGTAATTCTTTGGGTAAATATCTCCGAGTTGGTCTCCATTGAATCTGAATGCAACTCCTTAGTTACTTGTGAGCAAAACAAAATCAAGTTTTAACAGGTTGGGTTAGGGATTACGTGTCTTGGACAATTCATTCTTTGCAATAATTCAAACAAAGCCAATAACAACAAAAGCATTGGGCATTTTCCAGTGATATGTGGACTCCATTAGCAATATCGTTTCTAAAGTTATTCATTATAATTATTTACTGAAACATCATAGAGTCCACTAGGTTCTCTGTATTATGTTTCAGTGGTCTTTTACAATTGCAGATTCATATGTATCATTTTCCTGATAATAAATAGCATTTATGAAAATAAGTATGGTGGATCCATCATAATTTCGTAGGGCTTCAGGGTAGAAAAAAATCTGCTGTTATTATTATTATTATTATTTTTTAATTTTTTTATTAGTTGGAGGCAATCTCTAGTTTTAATCTAAAAGTCTAAACAAGACAACATATTTGGGTTGGTAAGACAATTTTCTTACCTTAGTTATTATTGTTTTTTGATTTGGCCGCACCAGGTCTTTGTTGTGTCAAACAGGATCTTTCATTTCAGTGCAGGGACTCTCTAACTGTGGCGTGTGGGCTCAGTTGCCCCAAGGCATGTGGGATCTTAGTTCCCCAATCAGAGATCAAATCAATGTCCCCTGCATCGTAAGTGGATTTTTAACCAGTGGACCACCAGGGAAGTCCCTTACCTTAGTTATGATAGGAAGTTTGCAAACAGGAGCCAAGCCAAATATAGGAGGCAAATCACTAGATTGGATATAAATTATGATAAAGTGAAACAAAATATTTTTAAAATGTCCCTTCCTCTAGGCACATGTGCCAACTGGCCTTTTCTTCCCTACTCCTTTGTGATGTCAACCAGCCTTGAGTCTGCAAAGCGTGTTTTTGCTTTGCCAGCTGCTTTCAGGTTCAGCTCTGCGGACAGCATGTGCTAAAAACAAGAAGAATAGAAGGAGGGTTTAGTAAAGGCACTTCCTTCTTTCCATTTGGCTCCTGTCCTTGAATCACCCGAGCAAAGCTTCACCTCCTCAGTCACATTTCATTCCTGGAGAGGCAGCTGGATCCAGGAGACAGTTTTCCTAACACTCAGAATCAGCCTCCTCACATCCCTCTAAGAAGTCAGCAGCTCCTGGGTGAAGCCCTTTCTTTCCGGGTCTGGGTCCCAGGTCCATAGAGCCCACCCTCCACCCTGAGGAAACCAGCACCACCCAAACAGCTGCCCCTTTTTTCCGTATCGTAGTTCGGCAGACTTATAATACTGGGTTCATTTCAGCTGCACAGCAGACTGAGTCAGTATTTTGGCTGCTGCTGCTGCTGCTGCTGAGTCACTTCAGTCGTGTCCGACTCTGTGTGACCCCATAGACGGCAGCCCACCAGGCTCCCCTGTCCCTGGGATTCTCCAGGCAAGAACACTGGAGTGGGTTGCCATTTCCTTCTCCAATGCATGAAAGTGAAAAGTGAAAGTGAAGTCGCTCAGTCGTGTCCGACTCTTCGAGACCCCGTGGACTGCAGCCTACCAGGCTCCTCTGTCCATGGGATTTTCCAGGCAAGAGTACTGGAGTGGGGTGCCATTGCCTTCTCTGCAGTATTTTGGCAGTTATATTCTATTATCTGTGATTACAAGATAATTAATCTAATGCCCTTTCTAAGGCATTTGAGTCTCAGCTCCATGGCACCCCACCTCCAAGGGTAAGTTTTAATGGTTCTAACATCTTTCCTTTGCTCCTCCAGGTCTAGGATTGGTAGCTGCTTCCTGCTGCTGCTGCCTCCATGATAGCGTTCTCTGTTCCTTTTCAGTGAGTGTTTTAGTATCAAGCTAACAACTTTTTATACTGTCTTCTCTCTGTTAAAGTAACTGGCATCATTTCTATCTCCTGACTCGATCTCAATTGATACCATACTTGAAGTTCTTGTTTTCAACAAGCAAGACCACTAGAATGCTATATATTTGAGTCACATCATCTCCCCTGGAGATCTGGATTTTTGAAGGTTCAGTTTAATGATATGCTCTTTTACTAGAAGTTATACTTAACAACGGGTTTCCTTTGTGGCTCAGATGGTAAAGCATCTGCCTGCAATGTGAGTCCTGGGTTCGATCCCTGGGTTGGGAAGATCCCCTGGAGAAGGAAATGGCAACCCACTCCAGTACTCTTGCCTGGAAAATTCCATGGACAGAGGAGCCTGGTAGGCTACAGTCCATGGGGTCGCAAAGAGTCGGACACGACTGAGCGACTTCGCTCACTCATTCATACTCGGGGAGATTTGCTTTTGCATCTGGTATTTGAATGAGGCCTTGAGAATGAATGGATTTTTTTTGGATAAGTTTTGCCACTGATTCTATTATCTTGGAGCCAGATGTTTCTCTGTGCCTCATCTTCCCCTAGCTGTACTAAGGAAAAATAGGGCCTGCCACCTAGTGACCTTTACAATGCCTTACACAGGTGAACTATAGATCATATTGTCATATAGCTAGGGACAAAATGACTTATAGATGGGGACTCTTCTGAAGTGCTGACATTTGCAAATGTTTGGGACAGGTTTCTAAAATACTAAACTTACTTCCTGGAATTCTTAAGCAGATATGCTTAGCATATTTAGATTTTTTTTCTAATTAGCTCAGATCCATAATCATTATCCTTAATGGTCATATTGCATTAGGATACATTTTTCTCCTTAGAGGTCATCAGTAAGTGGAGGTATGTTTCCCCACAAACAAAATTGCCCCAAATTAATGGTGGTGCTGCCTGCAAGTATAGGAGATGGAAGAGAAATGGGTTCAATCCCTGGGTTGGGAAGATCAGCTAGGGAAGGGCATGATAACCCACTCCAGTATCCTTGCCTGGAGATTCCACGGACAGAGGAGCCTAGCAGGCTATAGTTCATAGGATCGCAAAGAGTTGGACATGACTGAACCAACTTAGCAAGCAGCAACTATAATAAAGATGGAAGGAACAAAATAATTGCAACTATGGCTAACTGTTACTGAACTTTTACTAAATGCCAGGTACCTTTTTAGGTCCTTTGTACATGTTGTCTCATTTAAGCCTCCAACAGCCCTACAAAGGAGGTCCTGTGATTTCTCCCTTCTTACTAATGAGTAGATTAGGGACAGATAGAATTCATGTCCAAGATTCCACAGACAGTGTTAACAGAGCCAGAACTGAAGTTCGTATGACTCCAGAAGCCACCCTCTACTTCTCTATGCTTTTATGGGTTTTGTTTATTTGTTTTTACTTCTTACAGTTATATATGAAATAAATTCAGGACCAATTATGTGAAAGTCATTATGTTCACTCCTCATACCAACATGAGGAAGATATAGCCTTGCCTTTAAGGAATTTACAATCCGGGTGGCTCAGTGGTAAAGAATCCACCTGCCAAGCAGAAAACATGGGTTCAATCCCTGGGTTGGGAAGATCCAAGGAGAAGGAATGACAACCCACTCTTGCCCATTCTTGCCTGGGAAATCCAGTGGGCAGAAAAGCCTGGAGAGCTACAGTTCATAGGGTCACAAAGAGTAGTACACAACTTTGCAACTAAACAACAACAACTGCTATATGTGAGAACCTGGAAGGTGTTAGATTGATTAGAACCTAAAACACAGAAGGAAAATAACAACTTCAAAGTGGCTCGTACCATGCCTGAATCTGAGGGCTTTAAATCTTCACAACTACCCTAGGAAGCAGGCATGGTCATTCTCTTCTTTTGACAGTGGGAAATGTGAAGCTTAGAGAGGTTCGGTAACTTACCTAGGGTCACTCAGCTAGTAAGTGGCTCAACTGGGATTTGAACCCCATCTATCTTGCTCTGCAGTCTGCTGGTCTCAATCACTATTATGCAATGCCATTAAAAAAAAAAAACTGTAAAGACAGGGTAAAGTCAACCCTCTCTGAAGTTTTTCCTGAATGCAAATGGTGCTCAGAGGGAATTCTCTTCCCATCCTTCCTTTGTCCCATGGTATGTTATGCTTTCCCAGGGTAGGGACTTGCCACGGTGGACTCTGACACCCAGAAAGCTGGTCTGGTCTTGAGGAGGGGAGTGTCTCAGCCATCAGTAGGTGTTCAGTGCCTGGCGAGTGCCTAGCCTGTGCTATTCTGAGCATCTTGACTGAACAACTGTGCTTTCTCTGGGAAAAGATAGACAGCTTAAATGGTTGCACTTAGCTCTCTACTATAAAATGAAAGAAATGTCCTCTTACATAATTTTGAATTTAAAGAAACTTTTCCTCCAGGTGGGGTCAGTCATTTCAAGATCCAAAGAAATGAAGCCATCTGTGACTCTTCTTGTCGCTGGCCTGGCAGCTTTCTGATTTTAGACAAACAAACAAAACCCTGAAAACCATTATGTCTTTTCTGGATGCCAAGAAAAACTGATGGAAATGAGACAAGTTCAAATGAAAGGAGATTTACTTACAAGGGGAGAAATATCAATGCAAACCACAGCCTCACTATTGAAGTTTAAAGATTCTGGTGGAGTAATAGCGGAGACTTAATCTTTTTTGAACTTCTCTGATTTGTCCCTCACTTCCTGAGAATTTCCCAGGAAGAGAATTAGAATATACTTTTTAAAGCTGAAGTGAAAAAAGATAAAAATAAAGCTGAAGTGGACAGAAATTTATCTTTTGTTTATGATTTTGAAGCTCATTTAGGATATTGCACAATGTTGTAACCATTAATATGAACACTACCTGTTTTCACAAAGATCATTCTGATTATTTGAACTTTGAGGTGTTTCGATTTTAGATAAATAAGAGTTTATGTTCATATCTATGAAAAAGAAACAGATTCAGATATAGAGAACAGATTTTTGGTTGCCAAGGGAGAGGAGGTGGGGGGAGGGATTGACTGGGAGTTTCGGATTAGAAGATGTAAATTAATATATGTAAGAAGGATAAACAACAATGTGGTCCTATCATATAGCACTGGGGACTATATTCAATATCCTGGATAAACCATAATGGAAATGGATATAAAATATATATATATATATATGAAAAGTGAAAAGTGAAAGTGAAGTATCCTATCGAATGTAGCCTACCAGGCTCCTCAGGTGACAGTCCATGGAGTTTTTCAGGCATGAGTACTGGAGTGGGTTGCCATTTCCTTCTCCAGGGGATCTTCCTGATCCAGGAATCAAACCTGGGTCTCCCTCATTACAGGCAGACGCTTTACCATCTGAGCCACAGGAAAGAATTAGTGTATGTGTATATATATATATGCACATTTATATAACTGAATCACTTTGCTGTATAGCAGAAATGAACAAAACATTAAATCAACTGTACTTCAATAAAATAAAAAAAGAACTTTTAATGTTCAGAGTTTGCATGAAACTTTTGGAGTTTAAATTTACCCAAATTTTAGGATAATAAAAATAATAAAGAAAATGCCTATTTATAAGCATGATTCCAACCTAGAAGGAGTTTAGAGATGACTAAATCTCGTGATTCTTTATTTTCCAGGCTCACTCAGGAGAAACTGCATGTCTAAGTTGGGCTTCAGACCTGAGTCTCAGGACTCACTCCTCAGAGCTGTTTCTCTGTCTAAATATTTCTGACTAACAGAGCAAGGCCTGACTGCCTGTCTCTGATATTGCCTCCATCTCAGTGAGGTGGTTTAGCTATCAGCGGCGACGAACAGCTTAGAGGAATCCAAATCTGACTCTGTTTCTTTAACCTTTTTATCTTCCCCCTGATATCAAACGGAAAGAGTGGAAAAGTAGTTGGTGTCAGACATAATAGTACTTACACTCAAATCAGGAATTGCAAAGTCATTTGCTCTTCACTTTGCCCATATGCTGTGGTACAAATGCAAAGGTTTTAGAGCTTATTTTGCAGCTGTGCAGAGACTCTAAATCTAAATCCAATTTTCCTTCATTGACCTAAGTAAGCAATATTTTTAGGTAAAGTTAATTTAATGCCTCTGAATAGAAAACCAATTAAAAGTACCTTTAGCCACACTGAAGTAGACTCTGGAGGCTCATAAAATACCCTCTTGGTTACCCATGCTTGATGCTACCTAGAGAGGAGAAGGGCTCTGTGTGCAGTTCTTTAGCTACTTGTACAAATCATGCCCCTTCTCTGCTGTCCAGGCCAGATCTGCTTTTCCCATAACCCCACAGAGCCCCAGGAAGGCTTCAAGGCACAGCTATGCTGCTCACAGCTCCATTTGTTGTTTTCTAATTCACAGCCACTGTGCTCAGCCTTTGGGAAAGGAGTACATCAAGGCTGTATATTGTCATCCTGCTTATTTAACTTATATGCAAAGTACATCATGAGAAATGCTGGACTGGATGAAGCACAAGCTGGAATCAAGATTGCTGGGAGAAATATCAATAACCTCAGATATGCAGATGACACCACCCTTATGGCAGAAAGTGAAGAGGAACTAAAGAGCCTCTTGATGAAAGTGAAAGAGGAGAACGGAAAAGCTGGCTTAAAACTCAGAATTCAAACAATGAAGATCATGGCATCCAGTTCCATCACATCGTGGCAAATGGATGGGAAAATAATGGAAACAGTGACAGACTTTATTTTTGGGGGCTCCAAAATCACTACAGATGGTGACTGCAGGCAAGAAATTAAAAGATGCTTGCTTCTTGGAAGAAAAGCTATGACAAACCTAGACAGCACAGTAAAAAGCAGAGATATCACTTTGCCGACAAAGGTCCATCTAGTCAAAGCTATAGTTTTTCCAGTAGTCATGTATGGATGTGAGAGTTGAACCATAAAGTAAGCTGAGCACTGAAGAATTGATGCTTTTGAACTGTGGTGTTGGAGAAGACTCTTGAGAGTTCCTCGGACTGCAAGGAGATCCAACCAGTCCATCCTAAAGGAAATAAACTCTAAACATTCTTTGGAAGGACAGGTGCTGAAGCTGAAGCTCCAATACTTTGGCCATCTGACGTGAAGACTCATTGGACTGACTCATTGGAAAAGAACCTGTTGCTGGGAAAGATTGAAGGCAGGAGAAGAAGGGGATAACAGAGGCTGAGATGGGCGGATGGCATCACCGATTTGATGGACATGAGTTTAAGCAAAGTCCAGGAGTTGGTGATGGACAGGGAAGCCTGGCGTGCTGCAGTCCATGAGGTTGCAAAGAGTCGGACATGACTGAGTGACTGCACTGCACTGAACTGAACTGTGCTCAGCCTTATCAAATGGAAGAGCCACTGACAGTCCATCCTTGCCTCCCTCGTTTCAAGCAAAGGCAGGGATTAAGGTTTAAATGATTTTTTTTTTACATATGTATAACTCCATTCACAAGCTTAGAGCTCATAATACTCTTCTTCTGAGTGTCATTTCACCTACCAGACTGCTGGTCCGGTATTTTGTGAAATGCAAACTCTGCTCAAAAGAAAGGTGATTTAAGGATACTGAACTGACCCAGCCTGCAATAGGAATCAATCAGTTGGTTTTGGTGGGCCTGAGACAGACTTTTAGTACCTTTTTAATGTTCAGAGGAATTGAGGCCTTTTGACAGGAAGTTTATTAATTTAGCAGGGATTTCATAATCCCATTGGCTTTCTCCCAGTCCATTCATCCGTCTTAAGTGCCTAAGTGTGGTTTTGCTCTCCAACCTCTGATTTGTTTCCTTGGTCATCTGAAAGGTCAATACTTGGTGAGTCCAAGGAAAATATGGCCAAAATGGAAAGTACCCCAACTTTGTCATCGTCAGAGAAATGCATGGAAGGTAATCAAGGAAGAGAGAATTGCATTTGGGTAAAAGCAAGAAATATTATGTGAAAACACAAGTTTAAGGCACAGAATGGGAGAGACTTCAGAAATTGTGTTGCTAGTTATGAATCTTTGATTGCAAGTAGCAGAAAGTGATTAGTTAGACAAAATTAAAAAAAAAATTCTATTAAAAATAGAATGGATACTGAAGTATTTCACAAGCATCTGAGAAGAACAGCTTCAGAAAGTCTCACCTAACAAAATCTAGCTCCAATGACTCTCTCTGAATTTGGAGTGTGTGTGTGTGTGTGTGTGTGTGTGTGTGTGTGTGTGTGTGTTCTGAACGGAACAGGCATCCACTTGGACTCATCAGCCAAGGCCAGGATGCAGCAAGATCTCATGTTTTAGATATGTCTGTCGAGGATCCACCTCTGGGCTCAGGGTAACTCTCAAAAAAGCTGGCAAGCCATACTCGGAAATATCTAAGACCCATCTTTCCTTGTTGGCTTGAAGCATATTTCTGGAAGGGTTTGGCAAGTAGGTACCAGGGGCTGGAGGAAAGAACCTGAAGGTCAGGTTTAATGATAAAGCACTGCCATTTGCCAACTTTGTGACCCTCACTTTCTTGTGCCTCGGGTTCTTTATCTGTTAAATATCTACCCTACGCGCCTTACAAAGGCATTGTGAGGATGAAAGGAGGTGGCAGATGTGAAGGGTACCTTGGAGCACACCCAGGGGTGACTAAGCTTGTCCTGGTGCAGTTATGTAAGGAGCACTGGTTATCTGAGCTCTCCAGTCTGGGCACTGGGGTCCTGACTTTCCTTGGCAGAGGGGTCTATCTGTCTAGACCTGTCAGATACCTATCTGTTAAGAGAAAAATCCTGAAAGGATTCTTTACCTTGGGAGTTTAAGTATCTATATAAATTCAAAATGATTGCACATAAGCTATGGAGTGAGAATTATATTGAATTTTACTACATGGTATCTTTAGTACAGCTATCATGATAACAACTAACTTGAATAATATGTTCCTTTGGATTCCTTCCCATGAAGGAAGTGACGAGACTACCTTTGATCTGGTCCAGTTGATGCCCTTTCCTGCTCTCCATCATCTAACTCACTGATGCATTCTTCCAGTGCCATTTTGGATTGTCCTTTCCTCTCGATTGTTGTTTAGTTGCTAAGTTGTGTCTGACTCTTTTACAACGCTGTGGACTGTCCAGGCTCCTCTGTCCATGGGATTTCCCAGGGAAGAATACTGCAGCGGGTGGCCATTTCCTTCTCTAGGGGGTCTTCCCAACCCAGGGATCGAACCTGCGTCTCCTGCATTGGCAGGTGGGTTCTTCACTGCTGACTCACCAGGGTAGGACGTCCAATAACAGCTGCAGCAGCTTCTCTGCTCCTTAATCTCATTGTTTGAAGTTGTCTCAGTCCATTTGGGGTACTGTAGCGAAAACTCCACAGACTAAGTGGTTTAAAAGCAATAAATATTTATTTCTCATCCTTCTGGAGGAGCTTCTGGAGTTTAGTGTCTGATAAATGCCAGATTCCTGGTTCTTAGGTATTTTTTCTCTGCATCTTCAGATAAGGGAAGAGGCATGGGGCCTCTGGGGTCCCTTTCTTAAGGGCATGATTTCCATTCACAAGGACAGAGTCCCCAAGACCTAAGCACCTCCCAGAGGCCCTACCTCCAAGTACCATCATTTTAGGGATTAGGTTTCAGCACATTAATTTGGAGAGGACACATATATTCACTCTCAAGCAAAAATGTAGCCTTGTGTTAGGATTTTTACCAATTTTTTTCCCCCTGTTTTTTCCAGCTGCTTCTGTTCTTCAAATTTGGGAGGTTCCAGTTTCTATGATATGCTGTTTGGAATGTGTGTTGCTGGTAACTAATTGTTCTGGGTATGACTTCTCTGGGAGCTGTCCAGCTCCCCATCTTCCTCTAAATGGAGCCAACACTGATTTATATGTCTGTGAATCTCTGCTGAATCGCAGAGGTATTTGTGGAGGGGGTTGAAGCAGTACCATTTGCCCTGACTTCAAGCTCAAAAAAAAGAGTCAAATTTTGGCTAACATTCAACACCAAAATTTGGGCAGAAGAGCAGAATTAGGTCTTAATTGTATAGAAATGTGATTCTGACTAGAATTCGTCAATTCTCATTACTGGTTAACTTGGAGGCTATGAAGATGCTGTCAAAGTTGGGAAGATGCAGTTCTGAACATTTTCTAGGATCTCCATGCCATCTCCCAGAGTTTCTCAGCCCCTCTGGGTTGGAACCAGAGTGTTAAAAACACCCTTCCCCTGAAAATCCTTCCTGGCCTTTGCATCTGATTGTCCCACATCCAGGGGTGTTTAGGGCACCATGCCAGCTTGGAGAAAGCAGTTTCCTCCAGGGTGGCTGTGACACAGCCTCCTCTCTAGACATGCTTGCATTCGTGAGGAATAAACAGCATCCACAGGCTGGGAGAAATGGGGTTTTGGCAAATGTTTCCTGGCTTCGCACTCCACTACCTTTCAGCATTCCCCCAGGAAAATTCCACCCTTCACTTTCCCACACCTCTTCAGGCAATCCAGTATCGCCACTGGATACGGAGCTTTGAGTCAGACGCAGGTGGAGGAATTGATGGAGGGAGGAGGTCATAGGTGAAATGGTGATGCAGACTCCCCCCAGGAGAACTCACTCTGCTCCAGAGTCCTTGTGTGACTGGAGGAAAAGCAACCCTGAAACCCTAAAGCCAAATGTTGCCAAGGTGGTTTTAATGCAACTCTCTGCTTTTCCCCAAGTATTTACACTTCCTTTTCAATTCTCACCATTTGCTACTCTGCATTCTGGAATGCTGAATTTACAAAGAAAACAGCAAACATGTAAAACCTTTGAGGAGGTGGTTTGTGTATGTTTCTGACACCGTTTGTTTGTTTCCTAGGATTTTCAGATGATAGGTTATACTTATTTTTAGTCTTAGTTGGATGATCAAGGTAATTATGAATTAAGACTCTGTGTTTCTAATACAACAGTAGGCATCAGAGAAAGGCTAGAAACACACCTTATTCAGGATAGACTGACTGGGTTGTGCTGTCATAACACCACCTCTCAAATCACAGGAGTAACTACATTAAAGTTCTTGCTTTTGCTTGAGCTATGTACTCATCATGGGTCAGCTGAACTGTCTTCCATGTGGCTTTCATCCTGGGGCCCTAGATGATGGAGTGGTATCTCGCTAGAAACATTAATAATACTCTTACAGAGGGTGCTGAAGCACGGGAGGCACTCTTGAAGCTCCTGTTCATGTGTGATATCTGTCATTCTGTTGCAGGAAGGGGGACCCCTTCCAGGGCCCGAAACTGGGCTCTTGTCTAACACTCGGAAATGAATTGTCCGAGGAGACACATGCTGACAAAGCAAGAGATTTTATTGGGAAAGGGCACCCGGGTGGAGAGCAGTAGGTAAGGGAACCCGGGAGAACTGCTCTGCCGCATGGCTCGCAGTCTTGGGTTTTATGGTGATGGGATTCATTTCTGGGTAGTCTTTGGCCAATCATTCTAATTCAGAGTCTTTCTTGGTGGCGCACGCATCGCTCAGCCAAGATGGATGCTAGCAAGAGGGATTCCGGGAAGTGGATAGACACGCGGTGTTTCCTTTTGACCTTTCCCGAACTCTTCCGGCTGGTGGTGGCTTATTAGTTCCGTATTCCTTATCAGGATCTCCTGTCATAAAACAACTCATGCAAATGGTTACTATGGTGCCTGGCCAGGGTGGGCGGTTTCAATCAGTGTGCTTCCCCTAACAATTCCTGCTTGCATTTGATTGACCAACGAGTTATATGGCCCCACCTAAGTTCAACAGGGCAGTTTATCCTCCTGCAGGAGGTGTACTATAGAAAGGGACTAGGTTATGGTAATAATATCAATAATTTATAGTAGTGGCTGTTGAAGGCTTCTTTATGTATGAAACCAAAGGTGAAAATTATAAAGGCCAAGGTAAAGCTGACCAAGTGAAAATAAAATCCCTCAGTAAGGAAAAAAGAACATTAACAGAACTGAAAGGTAACAACAAATGGGATTAAAGTATTTGCAGTTTAAATAGCAAAGAGTCAGTAGTATGAATAGAAGAATTCTTATTCCTCAGAAAGATAAAGCAGTTGCTCTGGTTGGTTGTTGTAAACACCTGGTGTTACAACGTGGGGGCTCTCCCCACCCTTTCCCTGTCACCCCAAAGTCACGGATCTTTCCAAAGTGTCGAAGAACTAATAATCCAGCCAAGGAGTTGAAGAAAGGGACTCCAGGAGCCTCCAATTCTCTTTCCCAGAAAATGTTTTCATGCAACCTTCTGGAAACATTGTCCCCCTCTCTGTAATATGACCCAGATGAGGAATTTTATGTTAGAAGAAAGGGTGGGACATTTACCAGAAATCTTCCCTGTTTTTCTCTTCTTTCTATCCAAGTGATTCTTTCTCCATTGAAGACCCAAAGACCTTCCGTATATCTGAGAAAGTCAGGGAGATGAGGGAGGCTTTTTAGGACCCCGGAGTTCTCAGATTCCCAGCTCTCCTCCTGCCAAAGAAGATTGGTCTTTTTTCCCAACATGCAAATTATTGATAAATGATTCCCAAGCAGCTCTCACTCACTGCCTAATCTAGAGTTCTTAAGAGCAGTCAGATTTTAGCCTGGAAGCTTCCCCAGAACATATTTCCCCCATTTCGTGTGCTATTAGATTTGCTTCCATCTCCCCTGGGCAAAATAGAGGTCAGAAACAAAATGACTTCCTGTATCAACATTAGCTTTATCAAGCAGATGGCAAGTGCTTTCAGCCTCAAAAGAGGACAGTGGCCTCAGGCAGAACTACAGCCAGATGCTACCTTTTACAGTGAAATGTTTGGAAGCCTTAGAAATACTCCAAATTCCTCCAGAATAACCTCAATAATTTCCCCCTTACTTCTCTTAAATCTGTCTCTCTCTGACTACCTCAACCCACCTGGATTCTAGATTCTAATTTCTACTCAGCTAACACATTTCTCTTCTGTGATCTGCAGTTTCAGGTTAAATATTTACAAAAGTACTTTGTGTTGTTAATTCTCTTATTTTGTGAACTTTAGCCAGTCTACCTGTAGGCCGCCACAAGAACCTGTGAGAATCAGAAGGCAGAGTGGCTTTGTTCCATGTAAACCTTTAGTCAGCTGGTATAGCACCTGGCACTTAGTAAGACAATGAACAATTGTTGAATGAATTTGTTGTTGAGGGTTTCCACCATGAGGGTAAGCAGTGTGTTGGTTAGAACTGAGCCATGGCATTGGTGGACCAGTGATGTCAAATTGTTGAGGGCTGGACACATTCTTTTAGTCTTCTATTGGGTCTTTCTGAAAACCAGGAAAAATTGTTAATGCCCACAGTGGCAAAGTTCATTTCCATAATGACTACATCAGCCACATGGCTGGCTGTACATCTTAGGAGAATCCCCTCAGATTGGCCCAGCTGCCCTTAAATGCAGGACAGCCATGGGTTGCTGAGTGAGGGTTCAATATCCTCGGAGTTGTTGGAGCCCTACTCATATTTAGCAGAAGAGAGATTTTGAAGTGAAAGTAGTCAGATTTGACAACTTTGCTTCTCTGTGCCTCAGTTTCCTCATATACAAAGTGGAGATAGTAATTTATACTATACAGTTATGAGATTCAAATAAGGTAATAGGGGTAAGGCATTCAGTATCTGGTACAGAGTGAGTCCTGCATAATTGTCAGCTACTACGGGTTTTATATAACTCACCAGTGTGTCCCATGGTACCTCCAGGGATGTGAAGCCACAGTCCATTACCAGAAGGGACATAATCTTGACAATGGTGGATCCTCAGTCTGCACC
The DNA here is from genome assembly GCF_019320065.1 of Cervus canadensis. Lineage (NCBI taxonomy): Eukaryota > Metazoa > Chordata > Mammalia > Artiodactyla > Cervidae > Cervus > Cervus canadensis. The sequence continues at coordinate 11,106,999 of NC_057410.1, forward strand.
CCAAATCCAAGAAACGGGGCTTTGCTCTTTGAATCAGATTTCCCTGCCGCCATGCAGAGTCAAGTTGGGGTTATGCTTTTGGCTTTCTTCTGGCCCTCCCCAGGTCCAGTCGGCTGTATACCACTGACTTCCCGAGTGGCACTCCATGTGGCCAGGGCCAAAAGACCCATTGCCTTCCCAAGTGGCAGTCAGAGCCAAAAGACCCGTGTAGACAAGGTTGGTTTGCAATAGGCTTCTGTAGCAGCAAGCCAAGGACTTTTGGAATGTAATCATACCTCACCACCTTCTCCATGGCCACCATCCTCTTGCCTCTAGGACACTGCAATCCCTGCCAAACATCCTCTTGTCTTGTATCCCCGCCTCCTGCAAGGCATTCTCCCCACAGCAACAGATCGACTCCTAGAACTACTCTGCTTAGAGTTCTCCAGGGGTGGGCTTCCCTAGAGGTTCAGTGGTCAAGAAACTGCCTGCCAATATAGGAGATGTGGGTTCAATTCCTGATCCAGGAAAACCCCACACACCATGGAGGAACTAAGACTGTATGCCACAACTACTGAGCCTGTGCTCTAGAATCTGGGAGTGCAGTTACTGAAGCCCATGTACCTAGACCCCGTGCTCCAAAGCAAGAAAAGCCACCGCAAGGAGAAGTCCTCGCGCTGCAAGTAGAGAATAGCCCCCGCTTGTCCCAGCTAGAGTAAGCCTGCAAAGCAACAAAGACCAGCACAGCCAATAAAATAAATAAGTAAATAAATTAAAAAAATAATTTTTGGAAAAGCTCTAGTTGCACTTAGAATAAAATCCCATCTTTGCCTTGATTTACAAAGTCCTGAGTAAGCTGAACTCTAAGTCTGTATTCTCCAGGCTTCGGCTACACAGACCCTCATTTCAGTGCTTCCAATGCAGGATGTGTGTTCCTGCCTCCAGACACTGTCCTTCCTCTCCCGGGTTCCCTCTGCCTGGGATGCTCCTGCCCTGCATCCTCACGTGGCTGGCTCCCTTCTTACATTTCCATGCTTAGAGGCCTTCCCTGACCAGGTCGTTTAAGCACCATTATCTTTCCCCATTACTCTTGAGCCCCTTGTGACATTTTATATTATTCACAGCAGCTGTTGCCATTGAATATCATTTGTTTGGGGTTTATTGTCTTTCTGCTCCCACGAGAGGGAAAACTTCATGATGACAGAGCCTTATCTGTCCCCCTGTTCAACACTGCATTTCTAGTTCCTGGCACATGGTACGTACTCAATAAATACTGGTGGAATGAATAATTTCTTCAGAGGGTTTCATCTATTTAAAAGGCCTTTCTTTGGCTATTACTGACAGCACGACTCAATAAGATGGCTTATTGTGCTACAAAACCTTCTCCGCAGCAAGGAGAGAAAAGAGGGTGCGTGGGGCCGAAAAGCATATCTTTGCCACGGTGAGAGGCTGATGTTTCTGTTGATTGTCTTAGGGCATCGGCCTGTGGAGAGACTCTTTATAGGGCAGGATGCTGTGTCTCCAACAAGAACGCAGGTCCTCTTTCAGAGATGCCTGAGGTACAAAGATGCCTGGGTATTTTTCAGGGGTGTCATGTTTACTCTTGGCTCAAGCTTATACCCAGAAACCTGGATAAAATTCTACACTGGACAACCTGGTAGTTGGCAACACTCCCCAACCTGTAAGTGAGCCGACTGCAACACAATAGAAGGGGAACTTTAAAAAAACAAAAAAAGAATCAAAACTTAGATAAATTCAAAGAACTGAAAATTCCACAGTACTACATCATCCCAAATAAGGAAGCTGCTTGGCACAGGGAGAAAAATATGGAATATGGATCCCCAAAGCCTGGGTTTGAACCATAGTTTCACCACAAAGAAGCTTAGTGAATAGGTAAATTTATTTTAATTCTCTAATACCTTGGTTTGGCAGCAATGAAAGCACACTACTCAGATCTCCTGCTGCAGGTGCCTCATCCCCTTCCTCTACCCCCTTCACTTTCTCTCTCCTTCATCCCCCTCTTTCATCCCCCCTCCATCCTTCTCCTCTACACCTCTCCTCCTCCCTACTCTTCCATCCCATCTCCCCCCTTCATCCCATCCCCTTCCTCCATCCCTGCCATGTGCTGCCCTTTCAGATCCACCCCAGCCAAGTTTCCTGCAGGCTCTTTCCAGCCAGCAACAGGCACAGTGGAGATCAAGGTAGATCCATTCTGGACACGGAGACTTCTCCAGGGCAACTTTGGCTTGATGACCTTGCTAAACCTGGCCGAGCCTTTCTTGGAACTGCCCTGCAGCCCTAGACTCTTCCTGCTCCTCCTGCTTTCTTGCTCTTCTTCCTCACGGGGGTCAGACTGGCGTTGCGTCTGAGGCTCTTCCTGCCTACTCTTGTTCTTTTCTTCAATAAATCACTTGCAGGTTTAAGCTGTCTTGGATTCTGCTACTTGGTAGACCCAAACAACACACTTGGTTTTCTTGTTTGTAAAACAAAACTCCTTGCTTTACTCCCATTTGGATGGAATGGAGAGAATGTGTCCTTAAATCACCATGAAATTGTATCGTTGTTAGGGTGGGAAAATGAGGTTTGCAAAATTGCTGAGCATGGCATCGACATAGAGCTGTCACTCTACTTTCAGGCAAGTTCCTGGATGAGGAAAATCTCTCTGTGAACTGCTGTGTTACCCCAAAGAAAGACCAAACGTGCATGTTCAGGGTACCTGTGACTCAGAGGCACTGTATTTTTTCTTTTCAAATTATTTGATGTCCTAGGGGAAAAACAGAACTTCTTGGACTCTTTCATACTTATTTTATGGCTTATCTCTGTTTATTTAAGCACTGACTCTGTGTGGAAGACTGCATTGTATTCCTCTCAATGCTGAGGGCTTCTATGGGTCCTAACTGGTCCCTGCATCTTCTCCTTCCATGACGGGCCCTTGGCCACCAAGTTAAGCAGTTCCGTACCTTCTCCTGGGCCACTGTCTATTCACTGGTGCTTGCGTACTGTGGTTAATTTGATCACGTTGGCAGACAGATTCCTGAGCAGTTTCTGCCTCTTTTGCATTTATTCTTCCTGTTTTCACTCAGACCTCTGCAGACCCAGAAGTCCTAGGGAGGAGGGTAGACAGGGTCACTTTAGAATGACTCTAAGCAACCACATCTCTGGTCCCTGGGGGAGGCGGCTGGATGACAGCAGCGCTGACCATGGTCATGGGGATCTTCTGGATCATGATCTCTGTCTCCCCTCCAAACCCTGCCTGGCTGCACCCTTCCTTGGGGAAGCAGTTCCTATTTGTCTATGGTTTTGTTGGAGGGTGCGTCATTGAAATCCTCTGATTCATCCCTTGGGCAATACAGGAAATTTGTCACTCAAATCTCTGTGATTCTCAGTGACAAGGACAGCAACACCTCCTCCATCAAGAGGCTTCCTAATACAACTTGAATGCTCTCTATATTTTTAGGCATTTTTGAGACTTTTCATTCATGGACTTTTAATGAAATCTGAAGCACTCTTGTTAAGAACGATTTCTTAAAAGAAAATAAGAGACCTGTAAACAGGAAAGAAAAGGGGATGAGAGAGAAGTAAAGATTTTGCATGGTGGTTTTGGAAAAGCAAAGGAATCGCAGAGGGCTCAGAAGCCCTCTGAGTGGGAATCAAGGACCCAGGAGTTAGGAAATGTAGAAAGCACTGAATGTTGGGACAAAGAACTAGATGGACCAAACTGTTACTTAGTATGCGGTAAATTGAGAATGTTTTCAGTTACTTAAACATATTGACTGGCATACGATGAAAACTGTAGGGACTACCAGCATTGTGGAAAAATTAGGGGGCTTTGGAGCCAAATAGATCTATTTGGGTCTCAGAGGGTACTTGTTTTTTTGTGTGTGTTTGTTTTTTAGTTTTAAAATTTTATATATTTTTAAAATGAAGTGTAGCTGATTTACAATGTTGTGTTAGTTTCAGGTCCAGATGTACTCGTAGCTTGGGGACAAATTTTAAAGTCTAATGAGACTTTAGAAGACATCAGCCAGAAGGTTATGGAATCAGAGAGTTCCCTAGTGGTCCAGTGGTTAAGACTGCATGCTTCCAATGCAGTTCAATCCCAGGTCAGGGAACTGAGATCCCACATGCCAGGCAGCCAGGCCAAAGAGTAAATAAAATAAAATAAAATAAAATAAAAGATGGGCTCGTATTCCCTCATCCCTATGTAAAAAAAAATAAGAAGGCTATGGAATCACCCTTCCAGCCCATAGGCATACAGGGACTTGTCCAAAAGGTTGTTTTCACCTTAGACAAATTGCCTAATCACCATTAACATTTGTTTCCTCAGCTAGGAGATGAAGATACACAAGATAATATATGTACAGCATCTGGTGTCAAAATTAGAACTCATTCATTCATTCATTCAGCAATTGCTTTTCAAGTGCCAGTTATGTGACTTTATCCTAAGAGATACAGCTATAAATAAATCTACAAAATTTGTGCCTTCATTGACCTACAATCCAGTGAAAGTAGATAGACAAATAACGTACCAAGATTAAGCGGTGTGTTTGGAGGAGTCCTATGGAAACACTGAGAGAAGACAGGGAGGGGTGTTCCAATTTGAAGGACCTGGTCAGGGAAGGCTTCCTGAGAGGCTGACAGTTGAACAAGTACCGGGAGGAGATGAGGGGAGGAGACTACCTGCAGGCAGGTAGGGGGACAGCATTCCAGGCTGGAAACAGCGAGTGCTAAGACACAGAGGTGGCCTGCACACTAAGCCAGCCCCATCTGGCTGCACCAGCGTGAGTGAGGGGAGGGTGATGGATGATGGTGGGGGCCAAGGAGGACATGCTGACCCTGCAGGCTCTGCAGGTCACTGCTCTGACTTCCTTTTCATTCCTAACAGCATGAGAACCTGCTGGAGAGTTTTTAGCAGAATGTGAGCTGACTTCTTATTGCAGGATCACTCTGACTGCTGCTTGGAGGATAGATCAGTGCAGGGCAACAGCAGCCACGAGGTCAGTAAGGAGGCTGTTGTAACAACCCAACAAAGAGACCAAAGTCATTTGGGCCTAGATGGTGGTGATGCAGGTTGTGAGCCTTGGTGAGACTTTAAATACAACAGGATTGTTCATAGATCTGATATGAGTTATGGTAAAAAGAGAGGTGTCAGGGATGACTGAATACTTTGGGCCTAAATGATGGGATTACCAATCTGTGAGATGGGGAAATGAAGCAGGATTGTGGAGGCAAGGCAGGATGAGAGTTAGATTTTGTAAGTGTTAAGATTGAGGTACCTACTGAATAGAAATAATAGTGGGAGTGTTGAGAAGGCAGTCAGGTATATGAAAACATGTACAATTCATATATCCTTCTGGAGAGATCAACAGGCTTGAGGTATATATTTGAGAACCATTCTCCTTGGAAGGAAAGTTATGACCAACCTAGATAGCATATTAAAAAGCAGAGACATTACTTTGCCAACAAAGGTCCATCTGGTCAAGGCTATGGTTTTTCCAGTAGTCATGTATGGATGTGAGAGTTGGACTGTGAAGAAAGCTGAGCGCCGAAACATGGATGCTTTTGAACTGTGGTGCTGGAGAAGACTCTTGAGAGTCCTTTGGACTGCACGGAGATCCAACCAGTCCATCCTAAAGGAGATCAGCCCTGGGTGTTCATTGGAAGGACTGATGCTGAAGCTGAAACTCCAATACTTTGGCCACCTCATGCGAAGAGTTGACTCATTGGAAAAGATCCTGATGCTGGGAGGGATTGAGGGCAGGAGGAGAAGGGGACAACAGAGGAAGAGATGGCTAGATGGCATCACCGACTCGATGGACATGAGTTTGAGCAAGCTCCGGGAGTTGGTGATGGACAGGGAGGCCTGGCGTGCTGCAATTCATGGGGTCGCAGAGTCGGACATGACTGAGCGACTGAACTGAACTGAACTGAACTGAACTGAACACATGGATGGTATTTAAAAGCTATGGGACTAGATTGTGTAGGGAGTGAGTGCCAAGAATAAAGAAAAAAGGTCCCCAAGCTGAGGAGACTGTCTCCAAGCTGAGGAGACTGTCTCCAAGTAAGGGAGTAGAAGCAAAATCAGGAAAGTGGGATGGTTGGCTTGGAGATCTGCTGAAGAACTATTTCATGGATGAGGGAGCAATCAGGCATGTCAAATGGGCCGTGAAGATGAGAACTGGACTTGGCAATGTTGCCAATGATTTTGACAGTAGCAATTCCAGGGAAGTGATAGGGAATGAATACCAACTGAACTGGGTTCTGGAGGAAATGGAAAGGGAGCGGAGGCAACCAATACAGACAGTTCTTTCAAGGACTTTTGCTTTACAGCAACGATTCTCAAAGTATGGTGTCTGGACAAGCAGCATTAGCACCATCTGAGATCTTAAAAATTCACAGTCTTGGGCTCCATCCAACTGAATCAAAAATTATGGACCCACCATAAAGGTTATAAAACTGAAACTATCAAGGACAAACCCCTGTGATACTTGTTACCACCCCTTCCTGGAGAAGATTACCCTGTAATCTTCAATAATGGGGCACCTGGTAAAACATTTAAACCCAGTGATCGCTCCCATGAAGGTTCTAACTCAGAAGGTCAGCAACTTGAGAAAATGCATTTGTTCTGTGTGCATGCATGCTGAGTCTTTTCAATCATGTCTGACTCTTTGCGACTCCACAGACTGTAGCCTGCCAGGTTCCTCTATCTGGAGTACTGGAGTGGGTTGCCATGCTCTCCTCCAGAGAATTCTCCCGACTCAGGGATCAAACTGGCGTCTCCTGCATCTCCTCCATTGGCAGGCACGTTCTTTACTGCTAGCACCACCGGGGAAGTCTGCATTTGTAACTAAGTATCCCAAATGATTCTTAGATGGGGAAACTGTAGGAAGCTCTGCCCTGAAGGACTCATGCCTGGGGGAGCCCGCTTGAAGTTTTGACCTGACACTGAGGCCAGCAAACACTCAAGGTCTGGAATCATTTGATCTAGACTAGTTTAGCTATGGAGTTTTGCAATTGTATAACTGCATATTTTATAGTGCATTTCTCTCTTTTCCCAGTGGTTTCTTTTTGCAGTTCTAGGGTAACATGTCTGATGTAAAGCAATGTACTAATCTGGTTAAGTTTGGGGCCTGGAATTCAGGAGAAATTACATAAAAATCATCACATCAATCAATATTGATGGTCTTCAAATCACAGAACCTGGGCTTAAATATATCCTCAAATACAAATACAAAAAAAAAAGAAAAGAAAATCCCAAACATATGAAGATGCCACTGCCCCGTCTTCTGTTTCCATTTGGGAGTTGCTGATGCCATGGAAACTGCAGGGAGAGAAATATAAAAGTTCAGGAGTAAAGGAAGAAAAGAAATGGTGACAAGCCTGGGTAGTTAGGGACAGGTTTCCTTGAAGAGTCTGGCTAACCAGTTTCTTGGGCCTGCCCCTCACATGCCTCTGCCCACTCTGCTTGAGTGGTTCTCCCATAGGTACTCTTCTGGAAACATCATTCAAGGAGCTAGCCACACTCTCACTTCTATGTCAGTTAATTAGGTTAGATATGAGTTTCTTCTTTGGATTTTAGTTGATACGGATCAGCGAGGGGCAGAAGGCAGGAGGAAGCTCACTGTACATAGGTCGGGCTGGGGGAGGGATATGCCTTGAAGCCCCAGGACAGCAAAGAGATAGAGAGCCTCTCAGAGGTGAAAGAGAACATAGGAGAGAGGAGGGTAGAGGCTAAATATGAATTTCACATTCCTTCAATTTAGTGTGAGAATTTATTCTGTGTGGCAGTGGCTGTGTGGGAGAGATGAGGTTGTCTGGGACAAGGCAAGGAGAATTGTGTTTCCATAGAGACTCTTGCCTGGAATATCCCATGGACGGAGGAGCCTGGTGGGCTGCAGTCCATGGGGTCGCTAGGAATCGGACACGACTGAGCAACTTCACTTTCACTTTTCACTTTCACGCATTGGAGAAGGAGATGGCAACCCACTCCAGTGTTCTTGCCTGGAGAATCCCAGGGACGGGAGAGCCTGGTGGGCTGCTGTCTGTGAGGTCGCACAGAGTCAGACATGACTGAAGCGACTTAGCAGCAGCAGAGATTTAGTGCATCACCAAACCTATGACACATTGTGATAATGTTAGAAAGAGAATTAACAGATGACTGTGGCAGAGAGTAGTATGGGGGACGGGACATGGCTACTTCTGATAACTGGTCAGGAAACCTGGGAGTGACACTGGAACTAACTGAAGGATATAAAGGATCCAGGTGAAATGCTGGAGAGTCCCTTGGACTACAAGGAGATCAAAGCAGTCCATCCTAAAGGAAATCAACCCTGAATATTCACTGGAAGGACTGATGCTGAAGCTGAAGCTCCAATCCTTTGGCCACCTGATGTGAAGAGCTGACTCACTGGAAAAGACCCTGATGCTTGGAAAGATTGAAGGCAGGAGGAGAAGGGGATGACAGAGGATGAGATGGTGGGATGGCATCACCGACTCAATGGACATGAGTTTGAGAAAACTCTGGGAGATGGTGAAGGACAGGGAAGCCTAGAGTGCTGCATTCCATGGGGTCACAGAGTCGGACATGACTGAGCCACTGAACAATGAAGTGTTAAGGATTGGCTTTTCTGCCCAAGGGAACACCACATGCAAAGGCCCTGTGGAATACAGAAGCATTGTTCTCTGGAGGGAAACCAGTGTGGCTGGAGCAGTGAAAGCAAAGGCCTCTGGAAAGCTATGGCTGGCAGGCTGAGGCAGGGGCTAAATGATGCAGAACTTTGCTGGCAAGCTTGAAGAGTTGTCCTTTTTCCTAAGAACAATGGGAAGTCCTTGGGGATTGTGAATGGGTCACATCTGAGTTTCAGGAAGTTTACTCTGGCTGCAAGAGGAAGAGTAAGCCGGGGAGGGCAGGATTGAATACAGGGAGGTGGTTAGGAGGCTGCTGGGGTTCTCAGAGGGGAGCTTGGACCCAGAGTTTGTGGTGGAGATGGAGAGAAGTGGAGAGAGCTTCCCTGGTGGCTCAGATGGTAAAGAATATGCCTACAATGCAGGAGACCTGGGTTTGATCCCTGCGTCAGGAAGATCCCCTGGAGAAGGGAATGGCAACCCACTCCAGTACTCTTGCCTGGAGAATCCCATGGACGGGTGGGCTATAGTCCACGGGGTCACAAAGAGCAACCGAGCAACTAACACACACCGCCCCCCTCCCCCACACACATGTGTACAGACTAGGTGAGGACCAGGGAGAAAGGCAGCGTCCAGGATAACTCCTGGGTGTGTGAGTGGGTAGCTGCAGGGACAGTGGTGGACAGCTCTGCTGGCGTTTGAACTCTTTCTTTAGGTGTGTCCTCAGAGTTTTGCTTCTGTATCCCAAGAGGCCCTGTACCCGCCATTCAGTACGTCTGGCTATCTAAATACTCTGATCAGTTCCCCTCAGCTTTATATAAAACAGCTTTATTAAGATATGATTTACATACCATACAATGCACCCATCTAAAGTGTATGATTCAGTGATTTTTAGTATATTCACAGATAAGTGCAACCATCAACACAGTCAATTTTAGAACATTTCTCAAAAAGAAACATAAAATCCTTTAGCAATCTTCCTTTATTCTCCCCTTCTCTTGCCCTCATTCGTAGACAGTCATGAATCTAATTTATGTCTCATAGATATCCCTGCTCTGGGCATTTTCTATGAATAAAATCATATATGATCATACATGGCATTTCACTAGAATGAAATCATATGTGATCATAAGTGGTCCTTTGTGACTGGTTTCTTTCTTTTAGATTCATCCATCTTATGGCATATGTCAGACCTTCTTTTCTTTTTATAGGCAAATAACATTCCATTGTCTGGATATACCCCATTTTGTTTTTCTTTCATCAGTTGATGGATATTTGGGTTTTTCCACCTTCTGGCTATTATTAATCTAAACGCAGCTCCCATAAACATCTGTGTACCAGTCTCTGTGAAGGCAAATTTCTTGGCATGTAGTACAACCTGCCTGAATGCTCTGATCGCATCCAGGGCAGAATAAACAGCAGGGGGTTGGATGGGATAAGGTGGCCCCATATTTGTCTGTCAAGGGAAGGGGCTTCAGTTTTACACCCATGAAACACAGCCTTTTGTTTGTTTTATGATGAAAAGAGTTTCTTTGTTTTTCTCCTACGACCTCTGTGTCCACTTACAATTTTCTCCCTGCTGGTAAGGAAAAGGAGGCAAAATTCAAGGACCTGGCTGATTTAACCATTCCTGGTAACAAGTCTAAACTTTCCTCTGTTCATGAACCCATTTGTTCCCTCCTTATCCACTAAATGCTCCCCTCACTCCAGGATGCTTCTGAGTGTTTAAGAAAACTAGAACTGTGACCGACCCCCAGCCCCTCTCCCTCTCTTCCCCTGGTGGAAGGCTTGGCCACCTACCAGTCACAGCAGAGTGCCTTGATTCCTTCGGCACGTGTTCAAGAGGGTCCCCTGTGTGTGCAGCTTCTGGGCATAGCTCTGTTGCCAGGGCAAGAGGAGCCTGGCTGCTTCTCATCTTTCCAGGCTGTTGTTGTGGGACTAGGGGTTTCAGCTTTGAACTTTACCCAAAGTGCAGCTGAGCCTTATTGACTATCTGAGTCCTTAGCAGATCTCCAGGATTCCCTGGTGGCTCAAATATTAAATGCAGGAGACCCTGTTTGATCCCTGGGTCAGGAAGATCCCCTGGAGAAGGGAATGGCAACCCTCTCCAGTATCCTTGCCTGGAGAATTCCACAGACAGAGGAGCCTGGCAGGCTACAGTCCATGGGATCACAAAGGGTCATCTGAGCAACTAACACATTTCTAAAAAAATAAATAAGCATCTATGATAAAGCACATTGAAATTCTATCAGATCTTCACTGTGGATTCTGTCCCAGCCAGCGCCCATGGAGCTGGGGTGGTGACCTCTCAGGATGCCTGGAGATGGTGGCCTCTTGCAAAAAGCTGCTCTAGGACCTGCAGAAGTTGGCCCCTGTGACCTAGTGTTCGCTGTACTCCTATATTCCAGCTACTGGTTCTTGTCTGTCCGTCTTCTCCGCTTCTGAAATGTCCACACAGGCAGTGGTGTCCTGGGGTCCGTTTGTACCAGCCCCCAAGAGCTGATTGCTTTCCTACCTTCCCAGCTCTGCGTTCAGTCCTGTCACATTGGTAGTTTTTAAATCAGCCAGGGTAAGTATTTACTTTACAGAAACGGGCACATGCTGAGAATCAGGGCTTTGTTTACCTCCTGGAGAGTCTGTTGTTAAACATTTACTAGCACCTAAGTGCTGCTCTGCAGTGGGAAAGAGCTGCCCGTCTGGTTTTGATGGGCACAGTGGAGTCTTCGGTTAATAAAAAATAAGAGTTGCAATAACAACAAAAAAAACAAGCAACCCAGTCAAAAAATGGGCAGGGGTTACCAGTCTTGGGGTAATGGTAATGCTGAGTAGACAACAAATCCTCCAGCACTTGGAGTACAATGCCTTTTTCTGAGACCAATTTGTTACTATAACCTTAAAGGGAAAAAATCTCCACTGGTGAAGAAGAAAAAGAAACATGCATGTTTTGAAGGTCCCACCATTCTCTATTTTGGTTTTTGGGTTTTTTGCCATTTGTGATAGTTAATGGGGACCCAATGGGACTGATTTAGTGCAATAGAATCATTAAATTTAACTGTTTATGGTCCTTGGGCTTCCCAGGTGGCACAGTGGTATAGAATCCACCTGCCAACGCAGAAAACGCAAGAGACATGGGTCAGGAAGATCCGCTGGAGTAGGAAATGGCTACCCACTCCAGTATTCTTGCCTGGAAAATTCCATGGACAGAGGAACAGGGTGGGCTACAGTCCATGGGGTCTCAAAAAGTCTGACACAACTGAGTGATTAAGCACACACATGGTCCATTGAGGCAAAATTCTGAGATTCTCCAACATGTTAAGAATCTTAGCTTTAGACTTATTTCTCAGCTGGTGTGTGAGGTGGTCCATGAGGAGGTCAGTGAAGCTGTTGACTATTGAGACTCAAAAGGCCCCAAGTGATGGATAGATGAATGGCAGCAGTGTCTTGGGCATCTCCCTTCAGCCAGCACCGTCAGGCATCCTCTATGTAGATGGGGCCATGTTAGCCTCTTATAGAGCAGAGGGAAGAAATACACCATATGACCTAGGCCTTCTGAGGGTTTAGAGTTGAGTTGAGCAGCTATGTGAAGCAGTTCTGTCCCTCCTCTTTTTCAAAGCCCATACTCCTGGTGACCTGTGTTCAGCCACGGAACTCTGTGTGGCATGCTGAAGATGTTTTGTGGAAGGTCCCGGCATGACAGGACCAGAAAGACAACCAAGTTGAGCCCAGTAAGAGCTATGAAGTTTCTTCTGCCCCATATAGAAAAGTCTGTGATAGAATATTGAGGCAAGTGTCATAGTGACCCCAAGAATGTTCATCAGATTTCACGCCTAACAAAGAAAGGGGGAAGGAGACTATGACTGACCTCCTCGTCATAAGAAACTCCTCTTCATAAGACAATTGCCATGTCATATTGCAAAGGTTGGTTAATCCCTGCCATCATCAAGCATCAATATATTTTGCATCACCCTTTAACTTCAGAAGTAATCTGTAACCTGAGCCCCACTTATTTTTTCTATTTGACATTTATTTTAGCTTCATTAATTTTTGTTGACAATTTCATTGAATAGGATATTCATGAGCAGGGGAATTAAAGAACAGTGCTATTCTTCTACCTCTCTATTTGTTTCCCTAAGCACTTGCAAGAATAAAATAATCAGATTCTACAGCAGGAGTCTGCCTGCTGCATCCTATGAGCCAAATCTGGCTTGCCACCTGCTTTTGTAAATAAAGTTTTATTGGATAAGTTTATCCATTTACATACACTTTCACACTCAGTTGAGTAGCTGTAAAAAGACTTGATGGTCCACAAAGCTGAAAATATTTCCTATGTGGTTCTGTATAAGAAAAATTTTTGCCAACCCCTGCTCTTTAGAAATATGACTTCTTAGTAAAACACAAGTACAGTAAAAGAAAAATCTTTTTGTAAAGGTTCCCCTCCTAACCCCTCACTCTTTGGGGGGAAAAAAGCATATTATGATATTGATTTTGACTAGACTTGAGTTCTAATCACAAACTTTCATAGGACATCTGACAATAGTTGAATAGAATTGAGAAAATATTTTATTTGTGGAATCCACAAAGCTATTTCCCCCAGTGTGTGCTGATTTCTGAGTGTTAGGCAAGTTCAACTTTTAACAGGAACTCAGAAAGAGGGGAATCAGAGTAATTTTAAGCCAAAATCATGATAGCAATATCACATGTAAATCTCAAACACATAACTCAGGACAGAGATAATTCATTTCACCGTAGGGAACACAGCTCCAAGTCGCAATTAAGCAAATTGATCATTTCAACTGTTTAGTCTACGCTGCTTGATAAAAACAATCATGGAAGAGATTATCTAGCAGATGTGTAAGTTAATCATAAACGTCTTCTGGCTTCCCACTTTCCAAGGGCCTGACGTGTCTTTCTGGTTGAGAACAGCAGGGCTGGGTGATCCGAGTCTGTAGTCAGATCGTGTGGGTCTCTACTGAGAGGTCGAGAGTCTAGAATGGCTTCTTGTTGGAAGTCAGCCCAGAGCTATCCTGGAGACACTGGCACTGGAGGTGCACTCTGTGGGTGTGGTAGGTGTGTGATAGCCCCTCCCGCATCCCTAACCTCGTTTCCCGCCTCGCACCACTCTGACCCCATGCTCACTCCAGCCACACGGCTCTCCCGGGTGTTCCTCAAGCACGCCCAGCAGCCTCATGCTTTTGCATTTGAACTTCTCATGCTCGTTACTCTTCTTAAATATGTGCTTGGCACCAGTATCCGCTCCAGTATCAAATATCCTCTTAACAGAGAAGCCTTTCCTGGCCACCCATTATAACGGGGCACCCTGCCTTCTTGCTATCACTCTGACCTTCTTAATTGCTTTTTCCTTTTTTTCATGGCATTTATTGCCATATGGCATATCATGTATTTATTTGTTTTGTACTGCCCGTTTCCTTCCTTGAGGGAAGACACTTTGATTTATTCACTGATGCATTACTAACGTCTAGAACTTATGCTTGGCACATAGTACACTTTCAATAAAGGTTTTTGAATGAAAGAAAATGTGTTTGAATACGTAGTGAAGCTGGCTTTTTATTGAGAAAGGGAGAAATACAGGAACAGTTTTGTCTTCTCTGTACTAAGCCTTTGAAACATACCTTGTATCTCCATTTCACTAATGACAGTGCAAAGAAGCCATTAGGAACACGTACTTATTCCATAGACAGACCCGAGTTCAAGTCTTCACTTTGACGTTTAATAACTATGTCCGTCACTTAATCTCTCCAGCTCTTATTTTTTTCACCTATAAGGCGGCTATAGCAACAGCACTTATTTTATAGATTTGTTAGAATTAAATGAGGCAGTAAATGTAAAGGTCTTACCTTGACATATGTGTTTTAAAACACTATCTTTGTTATTTTAAGCCTATTTCAATACTGCACATTTCAGTTCAAGGTGACCGTCACCAGACTCCTAAATATGGATCCATACTGTATAACTAGCTGCTAAACTAGAATCTTTACTATGATTTCAAAAGAAACAGTTAAAGTGATTAAATGGTAGATTAAGGGGATATTACAAGGCTAGGAGAAAACTGAAGATCTATTCAGTTGAGTGATCATGTTTGATATTTTTCCTCTACAGAGAATTTTAAAACATATCGTGTCAAATTAATTGATTTTCCCCTTATGATTTTAGTTTTTGCAGCACTGTTGGAAATACTTTCCTCACTCAAAGATCATAGGGACATTAATATATTATTTTCCTATAAAGTTTTTATGATTATTTTCTGTATTTAAATGTCTAGATTTATCTTGATACATGAAGTTGCTTTTTTTCAAAAGAGCTATTAATGTATCCTTAATTAAATAATTCAGTACTGCAGTGTTGATAATTTGGAGCATAATAGCACATTTTGACTCTTTAGTAGAGTTGGTCTCCTTCTTTCATCCTTTTAATTCCAGTTGGGAGTAAGCTTTTTGATGGTTTAATCACTATCATGTTATTTTTATTTTTAAAAAATCATTGTATTGATAATATCAAATCTCTCTGCCTATGAATAAGATATCTACTTCTTTTTATTTGGTTAGTTTTATGCCCTTTAGTCATATTTTAAAATTTTAAAAAAATAAGTTTTAGTTGGCTTTTTGTGATTGCATGCCAGAGACTATAACTCTGGCCAACTTAATCATATATTAGAAAGGTACTGGAGAGTTGACATAGTCAAAAGGAAGGCCAGAGAATCAGGCTGAGAAATAAGACAGGAACCAGGATAAAAATTGCCTGATCATTAAGGAAACACCTTAACACCTGGAACTAATGAATTGTTAGCAATTTCTTTTGGCTTCACATCAGTCTGTTCAGCAAAGTCTTAAGAGAAAACCTGATTGTCTAAGCTTAGGACACATGTCTGCCCCATGGATGTACTGAGGCAGCAAGAAGAAGGATCAGGCAGAACAAATTTCAGGAACCTTTCAAGAGGGCAGAACACCTGGATTATCTTTGGCAACAAGGCTGAACATAGTATTTTTAGACAAAAAATTTCCAAGATGAAACAGAACTTATAGAAAATGAAAGTTGTCCACTATCAGAAGAGAGTAGACATTTATTGGAAAACCATTCCAAGCTGGTGAAATAGAATTTTGTTTAAATCATCAACTACTCATTGATTTCCTTGGAAGATATTTGTATCCCTAGAGAGATTAAGTTTATCAAAGAGATCCAGTTATTCTCCCAGTCTCACCCAAACATGAAATGGCTGCTTTGGGATGAGAGCATGGCTCATTCAAACCTCATCCCACTCATCTTTTCTTGCAAGGGCAGGTAACCAGTGAAGACTCCACAGAGGAAATAGGAACGCAGTGAACAGACATTAAGCAGGAAGAAATTTTGGCAGCAAGGAGTGAGATACATCCAGCTATCTCCAATGTTAGATTATGTGGGTACTAAGTATTAATTCTGGAGCGGGAAATGGCAACCCACTCTAGTATTCTTGCCTGGAGAATTTCATGGACAGAGGAGCCTGGTGGGCTACAGTCCATAGGGTCGCAAAGAGTCAGACACGACTGAGCAACTAACATACACACACACAAGTATTAATTCATTAATTTATTTGTTTGCCTAATAAAAGCATACTGATTCCTATGTGACATTATGGCATTGGAAGGACAGGTCTAGTGGTAAAGATAGTCATTTTTATTTTTATTTTTCAATTTATTCAACAAGTGTTTATTTAACAACTACTATTTGCCACATACTGTTCTTGGTTTGGTATAGAAAGCCTATAGGAAGCTAGCTCTGTTGTAATCGTTAGAATTTACCCAATCTGCTCTTCGGATAATGACACAGACTGAATTGTGTCCTCCCAAAATTCATTTATGTTGAAGCCCCTCAGCCCCAGAGTGACGGTATTTGGAGACGTGGCTTTTCAAAGCTAATCAGGTTTAGCTGAGGTCATGAGGGTGAGGCCCTTAGGATGGGATGGTGTGTGTGCACTTAGTCACTCTGTTGTGTCTGACTCTTTGCGACCTCATGGACTGTAGCCTGCCAGGTCCCTATGTCCATGGGATTACCCAGGCAAGAGTACTGGAGTGGGTCGCAATTTCCTTCTGCAGGGGATCTTCCCCACCCAGGGATCGAACCCAGGGATCTCCTGCAGTGCCGGCAGATTCTTCACCACTGAGCCACCAGGAAAGCCCAGAGTTGGCGTTAGCACTCTTACACCAGGGAACTTGCACTTTCTCTTTCTCTCTTGCTCTCACTCTGCCATGTGAGAACACAGCCATCCACAGAAACTAACCATGCTGCACCTAGATCTTGGATTTCCAGTCTCCATAACTGAGAGAAAAATCAGCGTCTGTCATTTAAGCCACACAGACCATGGCATTTTGTTATGGCAACTTGAGATAACTAACACAGACGGAGTCTAGCTCTGCCTGAGGGAGGCATACTCTAAAACTGGACATTTTGCTCATTGAAGCTTCATCTGAAATATTGGAAACTTTGGTAGCGGAAATCTCAGAGGCACTCCATTGAAGAAACTCCTTTATTCTGAATTGTCAGGGAGCTGTTGTGATAGGTCCAGGAAGATTCTTTGACAACTGATTTCTCCAGCTTCAAATTTGTTGATAAGTAAACTAAATATACTGCTAATAAACACAGTGAAATAAACTTTGGGAGTAAGCAGAGATTACAACAGATGAGGGCTAGCAGGAAGTTCAGTTCTATCAAGTGACAGATATGAACATAGCTGCATCACAACTTGCTGAGACATTAGGCTGTCCATCAAAGAAATGCCGTATGATTGTAACAGCGGGAGAGTGAGAATGGAAAGATATTTCTGGAAAGGAGTTATTGAGTTGGCCCAAAAGTTTGTCCATTTTTCCCATTAGGTGGTGTGGAAAAACTGAATTAACTTTTGGGCCAACCCATATAATAAGCAAGCAGCATCAAGTGTTAGGTTTGTTCATAAGATGGTTGAAAGTGCAGAACGCCTGAAAGACCTGATGTTATCTGCAGAGCAGCAGCTGATTAAAGGATGCACAAAGAGACATAGATCATTGGAGGGACCTTTGACCCACTGTCAGAAACACAGTGCGGGGTGTTCCTCCTTCCGTAAGAGTCATGCCCTCCTAGGACCTAAGCTTCTTTGGCTCTGAACACAGGAAAGTCTAAGTCCTACATCTTTTGCAGCTGGTTTCATACCTTTGCAGGAGGTCAAAGGGCTCCATAGGTATCATTGTGACATGTGGACAATGCAATAATGACCCTGTTTTTTTTTCTTTTACCATTTTAACCAATTCTGGTTTCTCTTCATATTCAACATAATTATAATAATATGAAGAAGAATTTTTCTATTTCCTCTGTTAGTAAAGTTCTTAGAACTATCCCAATACACAATCTCTGTGAATAACTTTATTAGATTATGCACATGGAACCAGATCCTAGTGACTATCTGCTCACGTAGAAGGCAGAATAATGCCCCCTCCCCAAAGATGTTTACATCCTAGTTCCTGGAACCTGTGGATATGTTATATTACATGGTAAAGGGGAATCAAGGTTGCAGATGGAGTTAAAGTTGCTCGTCAGCTGACCTTAAAGTAGGGAGATTATCCTGGCTTATCTAGATGGACCCACTTAATTACAGGGATTTTTAAATGTGAAAGATGAAGGTGAAGAGTTAGCTTTAGATTGATGCTAGTGAGGGAGTGAGGATTTGACCTGCCATCACTGGCTTTGAAGGTGGAGAGTGGCCACGAGCCAAGGAATGCAGGTGACCTGTAAAAACTGGAAAAGGCAGGGAACAGATTTACCTCTAGAGCTTCTAGGAAAAAAAAACACAGCCCCATGGACATTTGGTTTTAGCCCAGTTTGACTCATACCAGGCCTCCCTCATAGCTCAGTTGGTAAAGAATGTCCCTGCAATGCAGGAGACCTGGGTTCAATCCCTGGGTCAGGAAGATCCCATGAAGATGGAAATGGCAACTCACTTCAGTATTCTTGCCTGGATAATCCCACAGACAGAGAAGCCTGGCAAGCTACAGTCCATGGGGTTGCAAGAGTCGGACACAACTTAGCGACTAAACCACCACCACCATAACCATTTCAGAAATTCCCTGAATTCACTACATAAAGAATCTGACTGCAGTTCAGGACACCCAGATTTGATCTCTGGGTCGGGAAGATCCCCTGGAGAAGGAAATGGCAACCCACTCCAGTATTCTTGACTATAAAATCCCATGGACAGAGGAGCCTGGTGGGCTACAGTCCATGGGGTCGCAAGAGTCAGACATGACTTGGTGACTAAACCACAACCAGACTCATACTGGACTTCTGATCCTCAGAACAGTAAGATAATAAAGTTGTTCTAAGCCATTATGATGGTGGTGATTTGTTACAGCAACCATAGGAAATTAATATACTTGCTAGTGTTAGACACATTTGTCTAATACTACAAAGGCAGAGCATGTAAATGGTTAGAGCAATTAGGCAACTCAAGAATATGGTTCTATATCTCATGGGATTCTGATCAAAAGCATGTAGAAGTACAACACAGAAGTTGAGTCTCTTCAAATAGTGATATGTAGATCAGAAGGAATTTTGATCATTCATGTAATGATTGAAATAAAAATCACAAAAGCTGGTGAAAATAGCTTTTTCTTCAGATGCAGAACAGCCTTATGGCAGGTTTAAAAACCAAGTCTAAATTTCAGTTTCTTTGAAATAATGGATCCTTTGAACCATTTTGCTTTTTACCAGATTAGAGGACATCTAAAATGAAGCATGAAGGAAATTCAATCTATGAAAACAGATCTTTTAAAACTATTATAGTAATTATTCCTGATCCCAAGTTCTTATGCAAAATTTCCATATATTTTTTGGTAGCTGGAAAAATTGTACTTCTTATATAGATAAATTGTGAGTTCTGTTTACTGGGAATAATTGGGATAATAATAATGCGTTACTCCTTATTCTTTCTTGTTTTTCTTAGATGGACTTGGCTCGTCCACACAAAAGTGTATCTGGAATGAACAAACTAATGAACTAAAATGTAATTAGCACCTTACAATGGGGTGACCAGATGTGCAAAAGGATAACAATAATAAAATAATATTTGCATAGTAGTTTATACTTTACAAAGAGATTTCACGAGTGTTCATCTGTAAAACTTCTGTGAAGTAGACAAGAAGAATTATCTTTTTTCTTTAATAGATAAAGAAATAAGTTGACTTGCCCCTGATCACACCTTATACGTGGGAGAATCCAGGTCCTCTGGTTCCACACTTACACCATCCCTCATTCCACTGGGGAAAAAGTATTGCTACCCAGCTCTTCAGACTCACAGCAAAAGAGAACTTGAAATCCACAACAAGGATGTGTGTGTTTGTTGTGATGCGACTTACAGGGCTCATTACAGGAAAAGATGCTTTTTTTTTTTTTAATGGAGTTAATGCCTTGTCTCTGACTTCTGTGCTCTGAGCTGTTGCTATTTTTGCTTCTTTATCTCCTTCCTCAGCAATTTGTTGGACTCTAAGTCTCAACTTTGGTAATTTGTCCTGTACCTCACCCCATATTCCCTTGACATTGATTGATCTATTTGGGACATACTCCCCCGGTTCCCCTTTAGAGCTTCAGGGCACCGTTTTTCTATTTGCTCTCTGGTCTCATGCAGACTGGCAGGAGGTGAAAGGCAGCCAGCCTGCCTTCCATCCCATCCCCACCTCCCACAGCCAAGTCTATGGGAAGTGCTCACCCTCCTCCAGCCCAGGAGAACTTTTGTCCCTACCTGCCATATCTTTTTTGGAGAGAGAGGCAAAGCAAGTACTCCACACCATCACGAATTTCAAATGGTGAAAACATCTCATTGATTGTCTTTACAGAGTGCATTACTGCAATTGCTTCATTGAAATTGATAGAAAGGTATTTGTAAGAAACTTTTAAGGTTTACAGTGCATCCTAGCTCTATAGTCCTGTTTTTGTTTTTGTTTTTCTTTCTGCATGATCTTTCATTTCTCAAATATAAATTCTTCTACCCTGGAGATTTTCAGAAATCAAATTTTCTACATTTGGTGAGGAATTATACTGAAAATATGGACTGCTTACATTATATGATATTTGAGATTTTAATTAGGTGTCATTTCCAAAAACATCATCACCTTTCCAATGAAATCATTTTTTAAAATAAAAGCATGTAGGAGATTTTAAGGATAATGCTTTCAAGCAGTCTCGCCCAGATGAGATGCAAATTACCATTTTATTAAACTAGAGCAGCAATTGTCTTTAATATCCAACAGGGAAACAGATGTAGTTGGGTTTGAGACCGAATGCAAGGCTGTGAGAACAGAAATCCCTACACTGGAAGCACATTTTTGCCATACAGTTTTATCTATAGTGGCCTGGAAGAGATCTGATTACTGACCTGCATCTAAGGAAGTTTATTGAAGGCTAAGATAAAAGTCTCTGAGTAACGTGGCAAGCATCCTGCTGATGGCTATGGTATTTCCTGGACTTTTCAAGGTACCCGAGTAGCTTCTCCCTCTTGAGTTTGGCTTTCTTATGGTTAATGTGAGGGAGTCATAGCATTCTTGGGAACGATGAAGAGGATCCCAGAGAAGCGAGAATTGCTCAGGATGGGCATTGCCGAGAAGCTGCCATTCTTTGGTCAGGTGCCACAGAGGACAATCAGATCCTCCTGTGATGTAATTAGCACCTTAAGCAGGGTGACCAGATGTGCAAAAGGGTAACAATAATAAAATAATATTTGCATAGCAGTTTATACTTTACAAAGAGATTTCATGAGTACTTATCTGTAAAAATTCTGTGAAGCAGACAAGAAAAATTATCTTTTTTTTTTTTAATAAATGAAGAAATAGAGAGACTGACTTGCCCCTAACCACACCTAATATGTGGGAGAATCCAGGTCCTCTGGTTCCATGCTTGCCAACATGCCTCACTCCGCTGGGGCAAGAGTTGCTACCCAGCTCTTCAGACTCACAGCAAAAGAGAATGTGAAATCCACAGCAAGGATGTGTGTGTTTGCTGCAGTGCTACTTACAGGGATCATTACAGGAAAAGATGCTTTTTTTTAACAGGGGATGGCCAAGAATGAAAAAGAAAGCGAAGGTAATAGAATTAGGTAGGTAGGGCTTGAGGAGAAATTGAGAAGGAAAATGAGAATCGGGAACTAAAACTGAAAACCAAAATGAATCCAAATGTTTTCTCAGGAAAAAAAACTAAAAGGGAGAAAACCCACAAACATGAGATCACTTGTGACCCCAGCCCTAATCTCAGAATAGCAAAACACTGTCATTAACAAGAAACACCTGGATAAACACACAGCGTGAACTCACTTTTTTGAACCTCCTTATTTGGAAGGGGCATCGCATCCGAACCTGGAGAAGGGGATGGGAAACCCACTCCAGTGTTCTTGCCTGGAGAATTCCATGGACAGGGGAGACTGGTGGGCTGCAGTCCGTGGGGTTGCAAAGAGTCATACACGACTAAGCAACTAACACTTTGCGTCTGAAAGAATGGCAGCACCCATAAAGCAGGATGAAAACCGGCTCAAGTTGGGCGAAAGGTTTCCCAAGATTGGCAGCTCAGTGGGGGCAAGTACAGGCGACGGAGCCAGTGGGTGACCAGCTCCAGGGAGCAGGGGTCATGCTTCCATTTTTCATCACCCCAGCCTCACTGCCTCCCAGGTGTTCCGTGCGACATGGGGACAGCTAACGGGAGTGAGGAGGAAACCTGCATCTGTACTCTGGTCCCTCTGCCGCTCTGACTTGGTCACTTCATTACAGACTTCTTGTCAGAGGACTTTGCTTAGGCTTCCTTTGCTGGATCACAGAGGCTATACAAGTCACCTTGACAAGAAACTTTCTCTGACCCCTGAGGGTGGGAAAAGGAAGAGACTCAATAGAGTGCTGAGTGCCAGTGAACCTATGAAGAAAAGGACCTGTTTATGGTTTGTTCTGGTTGCACTGATTCAACCAGTGCATTGAGCCTGAACAATTCTTTAAAACTAGGAGGGAAGGCAAATATCTAGTGTGCTCTGCACCCATGTTGGACATGGCCTGTCAACCACTTTTTTCTTTCCACCAGGCCTGGACACAGCTAGTCATGCCATTGTCATCAATCCACCAATCCGAATTACCATGATGAATGACAATCCCCTTTGCCAACCTTCTCCTAGTTATTTGGGTGACTTAGCAGGCCTGTAACTCTTTTGCGACAGACAGAAGTCCAAGTTGCAGGTGGTGGCATGCAACCTTAGGGGAAGCTGGGATGAGTTCAGATCTCCCTGGTGAATGCTTGCTTCCATCTTTCCACGGGCTAGCTGTTAACAACTCAAGCCCTTTGTCAGATGTAGAAGCAAGAATGGGAAAGTTAAGGAGAAAGGTCACACAAGTTTGGATCACCCCAAAGGGTACAGGGAAATAGGTGCTCTTGGAAGCATATCTGGTGACTGTGAACAAAAATAAATGGGCCAGAACCAACTCATCCTGGGATAGTGTATCATCACAATCAAAACCCAAACAAAATCAAATAAAACAGCAGTGGTGAAAGAAAAACAAGGAGAGGATCTCTAGCTGTTTAGGTTTTTCAAAGAAAGGTGTCTAACTTCCTCTATCTTTACATGTCTGGTGTAATTCTAAAGCCACAAAATAAGTCAACAGTGATTTACTGGCTCTAGGAAATAATTTTTTGCTGCTTTGTGTCTCAAACTCAACCTCAATTTAGTAGTGAATTGAACTTAGCTATGGTAAAATGCAAACTTCTGTTTAGTATTGGGCTAGAGCCTAATGTCAAAACAATCCCTTGTTTCTTGGTTCAATCACATAATTGGTTGATTTGGGGGAAAAGAAAACAATTGTTTGAGTGGCTTGGTAGAAAAGATTGGGGCAGAATCTCAACCCAGGCCCAGCCATTGAGCCTGTGGTCGTGTCATGCTCCCTCCCTGCAGACTGTGCTCTCTCAAAGGCACCAATGTTTTGTGATTATCTGATGAGACCATTAGAAACCCTGAATGGCTGGGTTGTCTCTCCTGCCAGTCTCTTTTTCTCATAACTAAGGCTTATTATGTGTGAAAGAAAGAAAAAATATGCTAAGTTGAAAACTGATAGAATTGAAAAGAAAATGAACAGCTGAATTTAAATATATCTTTTCAATTTAGTGCTTTATTTAAGGGTTTCAACTCAAAGCTTACACACATTATGTTTTCTTGAGCCCATCCAGAAGTCATATCAGTTTCAAGAAGGTTGACTCACTTGAGCCCTTATTTGCATGACCATTTAATGGAGAAGATAAAGGGCTGTATTAGCTTCACTGCTTTGTCCTTTGCGGGATTCCATCTGCATTCTCTCCAGTCCCCCACAGGCTTTTTTCCAAAGACCTATTGACGGTAGAGAGGGTTAGTACTCCAAATGCAATTTGGTTAGATGTACTAAAGAAAAATGCTTAAATATCAGAAACCACTCTCTGAGCTAATTGCCCTTTTAGTACAAAGTAACAAAGCTGAGAATCTATGGCAAAATTAGAAATGCTTCCAACATGACAATTTGAGCCTTGGGTTAAGGTCAAATTACTTACACTTCTCCATAAATGAAGTTTCCCCTCCTTGTTTTACTACTTTAAATTATATAGCACATTGAATAATAATATAAAAGTTCCAAACATATGTTTGATGTAGTAGTTTGAGGATTGGGAAGATGTAAAAGGGCCCAAATTCTACAACTGAGATTTATATTTCCTCACTGTATGCACTTATTGTCCCTTTTATAGTGGTTAATATTTCCTCCATTATCTTAGCATTCCCCCATTATCCATATATATTCCATATGTACATTTTATTATCTTTTTACTGGTATTACTCTTCATTTGAACAACTGTTCTTTAGACCTGTGAGAGTGGGGACCCTGTTGGGGCAGCTGATAAGTTCTAAGATTAAAAACTCATTAATGTTCACAAATTTATTACACTGTCCATGCCTAAGTAATGTAAATTGCATTTAACATACAAATCCCTTGAGAAGTCAAAGTTAGAAAATACAGTAGAAGTTGAAATGACTTCAAAAAACCTTATTTGTTCCATCATCATCTCTGTTTTAATTTCCTTATTCCTTTTTAGCTTTTTCCAACCATCTTCCAACATTTCCATTTGTACTGAACAATCTTGAGCATAATTCATTTCTCTCTAAATCTGTGGAATATTTTCCCAAGTTTTCTTCTGTTAGATTACTCATAACTTATGAAAATTTAGTGGATAGGCTATCAATAAAAGGGGACCATTGACCAAATAGAACCACTAGGAAATTGTGTGAGGCTAGGAGGCTACTGTGCCTTTGGGGGCAGGGTTGATGATTATGAAATCAGGACTATTCAGAGTAAATGGGAACCAGTAGGGATGGTGGGTTCATTCTAGGACTGGATAGGAAGAGGGATGAAAATTACACCCATGGGAATTTACATTTTTTAACATTCCATACTGGTAAAAAATAAAAGCATGAAGATGTGTGAAAACTCATAAATCGTTGGCAACCATGTACATTGATAAACTCTATTGAATGCTAATATCTATTAGAATTATCATTGCATATACATTTTTTTCATTTATTTTTATTAGTTGGAGGCTAATTACAATATTGTAGTGGTTTTTGTCATACATTGACATGAATCAGCCATAGATTTACATGTATTCCCCATCCCGATCCCCCCTCCCACCTCCCTCTCCACCCGATCCCTCTGGGTCTTCCCAGTGCACCAGGCCCAAGCACTTGTCTCATGCATCCAGCCTGGGCTGGTGATCTGTTTCACCCTAGATAATATATATGTTTCGATGCTGTTCTCTCAAAACATCCCACCCTCGCCTTCTCCCACAGAGTCCAAAAGTCTGTTCTGTACATCTGTGTCTCTTTTTCTGTTTTGCATATAGGGTTATCATTACCATCTTTCTAAATTCCATATATATGTGTTAGTATACTGTAATGGTCTTTATCTTTCTGGCTTACTTCACTCTGTATAATGGGCTCCAGTTTCATCCATCTCATTAGAACTGATTCAAATGAATTCTTTTTAATGGCTGAGTAACATTCCATGGTGTATATGTACCACAGCTTCCTTATCCATTCGTCTGCTGATGGGCATCTAGGTTGCTTCCATGTCCTGGCTATTATAAACAGTGCTGCGATGAACATCGGGGTGCACGTGTCTCTTTCAGATCTGGTTTCCTCAGTGTGTATGCCCAGAAGTGGGATTGCTGGGTCATATGGCAGTTCTATTTCCAGTTTTTTAAGAAATCTCCACACCGTTTTCCATAGCGGCTGTACTAGTTTGCATTCCCACCAACAGTGTAAGAGGGTTCCCTTGTCTCCACACCCTCTCCAGCATTGATTGCTTGTAGACTTTGGATAGCAGCCATCCTGACTGGCGTGTAATGGTACCTCATTGTGGTTTTGATTTGCATTTCTCTAATAATGAGTGATGTTGAGCATCTTTTCATGTGTTTGTTAGCCATCTGTATGTCTTCTTTGGATAAATGTCTGTTTAGTTCTTTGGCCCATTTTTTGATGGGGTCATTTATTTTTCTGGAATTGAGCTTCAGGAGTTGCTTGTATATTTTTGAGATTAATCCTTTGTCTGTTTCTTCATTTGCTATTATTTTCTCCCAATCTGAGGGCTGTCTTTTCACCTTACTTATAGTTTCCTTTGTAGTGCAAAAGCTTTTAAGTTTCATTAGGTCCCATTTGTTTAGTTTTGCTTTTATTTCCAATATTCTGGGAGGTGGGTCATAGAGGATCTTGCTGTGATTTATGTCGGAGAGTGTTTTGCCTACGTTCTCCTCTAGGAGTTTTATAGTTTCTGGTCTTACATTTAGATCTTTAATCCATTTTGAGTTTATTTTTGTGTATGGTGTTAGAAAGTGTTCTAGTTTCATTCTTTTACAAGTGGTTGACCAGTTTTCCCAGCACCACTTGTTAAAGAGGTTGTCTTTTTTCCATTGTATATCCTTGCCTCCTTTGTCGAAGATAAGGTGTCCATAGGTTCGTGGATTTATCTCTGGGCTTTCTATTCTGTTCCATTGATCTATATTTCTGTCTTTGTGCCAGTACCATACTGTCTTGATGACTGTGGCTTTGTAGTATAGTCTGAAGTCAGGCAGGTTGATTCCTCCAGTTCCATTCTTCTTTCTCAAGATTACTTTGGCTATTCAAGGTTTTTTGTATTTCCATACAAATTGCATATACATTTTGATCCAGAAATCCTATCTCAAGGAATTCATCGTACACATCCATATGTGTGCAGAGCTATATGTAGGAAGATATTCCTTGTAGCACTGTTTATAGTAACAACTGAAATAAACAGTTGAGAGAAATGGTAAAATAAATAAAATAAGGTACATACAATGCAATGCTGGGTGTAGCCATTTTTAAAAACGAGGCAGCTCTCTATGTACTAATGTGGAACAACCTTTGCACTGGTTATCTATTGCCACCATAATGTCATGTAACACATCATCCAGAGTTTGGTGGCTTAACATAGTAATTATTTATTTAGCTCAAGAGTCTGTAGGTTGTTGACTTAGGCTGAGCAGTTCTTCTGGTTTTGGCTGGATATTGGCCAAAGTAATCAAGGAGCATAGTCTTACCTTCCACCACCAAATGTGCATCATACCTGTGTTGGTACCCAACTATATTGTCTTCCCTTGGCCCAGAGGGGGTGTGCTGTTCTGCCTCCTGTCTCAGGCTCACTTCTCTATAAGGTTCCCTATTCAACGACATTGACTCTGCAGTTGCCACCCTCTCTTGCCTCATCTGCTTTCCCTCTATGCTATGTAATTAAAAACAAAGCATGTTGTGCTGCCTTGCGTCTAAAAACAAAATAGCTTCTATAAATCCACAGACCCATTTCCTGCTTCCTCTTTTCAGCAAAAATCCAGAGTGATCTATACTCATTATCTCCATTTCCTCATCTTCCTTTCTTTCTTGAACTCTGACCTATGTCCCCATCATAGCTATTGCTTTTTCCCACATCTCCAGTGATTTCCACACTGTCACGTTAAATGGCTCCTTCTTGGTCCTCACCTTACTGAAACTCTTGGTGGCATTTGACAGAGCTGATTCCTCCACCCTTCCTGAATCTTTCTTCTCTTCGTGAGTGGAAAACTATTCTCCTTGTTCTCCATCTGCCTCACTGGCCACACGTCTCATTGTCTCTGACTGTAACCTCTTCATCTTCCTGACCCTCTCATGTTGCAGTGCTCCAGGACTCATTCCTCAAAATATTTTCTTTTCCCACTAGTTTCCTAGGCAATTTCATCCTGTAAATAGCAACTGTATGTTGATGGATCTCAAATTAATTGTCTTTTATGAGAGATTTCCTTTTTTTTTGCAACTGTGGGAAGAGATGCAGTGAATACCTTTACATATGTATCCTTGATTTCTTGATTAATATTAATTTTACTTGTAGATAGTTGGGTGAAATGGCATATCTATTTTAAAATTTACCAGCTATTATTAAATTGTTTTTAAAAAGACAGCAATGCCACATTTCTACCAGAAATCTATGAAAGCATAATTTTTCTTGTACCTTTGCAAGTGATAGGTGTTATCATTTCATTTTTGTGTCTGATAAGTGTAAGGAGATGTCAGCATTTAGGAACTGGGTAGCACCAGTGAATCTAGTGTAACTAACAAGAGAAGTGGAGTGAAAGGCAGTGGGAGGGTTATTATGAAATAACAAACTTTCTGTACTGGGTACTCTAAGGGAAGAGGAGATGATAAGATAGCATTTTCTGATCTTAGTAGAACAACTGAGCAAGCTTCCTAGTATGAGGAAGATAATGGCTCAGAGACTTTTGGAAATATAATAAATGTCTACTTCAGCCAATTGCCTTGGTTGATATCAGGTTTAGCTGGAAGTAGCAGAGGCTCATAATAACACTGGAAAAAACAATCTCTTATGCAGTAGTCTGGATGCAACAGTTTAAGAAGTTGTCTAGAAGACTTGTAAGGCTCTGTCATTATGTCAGTTTTTTCTGTTTCTGCAGCACATGTGGCTTCAATTCCCCAGATAACCTCATAATCAAATATAGGCTGCTGGAGCTCCAGCAATTACATTCCCCTCAAGCAGTGGAAAGAAGGAAAGAAGAAAAGCACATTTCCTTCCCTGGACATTTCTAGAAATTGTGCACGTTAATCCTGCTTATAACTCATTGGCAAGACCAGGAAATATCTTGTTCTGAACACCCAGCTAGAAATCAGAGGTTATTTTTGCAGGATGAGGAAAAAAGAAAAACAAATAGTGGGAAAAACTAGAAGCTTCCGTCATAGCTATCCCTGGGCCTCAAGTAGAAATTGTCAAAGAAAAGGCTTAGCTACAAAGATGATGACACGTCTCCAGGTTTGGATTATTACACAGAGCCTTAGATGGGAACTGATTATATTGAAAAAATAGACATGACTGTGTTCATTTCTGCTAAATATCCTAAACTAGCAGTTCTGAATGGGAGGTGATTTTGTCCCCATTACCCAAGAGACAGTTGGTAATTTGAGACATTTTGACTTGTCCCAATTGTCCAAAAGAGAGGAAGGGGGATGGGGTTGGGGGGTAGGTGCTACTGGCATTAGTGAATGGAGGCTAAACATGCCATAATACACAAGATAGCCACCACAACAAAGAATTCTCCAGTCCAAAACATGCCAAGGTTGATAAATGCTGCCCTAGACAACTGATAGATGTTTGGGTCAAATTTCAGGGTCTGAGCAAAGGACAGTGTATATTGTCAACTTTTAATGATTAAAATAATTAAGTTCCATATTTCTTTGGCTTCATTTGTGCCATGGAATCCTCATTTGATCCATTAGGCCAAAAATTAAGGAACTGTTTTGCAGATACATAGTGACCTCTTTTATGCAGAACTATGTTGCTCTGTGACAACATGACTCTCTTTATAACATTAGTATGTCCATTTCATAATCATTTTTAACCCTCTAGACCCATGTACCCTCCTACATTGCCCTGAAATGGATAAAATATTTCTGCTTCTCATTGCTTCCCTTTCACTGCCCTTACCACGTAGTGCAGGGATCAGATGCTGAAGTGTCTGAATCCCCTACTGTATTGCAAGCTTGTCAAAATCAAAGACCATATTCCCTTTATCTTTGTAGTTCTAGTACCCAGTGCAGAGTATGCAATTTAGCAGGTGCCACGATATTAACTGAACTGAACTGAACTCCTGTTTATTCTTAGAGTGTTCTTCATGCCAGGCCTAGTTGGATATGTTCTGGTTTGGCTCCCACAGGAAAAATTGCAGTCCTACTTATGTTAAGCAAAATGTTTCCCATTCTGTTACTTTTATCTCAAATCCAGAGTATGGGAAAATTCAGAGACCAGGGGCTGAGGTGTAAATAATTTGGTTCTTCTGTGCCTTCTCTGGGTAGGCTACCTCCCTATGGTTATATTTTTGCCCCATCATAGCCAGCTTTCAAACACAAGTATGTACTAAAAATTCATTGAGATGATTTCTGTTGTACCCAACAGAAATTGAGTACGTTCCATTTTGAAGTGTTCTTGAGAGAAAGAAGATCGGAGTTGGCATAAATTTGGTAGGTTGGGTGCAAGGAAGTTGAATAATAAAGATGGAAGAGGCAGAAAGCCATTGAGATACAGCAACTGGCAGTCATTGGAACAGAGCAAGGGGAATTTGCAGCGACTTGGCATATAGTATTAATTCTATATTTTGGTTGGTGAAAAAGATTAGCTTTTAGGGGAGCTAGTACTCACACATCTTTTACCAGGTTCCTTCTGAAAGGTTCCCCTCTCTGGAGGCTAGTTATAGTGATTTCTCTTTCTTTTTTCTGCACTGGATCCATAGAACCCAGCACATCCTATTTTGAGATTTCCTTGAGGACAACATTTTTACAATCTAACATCTGTTAGTTAGAGAAGGAGGATCTTCTCATGGCCCTTTAAATAGAGCCCGCTCTTTCTGACCGCACATCCACCCCTATGGTTCTTCAGAGGATGTTGCGTTGAGACTCTATTTAATAAGATGAGTGACTAGTGAATCTTGTCCTTTATAAGATTCAAGAATACGTATCTTCTGTACTGCTGCAGTAACCTCTGATGAGGCTCATTGAATGGCCATGCATGTAGTCTTAACTGAGATCATTTACTCTTTCATTCACTCTTGTATTCATGTATGCAATCACACATTTAATTAATGTTTATTGAGCTCCTATGAGGATTTAGATGCTCATAAGAATTGTAAGACATTTAAATCATGGCACTGCCCTGCTAGAATCCAGGTGAGAAGATAAAGCATAAATGGGAACAGTATCATAAGACCAACTATGACTAAGGGTCTAGGAGTTTGGGGCTCTTAATAAAGAACAGAAATGGGTCTGCCTCCCAAGAACCTGGAGTAAGTTGCTAGTTTACTGAAGAATGACAAAGTTTCCTAGCTATAGATAATGACAAAGGCCTATATCTACCTCATGAGGGTAACAACCTATGGAGAGTGGAAGCTTTCCCCTTTCCTGTTAGGTGGTATAACCCACATGTAGGTTGATTCTGGGAGGATGCTAAATGTAAGGATCAGGCAGTTCTTTCATTTGGGAAATTCCGAATGAACCTGTATCAGATTTCAAAGAATAAAATTTAGTTCCTCTTGTGGCTTCCACTGAACTGGAACGTCCTTGAGAAATTCTGAGACCGCACACCCTCCCCTCCGCCTACCACCAACTTGCCCCTACCTCTTCCTACCTTCATTCCCTTTCACTTTAGCTTTCTCAGTTCAGGCTTACATGTGGGAAACTGATTTAGTTCTAGAACCTCCCAAGCATTCAATCATAAAAGAACGTCCCAGAGGCAGAATGAAGCCAAGTGACCCTGTTCACCGCCATCATGAGCCAAACACCATCCTGCCAGCTCTTCTCCCTTCCCTGGGGTGCCCTTCAACTCAACCATACACTCCTTGAGGACAGGGCCTAAGTGTAATAAATCCTTGGGTCTCCACATTCTATTCTGTGATTCAAGCAGAAAATCTTCCTGATGTATTTGTCAAGTGACCCAGGAATGGCTCAGATGTTCAGATGCAGTGTACCAGTTCTTATCTATTAATAATAGAAAGCCTATTAGGGACTGTGCAGAGCCAGTCTTTTCAAGGCTGACTGGAATCAGCCCCACTGACTCTGATTCAGAGGGAGAACAGTTTCAGTGACCTACAAATTGTTCCTCAGCTGATAATAATGGGAGAGTCTCTTTGCTTAACAATCTCACCTTCCCCTCTTATGTCCTTGTGCCCTTGTGCTCAGAAAGGCTCCTAAGTTCTGGTTTCACTTTCAACAGGTTTGGCCCTCTGTACTTTTAGTCTTAGCAATGTGAGTAGGGTCAGGCTCCTTACTTGGGAGGTGGCTGGGCAAGTATTAATGATTTCAGGTCAGAGCTGCAGTAGAACTGAGAGAAATAAGAAATGACAATATCCCATTCTGTGACCTGAAAGAAATCTTACAGATCTATTAAGATGTTTAAAAATGACTCTCTTCTTACTTTACAAGTAATACAAATAAATGAAAAAAAAAAAAATAACTCTCTTCTGCTCCATGTGAAATTGCTCACACTATGTGTATTATTCACACACAAAATAAACACATGAATGACGTGTCTGTTCATTTCACCACCCTGCCTTGTAAATACAATTCTGACCATTGGAAGAGTTGGAAGAGCAGTAGAAAGGGTCTGAGAATCAGGTTCTAACTTCCCAATAATTTAATTGGCTTTACTATTCTCAACTGTAAAATGAGGAGCTGGACTAGAATGGCTCCTAAGAGCACTACTCAGATTCCCTGACTCATTAGCCTGACAGAAAAATACATCACCTGCCAAATATGGACTCAGCGCCTACGTGTTACAGAAGCTCCCAGGCTACCCCTCCACACCTCCCTGGCTTCAGCCTCCTACTTCCCAAGCCTCTCAGGTACTATTGCCAGCCCATTCCTAAAAAAAAAGAAATGACTTTCTCTTCTTTTATCAGCCCTTTCTTCTCTGCTTCCTCTTACTGTATTTAATTCATATTGGTGGTCCAGTGACTAAGATTCCACACTTCTACTGCAGGGGTCACGAGTTCAGTCCCTGGCTAGGGAACTAAGATCCTGCATGTTGTGCCAAGTGGCAATAAATACATAAATTAAATAACTATTCTCATTTTAAAATAAATAAATCATATTGGTGGCCAGTATGTTTTTTTCTGTCTGACTTCCATTAAGAATGCATAGTCATTCATTTTAGTTATTCCTCAAACATATGTTAAGCAACCAAACATTTCCCATGTCTTGGGCTAGACTGTGAATTTACAAAGACAGGAAAATGTAAGCTCATGGAGCTGGGTCTCCTGTGTGACTTTCACGCACCCTAGGCACTCTCAATTTCCTGGGCCCCTTCCTCCATGAAAAAGATTAAAAGTAGTATTTTATAACTGTGTTAATATGAAGATGAAATTTTAAGCTTATTATGTATTTAAATATTATCTTTAGCCTCAGAATTCTCTGGGGGAGGGAGGTGGTGCCTAATGCATAGGTTGGCCCTGGAGAAGACAAAGTAAATGATTGCAGAGCAATATGGCAATTATATACATGCCCTATGAACAAAATTTCTACTTCTAGACCTATAGCCCCCCCAAATTCCATTGTGTCTTCTGTGGAAAGAGAAAGACAGTGCAGAAACAACCCAGGAAAGCTAGAAATGATAAATTAGGGCTCCAGGAAATCCTTCTTTACTGGGATGGGCTCCTATGACCTTGAGAGTCCTCCCTTTGCTGGTAGCAGCCTATCTGTTCTGTATGGCATGAGTCATTCATTCACTCACTGAGTATCTTCTATGTTTCAGGCACTGACCTAGGTTCTTGGGGGTACATCGGTAAGGAGAACAATGTTTCTTGCCCTAACTCATCTGTCACACAAATCTGCAATTGGAAACAGAGTTTTTTGAAATGCATATTTCCCACTTCGTGCACTGGGAGCAAAGGTGTGCTGTATTTCCCAGATAAGTAGATACTAGTGTTCAATGCTCCCTGGCATGCTCGGTGGGGATGAGCCCGGCTACCAAGAAGTGGGTACCTGAGGAGTCACTCAGTAGCGGTTCACATTACCATTTTTTTCTGAACCCTAATTGCTGTTCTGAAGCATGATTTGG
The DNA here is from genome assembly GCF_019320065.1 of Cervus canadensis. Lineage (NCBI taxonomy): Eukaryota > Metazoa > Chordata > Mammalia > Artiodactyla > Cervidae > Cervus > Cervus canadensis. The sequence goes on from NC_057410.1 coordinate 11,140,763, forward strand.
GCAAGTTTCTGGCAGACCTTTTATTTCTCTAGGAGTTTCATGTTAAATACACCTATTCAGTATTAATGTAACTTTTGCAACAAATGTTTTTGCCTTAAAATAGCAGTCTTGGTTCCATTTAGATTTTTAATGACAAAATGGATAACCTGATTTTATTTTCAACAGGTGGATGCTTCCAAAGTTTCTACGTGGCAGAAAGAAGAAGAACACCAAATGTTGCATTTTCAGGGAAAACTCAAAGCATAGATAATTTAAGCAACATCACCTATGAATGTATCACAGGTAGGAGGTACAAAGAGGACTTTGAAACTGAACACTAGTAATTTCACATAAGGGTCCTCCTTGCTGTTGGCCATTTTTCTAGACAATTTGTATTCTTGTTGTTCAATCAGACTTGATGCTACTCTCCCATTCGTTTAAACTCTGAGCTGGCTGATCTCATTGTTTCTAAAGTTCTAGAAGAAAATGTTGGCTCCCAGTTGAAAAGAAGGTCTTTCCAGGTGGTAAAGAACCCGCCTGCCAACACAGGAGACATGAGATGCGGGTTCAATCCCCGGGTTGGGAAGATTCCCCCGGGGGAGGGCATGGCCACCCACTCCAGTATTCTTGCCTGAAGAATCCCATGGACAGAGGAGCCTGGTGGGCTACAGTCCATAGGGTCACAAAGAGTTGGGCATGACTGAAGTGACTTAGCAGGCATGCACTCACACAACGGGAAAGAAAGAGGGATAGTAGATGCTATCCTGTTGAGGGTGATGCATCTTCTTTCCAGGCTGATACATAGAAATCAGTCCTGTGGAAGACAATCAGATGAGATGCTGCCAAAGATGGAGGTTCTGCCAGTCTCCATTCTAAGTCTTCACTGTGTCAGAGTGCTCATCATGTTCCATAGACACCATTCCTCCTGAGTTCGAGCCACAACACTGAGTATATGATTAGATTTAAGGAATAAATGGGCTTCCCTGTGGCTCAGACTGTAAAGAATACACCTGCATTGCAGGAGACCTGGGTTCGATCCCTGGGCTGGAAAGATCCCCTGGAGGAAAACATGGCAGCCCACTTCAGTATTCTTGCCTGGAGAATCCCCAAGGACAGAGGAGCCTGGCGGCGACACAGTCCGTGCGGTCACAAAGAGTTAGACATGACTGAACGACTAAGCACAGCACAGCACAAGGAATAAACAGTCATTGGAACATCAATTGTTACAGGACGGAGTTACTCTTTAACAAAAAAAATAAATAAAAGATATATTGAGTTTAATTATCTATTGCTTATAGTAACAGTCTTATGAACAACAAGTGGACTTTTGAAAACAGAATTCTCCCACTGAGATTTTAGCTTGAACTGCAGTGTGAATGGTCTGGAGTCTATATTGTGAACTAATAAAGTCTGTTTAGCATACTCCTCATATGAGTTCATTTCCATGACTTTCTGTTTCTCTTAGATTTCTTATTTTGCAGGGTGATCAATTATAGAATGACAACAAAAAGAAATACAGACAGACTTACATGTCCAAGGATAAAGAAATCATTTAAGCCTAAACATGTGACAGGTACTCCTATTCTGGCCTTTTGTTTTGTTTGGGGTTAGTGTTAGCTGGAATCCCGGGAGGACTTTGGCAAAGAGCACAGTATTGAATTAAAACTTCCTTGTGTCCTTTTAGTCCATTGAATGTAGCAGCAGAAAAGAAGGAAGTATTAGTCACTATGGATAGAGAAAAGGCAGCCTGGGCTGTTTATCACTGAGATGCTGGGATTCCTCCAGATGTGGGCTCCCACGGGGCCGAGACACAACCCATGGGTCCCAGGAGTCCTCCAAGTTCAGAGATCAGGCCCAGCAGCGTTAGCAAGGCAAGTCAGCGAGGCGTAGACAACAGGGATCAATTAGTTGCATATGCCGTTGGGTAGGCTTTCCTGGTGGCTCAGATAATAAAGAATCTGCCTGCAATGTAAGAGACCCGCACTGGTCTACCGTTGGGTAGCTGGTGTGAAGAGAGTTTTTATGGAGGTTTTAAAGGAACTGACTAAAGGAGGAAAAAAAAAAAGATGATCACAACTCTTCACACACTTGCTCTCTAAGGAGATACCATAAAAGAGACAAGGAGCCTCGTTTGCAATAATTAGAGGCACTGTTGTCTACACATAAATATTTTACATTTTGGCGCATGTAACAAGTTTGTCATAAATACCAAGATGGAAGGAATCCTGACACCAAGCCGATCTCAAAAGACAGCGTAAACGGTTCTGACGAGAAGACTGATTCCGAAGCCTTTTGAAAATCACATGAAATGAAGAAAAAAGCCCATCCAAAGCATCGTTTTACAAACCATCACATGTGATTAGAGAAATTGCACTTTACATGGCAAAATAAGGTCAGTGCAAACATGGACATAAAATCCAATCCAGGTACGTGTTATACATTGTTTCATTAGAGGGAAATTGTCTAAGACAGCTTCTATGTCCCCCCATGGCTTTCTCTCTGGAAAGGAAAATCTAAGAATTATGACAAACATTAAATTTTTCAGTTATTCCTGATGCACAACTGAATTTGATTCAAGATACTGAATCTTATCTTCAAAGCTCTGAATAAATTAGATCTGGGCTGTCTTTCCAGCAAAGAATGATAATGGAATCACCAAAGTTTTAGTGATTATTAACTTCTGTGGTACAGTTTTTCAAGCCCCGAAAATTGTAATTTTGAGTCAGAGGAGAACAGAGAATGACTGTGCCAATAGTGTTGTAATAACCACACCTTCTAGGCTCCCGAACAAATGCTACATCATCACCATTATTTCTCTTAAAGCAGTTGTAAACCAGTGTCCTTGACTTTGCTTCCACAGAGTCAACAAACAAAATTTTCTTGACCCCAAACCCTGTGGTCATTGCCCTGGAGAAAACTTAGAGGTTATTATTGCAGTTTGGTATCATCCAAGGAAAAAAGTCTTCCTTGCTCATTATCAGGTCAAGCACATTCAGGTCTCAATTGACCTTAATGGAAAGTTATCTTAACCTGTGATAATTGCACCTTGGTTGTTGGGATAAAAATCTGTAACATGTAAATAGAACATTTGAATGTTGCATATATCACCTTATATTGTAATTTAAATGAATTATCAATTCCAATAATAGAATCTGATAAACTCTATGAATGTATTAAGCAGTACTATCTGTTCATAAATTCTCTAGAATCTTAAGTCAATATCAGGAAACATAGGTAGATTTTATACTTCAGCTAATATTATAATAGATTGATTTTATTATAAATGTATGCATATTTATGAATACACCAATCCATTAATTATCCATAATTCCAAGATATTAAAATTTATGAAAACTGCAACTAATTTGGTGGCAAAACCTAAACTAACCTGACCTCATTTGGCAGCACAACCCAGCGTGGCTGACATAAGCCTGTGTGTGTGGGTGTGTGTGTATGTGTGGGTGTGTGGGTGTGTGTGGGTGTGGGTGTGTGTATGTGTGTGTGGGGGGGGGGGTGTGTGTGTGTGTGTGGGTGTGTGTATGTGTGTGTGTGTGGGTGTGGGGGTGTGTGTGTGTGTGGGTGTGTGGGAGTGTGTGTGGGTGTGTGGGTGTGTGTGTATGTGTGGGTGTGTGGGTGTGTGTGGGTGTGGGTGTGTGTATGTGTGTGTGTGGGGGGTGTGTGGGTGTGTGTGTGTATGTGTGTGGGGGGGTGTGGGTGTGGTGTGGGTGGGTGTTGAGTGGCTTCAGTCATGTTCGGCTCTTTGTGACCCTGAGGACTGTAGCCCATCCGTCTCCTCTGTCCATGGGATTCTCCAGGCAAGAATACTGATGTGCTGCCATTTCTTTCTCCAGGGGATCTTCCCGACCCAGGGATTGAATCATGTCTCCTGCATTGCATGTGAATTCTTTACCACTGAGCCACCTGGGAAGCCCCATTTATTCTTTAACTCATTGGATCTAAATATTAACATTTCTGTAGAAATATCAGTGTGTCTGATTATAGGCTACTTTACTGGAGCTGCCATGTATTATAAGCGACACTGTAAAATGTGTTTCTAGATCCCTTCTAAAATTTAAAAAGTCCTGTATCCTATATCTGTCTACAAAGTTTCCCTAAGGAATTGAGGATGTCTTTTACCTGTCTATTAGGTATGAATATCAGTTCTCAAGCTATGGTGTGCAAAAAAAAAAACCACAAAACTTGACTTTGTTTCCTTTAAAACAACTTAAAGTTGAATCTGAGTCCCCTAATGCACTTGGCCACAACTGACAGACCTTCTCCTCTCATGGGTAACTTCCAGATGGAAAAGCTATACATGGAGCTACAAATCAGAAGGTTTTTGTTGTTTTTGTTTTTGTCTTTTTAAATAATATGCATTTATTATCTGGCTATGCTGGGTCTTAGTTGCGGCATGTGGGATCTATTTCTCTGACTGGGAATTGAACGTGGGCCACCTGCATTGAGAGTACAGAGACTTCGCCACTGGACCCCGAGGGAAGTCCCAGAGAAGGTCTTCTTATCTCTACGCCATCACGGCTGCCACTTAGTTACCCTTGGGGTAACCAACCCATCCTATTTATCCAGGGCTTCCCTGGTTTTAGTACAGAAGATCCCACGTCTCATGGACTGTCCCAAGCAACATGGGCTTTGCTCTCTGGAGGCAGCTTATAGGTCTGTTCTTCCTTGGGACACAGCCAAGGAATGGTTTCAAATCTCACGTGCTCATGAAATCCACAGATTTCCCCTTCCCGTTCCTTCCCCACTTCCTTGTCTTGGAAAGCGTCCATCTTCTCCCTGCCTTAACCAAGATGCTTTCTGTATCTTCTTGAGTTTTTGTTTTACAAGTGGCAGAAAAGAACACTCAATTCAAGTGCCTTCTTCCTTCTTCCTAGTGAAAATACCTGAGGCATAGAAACCCCAGAAACCTACTTCCAATGAACATTAAAATACATGGACAAACTGCCCTCCTGCACATAGGTGTATTTTAGAGAATCTTCCTTCTTTATCGATTGGGCACACCTGAAAGTCTTTAGAGAAATGTCTCTCTTCTCATCAGTATTTTGTTTTGACAGTGGGGCACTGGCTGTAGTAATAGCTTATCCTCTTTAGTTGTTTTATTTTTTACTTTACAGTGTGTGTTTTAGTCGTTCAATGAGTTAGACTCATTGAGACCTCATGGACTGTAGCCTGCCAGGCTCCTCTGTTCGTGGAATTCTCCAGGAAGAATGCTAGAGTGGGTTGCCATTCCCTTCTCCAGAGGATCTTCCCAACCCAGGGATTAAACCTGGGTCTCCCACACTGCAGGGAGATTCTTTACCCTCTGAGCCACCAGGAAATTACAGTACTCTTTCACATACATTATCTCATAGCAGGGCAGGTATTAGAATCCTTACATCTAGATGGAGAAATAAGGACTTGGAGGAGTTGAAATGGCATCAATACCAGCACTCTTCAGATTAATTTTTTGGCAACTCCAAGCAAATAGTTTTTAAAAATCTTAAAAGTCAAATGTGGCCATCCAAATTGCTAAAACTTGGTGTCCTAAATTCAGAAGTTTTCTTCTTTAAAAAAGATTCTTCAAGAGTTGATATCTCCAAATATAAGTAGTTGGCATTATAAAGTGGATGCAAGTACAAAAATAAAAACATACTGTATTTCTACTCTTGTCAGAGGACAAGAAAATCTCAGAAACAATTAGCCACAAATATGTTCAACACACAATTGGGAATGCCACCCCAATACAGTAACCTATATCTGAGAGAAAGAATGATTTGGAAAGAATTATATATGGTAGTTAGATGCCAAGGTGGCATCCATTTTCACTTTTTCATTCCTAACAAAATTCTAAATTCGTTCAGGTATCTACCTTTCTCCATGAACCTCAGGGGGACAAACTGAATTTCAGGAGTGGATCTAATAGGCCTAAATTAATATCATCCCTCTTCTCAAGAATTAGCATGTGATCCAATCCAGGTTAAAAAGGCCTGAGGAAACATTTGCTGGAAGCTTCTGGTAAAGTTCTTTTGCATAGTTAAGAAAGGCCCAGGGAGTCAATTTCTCTCCTCCGCCTGATTAGAATACTGGAAAGAGATTGCCCCAAACACTATGGGCAGTCATGCTACTACACTGGAGGAGCCAAACTGTGATGGTAGAGAATAGAGTGATAGAAGTACCTGTGTTCTTGATAAAATCGGTGAATCACTAACGCAGCCAGCCAGTGCTGAAGCCTGTCCTAACTCTGGACTTCCTTTCATGAGGACTTTCTTCTCTTTAGTATTTATCTTTACTATTCAAGCCAGTTGGAATTGAGTTTGCTGTTCCTGGCAGCCAAAAGCATCCTAACTGATGCAGAGACCTATTCCTTCTCCAGTCTGTCTTCCTCTTAGAAATGAAGAAACAAGGCCAAGAGAGGCTCCCTAATGTCCCAAGTTTTCATAACCAAGATTAAATGCCAATTTATAAACCTGAGATGAGTTGTAAAGGAAACTGAAGAAATGGCTTTCAACACGGATTGGATAGCTGATTTACAACAGAGTCTGGCTGATGCTTAGAACAGTAGAAAGTTTTAAGTTAAGGTTTACTCTATAGGGAGCCTCAGATAACTTCAACTGGCCAATTGGTAACCTGAGGTTTCAATCCAACAAGTTCTTATCCTCACTCATTGTGTCTGCAGCTCATGTACCTGGGATGTCCCAGACAATAAGAAGTTCTATTTAACACTTTTCTTATAAGCCAAGGGCCAGGCTTAAGAGGCCAGATTCTTTTCCTCTTTCCTCTCTTTAAGATTCTGTCTTGGCTTCAAGACTATCAGAATCAAGTTGTCCACAGAGCAGGAACCACAAGTCCAAATTGGAGAAAGAGAGAGTTTGGATCCTGAAGACCCTCAAATCCTCATTGGCTCAAAGCTTTCCTCAGTGATACCTGTCTTCAGAACATAAAGTCCCAGAAAGTTCTAAAGATATGTTGTAGCTCTGAAGCCACACCCCACCTCCAGTGTTAGAATGACTCAGAATCCTTTCGGGTTATGCTTTCTTCTCTCTTTCTCCACACTTCCCACAACTCCCTCCAACCCCCGTCTCCAGCCTTGTAAGAGTTTCCAATATGGCTTGGGAAGAGGGATTCAGTGATGTATCACTCCCAACCCAGGTCTCAGCCCCAGGGTGGGAAACTATTCCATCTCTTAATTTTTACACATCTCCTGGGGTTCCTGATTCCAAATTCTCCACAGAGGTTCTCAATGACACTGGGGCTCTGTCTGAGGAAAATGGAAACCTGGAGTCAGTAAGCTCTCGACCCTCACTGATTAATCTGATGTCTCAGGGTCTGTGTTGGCAACTTGGGATGCTATTTGGCACCTGCCTTTGGTAGGTAGTTCTTTTTCAGAATCTCTCTGCTGCTCCTTATCGTTTGAATCTCCTTTTTTATTTTTAATGTTGATAAATTGACTCTTCTGATTAAAAATAACTTTCTGTATTATTTCACAACCCGTTTCCTTTTTCAGTTTGCGGCATTATGTTAAGAGAATAAAATGTGATAGGTGTGGAGAGGAGTCTGTTCCTTCTAAGGCAGTTAAAGGAACTCTTTGTTGTGCAGGCTGGCACCAAAGCAGGAAGAAGTGGTTATTTTTCGTTGGTTGTGCTCTGAGACTTTTCCCAGAGGCTTAATAGGAGACGTTCCTCTGTGAAGGATGCTGGCAGAATCAGAAGCATGTTCAGTGCTCAGGGGAACATGCTGAGAGCTCCTTTTTAACCAGCACACACAAAATGATGCTAATGCTACTTCTTGCTTCCCCGTCAGTATCTTTCCTGCCCTTAGGCCTTCGGAGTGAGAGTGATGGAGAACAAGAGAGAAGGAGGTGTGCCCTGGCAACCATTGCCAGAAAACAGGTTTCACTGACGCTATAAATTAGATAACCCACTTCCTGGAGGTGGGTTCATAGGCAACACTGAAAAATCTGCCTGTGTGGGAAACATTGCTGCCTTTAGTTTCAGTTAAAAAAATATCACTTATGTTTGCTAATTACATACAAGTATAAAGAAGGAAAAGAATGGCTCAGTATTCTATCATCGTATGATCCCTGTTAACATTTTTCTCATATAAATGTTTTCTTATATAAAAATGATAAAAGTACATGATGAAACAGATCAAACAGAAAAGTACAAAAGAGAAAGTAAAAATCTATTTACATGTGATTCCAGAAACTACCTTATTTTTGTGTGTCTGCTCTTTTATTTACTTACATAACATAGGTAATGCTGCTCACATTTTTTCCTTGCATCTGGATTTTTCAGTTTTGGGAACTCTGATATTTTAATTCAACGCTGTGTCATATTTTACTGAAACAATCTCCTTTTGCAGATGTGCTGGTGGACATTGTTTTCAATGAATTTTTAAGGGATTTTGACACTTTAGAATCAAGATAGGGAGGCGGTATCAAGATGGTAGAGTAGAAGGTTGTGAAGTTCACCTCCTGCCACAAATAGAATAAAATAGCGATCAAAAATGATTACTTTAATTATCATTCATTAATCTATGCACCTATTCAACAAGCACTTATTGACTATTGACAACAAGCACTATCTAGAATAGAACCAGACACTTTGTTAGATGCTGGGAATATCAAAGAAAGGCAGTGGTCCCTGTGCCAAATGGGTTATAGCCCAAATGGAGGGAGAGGGCTCAGTGTCAGTAATTACTATCACTGCTGAGATACAGATCAGCAAAGGATGCTGCATCTGCAGAGATTAGACGCCTGTGTGTGCCTGCTCAGTCAAGTCTCTTTGCGACCCATGGACTGTAACCCACCAGGTTCCTCCCTCCATGGGATTTTCCAGGCAAGAATACTGGAGTGGGCTGTCATTTCCTCCAGGAGATCTTCCTGACCCAGGGATCGAACCCACGTCTCCTGTGTCTCCTGCACTGACAGGCAAATTCTTCACCACTGAGTCACCTGGGAATCTCTGAGCCACCTTGACACCCAGGGTAATCTTAAAATTAAGGGATCAGGGAGGAGGAATTCTCAGAGGAAGCCACAGGTGGGAAGGCTTGGAGCCATGAACCAGCTCAGTATTCAAGTTTCTGCAAGGATTTTGGAGCTGTCAGAGTGCAAGTTTCATAAGGGGGCCCTGGAAGGACCTTAAGCTAAAGTTAGAGGCTGAGGTCGAAGCTGTATCCCAAAGACTTCTGGAATCTGAACTTTGTCCTAAAAGCCAATCGAGGTTCTAAGTATTGATGGGGGAAGGGAATTGCTGGATGACATGAAGATTTTTAGATAATCAGAGGAGCCTGGCAGGCTACAGTCCATGGGGTCTCAAAGAGTCAGACCCAACTGGGCATATACACACATACACACTCCAATTAAAAAAAAAAAGCGGAGATAAAACATAAAAATAGGAAAAAAAAAAAAAAACAAACCTGGCTACAGATTAATTCTCAGCACAGAGAAAGGGAATAAGAGCTGCTGCTGCCAAGTCGCTTCAGTCGTGTCTGACTCTGTGCGACCCCATAGACGGCAGCCCGCCAGGCTCCCCCGTCCCTGGGATTCTCCAGGCAAGAACACTGGAGTGGGTTGCCATTTCCTTCTCCAATGCATGAAAGTGAAAATTGAAAGTGAAGTTGCTCAGTCATGCCCGGCTCTTAGTGACCCCATGGACTGCAGCCTACCGGGCTTCTCCGTCCATAGGATTTTCCAGGCAAGAGTACTGGAGTGGGGTGCCATAGCCTTCTCCAGAATAAGAGCTAGGTAGGAACAAGAGACAGACTTCAAAAAATGAGCATACCTTCTAGAGTAATGGAAATAAAAACAAAAGTAAATAAGTGGGAACTGATTAAACTTAAAAGCTTTTGCACAGCAAAGGAAACACTAAACAAGGTGAAAAGACAACCCTCAGAATGGGAGAAAATAATAGCAAATGAAACAACTGACAAAGGGTCAATTTCCAAAATATACAAGTGGCTCATTCAACTCAAGGCCAAAAAAACAAACAACCCAATCAAAAAGTGGGGAAAAGACCTAAATGGACATTTCTCCAAAGAAGACATACAGATGATTAACAAACACATCGTTCATTATTAGAGAAATGCAAATCAAAACTACAATGAGGTATCACCTCACACCAGTCAGAATGGCCATCATCAAAAAGTCTACAAACAATAAATGCTGGAGAGGGTATGGAGAAAAGGGAACGGTCTTGCACTGTTGGTGGGAATGTAAATTGATACAGCCACTGTAGAAGACGGTATGGAGATTCCTTAAAAAACTAGGAATAAACGACCATATGACCCAGCAATCCCACTCCTAGGCATATACCCTGAGGAAACCAAAATTGACACATGTATCCCATTGTTTATAGCAGCATTATAGCTAGAACATGGAAGCAACCTAGATGTCCATCAACAGATGAATGGATAAAGAAGTTGTGGTACATACACACAATGGAATATTACTCAGCCATAAAAAGAAACGCCTTTGAGTCAGTTCTAATGAGGTGGATGAACCTAGAACCTATTATACAGAGTGAAGTAAGTCAGAAAGGGAAAGATAAACATTGTATCCTAACACATAAATATCGTATTCTAACATATATATAGAATCTAGAAAAATGGTACTGAAGAATTTGCTTACAGGGCAGCAATGGAGAAACAGACATAGAGAATAGCCAAAAAAAAAAAAAAAAAAAGACCATGGTAGGGTATTGAGAATATGAACAAGATGCCAAGTTTCTAAAGGAAAGTAAAGAAAGTTAAGGAACATTTTTGATAGAATTATTTTAACTTCAGTTCCTTGGATAAAGCTTAATTCTTAATAATCATATCTTCAGGACCTGCATCAGGTAAGACAGACCTTGGCAAAGGAAAACAGAGTGCCTCCAGCGGTATGTTGGAGCCAGCAAAATCGGTCATGGTGGGAGTATTTATACTATGGAAACTAGCAAACACTACAAATCAGATTTAAATTTTTTTTCTCTTCAGAGTGCCTGTTAGACAATCTTCAGCACATCACCAATCCCTTTCCAGTGAAAGAGCTGGGAATCATTAAAAACTTTCACAGTTTAGTTCCTATTCCCCTTTCCAACTCCCTCAAGTTCTAAAATCCATTTCATTATTAAGATTATCAGCATTTTAAAAAAATAAACTCTGAAAGATGTCATTAAAAGCATAGAGGGATAAAAACTTTACAAAACATAAAGACAGGTCCTGTGATTCTTATGCCCAGCCCTGGGAAGACCAAGAAGTTGGCAAGTGGAGATATGGCAGCTCTCCCTTTTAAAAGCCTGTTTCCCACAGGTGAGATGGACCTGGGCTCATGGGTGCCAGCCCATCTGAGGCCTGAGGTTATTCTGATGATTCACAGGAAAGCAATCCAGCTCGTTCGGCCAGTTCTTGGTTTGTTTTCCTGACCGCTTTGGAACCACTGAAGTCTCCTCTGATCACCCAAAGTTTTATTTCTTCTATGAAATTCAAAGAGAAGTATTGATCCTACTGCTACCGTGTCTGTATCATTTTATGTCTTCTCTGTCCATAAGCCAGTATACTAGAGCCAGAGCAATAGGGCTGGATCTGTCCTTTTGCATTGGTCCATGATGGTACTACAGAGACGCCCACAGCCTCGGAGCTCCAGAGCCGAAAGAAAACAACAGGCTTTTCATCAGGCAGTCAGTCTGTACACCCCTGCAGGCCACCGCAGCAGGATCCTGGCCATGCCAACCTCTTTCCATGCTCCTGAGGAGGATGGGGGTGCAGAGGACAGAACCGAGGAGTTGCAAAGGGATGAGGTGAGATGAATTGGGGGGTTGGGGTTGACATATACACACTACTGATACTATGGATAATACAGATGACTAATAAGAACCTATTGTACCACACAGGGACGTCTACTTGGTGCTCTGTGGTGCCCTAAATGGGAAGGAAATCCAAAAGTAGGGGGATTGTATGTATAGGTATAGCACTGTAAAGCAGCTATACTTCAATAAAAATTAATTGAAAAAAATAATTGAGCTGAGTTGAACAGCTCAAGGCTGTTGGGAGCTTAAAGTTCAAGTTGAGATAATTGCTTTATTGGCGTGGTTTTTAAAAAAATGACCATCCTGCATCATCTCAACAGGATGAATAATTTCCCATGATTGTGAAAGTGCATGAAATACCAGACAGCTCTCTGGATGTGCGTGGGAAGGGATAGGAGGAAGTGGGGAGAGCAGAGCTGCCTGGGAGTAAGCTCTGGGCTCAGAGATTCCCTCTCTCACAACCAGCATAGAACACTGGGATCTGCCAATGGGCACAGAAAAGTGAGTCAGGCCTGATTTTAAGGATGGTATCTTGATTAATTCCAGTTTATTTTAATTAATATATTGCTAAGTATCAATTATAATGATTTTTCTATCCCCTTCTCAACAATGACCACGCAGATTACCCCTTTCTCTGAAAACCTCTTTGCTTATAGCCCAGACATATGGGAACAACTTGTTGGTGTCTTTCCCATGGAGAGGATGGTGAAAGAAGATGTTAGCACCAGCCAGCATTCTTATTATCAAGTAACTTCATTATTGTTAGGGCAACAAACAACTCTGATTTGCTGGGGGTTGTAGGGTCTCCAGAAAGCAGGGCCTTCTGCATTGTGATTGTGAAAATTGAGAAAGTTCCTGGCAAATTGGAATGAGTTGCTCATCCTAATTATATCAGTATCTCATGAGGTACCAAATGAGTAAGAGAGACAATAAAGGCTATTGAAGGTTGGAATCAGTAACATCACAGGAGCTTGGAGTTTTGTTAAGTGCTTTGTATTTTACAGAGGATTTTCATATACCATCTCATTTTAATCTTATAACAAATTAAGGAAGGCAGAGAAGGTATCATTATTGTTTTATGTCTAAAAAATCGGGCCACCAGGATTCAGTGACTTGCCCAGTGGAACACAGCTGGCTGATAACAAAACCTCAGGTGTGGCCTCCACCTCCCTGAGAAGTACAGTGGGCTATGACTGACAGCCAGTGTTCTGTCTATGGTACCGCGTTGCCTCTCTAGTCATAGGCAAAAGGGAATGACTTTTTCTCTAGTTCCTTAGCTTTTTTGCCATGACGCTTTGTTGTAGAGTGACAATCTTGCAGTGAAGAAGAATTAAGTAAGAATTCATGACCATTTTCTCCCCAACAGGTAGCGCAGATGAGAGCTATGACTTCCATTCAAAGGCAAGAAAAAGGCTGTTGCCAGAGAGAATTCAAATAACTTGTGATGGTTTCCTGTTGGAAGGAAGAGCTGAAGGCAGAGCCAGGCTAGCATAGAATGCTAAGTGGAGAATCTCAGGAGTCTGACCAACCTGTGCACCTTAAGCAAGCAACCACTGGTGAACGGCCCAGGACCTAGAAGTGTGAAGCTCCCAAGGTTCCAAGATATGAAACATGACTCAGCATTTATCTTTTCCCATAAAACATAGCAATGTGTTAAGGTTACCTTTGAAATTTGACTCTAAGACCAGTGACAACATCTAATTTGTGGTCATGAGATATAAAACTTGATGTCAGGTAGAAGGGAAACCCTTTGAACTAGAGAAGGTACAACCAAACTCCAACTTATCAATCCTGTATATAATTTTCAATGACAGTCACAAAAGTATAAATATCCAGGGGGCAGGCATCATGAATCTATGGTTTCTCTAGCCAGTTGCTAGAGACATTTTCAAAACTTCAGGCAGTGTATAATTTATGAAAATGGCTTCGGGTTTCAAGTTTAAATTCAGATTGATACACTGTCTTTTTAAGCAGGAGAACCTGATGGATCTATAAGAATGCTATAAGCACAACCTGCAATGTAAATTTAATGGTTTTATGCTAGCCAAAAAAAAAAAAAAAAAACGGCTCTGAGATGTAGTAGAAACGATATGGTATGTTTGTACATATGGGAGAGAAAAAAGAATGTGGGCTTCACAATCAGATTCAAGTTCAAACCCCAACTGTGATGAGTATGTGGACTTGAGTATCAAGTCTTGATTTTTTCCACCTGTGATGAGACTAATAGTGCACAGACCTCACAGATTTGTTCTACTCTTTACATGGGATAATGCACACAGATTGCCCAGTATAGAACCTGGTGTGCAACAGGCCATCACTCTATGTCAATCCTTCTCTCTCTTTCTCTCTTGCAGCTAACTGCTGCCCCATGAGCTACCCTAGGCGTCCCTCTTTCCCCAAGCCTGGATGTAGAAACACAGTCTCCTCAGCTCCTTCTGCCTTGCTGTCTCTGACAAAGCACATAGAACACGGAACATAAGAAAGTTCCCAAGGATTTAAAGTCTTTTGAAATTCCAAGTACTGGTTCCAAGACTAGAGACCCTGCCACATCTGGGATGACCCATGGTAAGCTCCTCCCACTGCCCAGCACCATCTCTCCTACACTAGAATTAAGCCATAATATTTGTCTTACAAATGGTACCTTAAACTCATTTGAAGCAAATGAAATGCTCCTGTATAGAAAACTATCTCCAGCCCACCTTAGAAAAAATTTCATGGATCTTTTCTTCCCTTAATATAAAATAGTGGCATACCTGGGCACTCTGAGGGGTACAGAACATACATTGGCAATTCAGATCTCCTGGCCCTTCACACTGGGTCATACCCGTTTTAATGGCACAATTGAGATATTTTGTCGCTTACAGAGAGGCTATAAGACTAAATAGCATAATGGCTTATAAAAGCTCCTAGAAGGGTATTTACCTCAAAAAATAAATGCAGTCTTCTGTTTCCAACTTTGTCTCTGGATTCTAAAGTTACTGAGATATTTTACATTTGATATCAAGCTAATTTTTCTTTCCAGTGTATACTTAAGAATGAATTCTGATGGCTGTATATGTTTTTAGAAAGGGGGCCTAGGGAAGTAATTTTTTCTCCTAAATTATCTAAATGTCTCATTGCATAAAGTTATACTATCAATATTATTATTATTATTCAGTTGTTTGGAAATTGCATAAATACAGATAAGATAAATGTTGAATTATACTGCTTCTAGTTCTCTCCTATCAGCCTTTATATAGTAGGGATTTCATATCAATGTTAGTTTAATGTTAATATTTTATGTTGTAATGAGTTGTCAATGTTTTTTTACTAGAATGGGTCATGTTGCTGTCCCTGATGAAGAGTGTAAAATAAAAATACATGTAAGTGAAGCTGTAGGTGCCTTTATTCATGATGAAAGAAACCTCAGAATTCTTAGATAAAAGTGTTCAGATGTATTTGGTTAGAGAAATGGTTGAAAATTTCAGAATTTTAAAACATTTTTCTGTATATTCTATATCTAACCACATTCAGATAACATGTATGTGTATTTATCCTTTTTCCATGTTGGGATACTCTGTCTTTCTCTAAAAATCATGTATGACAACAAGCAATAAATTGGAAAAATGAAAGCTGAGATTGAGTTGATTTGGATAAAAATGTGCATTTCTTTCTATTTAAGTTTTCACAATATTAATGATCTCATATAAAACCTTTGTTGTTGGTCAGTTTCACCATGGTTGAAATGATACATCACAGGAATAAAATAAAACTTAAACAAGGAACATCTTCTAAATGTTAGCCAAGAAAAAAAAATGACAATAAGGCTTATCTACTGTTAAAGACTGAATGTTTAGTTCATTCCCAAATTCTTACACTGAAGCTTAACTCTCCAAGAGATGATATTTGAAGATGGGTTCTTTGGGAGGTAACTAAGGTTAGATGAGGCCAGGAGGGTGCAGACTGGTCGATGGGATTAGTGCCCCTGCAACAAGAGACACCAGAGAGTTTATACCTCTCTGCCACCTGAGGACACAGCAGACAGTGGCCGTCTATAAGCTGGGAAGAGAGTTCTCACCAGAATCCAAACTATGCTGGCATCTTGATCTTGGACTTCCAGGCTCCAGACTGTGAGAAAATAAAATTTTGTCATTTAAGCCACCCAATCTATGGTATGTTGCAGCCTGGGCAGAATAATATATCTAGCAAAGTGAAGGCAGACTTATACACTATTGGCAGGAAGAAATGATCATATATCATTGTACCTTAACATAGTGCAATGTCTCCTCTGAAAATTTAACTTGTGCTTGTAATTTTTATTTGCTGGTTGTTTTTGTTTGCTTGTTTGTTTGCTCCTGGATCACTCTTGAAAAAGTAAGTCACTACCAGCAACAACATAGTTTCATCCCCAGAAAGAGGGCAGGGAAGCTAGACCCTCTGGGAGCAGTCAAGGCCCACTGTCAGGTAAAGGCAAGAAGACCTTTACTGCTCGGAGTGCCTGGGACCTACGAGGCAATAAATGGAATCCAATGGAGCAGAAAAATGAAAGGTTGAAAACCTATGTAATGATTACAAGTAGAAAAGCCTGTAATAAAGCAAAAATTTTTAAGTTTTTTAAAATAGCCTGTTATGGATGCTTCCCTGGTGGCTGAGACAGTAGAGAATCTGCCTGCAATGTGGGAGGCCTGGGATCAATCCCTGGGTTGAGAAGATCCCCTGGAGGAGGGTATGGCAGTCCACTCCAGTATTCTTGCCGGGAGAATCTCCATGGATAGAGGAGGCTGGCAGACTACGGTCCAAGGAGTCACAAAGAGTTGGATATGACTGAATGACTAAGCACAGCACATTGTGGACGAGGTCTGTAGATGAGAAGCTTCCCAGGTTCACACTTGACATTCAAATCCCTGCAAAAATAAAAGGGATGCTGATTGGGGGTCTTCAAATGGTGGGCTATTGGGCCTCTTGTGACATAGGGCAGCTGGTGTCTTGGAGGATAGTTTAAAATTAAATTGTAAACCTGGAATTCAAGTGAAGAGACTCCTTGCCTAAGCTTGGCCTGAGGAAGGAACTTAGCCTCATTCAAAGATACAACATGCTTCCTCCAAGGTGTGATTCTTCACTCCCATCTACCCACAGGGATGTGGGCCAGAAATATCTCCTTGGCCTTTAGATTTTATGGAATTTTACTTTAGTCACACTCTGTGTTGGTGAAAATTATGACAGTAAATGGCTGAGCTCTGCTTGGATATGGAAATCAGATGGAATCCCTCTCAGCTCAGTTCAGTTCAATCACTCAGTAGTGTCCAACTTTTTGCAGCCCCATGGTCTGCAGCACACCAGGCTTCCCTGTTCATCACCAACTCATGGAGTTTGCTCAACTCCAAGCCCATCGAGTTGGTGGTGACATCCAACCATCTCATCCTCTGTCATCCCCTTCTCCTCCTGCCTTCAATCTTTCCTAGCATCAGAGTCTTTTCTAATGAGTCAGTTCTTCACATCAGGCGGCCAAAGTATTGGAGCTTCACTATTGGAATCCCTCTATTAGACTGTATATGCCCTTGGGGTTCTTAGATGTTAAAAGGAAAGGCATAGCCTCAAGAGTAAGAGATGAAACTTCTTGCTTATCTGGCATGGCAATAAGCTCAGGCTTATTTAAAAATTTAATTGAGAACATGTGCGCATCCTTGCAGTGGACAAGTTTGACTGACAACCAGGCATACCTCAAGTAGTGGGTGCATATTACTTGAAAGGAGGTGCTCTTGGGAAGACTTGAGGCCAAATGGTTGGTGATTCAGAAAGGAATCATAGTTTGTGTGTTACTTTTCAAAGGAACTGATGAAGAATTTCCTTCCCAAATTGTTAACATGCTGTTAAATATAAAACTAAATGAGACCGAAAATTACAAACTCATTTCTATATTTGATCTTTTTGGCAACGTTCTCTTAATTCCTCTCTCAAACTACTTTCTCAGGTAAAATAAATGGGAGAAATGTGTAAGATCTAACTCTGCAAAAGAATAGAGTTATAATTTTATTCTCCATTTGTGAATCTCCATGAAAATGAAATCGCTGATGAGAGCAAATCAAGTTGGGTTGATGCTCCAGTGCACAGGCAGGTATAAAATCTGGATATTAATGGACCATATTAACTACCTAATTAAGTTTTTAAAAATGAAAATCAATTATGTTTTCTGGTATTAAATGAGTTGAACTAGAGCTAACTTTTTTTTTCTCACCTTCATGAACACAGTAATACTTCCAGATTCTACAACACTCTCCAATGAAAGGAGATTGGGTTTTAATCATAATTTCCATTAAGCTTTTTATCTTGGCATCTCTTCACTTTCCTTCATTTCACGTATAAATCCCAGCTCCACTCCCAATCATTTATAAAAGAATTTTTTTAAATTGAGCTCATTAGCATTCTGATAATGCTTTTATTCAAGAAGAGTATATAGATTTGAATTATTACATTATGAAGACTCTTGTAAGACCGAAAATACACATTTCTTATGCCTTCAAAATGAATCTTATTTTTCTAAGCTTTAAGCCTATCCATGTATTATATAAAACAAAATGAACCCTAATTAATATTTAGGAAAACAAAACGGTGAGTTCTTGGTTGACTTTCGGTTGGTGCTGCCCCTGTGGTTCAGTTGCTGCTGCCCCTGAGTTATGTCCAACTTCTGGGAAACTGATGGACTATAGCTCTCTGTCCATGGGATTTCCCAGGTGAGAATACTGGAGTGGGTTGCCATTTCCTTTCCCAGGGGATCTTCCGGACCCAGGGATCAAACCCACATCTTGCACACTGCAGGCAGATTCTTTACCACTGAGCCACCGGGGAAGCATCCTGAGTTTCAGCTACCTTAAAAAAGAAATATGTGTAAGAAAAGTAGTCTGATACCTTGAAAAAGAAATATGTGTAAGAAAAATACTCTTATACTTGTACCCTGAATAGTTGGTTCTATCCGCCTTGCTCCAGAAGTGCAAAGGACATGTAGAATTTCTTTTATCATGATAAAAATAGGAAAATTGTATCAAAACCATCATGGGCTTGACTAGTCACAGACATTTATAGCATCTGCAGATCAGCAGGTTAATAGTTCTCAGTCTGCCATTCCTATTCAAAAACAAACTCTAGCTTTTGTTGAAGATTTATTAGATTGGCCATTTTGTCTTTTCTTGTGAAATGGTTCATATTCACACACTGAAATCTCAGTTTGTATCTGTGGTTGGCAAAGAAAATGGCAACATCGAGCTTAACTGTGAAGAGGTAGATGACCTGTTAAAATAACGATTAGACAAAGGAATCCAAAAAAACCTGAAACTTTCTGTCCTTTCTGAAATCCATATGCTTTCTGGTATGATCCTGGCCTTGTTTTTGTGGCTGGCAGAATGTTTTGTAGTTATAGATTTGGGCTCAATAACTGTGTTTTAGTTCAGAAAGGCCAACTGCATGTAGTTAATTGTTGGACTGTTTACATTAGTCTCATTTCTAACTGGAAATGGGCCCTGGAAAATGTTTTCAGCATCCAACAGAGACAAATTTTAATGTGGAACATTTCAAATGAAGCACTGTTTTCCAATACATCAGTTGCTTTAAAATATTTTCTTTGCTGAAATGTACCCAGTATAGCACCATGAATGATAAGTTATCTTAATCCTCCTCTTAGATACTGGAAATTTCTGGTGGACTTTGGTATATCAATACGTATATGTTTGATAATTAGGCTGGCAGTTTACTCCAGGTACTATGGCTTGCATACATTTTCCACAGTACTGGTCACTGATTAACCACATTACTACCATTTACTTGTCTGTCTGTTCCACCAGGTCATGAGCTCCTTGAGACCGGGAACTGAGGTTTTTATCCCATATACTGCTGCCTAAGACAATCCCGTCATTGTAGGCACACATTTGCTTCTCTTTAAATAGTCACTGTATATTTGCTAAGTCTAAGGCACGGTGTCAAGGTTTTTAGTTTAGCCAGTCACTCTACATCTACAGACTAACCTAAAGGCATAAGTGTATCACCATCCTCATTTTCTGGATAAGGAAATGAAGTTATCGAGAAGAGAGACCATGACTTAGCCATGGCAGAACCAGGCTTCAAACCAGGGAGCCTGAACTCAGAGGCTCTACTCTTCTTCTCACCACTATTGCTTTATAGAAATGATCTGGGGCAAAGGCAGAAGAGAAAAAAGAGTGATGAACCTGGCCCTAAAAAGATGCAATTAGGTGGATAATAGACTATAATCTTCCAAATCTGTAGGTCAGAGCTCTGAAAGTCTTTGATTGTGTAGCTCAAGTCTTCATTCCCTCAACTACTCTCTTATATTGCCTTTAACTTCCTAGAAATAGTTCTGTATCCATTTTATGGACACAGTTATACTTTCCAGAGGCAGTTAAATAAGAACGGAAGTGTGCCATTCAGAAGTCCATAATCCAAGCGTGGTTAGTTAAAACTGGAAGGATCTTTTTTTTTAAGAGACAATTCTTTTTTTGGAAGTATGATTTGATTTACAATGTTGTGCTAGTTTCAAGTGTACGGCAAAGTGATTCATATATATATATATATATATATATATATATATATATATTCAGATACTTTTCCTTTATAGGTTATTACAAGATATTGAGTATAGTTCCCTGTGCTATACAGTAGGTCATTGTTTACCTAGTTTACATACAGTAGTATGTATATGTGAATCCCAGACTCCTAATTTATCTCTTTCCAACCCCCACCATGCCCTTTGGGAACCACAAGTTTGTTTTCTATATCTGTGAGTCTGTTTCTGTTTTGCATATACACTCATACTATTTTTTAGATTTCACATAAAAGTGATATCATACAGTATTTGCTTTCTCTTTCTGACTTATTCCACAAAGCATAATATTCTCAAGGTTCATCTTGGGCTTGGCTGGTGGCTCAGCTGGTAAAGAATCCACCTGGAATGTGGGAGACCTGGGTTCAATCCCTGGGTTGGGAAGATGCCCTGGAGAAGGGAAAGGCTACCCACTCCACTATTCTGGCCTGGAGAATTCCATGGACTGTATAGTCCACGGGGTTGCAAAGAGTTGGACAGGACTGAGCAACTTTCACTTTCCCTTTTACTTTTTTCCATATGTGTCACTGCAAAAGGTAACATTTCATTCTTTTTATAGCTGAGTAATATTCCATTGTTTATATAAACCACATCTTTTTAAACCAGTCATCTGTTGATTGGCACATGGATTGCTTCCCCACCCTCTTCTGAATGAGGCTATCAACCATGATCAATTGTGAATGGCCAAAGTAGTTTAGGATATTTCACAAAATCTCCCTTTCTCCTTCTACCTTATGAGCTCATAAATCTTGGCATTATCTCTATCAAGTATGACTACTTTTGACTAATAATAATTAATTATTCCAAAAATTATCCATTAAATGATGCTATTTGTCGCTTGCTGATACTTTTTTTGCACAGTCTCTGTGAAGATCTGGTCCATGTATAGACAGACAGGTAAGCATGTAACCAGCAAGTGGGAGCAGAGGAGATCAGACTTGCAAAAGGGCCTACATAAAAAGTTACAAGGTCCTAATGTCCTATTAAATGACCACAACAAGCCAAGCTAATTCAAGCACTGTATAACAGATTTTCCAGGGTGATAGCAGCCTCCCCTGGTTCCTCGCTCTTCTCTGAATACACAAATTTGATAGTGGAGAATAACAGGGGATAAATACAGCTACACACCTTTGTCCCCAGTTGAATAAGTCCATGTGGTCTAGGGGGGTAATCCAGAGGATATTAGCAGAAGCATCACAATAGTACTTCTAAACACATCTCAGTGAGGGATTACCCTTAAATCTATGCCAACAGAGGAAAAAGAAATCTACCACATTTGACATTCACATAGTAAAGAAGATGAATTCATGATCCTGTTTTTCTGCCATTACTATTATATCTACTGTTTGGCATGAACATTTCTGTAGGCTGTTTATAGTTATAGGCCTCTCTGCTGGCTCAGCTGTAAAGAATCTGCCTGCCAGTGCAGGAGATGCAGGTTCGATCCCTGGGTTGGGAAGATCCCCCTGGAAAAGAAAATGGTAACACACTCCAGTATTCTTGCCTGGGAAATCCCATGGACAGAGGAGCCTGCCGGGCTACAGTGCATGGGTCACAGAGAGTTGGACACAACTTAGTAACTGAAGAACAAAAACAAATTCATATTTATAGGACTGTTTTTGATTTAGGTACTTATTCCAGGGATAAGGATTTCAGTTTTCCTTAAAAAAATACTATAGGTTTTCAGTGCAATAATTCTTAAAAAAAATTTTTTTCACAGCATTCTAATTATTGAACTTTGAGAAATTCTTCAGAATTTGGTCTTTCCTTCTGATAAGGAAATTTTTTTAGGGGATTTTTAAGGCTAAATTTATTCAACTTTCACTCCTAAGAACTTGGGGCTGGAAAAGACTGACTTCTTTGCCTCTCCCTTCTTTCTAAGTTCAAGTGTAAAATACTTGAGAGAGATTGTCATTGACACTGTCCTTAAATATCTATGAAGTGGGAGATCTCATATCACCCTCTCACAGCTGTGGAGAAACCACATCACATCGCTATTTATAAGCTTCACTTTACTCCATTCAGTATAAAAATTAGGCTGTGTCTCCATAAACTTGGCCTTGTGTGTGCTGTGCGCTCTTGTTTCTGTCGTGTCCGACTCTTTGCAACCTGATGGACTGTAGCCCACCAGGCTCCTCTGTCCCTGGAATTTTCCAGGCAAGAATACTGGAGTGGATTGCCATTTCCTCCTCCAGCAGATCTTCCCAACCCAGGGATCGAACCTATTTCTCTTACGTCTCAGGCATTGGCGGGCAAGTTCTTTATCACTCACAACACCTGGGAAGCCCTGACCTGGCCTTGATCTCTGGTTTAAATTATGTGGCATCAAGAGGAGCTTCAAAGTTACTGAGAACTGCAGCAAAGGGACTGCAGACCAGTAGCTCACTCATTTCTTCCCAAAAGTCTCATTTCCTAAGAAGCTTTCTCTGACCACCTATAGTTGGTTAGGACTACACTTAAAAATCTCCCCAGGGTAACTTGTATTTTTCTTTCATAGATTTTCACAGTGTGAGCTCTTTGAAGCAGAAAGACTATCTCTTTTGCTTCCTTCTGAATCCCTAGTTATCAAGTTCAATGCTGGCAAATACCAGGCAACCAAAAAATACTTGATGAGTGGATGAAGGACTCAGTGGGTGACAGATGATTCCTGTTCAGCCTCCTAGAAGTGGCCTCTTTCTTCCAGTATCTTTCTACTCAAAATTATCTGTGGCCAGGACTACTATGTATTTATTGGTATCTATTTCCTCCAGTTCATAGAGGCTGTAGACAGCCAGCCTACATTTTTCCAGCCTCTTTTGCAGTTAGGTTTGGCCACATGGCTGATTTTTTACCAATGAAACGTGGTCAGAAGACATCTATGTTCCTTTCTTAACTGCCCTATAAATTCCTGTGTGATCCTCCACATGCTCTTCTCCTTCCACTGGGTAAACACAGAGGCTTCAGTAAAGAACGGTGAGGCTCTAGAGGATGGCAGAGCCACTAGAGGCTCTAGAGGATTTTGTGTTTATTTGCTAGAGCTGCCATCACTAAGTACCACAAACTGGGTGGCTTACACAACAGAAATTTGTCTCCCAGTTTGAGAGGCTAGAGGCTTCTGTTCAAAATTCGGGAAGAGTGAGTACCTCCTGAGGACTGCAAGGAGGGCTCAGTCCTCTGACTCTCTCAGCTCGTAGAGGCCTGTTCATCCTCATGTATGGGCACCTGTGTCTCATTTTATGAAGACACCAGACCTATTGGATTAGAGGCCCACCCCACTCATCTACTAATCACATTTGCAACAACAGCTCCATTTTCAAATGAGATCATGTTCTGAGGTACTTGGGCTTAGACTTCAACATGATCAGTTTTTTTTCAGCCCATAGCAGGCCGCAGGGAAGGTCATCTGCCAAAGAGGGCCATCTTCATTAGACACAGTGTGAGACACTTTTGCTGTTTGCTGTCATAGTAACTACTGCCTCCTACCGTAACTATGACACCATCCCATCGCACTAACCTTGGCCTCGAGAGTAACAAAGAAAAGTACCTACCTACCTATATATTAGGACGTCCTTGGTGTCTCAGCCGGTAAAGAATCTGCCTGCAAGACAGGAGACTTGGGTTCGATTCCTGGGTCAGAAAGATCCCCTGGAGAAGGAAATGGCAACCCACGCCAGTTTTCTTGCCTGGAGAATCCCATGGACAGAGGAGCCTTGGTGGGCTACAGTCTATGGAGTTGCAGAGAGTTGGGCACAACTGAGCAACTAACACATACACACACTACCTATATATTATGCTTTTTGGAAATGTTTTTTAAAAGCTTCAAATTGTCCCTCAGCCTTCAGACCTGTAATTTTGCATGGACTTCCCAACACTGAACTGGTCACTGTCTGAAGAGGGTCACTCTTGGTCATGCAATGGCAGGAGAAAGAGCTTTGGAGGACCCAAGTTTCAGCGCTGGCTCAGCCCCTGAAGAACAGCTTGCCCTTAGGTAAATCACATCTTTCTCTCTGCCATTGTTTATTCATCTGCTGAAAGAAAACAATACTCCCCTTCTGGGATTATTGGAAGGATTAATCAAATTAAATTAATCTTCACAATTAGCACAAAGTCTGGCAGGGAGTAAAGGTATAATGTGGCTTTTTAAAAAGGTAAGAGGCAGGTTTCTTATCTGGAAACTGTGCTCTCACCCTTCAACTTTGGCATTCAATGTCTGAGGCACATAGGATTTAGCAGCTGCCATAGTAAATTAAACCTGGGGCAGATATTTGAACGGATGGCCTGAAGAGGAATTACACTCGGGGAGGCTAAAAGGATTTTAACTCAACAAGAATTTCCTATCACTCAGGCCTACCTAAAGCTAGGCTGATTTGTAAGGTAGTGAGTTTTCTGTCCCTACATGTATTCAAGATGGCAAGACCCTTTGGTGGAGACCAGTAGCTCACTCTTATTTCTTCTCAAATGTCTCATTCTCTAAGAAGCTTTCTCTGACCACCTACAGTAAGTTAGGACTACATTTAAAAATCTCCCCAGGGTAACTTGTACTTTTCTTTCATAGTTTATCACAGTGCAAGTTCTTTGAAACAGAAAGACTATCTCTTTTGTTTCCTGCTGAATTCCTAGTTATCATTATTCCTCAATTCAGGTATTATTGAGGCATTTATTCATAGGATAAGTAGTTCAAATAGATTTATAACATGCATACTGCATGATTATCAGAATGGTGGGGCCAATTAATATAGGATTAGATATAAAACAGTTACATTCTTTTGGAATCCAGAGAGACAAAAAGTTTGCATGGAAACATGCCCAGGGGAGAAACTCTTTCTAGTGGTGGGCTACAGCAGCAGAGATGATGGAATCATGGGGAAGGGTAGAGAGGAAGGCACCAGAATGGAAGAAAAAGAGTGGTTTCTAAACCCAAGAGTATATTTCCCCTGTGACACAGCTTTTCAGAGAACTGGCCCTATAGTATGATTGGAAAGGGCAGAATACTTCTCAAGGGCCATGCTCACTGTCACCGCCCTGCTCATGTGCCTTAGGTCTCCAGAGACCTCTCCATCAAAACCAAGCTCACAGCTTAACCCTAGGGGATATCCTACCCGTGCATCAACCTGAGCCACGCTCAGCATTAGGCCACTACCCCTTAGGACCTGGTGGGACCAGCCTGTGTGCAGGGGCCAGGCTGCTGAGCGAGAGACTCCCTCTCAAACAGCGTGGTTCTGAGCAACTGGAAAGCAGATTTCTGACTGCAGATGTTCTGGACTCAGAGTGGGGATTGCCAAATCCTACCCAGGGCTTCAAAGGGGGATGCTTTTGAAAACCTTGTGGTCAATTAAACTCATCACGCCTAGCATTCTTCTTCCCTCAATTACTGGCTGAGATGGAAGACTTTTTGGCTTCTGTGCTCATCCCCACTGAGCTTAGGGCTTCTGTTCCTCTGCACACATCCTCCCCCGGCTCCCTTTTCCCTCATCAGTTGCCCCGTGTACCATATGGAAGCTCTATGCCACCGCAAATAACACTTTCTACCACCAGCTCCATCACCTGATTGAAGCCTGGCCATCTCCCTGGACCCAACACGTTTCTTACAATTGTTCATTCTTACACGTGATGCACAAGCTCAGGGGAGGTGAGTTGGGCCATCAAGCACTCCCCCAGCATCACTTCCAGATTGTTACTCCTCTGCCGTAGCAGAGGAAACCTTACTCCTGGGAAGCCTTCTGCCATCTGGATCTGCTTTCAACTACATGCTTAATTGCTCTGCAAATGGTAGAAAGGACTAATTTTAGCATTTCCATCATTTACCAAGTCATAAATTTTGCAGCATGAATTAATCCCACTTAATCTAGGTTGGAATCCTTGCTCTGCTAGTTACTAGCTGTTTGGCCTTTGGAAAGTTATTTAATCTTCCAGATCTCCGATATCTTTATCTAGGAAATGGGGATAAAAATGCCTACCAAAGGAGACTGCTATGAATTGAAATACACAATAGATATGAAATCATAAGAAGCATAAAATGTGAATTGAATTTGGATAGAAATATCTTCAATAGTGTGAACATAATTATCCCTGTGGTAATTTAGTTATTATTTTCTTAATATGAAAATCTATTTGGTAAAACTATTCTGTATTATGGGGCTTCCCAGTCGGCTCTGCGGTAAAGAATCTGTCTGCCAGTGCAGGAGATGTTGATTTGACCACTGGATCAGGAAGATCCTCTGGAGAAGGAAATAGCAACCCCCTCCAGTATTCTTGCCTGGAAAATCCTATGGACAGAGGAGCCTGGCAGGCTACAGTCCATGAGGCCCAAAGATTCAGACATGACTGAGCATGCACGCATGCACATTCTGTATGATACAGTAGTGGTAGGTACATGTCATTATATATTTATTAAAATCATAGAATGTACAGTATACAAAGAGTGAACCCTAAAATGAACTGTGGATTTTAGTTCATAATAACATCTCAGTATTGTCTCATCAATTGTAACAAATGTACCACAATGACTCAAGACGTTAATAATAGGGGAAACTGGGAAAAGAGAGAAAGGAATATATGAGAATTCTGTTTCACTTAATTTGTCTGTAAACCTGAAACTGCTCAAAGTGTAGTCTATCAGTTTAAAAAAAAACACACATTCTCATGAGTTGAGAATTATTGAAGCTGGTGATGGGAGCATGAGGTTCATTATATATCTTCTCTCCAAATTTTCCATTAAAATAAAGTTTTAAACAATGTATTTGTTCAAATTGAGTCTTTCAACCAATATCTTCAACTATCGGGTATTCACTTTAACCCATCTAAACTTTACTGATGGTATTTTAATCATCAAACTCAGTGGTAGACATAGTGGGAGGTTTAAGAACTCTTTAAAACATGGTAGATTCCTCAGTCGGGAAGCTGAAGGTTGTTGCAGAGACAAGAGGTTTACTTGTGAAATCAGTGAGTCACACCAGAAAAACAACACAGTAGAGAACTTAAATCCCGGGCACAGAATGTAAGCTCTATGAGAAACCTGGAGAAAATGGAATTAAAATTCTATCAGTACCCAGCCTGGCACCCTGTGACAATCGAGGGTGTGGGAAGGAAAGCACAAGAAGCAGGGGTTTTATATATATATATATATATATATATATATATATATATATATATATATAATTACGACTGATTCATGCTGATGTATGGCAGAGACCATCACCACAATGTAAAGCAATTAACCTCCAATTAAAAAAATTTTATCAATAAATCTGAAGGTTTATAAACATCTTGAATGTCAGGAGTTCTACCAGGAAAATTATGTGGGTCTTTGACTTTGTGGCATAGGAAATCACATATTGCTCAACTTGTACTTTTTTAAATTCCAAAATAAAGGACAGATGATGTTGAAACCAGGGAGTAAGATCTCACTCTTGAATTGAGAGCAAGGAAAAGACGAAACTACACAAAAGTATGTATACAGGCTTGCTGCTGCTGCTGCTGCTAAGTTACTTCAGTTGTGTCCGACTCTGTGCAACCCCGTAGATGGCAGCTTACCAGGCTCCCCCGTCCCTGGGATTTTCCAGGCAAGAACACTGGACTGGGTTGCCATTTCCTTCCCCAATGCATGAAAGTGAAAAGTGAAAGGGAAGTCACTCAGTCGTGTCCAACTCTTAGTGACCCCATGGACTGCAGCCCACCAGGCTCCTCTGTCCATGGGATTTTCCAGGCAAGAGGACTGGAGTGGGGTGCCTTTGCCTTCTCCATGTATACAGGCTTAGCCGTGTCCAAAGCTGAGCTGGATGCTGTTTTCTGAGCAGAGGGCAGGGCCAAGCACTGAGTTGTTGATGAAATGATCATTCAGGTGGTTGTTAGCCTTAGACGATCAGTATGGCTTCTGTGAAGAGTTCAGATAAGGAAGACGGTTTTATTTTAGACCAGTTAAAAATAAAAATATGTCTATGTACATACCTTTTATAGATTTATTTTGGCCTTTGTAAATATCACTGAGCCTTTACAGAGTACTTTAGTATATTTTGCCTTATTGGAGAATTATTCAATTAATGATGGTTCTGCACAAGATTCTAATGTTGATTCTCACAAAATTTATATATTGAGTGATTTATCCCCTTTCCTGCAAAAAAAAAAAAAACCAGAAATAGAAGATTACATATTTAGATTTTCATAGAGAAACTCAGAAATTGTAATTCCTTGAGAAACAGGAACATTTGAGACTCTCCGTGGAGGACTAGTTGTTATTCTAAAATTAGATCGCAAAATCAAATTTCCTGAAATACAAAATCAAGGGGGTTGTAAATTTCAAGTTTTGGCAGCTTGGGCAGCACACAGGTAACTGTGGGAACATCTGATTTAGATCCGGGAAAAGAGAGTGGGGATTCGGATCTAATGAATCTTCATCTTTTTTAACTCGTGTAGTCTTTTGAATAGTAAATAAACTTCTGTGGATGCAGAAGAATATCTCTACCATGGAACTGCTTTCTCTGACTTCTTAGGGGAGCTTCTAAATCATTCCCCGTGCTCCTAACTGCTGCCAATTCCTAGAAATTTCTCTGGTTTTAAGAAATAAATCCAAGAAACCGCAGCATTTATCTGGAGAGGAGAAAGAAAGGGATTTGTGAGCACACTTTAATGCTACAGGGATGGAGTAGAAATGATGTACAGAAGGCAAAGTGCTAGGTAGGGCTGATGCATTACCTATATCAGTTCATTAAATCCTGCAACTACTCTGCCAAGGAGCTACCCGTATTTTCAGAGGAAGAAACTGAGGATCAATTTGCAACGTACCAAAGGACACATGGCTTGTATGTGGCTAGGAATTTGAATCTAGATTTGTCTGAGCCCCACAGCCTTGGCTTCCCATCATGATGCCTTTATATCGTTGACTCTGGGGCAACATTTCAAGCAGAGGAGAAGAGGTACCATTTTATCTCATTCTCTGAGCCTGTTCCAATTATTAAAAAGATCACCCATATATAAAAAAGAAGAAAGTTGGCTCTTCTTAGGATCTTCTGAGGGCTTAAAACATGTTCCTTTCCTCCAATCTATATAACTGCTATTTCATACATTATTGGAAATTCCATCAGTATTTATTCAATTGCATGCGTGCTCAGTCGTGTTCAACTCTTTGCCACCCTGTGGACTGTAGTCCTCCAGACTCCTCTATCCATGGAATTTTCCAGGCAAGAATACTAGAGTGGGTGGCCATTTCCTCCTCCAGGGAATCTTCCTGATCCAGGGATTGAACCCGAGACTCTTGCATCTCCTGCCCTGGAAGGCGGGTTCTTTAGCAGCTGAGCCACCAAGGGAGTCCTTTGTGTTAAATATTTCTTTCTCTTGGTTCTTCTTTTTGAAAGGAAAATATACCCAAGGAAAGGATGTTATATTAATGATTAAGACCAAAGTCTTAACAGTCAGTTAATTTACATACCCTTTGAACCAGAGGATTCCAGATTACTAGAAAAGGAAAGATATGCTCTGTGGGTTCATAACTGGTCTTGTAAGGCAACTAGGAAAGTAGTAACTGAGAAGAGGTTAATAAAACTAGTTCTGATATTAAGACAAATTGTACATTCACTGGAAAAGGTTTTCATACTTTTAGGGGGGAAAAGCTTAGTTTTGCTTAGCTTTACATTGAAATAACAGTGTAATGAAACTTTGTCCTGAAATCCCAGGGGTAGTCACTGGGTGCCTATTCACGCAGGTAAGCTCAGAAGGGTAAGAACTGCATGGGCAGGGAGCTTGTACTGCCCAGATACCATGGTGGGGGCTTATAGACCTCATCACATTCTACCTTCACAGTGACTCTTGAAGAGAGGTTAGCAGACCCTCTATGCAGATGTTGCTAGTAGTAGCTATAAACATTCTTAATTTTAAAAAGATGCAGAGCAAATTATTCCTTAATTGCAGATCATTTTACAAAGATAAAAACCAATGTTAGT
Source organism: Cervus canadensis (assembly GCF_019320065.1). Taxonomy (NCBI): domain Eukaryota; kingdom Metazoa; phylum Chordata; class Mammalia; order Artiodactyla; family Cervidae; genus Cervus; species Cervus canadensis. The sequence goes on from NC_057410.1 coordinate 11,171,026, forward strand.
TTAAGCATCACTGGCATATGGCAGAGCATGGAATTTTAAACCCAAAAACCTGTTTTTAAGCTCTGTGTTTGCCATTATGAGTTGTATAACTTTAAGCTAGGCATCTTGTTTTAAGCCTCAGTTCTTATCTCCTGTATAAAGGAGTTTATTAATAACCGAACACCCAAAGCTTTGCGATGAAGTAGCTAGTCCGGTTTATTTGGGTAATGATTCATCACAGATACTCAGAGGAAGAGGAAAGAATGGGGGAGGGATGGTAAATTGTCAGTCCTCAGAAGGAGCCCTGGGTCTATCTCACAATATTGCTCAAGGCCATCTCTTCCCCCGAAATAACTTCTTTACTCACCTACACCATTGCGGTTCTTTATCCAGCTTTAACTGTCAGATTTCTATAAAACTGCCACAGATTACAAGATTTAAAAATTTTAAAGGCTTACATGCTCAGTATGAAAATCTCTAAAGTACATGTGTCACGTGTATAAATAATATAAAAATGACTGTATTTCCGGATTAGCTGGAGGGGAACATCAGGTAAACACAAGCCTAACACCTGTGACTAGGAATCAAAACTACACATTTCAGGAGACTGAGGAACGATTCCCCTGAGTATCTTGATTCCTTACCAAATAAAAAATGGACTAAAACAGAGATCGAACAAGAGAGGTGTTCCAAGATGATGATCCAGTGAATGGGAGACACTTTCCTGGCATAGAAAACCCACTGTTCGAGGAAATTTAGAAGTAATATTGAGACTAGCTCCTCCAATCCTAAATGTTTAAGGTTTCAAGCTCAGATCTTCTTCCTACCTCTTCCCTGTGGTTAAATGGAGAAGTAAGTCTTTCTGGAATATTTCCATAATGGTTTCTCTTGCGGAGCTGTTCTCTATGGGAGATCAAGGTGTTCACGGCGACACGAAGTTGCCCCCTTGAATACAGACCTGGCAATTCTAAAAGGCAGTTTAGAATGTTAGCATGTAACTAAGCAATCCCCCTGTCAGCAGGGGCTGCAGATCTGAGGCTTAACTGGGGCTAAAGGATCAGCTTCCAAACTCACCCACAGGGCAGCTGGCTCATGCTCTACTAAGTTTGTTATGGACTGACTCGAAAGAAATCTAGGAAAGTAAGTGATTGCCAAGCTAAGTAAGCAATTTAAGTAAGGACGGTAGGATGCTGGCCTCCCATCCTCCCCCTACTTTGGGGTATTAAATTGTGATGGTACTGTGTCTTTTTATGACTAAGGGGTCATAAAATGCAGTGTTTTGCTAGAGCTGGTGTGAAGTTCATACCATGGCTTTCATTGCTCAAATGAAGGAGCTGAAATATCTATGTGACCATCGGTTAAAAAACCCTAATGTCCACTCCCACTAAACTGAAAACTAGGGACTACCATAACAAGTTTGTATCAAGGGTTCCAACTCTTGGGAGAGGGATTTCCAACAAAATATTTAAAAGCACCAAAAGGGTGAAGCACAGTGAGAAGCAAGCTTTGGAGAAAAGAGCTGCTCACCTGGATGAACTCGGCGAGCTCTTCCAGGAAACTGCCTTTCTGGGGAACTAAGAGTTAAGTCCTGGAAGTGTTAGGGTGGCTTTGTGTCGGGACAATATTCACAATTCCCACCATTGTAATCACCAGGCCTTGAATCTGGAGGGAAAATACACTTTGTTGGAAAAGTGGTCTGAATGCCCACATGCTTAACTTGTTTTGGAGGGAGGCTTGGAACAATTGAGACCACAAAGGTGTAGAAAAGTGAGCCAACTACATCATGAGGACTTCCAGAAGAAAGAAAACGTCTCAAAGTTTGAATTCATCAAGCCAAACTGCCTTACAATGGGATGGCGCTCTAAAAATGCTGATTTTCCCAGCCTTTCAAAACCAAAAACTTAATTAAAAAAAAAACAACCTATGTTTTTAAAATAACAGATACCCATTCTTACTAGTAAGAAAATTAAGTGGCTTGCCTTTGAAAAACTAACAAGCCTCCTTCTCCAAAAAGAAAGGCAGTGATTTCTTTATCAAGCCTGACATTAATGTGGGCTGTCACTGAGCAAAACTAACAGAGTGAAATATCAAACTAGCAAACAACGATGCTCTTCTATCTGTAATGTCTATATAGAGGTTTTAACGCGTTCATCAAGAGTTGCAAATTTGCATCAGCTTTTCTTCCACACTTCCTACAAGAACACTGTAGGTATACAGAGTTTAGATTCTTACACAAACATTCCTTGTCTTGTTGCTTTCTACACGAAATATTTACATACATTTATATGAAATATTTATCCTGTGCATCTATGGTAGTACTTTTAAGTTTTGACCTATCTTAAAATCTCCATAAAGCCAGTTTCATGAATAATTTGGTAAATGTTAACATATCATACTGTCTGAGTCACCGGGGAAGCCCAACATATCCTAGTTAGCACCAAATAGACTGTCACTAATTCATTTTACTCAGATTGATAGCAAGTTAATGGTTTGACACTAGAAAATTTTTAAGAGTCTTCAATGAAGATCTTCTGGTATATCCTATATGCTTGTATTCATATTATACCTCTGACTAGATGAAAAGATTTTAATTTTTTTTTAATTAAAAAAACATGGCTCAGTGGTAAAGAGTCCACCTGCATTACAGGAGATGTGTGTTCAATCCCCAGGTTGAAAAGTTCCCCTAGAAGAGGGCATGGCAACCCACTCCAGTATTCTTGACTGGAGAATCCCATGGACAGAGGAGCCTGGTAGGCTACAGTCCATAGGGTCACAAAGAGTCAGACATGGCTGAAGCGACTGAGCAAGCATACTTTGAAAATAGTTTTATCTTATTCTAAAGTACTCTTAAAAATTTATGTGCAAAAAATTAAACAGATTTGTACAGTAAAATATATAATTTATAGTAAAACAGAAAAGTGTTAGAAATATTATACATAAATATTTATTATCAATGCTGTGAACAGAAATATAAGAAAAAATACCCTTCCATGACATCACCATTTAAAAATAATGACTGTTAATAGTTTAATATATTTCCACTAAGGTTTTATTCCTATCATTTTTTTTATATGCTCAGGCCATGTGCTGAACTTTATTTCATCCTGCAAACATCATTATAAATATCATTAATTTTTCATAAAATATTTAAAGTTGTATAACACTTCTTAATATGGATTAAGTGTTATTTAACTCTCTTTTCTTTGGAATATATATATATATATATATATGATTTCTCTCTAAAACTGCAATTTAACTTTTTTGTTGCATTATTTCCTAAACAAACTTTCCCAGGAGTACAAGGCCAAAAGATGTGATACCTTTTCAGATATATAATCCACAGTATCACATTGCTTTCTGTTCACCAAGAGGGAAAACAGAGATCTTCTCACTCCCAAACAGTCTGAGAATGTGTTTCACTAACTTTCTATATTCTCATCTGAATATTCTAATATTCTCTTTTTTTTTTCTCAAAATTCATTTAAGTACCTCATGATTGCTTTGCATTGTTTTTGCAGCTAAACAGTTTTTGTCAGATTTATTATCTATTTATCTTCTGTAAGATATCTTCTCTAATGCATTTTGGAAACACTCTTTATGTGGCTTTTCCTTTGAACTGATAACAAAACATGTCTAGGACCAGTTCCTAGAAAACACATTTTCTTTTGATACGGTAAAAACACTAGTATCTGGAAGTGAGGCTTTCTCTAATGTTGGCTTTGTTCCCAAGGTTCACATAGAGCATTTGATTCAATGATGCTGTAACATTCTGCAGGACAATTATGTAGCTATAATGACCAATTCTTATACCACATCATTAATCTCCTGCTCCTTCACATAAGAACTCTTACCACTCCTTATTTTGAAATAATATTTAAAAATCAGAATTAAAATCACATTTTTTTATATTCCATCTTAAAACATCCTAAAAACCAACTTGACTGTGAATTCTGGGAAAACTCTAGCCACAGGTCATAACATCCCTGTGCACCACAATGACTTGGCTGAGAAATACTGGATAAGACTCAGACATATAGGAGGAAGCTCTTCTTTGGTACAGAATTGGCTGCCCAAGAAAATGAAAGTGGAAACGATCAACTAAGAAAGATAATTTTCTTATTTATAAAAATAGAGCTCATTTCCCAAATAGGGCTTATGTACTCAAAATGTAAGGCAAAGCTTGCCACGCCTCCAGGCCTTCCATTTGACTCAGAACGGATCTCAGGTCCTATACACCTCGTGCCTACCTCTGCCACCTCCTCTCTGCCTCGCCCTTCCCCTTCACCCCTTTCATTCATTCTGCTCCAACCCTTCTGGCCTCTGGGCTGTTCCTGGAATAAGCTGGGCAAACTCCTACTCCAGATCTGGCCTTTGCATCAGCTGTTCTCTGCCTAAATTTTCTTCCCCTCAACATCCATGTGCAAACACTTGCTTACTCTAACACTTGCTCAAATGACTCCCTCTCGATGAGGCCTATCTAACTCCCTTATTTAAAGTTACAACCTGTCCCCTGTCCTCACATATCTGAACCCCCTTGCCCTGCTCTACATTTTCTCTCCATAAAAATTATCACCTAACTTATTTGTTATGTCTGTTGTCACTCTCCTTGTTAGAATATTAAGTTCCAGCAGGGTAGAGATCCTTGTTTTGTTCACCAACGTCTATCCCAAGGACCTAGAGTAGTACCTGGCAAATTGGCATTCAAATATTATTTGTGGAATGAATTAAAAATATGTTTAAAGGAAAGTACAGACAGTATGCTGTGGACAGCATTTGTCTGGGTATCCATGACCTACCTTCGTCTCATGTCAACTTTTTGATAATATAGATCAATGTTGTTGACTTGTTGATCTGACAGATAGTCATCAGTCAGACTATGTATCAGCATTGTCCTAGGTCCCAGCAATCCAAGGAAGAGAAAATATAATCTCTATCATCAGTGAATGTGCAGACGAGCAGCACACAGCAGGGGCACCCAACCCGGTCCAACCGGGGGCGGGGGTTGCTCAGGAAAGACAGATCATCAAACGGAGAGCTGAGGCAGGAGGAGGCTGGATGAAGGGCACAAAGCGTGCAGGAGACACTTCAGATGAAGGAGGCAGGATGCTCAAAGGTCTGGCATGATATGGCTGCTACCTACCATCAGTTCTATGCTATGGTATTTGGACTTTACCCTGGGAGTGGTAGGGAGTCATGGAAACATTGAAATAGAGTGTAACATGACCAGATTTACCTCTTAGAAAGAGCACACTGTCCTCTGACTCTCAAAGTGTGTTAAACAAGCATTTTATCAAATGCTTACAATAATCAAAATGCTTTTTCTTTGTGCTTTGGGGGAAATTAGAAGGTATGCCTAAGGAAAGAAATTTTAAACTGTATTGGTAAACCATGTGTTAAGCATAAGAATAATAGGTATTGAAAAAAGCTTTGTTTTTCCAAAGTTAATTACAATATGGAAAAGATATAAAAATTTTTTGAGTTTAAATGAATTATTTTCCTTTTAATTAATTTCACTATTATTAAATAAGTTAAACAAATTCAGTTTTCTTTATTTCCTAAAATTAAAAACTAAAGGTTCAAAAAGCTGACTGAGAAGGAATACATTTACAACTTTCAATGTCAGAAATCTTTGCTGTTGCTTCAGAAATGTGCAGCAGAAGCAAGCTGACATGTATTCTGAAAGTATGTTTGATACACGTGACTAGAATTTACAAAGAGGCAAAGTTACATTCTTTATAAGCCCCTGGCCTTTTCTGCCTGGGAAGGCTAACCATCCTGTCATTGGTGTCATACCCTACCATGAGGATAACTGAGGTGTCAAGAGTTACCCCTCCCTGCTACACTCTCCAAATAGCCAGTGGTGTCCTGAGATTCCTGGTAGGGGCCTCAATAAAAAGAATCTCTGGGGCAGAATATCCTTCTGTACCCTTACTCCACCTTTCTGATGTTAAATGATCTCTAACCACTTTCACGATTTCGTATCAGAGAGTTGAGGATTGTGGGGAGGTAAAAAGCATTTCCAGAAGAGGTAATATTGCTTGAGGTTAGAGTTTTACATTCTTGATTAAATACATGTGTTCAAATTTTGTCAAACTCAAAACAGCGCTAGTGATTCTGCAAGAGAGAGATTTTATCAGGTACCTCTATCAGAACATATGAATAAGACTTTGAATAACTCTCAGTGAGGATTCTTATCTCATTGGCAATATTTGAGTTCTGTTTTTGTATTTCTGGCATGTTTTCCAATACCACCAAGTTAATTCTCCAATTCTCAGCAGATACTGGGTGTCCTACCAATTTAACTCAAATCCCACAGATTAAGAGTTTAATCTTCAGCCCCCTCTCTCCTAATTCTCAGACATCAGTGGGTGGTACTGAAAGTTCCAACTCTCCAATCATTTGTTCTTTCTGGTGACAGCCCTTTTCTGAGACCATCTAGAAGACTAAGTTTAAGCTGCTTCACTAATATATACTCAGATATCTGTGCTCCAAAGGGGTTCTTCCTTGTGAATAATAGAAGTCACTCTTATCTCTCAGGAAATTTCAAGGATTTTAGGAGATCTGCCAGAAAACTGGGGACAAAAACCAGATATATTTTTTATTATGTGTGTGTGCTCAGTCATGTCCGACTCTGTGACCCCATGGACTGTAGCCTGCCAGGCTCCTCTGTCCATAGGATTTCCCAGGCAAGAATATTGGAGCAGGTTGCCATTTCCCACTCCAGGGGATCTTCCTGACCCAGGGATTGAACCCACGTCTCTTGTGTCTTCTGCATTGGCAGGTGGATTTTTTTACCACTGTGCCACCTGGGAAGCCTTTTATTATACTACAGTATTATTTCCTTTTTTTATAGCCATGGGTAAGAGAATGAACTCTAGAACCAGACTACCTGGCTCCAAACCAAGTGCTGCAACTAACTAGATTTGTGACCTTAGGTCAAATTACTTAAGCTTTTTTTGACTCAGTCTCCTCATCTGTAAAATGGAGATAATAACAGTGATGGGGTTTACACACAAAATATGCCACCTTGACATGTTAAATTTCTTACACTGAAGGAATTTAAAACAAAGCAGAAGCAGGAAGATCACTCTGACCTCCTCACTCTTGCACTTCTTCCCTGAAACTGACTGTAAAACTTCCACATAAGAAATGTCCTCCACGTACCAAGAGGAAGGAAGACACTCTTATTACCAGAGATAGGGAATCGGGGGCTAAGGAACAGGTACAAACAAACTTTGTTAAACTAGACTCATTCTTCCTAGTTACTTCTTCATTGCTTATTATCCCTAGGCCAAGCCTTTTATCTTATCAGTTCTTCACAAATTTATTGTTTCTTTGTCTAAAATGTATAAAAGCTTCCTGCTCTGGTTACTTCCTCACATCTTATGAAGGTTTCCATGTATAATGTAAAAATACAGTCACACTTAATATGCTTTTCACTTATTAATCTGTCTTTGTCAGTTAAAATTTCTGACCCAGAAGAAGGTCGGGGACAACCTTTTCCTCTTGTATGACAGTCTCCACTTCACAGCATTGCAATTAGTTAATATGCTTAAGCCCAGGGAAGAGTGCCCGTACAAGGTGAGAGTTTTGTAAATATTAGCTATGATTATCTGTCAAGTCTTATGTTGTCCCACAGCACTTTGAATAAAAGTCAGCATTAAAGAGTCCCCTGAAATAGGTGAATGGCAACTCCAGAATTAATAAGTGCATTGGGTAATTGGTCACATCATGTTTAACTTATTTAGTGGCATATGCAATGAACAAGGATCACACCCATGCGAAATTAACCCTGACAAACAAAAGTCAGAAACTTTAAGATGGTCAATCTGTGGTTATTTTGTTTTGTTTTATCATTGTTCCTACTTCTCTGTTGGGTTTTGTTTTTGTCTTTCTCCTGCAGTTATATTTTTTTTCAAATTCAGAAGAAGCATGATGCATTTAAATAATATAGCCTAATGGGCTTCCCTGATAGCTCAGTTGGTAAAGAATCTGTCTGCAATGCAGGAGACCCCAGTTTGATTCCTGGGTTGGGAAGATCCACTGTAGAAGGAATAGGCTACCCACTCCAGTATTCTTGGGTTTCCCTTGTGGCTCAGCTGGTAAAGAATCCACCTGCGATGTGGGAGACTTGGGTTCAATCCCGGGTTGTGATGATCCCCTGGAGAAGGGAAAGGCTACCCACTCCAGTATTCTGGCCTGGAGAATTCCATGGACTGTATAGTCCATGGGTCGCAAAGAGTCGGACATGACTGAGCAACTTTCACCTTCACTTTCAATGGCTGTAAGGTCTTAACCCACATTAAGGTGTTGGAACTGTTAAAAGATAAATGGAACACTATGAAAAATTTTAAGAGTTGATGTAAGCAAAAATCAGTTTGAATCAGGCAGTACCCAACTGGAAATTGTTAGGAGCCCTCTGCCCACAGGAGCTAGGGGACATGCTTTTTGAGGCAGAAGTATGCAAGTACACTGATTGGCCATAGCTTACGCATTTGCATTATTTGGGAAAGCCTAGTTTCCTGTTTGTGGTGAGTTGTCCTCAGGTTTCAAGACCTTAACCTTGAGGGACAGACACGCTAAGGTTTTGGTTTCTTTATGCATGTGGGCTACCGAGGCATTAGAACCACCTCGGTATAATGGTCTCCTTGTTTAATTAATTGAGCAAAACAAATACAGCAGTCAATGATGCCACTGAATTAACAGAGAGGACCTCAGACCCGGAACCATGCCCCACATAATAGCCGAAGCATGTCTCCCCAAAGGGCCTATTTAAGAAGCACTGGGATCCTCAGTGCAGTTGACAAGAGTCAAAATAATACCAAAACCGGAATCCTTTACCCCTTAGCTTGACTTAACTTGAAATAGCAAATTTTCCTTTCATCAGATATTTAAGGTTCCACATGTTTAGAATTCAGCAGGAGGGATTAACTTTGATAAATCAAGAACTGCTGCTCATATCCAGAAAATATAAGAAATAAACCATTTTTCTTTTGATTTCCGTTCATTTAAAGATCACATAAATATGCTCATGACTGAAAGCGTGCATTCTTCTTTGCAGACTTCAGTGATAAAAATAGAATAATTAAAAAGTGGATGGCATTTCTACCTAATCCATTCATCAAATATTTATTGAGGAACTATTATGTCTCAGGCACTGTCCTGGATACTGAAAAGAGCAATGGAAAAGTCCTTGCCCTCATAAAGCACTCATTGTGGAGTGTATACATTGCACAGAGTACACATAACGGAGTGTATATGTTGCAGAGCAGACAAGGAAAAACAAGTGAGGGCAATATGCTATGTGACAAAGAGAAAGTTAATTAAATAGAGTGGTCAGGGAAGACCTGACCATGAGGAAACGTTTAGCAAAGACCTCAAGGAGATGAGGCTTACCTGGTGGCTTAGATGGTAAAGAATCTCCGCTGCAATGTTGGAGACAATTCAATCTGTGGTTCAGGAAGATCCCCTGGAGAAGGAAATGGCACCCCACTCCAGCATTCTTGCCTGGAGAGTCCCATGGACAGAGGTGCCTTGTGGGCTACAGTCTGTGCAGTCGCAGAGAAGCAGACATGACTGAGCTCAAAGTTGAGGATTTTCTAAGGGAAGAGCATTCTAGGCAAAGGACCCAGAGATACCAAAGCTCTCAGGTGGGACTTGTATATCTGAGGAATGAGAACAGGATCAGTCTGACTGCAGCAGACTGAGCAAGGCCGGGTGCAAGAGCAGGATGTATGTTCAGAGACATCAGGATGAGGGGACAGCACGTAAACCACATAGTAACCTGGGCCACTCTAAGGATTTGGGCTTCTCGTCTGGAAAACGGGGAATTTGGGGAGTGCTGGGGAGTGTCCCGAACTTACGTTTAAGAAGAGCGGTATGGCTATTGTTTAGAGGATGAACTAAAGGGGACAAGAGAGACCAGGTAACAGCCTACTTCTGTAAATCAGGTGAGAGATAACAGTGCCTTTGGTCATGCTGATATTAATGGCAGTCAGTGAGGAATGGATGGATTCTGGACATTTTTGGATGTGCAACCAACAGGATTTGCAAATGGATGAAATGTGAGGTATAAGAACAAGAGAGAAATCAAGAACGACTCCAAGACTTTTAGCCTGAACAACTGAAAGGCTGGAGTTGCCATTTGCTGAATAGGAATCCCGCTGGGATTAACAGGTTTGGAGAGATGAAATTAGACACAATAAGTCTGAGACACCTGTTTATCAGCTATCTAAGCAGCAGTGTGGAATATGCAGTTGGCTTTCTGATTCTTCTGCATCCTGAATATAGTCCTTCCAGCTACATGTTTCAACACTATTGAGACATACATGAATTGCCACTTGATATCAAACATGTGTGTGAACTTCTAGAAGAAATTTGGAACCTCAACACTGCTTTCAGAGAAAGCAAAATACTAACAGGAAGAATATAATTTGTATGCTTATGAGTAGAAAGAGTCCCAGATAGAGCTAATTCTGCCTACAGCAGCTGCAACAGGCACCAAAGGGTAAAAGCAGGTTTAACTGCAGTTCAATCTCAAATAGGCCATGGTTTTAAGCGTCTCCGTGGTCTTTGGTACTAAGTATGGATTGATTTGATTTTCAAGCACACGGGCAAACAATGTTTCCTGTGCCAGATATGTATTTTTGCACAAAATAGTTTGAAAGCTCTCAGCAGGAACACTCCAGTTGCAACTGACCTCTGTCAGGGGCGGCAATTGCACCAGGACATGGAGAAATAGAAAAAGAAATGAAGAGATAAATTTGGAGCAACAGGGAATGGCAGTGAGGAAATTTCAGGACACACAAAACGTAAAGCAGAGGTTAGAAAACCAAATGCCGTCTGGAGAAAGGCAGGTAGTGTCAATGGGGAAAGCCAGCCTCCTGCGCTCATGCGCACAGACGCACAATAACAGGAAGTGGTGGGGACCGAGGGGATCCGTCAGCCGGGCACAGGTTTCCTCCGAAAGGGAGCGTGTCGGGGCGCGGGGATGCGGGGAAGGCTCTTTGTTGTCACACAAGACTGGGAGTACAGAGTGGCCAGATCTTACATGACTTTAAGAAAAGCCAGACATCTAGATATGTACGTGAAATCTCCTGATTTGTAAATATGGTCATTTAGCTCACATTTCCGAAAGGCACTATGTAAGCCAAACAAAACTTTATCTGCAAGCTGCTTTCAGTCTTTAGGTCCCCACTTCACAACTTCTAACACTGCTATTTACATACAAATAGTTTTAACTATTGACTAAATTGAGCCATTAAACTTCAACATAGTTTTGACAATTATTTCTCCTACACAGGAGAACCCACTCTTTTCTTGTGTAGGACCTGGAGTTTCTGTTTTAGTATGAAGTCCTAATACAAAGAATAAATATAAGGTAATCATATAATGAAAATAATTCCTTTTGGGGGTTTTTAAAAATAAAAGTTACTGATTTTTTGTTACCATTCCTGCATAAATCTCCTCAAACTAAAGTCTACATTAAATTAAGTATAATGCAGAATGAGGCAGCCATGCCCTGCTGCTTCTAAAATAGGTTGACATTTTGCAAACTTCTTGTGAAATATTCTTTTAAAGATGCTCAGCTTCAGAAATTATATAGGCTGGTGGGAAAGGACTGGTTCTAACTGGAACGAACAAATGGAGGGAGCAGTTTTCATTATGATTAAGGTCAGTCTACACAGTCTTTCCTTTAACTCATTTTCTCCATCATTCAATATAGAAATTTCCATTAAAAAGCAAGCATACTGGATGAGTGAAGAGCTTTAGAGGAATGCTTGAATTCCTTTGGTTTGCATCCGGATGTCCTCTAAGCTGGGTTAACCCAAGCAGACAGCTAGACCAGGGTTCCGGCCCTGTGATTTGAAAAAGATCTGGGCAGAGTTCTGTCTTCCAGGAAACTCTCCTTAGGGACGCTTGCCCTATGGTGGCTTCATTTCTACCCATACAGATAGATGGGGCAGCGGGCAGGAGTCTTCATTCTTTTTACTAAAATAATTGAGAAAGCAGATACCCCAGAGTAGGGTGATATCTTAAAACACTTATTAGCTAACACATTATGCGAGAGAGTGACTTCTAATTTTTTTTCTGTTCTCAACAGGGGCAGGGAGCTGAGACAGCAAGAGCAAGAAGAAATGACAGAGGCTCCAGAAGTCTGGAAAGGAGATGAACTGGAGGTGTGAGGTGTCGCTTAATTTTGCCTAGTGCTAGCTCCAATTCCCAGGAGAGCGAGGGTGCAGATAGAGACTTCAAATCTCCATGCAGTGACAAATCAAAATGCTCTCAGGCTTTTGGGGGGAATTTTTTTTTTTTAATTTTAAAGTATCTGTTGCTCCAGATGAAAATAGAAAAGAGCTTAGAATTTAGAGAGAGGAAGGATCATTTTAGTTTATTTCACCCAAGCCCCATTTTGTATATAATCTCTGATGCCTTCAGGGAAACTTTCCTGACTGTGGAAAAGATGTGTGGAAAACTGTGGAGGAAAAAGCAAAATGGAAGAGCTTGGCTCTGAGTTGACAAATCTATCTTGGTTAGTTACTTGTAAAAGGAGCTGGTCTTCCTAGGCAAACTTTGGAGAGATTTGCTGACATCGGGCTGAGGTAAGCCTGAGGTCAGAAACTGCTGTTGAAAATGTGACCCTGCTCACAATAAGGAAGTTCTCTGCTGTAGACTCTGGTGCAAATGCCTGCTAGCCATGTGTTTGCTCAGTGATTTCTTTGGCACTTTGTAAAATCCCATAGGATTTCAGGATATTAGTGCTTCCTCCTGACTTACTCTTCATAAACGGACCTTTTAGACACCCTTTACTACCAGTTAGCTTCATGCGAAACTCCTTTTATTGAAAAAGGGAAGAAAGGGAAGTGTCTTTTCTCTTTTCCCTTGCCTTATCAGGTTAGAGAATATTATTTCTTTTTAGAGGGTCAGCATATTATTTTATTCTCATTAAATACTTGGGTTATGGATGTTAGTCATCTGATGAGATCTATGGTCTCCATCCACAACAGTTTTAGATAAAGGGGTGCTTACAGCAAAAGATTATGTTGACTTTTTATTTCTCAATGAAGAAAAACCCACAAAATACCATGTATGAGACAAGTGCTCAGGGCTGGTGCATTGGGAAGACCCAGAGGGATGGGATGGGGAGGGAGGCGGGAGGGGGAGTCGGGATGGGGAACACATGTAAATCCATGGCTGATTCATGTCAATGTATGGCAAAAACCACTACAATATTGTAAAGTAATTAGCCTCCAACTAATAAAAATAAATGAAAAAATAAATAAATAAAAGAAAATATATATTAAAAGCAAAAAGAAAAGAAAAACCCATCAAATACTATGTAGTAAACACTTCTGTGTTTCAAAGATCTGAAATAGAAGATAGTAGGTTCTTAGTGCTGGATAATCTTTCTTTACTGAGATTATTATTTAACATTTTCATTTACAAATAGCATGATACTTGACTGAACCACATCAGAAATGGGTAGTTCTCTACTAGTTTATATAGTTGATACTTCATTTCTTTGCCTAAATCCCCTGGGTCTTGCCTCATCAATTCCCAGATGCTGTCTTAGTAGCTCAGTAGTTAGAGGAAGCAATTCTGTTCAACTGAGGGAAGGGAAGACAAAATCCAGGCCAAGCTGGGAAACAGCACCATGGAAACAGACCTACAGCAAAAGAGGAAGTGGCCCTGGGTTCTGCTTAGGTTGCACACACGAATGGCAGGACTTCTATGGAGGGGAATTCTCTGTCTTTCCACTACTCAGCCATTGAGGGGAAGTACAGAAATACCAGCGGGGAAGTGAAGGTGACACTGTTAGGTCAGATGGAGCTCCGTGGTCATCCTTCATGCCCCAAGCAGTATGCAGTCTGAGAACTATATGCCATCGCCCTCTTAATCGGTTCTGGATGGATAAGAGTGAGCTCTGTATTGCCCTGAATCCTAATCTGTTCACTGCCCATTACTAACAACTCACTGAGACCTGAGTTTCATCTCTAAAATCAGGATAATACTATACCTGCTCCATTGAATTGTAGGATAATTAAAGGAGATGATCCAGACAAACCAGTGCAGAAGCACAGAACTTGACACATAGCTCCAGGAGAAAGCAATCAAGAATTTTTTTTTTTTTTGCTAAAGTGTGTATGTATTACATGAAATGTTTGGCAGGTTCCTCAGTTGCTGTGGATTAGGCAAAGAGGAAAGATGATAAAGCATTGGTGGGGGAGGAGAAAGAAGGGAAATCAGAGCACTGGAATGGAACAACCCCAGGGAGAGGGGACCACAGATAACTCTACATGGAAAGAGGCAGATAAAGCAACAGAAAGAATCCTTAGGTAAGGTAAGCCACAGGCACAACTGTGTGTGTTTTTAGAAAATCATGCGATTTGAGCATTCTGGTTCCACTGCAGTGTTTTGTTTTCTCCCTTTTATCTTGTGTTCAGCCTCACCTCACACATTTCACCATGCCCCTCTTCTTTCTTATAAGATTTTCTGTAAGGTTCCTCCCCCTTCTCCTCCCTCATTCTTGCTCTCTTCCCACACCCATTTTTTCCCCTCTTAATTCTTACTGGTACTTTCATTATGATTTAGTTCTCTTTTGCTGTTCTTGTAAAGCATTACTCTCTCTACCCTGCCAGCTACCTTCTTTTTTCTCCCTTCCAGATCATGAGAAAACTATTTTTTCTTTCTCCAAAAGCAGTCCTCTTTTTACTTCACAAACTCCTCTCTTCTTCATATCCATTATTATCTGCCTCACTGGTCGTTCATGTTCTCTTGGCTGATTTTTGTTATTCATGCCACCTGGAGATGCTCAAGGACCATTCACCTGTACATGTGCTAAATGCAGGTGTTTGCTTACTGGCCTTCAGATTTTCTGTATTTCAAAACCTTTGTTAGAGAACATTGCTATGTGAACAGAGGGCCTTATCCATTATCATGTTGTTAGAAATAACTAGCAAGTACAATGTAATAGTCCATAGTGATATTTAGAGTGGCTTTTCTTCAAACAAAGATATTTTGGAATATAAAAGTGTTAAAAAATTGTCCCAGACTATTTAACAACAAGTACCCAAATTACTCACCAAAAATGACTTCCCTTGCTTTTTCCAAGGTAACTGAAGACGAAAGTGGGTCTGGCTTAGCTGATCCACTGATTGTTTACACTACCTTAATGAGCATGAGCATTGTTAAGTCAGACTTTCACCTGAATAACAGCGTAGACGCATGTAAATGTGTGATTTAATGAAGAGCAATTCCCCAAGAACTTTATGTGGTCTAGATTCCACCATGGGAAGGCCATGTTGGTTGAGAGGACCCAGTTCAACTAATATAGATGCCTCTTTTCCATTTGCTTGAGGCAAAGGGCTGGTTTGCTACAAATAATATAAAGAAGATATGAGTTACTTGTCTTTGGACACTTTGTGACTCTGGTGAAGTTAAGTCTTTAATTCTGGTTTTTAATTAGGGCCAGACTGAAATCATTCTTGGGGGAAGCCACAATAAAAAATTTGTCCCCAAAGTCCCAGTGTTTTAAGACTTGTCCTTTATGTGGCATGCATACATCCCTCTAAGGAGTATATATCCCTTCATCTCTGAAATGGAGGAAATTTTATAATTACTTGGTTTGGGAGAAAAAAAAAAACTGTATTACAATCGACAAAACCGAATTCTGACCATAGTGCCTCCTCTAGTCCTACTGGTGGTTCTGGGTGTGGTGTGTCACTTTGCTGTTTTCATCTCACTCTGAAAGTGAAAGTGTGAAAGTGTGAATCACTCAGTCATGTCCAGTTCTTTGCAACCCCATGGTCCACAGCCCACCAGAATCCTCTGTCCAAGGAATTCTCACTCTACTCATCTATTATGTATGCTTGCCTTGAGTTACTGGTTACCAAGGATAACCAGAGAGCTGAATGACCATATAAACATGAGGGGGTTCCCCCCAAAGTTCACTGTGTGCTTAAAATGCTATTGTTGGTAATAATGAGGTTGAGGTCATCATGGTGGTGATCTTGTCAAATCTCTTGTTGTTCAGTCAAGTTGTGTCCAACTCTTTGCAATTCCATGGACTACAGCATGCTACACCTCCCTGTCCCTCACCATCTCCAGGAGTTTGTCCAAGTTCATGTCCATTGGATTGGTGATGCCATCCAACCATCTCATCCTCTGCCATCCTCTTCTCCTTCTGTCTTCAATCTTTCATAGCATTAGGGTCTTTTCCAATGAGCTGGCTGTTCGCATCAGGTGGCCCAAGTATTGGAGCTTCAGCTTTAGCATCAGTCCTTCTAATGAGTATTCAGGGTTGATTTACTTTAGGATTGACTGGTTTGATCTCCTTACAGTCCAAGGGACTCTCAAGAGTCTTCCCTAGTACCAAAGTTCAAAAGCATCAATTCTTTGATGCTCAGCCTTTTTTACGGTCCGACTCTCACATCCGTACATGACTACTGGAAAGACCAGAGCTTCGACTATACAGATCTTTTTTGGCAAAGTGATGTCTCTGCATTTTAATATGTTCTCTAGGTCTGTCATAGCTTTTCTTCCAAGGAGCAAGCCTCTTTTAATTTCATGGGTGCAGTCACCATCCTCAGTGATTTTGGAGCCTGCCCAAAAGAAAATCTATCACTGTTTTCACTTTTCCTCTACTTGCCATAAAGTGATGGCACCATTATTCATACTTATAATACCTTATTTTCTCCTTGAGTGATTGGTAAATCTTTACAGACCGCTGAGAAAGGTCATGATGGGAGAATCTTTTTGGATTCAAAGCTTTTTTAATCTGTAAGTTCTTAGTTATGTCTCACTTTTAGCAGATCATTTAATGAGGTTTACTGCAAAATGCCTAGATAAGTAGCTTTAAGAATTGTGTCTGCTTCTGAAACCCAGATGTAGCAAGGAAACCATCTGCACCCTCCATTACTTCTGGCCTCTCCCCATTTCAAAGACCTCTCTCTTCAGATCTAGTGAGAGTGAAAGCATTAGTCACTCAGTCGTGTCTGACTCTCTGCGATCCCATAACCCACCAGGCTCCTCTTGTCCATCGACTTCATTAGGCAAGAATACTGGAGTGGGTTGCCATCCCCTTCTCCAGGGAATCTTCCCCACCCAGGGATCAAACCTGGGTTTCCTGCGTTGCAGGCAGATTCTTTACCGGATGGGCCACCAGGGAAGCCCCCTCCAGCCAAATTGATCTACATTTCTTGCTTAACGTGGAAATCTCCAGGGGCTCCGCATTTCCATCTACACCAAGTAGAAACTCTCCTCTCCAGCTGCCGGACCTGGGTACACGCACTCTGCCACCCGCCATCTTGTTTTCTGTCCTCTTCGCTACTCTGGGGGCTGCTGCTTCCCAGTGCTGATTCCCACTTCTCTGCCTTCCCCCACATGGTTCCCCTGACCCAGGGTGCTTTTTCTTCTGCTTAAGAGAAGCCTGCCCATTTTATGAGGTCCAGATCAAATTCTATCTTCTCCAAGATTCCTATACTGACTTTTCCAACAAACCCAGATTCTTCAGGCCCTTTCAGGTTCCATGGTATCTAGATCCCATAATCTATACTATATAGGACTTATATGTATGTTATCTTCCCTATCACTTAAGTGTACTTAGTTGCCCAGTCATGTCTGACTCTTTGTGATCTTTTAGACTGGTCGTCTGCCAGGCTCCTCTGTCCATGGAATTCTCCAGCTTCCTGGAGCGGTTTGCCATTTCCTCCTCCAGGGGATCTTCCTGACCTAGGGATCAAATCTGCGTCTCTTGTGTCTCTTGATTTGTTGGCAGATTCTTTACCTGCTGAGCCTGTTGCTTACCTTCTTTACTTGCTGGGGAAGCTCGATGATCACTTAGGACCCAGTGGGAAAAAAAAAAAAAAACATGACACAGAGTTTAGCTAAAAGACTGCGAAAGTATGGGTTGGGTAAAGAGAAATAAGCAAGGGGATATGAAGCAGGATGGAGCTAGCAACTTCGGGAAACTCTTAACCACCTGTAGGCTTGAAAGGGCAAGGGAACTGAATGGTTTCGAGAACTCCAAGCTGTCGCTGTAGGAAAAGGCTATCTGACAAGAGCTGAGGTCAAGGAACCCGGCCGGTCTGTGGCAAGCTGTCATGGCAGGAAGACAGGAAGATCAAGAGCTTGACCTCATTGTCCTGAGCCTTGGGTCTCTTGCCAGAACTTTCCATCAGCTAAATCCAGCTGGAAGCCAGTGGGTATGAGAGCTCATTGATGCTGTCTGTAAAGCCCCCTGTGGCACAGAGTAGGGTGGGAAGAATGGATCTGAGGGGCAAAAGGAAAACACGCAACATGTGGTCGTTACTGTGGGGTTGAAAAGTTTCCTGGAGTATACGTTTTCTCCCAAACTAGACTTACAGGGTAGAGACCATGACTTGTGTTTGGCCTTTGTCTTCCACAGTGCTTAGCTCAGTGTGAACTAGGAAAAGTGTAAAAATATATATACATTGAGATTGTATGAAAAATAAAGGGGAAGAGGGCTGGTTCTAACCTCCCGCATCTTTTTTTTTTTCTTTTTTTTTTAAATTGGAGGATAATTGCTTTGCAATATTGTGTTGGTATCTGCCACACAGCAACACAACATAGTTATAGGTGGTGATAGTAGTAAAGAACCCACCCTCCAGTGCAGGAGATGTAAGAAATTCAGGTTCGATCTCTGGGTTGGGAAAGTCCCCTAGAGGAGGGCATGGCAACCCACGCCAGGGTTCTTGCCTGGAGAATCCCACGGATATAGGAGCTTTGTGGGTTACAGTCCATAGAGTTGCAAGGAGTTGGACATAACTGAAGTGACTTAGCACACATGCATACATATATATGCAATCTCCCTTCTCTCTTGAACCTCCTTCTCCCTACTTCCCATTTTTGGTTTGGTATCTTTTGAAGCATCTAAGCCTTACTTACTTACATCTAAGCCTTTACCAACTCAAAGTAAAATCCATGTGGCTTTAGCTGTCCCTTTGACCTCAACCTTGTGACTTCCTAGCTCTTGCCCATGCCACTACTCTAGCCGTATGCCCTCTAGCTGTGCCCCAAGTATATTTCCACTTCAGGGCCTGTGCATCCGCTGGGCCCTTTGCCTGCAGATTTCCACATGCTTTGTACTTCTTTCAAGTCTGCTATAATGTTGTCTTATCAGAGAGGCCTTCACTGATGATCCTCAGTAACACAGTACCATCTCTCATTTCTCTATCCCCTCTTACATCACATCATGTTCTGTATAGTATTTATCACTCTCTGACATGTGATGTATGTATTGTCCATTACTTGTTATCCTCCTTGCACCAGAAGACAAGACCCATGGAGCAGGGATCTTATTTCAGTTCAGTTCAGTTCAGTCACTCAGTTGTGTCCAACGCTTTGCGATCCCATGAATCGCACCACACCAGGCCTCCCTGTCCATCACCAGCTCCTGAAGTTTACTCAAACTCATGCCTATCGAGTCGGTGATGCCATCCAGCCATCTCATCCTCTGTTGTCCCCTTCTCCTCCTGCCCCCAACCCCTCCCAGCATCAGGGTCTTTTCTAATGAGTCAACTCTTCGCATGAGGTGGCCAAAGTACTGGAGTTTCAGCTTCAGTGTCAGTCCTTCCAATGAACACCCAGGACTGATCTCCTTTAGGATGGACTGGTTTGATCTCCTTGCAGTCCAAGGGACTCTCAAGAGTCTTCTTCAACACCACAGTTCAAAAGCATCAATTCTTCAGCACTCAGCTTTCTTCACAGTCCAGCTCTCACATCCATACATGACTACTGGAAAAACCACAGCTTTGACCAAATGGACCTTTGTTGGCAAAGCAATGTCTCTGCTTTTTAATATGCTATCTAGGTTGGTCATAACTTTCCTTCCAAGGAGTAAGCGTCTTTTAATTTCATGGCTGCAGTCACCATCCACAGTGATTTTGGAGCCCCCCCAAAATGAAGTCTGACACTGTTTCCATTGTCTCCCCATCTATTTCCCATGAGGCGATGGGACCAGACGCCATGATCTTAGTTTTCTGAATGTTGAGCTTTAAGCCAACTTTTTCACTCTTCTCTTTCACTGTCATCAAGAGGCTTTTGCTTTGTTTCAAATACCAAGATCAATGTCTGTCATGTAGTAGGAGCTGATAATTGATTATATACATACATATATAGTTCCCCCCACTACTCAAAGTACAGCATTCCTTTGAAACCTTTCATAAGCCAAAATGGCATCAAGTGGAGAAATAGTGACCTTAGGACATGCCCTGCTAACAAAGGAGCAGAATAAGTCCAGATAAAGCGACAAGTTCAAAGCGATGGTGGCTTTGTGCTGAGATGCAGTTTCAGGGGAAAGAACTTGGTGGCCTCACTCTGGTTCCTTGGGATGTGTGATGCCTCTAAGAACTCATTGCAAAACAAATTTGAAGGGTGTTATTTTTGCTTTCACCTTTTTTTTTTTTTGTAAAAATGAAAATCCACTTTGGATTTCTTTCTGTTAGGGAAAGCAGATACTCTTATAGGTCTTTTGTAGAAGTAAAGTGGAGTGGAATCCCTTTTCATTGTTTATAAGTTTGAATGTGGATGTTCACTCTTAGCCCATCCTAGGCTAAGCTAAATTGTGCACCATTTAAATGTTTTTATTGAGTTTGTGCTAAGGCAAGCCAGGAGCAGTCCCCATTGCAGCCCTGGGCACCCACTCCTTCCCACTAGCCCCTTCCTAGCTTCAGATTCCTGGAGAAGGAAATGGCAGCCCACTCCAGTGTTCTTGCCTGAAGAATCCCAGGGACGGCGGACCCTGGTGGGCTGCCGTCTATGGGGTCACACAGAGTTGGACATGACTAAAGCGACTTAGCAGCAGCAGCAGCTTCTAGATGGCATTACTTTTGGTTATAGTGTCAGCAAAGATCCCAAGAGCTGGAACCACAGGTCCTGTCCCCTACTCTTCTCTGGCTTGCAGAATTGTACCACTATTTCTTTTATAGCAAACTTCCCAGTAGAGTCACTCTTGGAGCTGCTGTACTATTCTTATTTATTCATTCCTTACCAGGTACAAGGACCTGCATGGATGCTGGTGTCCTAGAATCAGCTTGTTTCTGGGTGGCAGCTCCCAGTGTGGCCTGGTGATCCTGTCTCCTAGTGACTGACTCTACTAGCAAGTGCTCTGTGAGTTGAGCCAGTGGCAGGGGATGCCCTGGCCTAGGGGCCTGCTGCTGGGGGCCCTACCTAGTGATGGCCCTCCTATCCCTCTGAAGCTCCTGGACACACTGGGCACCAGTCTGCTGGCACCTGTCCTGGTGGTATCAAAGGTAGAGGCCCCACACAGCACTCTCCATGCCCAGGATATAGCTTTCTCCTTTCTCTGCTTGCTTCTTTTTAACATTAACTTTGTCCTTAGGATGCAGTTGGGAAAAAAGCAGATGAACCATCCCTAAGAAATGCTGGACAATATGCCTAGCCTTTCCAGATACCTAGTTCACCTAGGGGACAAATGCATCCCCCTTTCCCAGGACCAAGGAAACTGGCTCTGTAAGTACCCCGACCAGAACACCACCAACCTGCTTAGACACTTCAGATCACCAGCTCTCTAGTGGTACAGACATTTCTTCCAGATTTCCACATCAGCAGTGGCCACAGAGGCAAATGCAAATACCAGCAGCCATTTGGTTATGACATCCATGCCCCCTACATCTGAGGAGGTAACACTCCTGAACGTCAGGCCATGTGGTCTTGATATTCTTCTCTAGATGGTTCTGGACTTGGTGATGGACACAGGGATGATACCATCAATAAACAGTACCCTTCTAAGGGGTGTTCAGATGGTAAAGCGTCTGTCTGCAATGCTGGAGACCTGGGTTCAATCCCTGGGTTGGGAAGATCCCCTGGAGAAGGAAATGGAAACCCACTCCAGTATTCTTGCCTGGAAAATCCCATGGACAGAGGAGCCTGGTAGGCTACAGTCCACGGGGTCACAAAGAGTTGGACACAACTGGGCAACTTTACTTACTTTACTAAGGGGCGTTAGGCCTAACTGACAGGTCTAGGTTATCCAAAATGAGTCAGTTCCTTAGGAATTACCTTAGTTGCTTTAAAAGACTTTGTACTTTGTTTCCATATTTCCACAGCTAGTAAAGTTTCAGATCATTCTTACCCCCAAATGTATCATCAAATCCCTAACCTTGTAAACATAGCAGCACTAACCCTCTCTCCCTGCCACTTCCAGCTTCCTCTGTTCTGAACTGCTTACACTTCTCCCAAAGGACACTATGTTTTCTTCTACTCCATGCCACTGCACATCCTATTCTTCTGCCTAGAAGGTCCTAGCCTGGCTTGTCTGGTTGCCAGACTCCCAAGTATCTTTAACATCACAGCACTTTTGAGGCCAGTCACCACTTAAGCTGAAGTCATGATTCCTTCCCATGGACCACCACTGTGCCTCCTGCCTGCCTTGATTTCTGTCCCATCGCATCATTAAGTATCTCATCTCCTCTACTGGACTGTGATTATTAATATCCATGGCCAGAGCCAAGGATTCTTTATTTAAATGTACAGCTCCAGTATCAGTAGTGTCAAAAATATGTTAGGTGCTTACTGCTTATTGCTTCATTGAATAAAAGAATGAGGTCCTAACAGACTGCCCGACTGAAACCTTTCCCACTACATCTGATGATTCATCCTGTCCTCTAGGCCCAGCACATACTAAATTCTTTGTAAATGTTTCTGGGATAAAGATATTAAGTGAGTGAATAAGTTTTGAAACCAGCAATGTTCTTATACATTTGCAATTTTCTCTGTGATCAGCACTTTTCCTAGTGAAGAATCAACTCCCTTCTACAAGACACCAGGCTGAATTCCCCAAAGTTTCTTTCTCACTCACCCTGCCTACCTGTTATTTCAATCTGGATTTTGTAAACATTCAGAGCAGATGACGTTTTTACAATGGGCAAGAACCAAGGAGCAGAGTCTTACTAACTGAATGGAGCACTGATGTGGTTACTATTAACATCAATACAACTCTGGTCTGGTTATGAGTTGTGACGATTAAACATGATAGTATTTGTGAAAGGGTTCTATATAGAGATTAATGTAGTGTAATTAGTCATGAAGCATTAGAATAATAAAGTTTGAGGGTAACTCCTAGAATTCACCTAGTTCATTCTCCTCAAAAGCTTGGAGAGTACATTTGTTTATAGAAATTTGTTTATAGAATTATTTATAGAAATATCTTTCTATATTTGCCATTAATACAGGTTGGAGTCATCAATAAATAGAATGAGAGAAGTCCAAGCAATTGTAAGTGCTAATTCAGAGGTCAGTAAGAATATGATTTTTAAGTCTTTGAAAGGTGTAGCATTTGTAATTAAAATAGCAAAAGATATTAGACTAATTGCAAATTTTCCTTAAGAAAGCAAAAAATTAAAAAATGGAAATTGCACTTGTCATGTCATAAAGCAATATACTAGGAAAAGTTCTCTAAACATACAGTTTTTCTTTGGTCAAAGTTAATGATTCCTTGTGTCCCTTCGCTGGAAAAAACGTCAGTGTTCCTTTCCCTCATGTTTAATGTGGAAATTAATGTTACTAATATGGATTTCACAAACTATGACATCTAGCAGTTATTGTTTTTATTCATGAAAAAGCAGGAGAATATTTAGTTTCTGTTGAAGTAATATAATAATTATTTGAGTAAAATAACAGTGTAACATTATATCAAAATTGAATTTTCGGCTTCACATGTTTCATTTGAACATCAGTTGTATGGAAGGCTCATTAAGAAAAGGAAAACAGTATGAAAATAATTGTTTTGAAAGGGAAGGAAGGAAAAGAGGTGTGTGGTTTCTTAAAAAGCCAAGGTAGTGTAACAGAGAGCAGAGTTAGAGGGACTCAGAAAATGAGTTCTAGCTTCAACTCTGCTACTAAGGAATCTCTTTTCATTGAGAATACTGAATATGTTTCTCTAGGTGAATCTGAATGTGATAGCCTGTGATGACAAGCAAAGGGGACTATCCTCTTCTGGGAACAGATCAGGACCAGATCTCCTTTTGTAAAGGCTTTTTATTGGATTGACTGTTTCACTGTGGCTCTACTTTATTAAGAGAAGGCACACAGAGGATCCGATTGAGGTACATACTACCAGGCACAATTTTCTGCCTTGCCACCTGTTCTCTCTGCCAATGCCCTCCATCCTTGCTGCCCCGTGTGGGATCCCTGGAGACTCTGAGAGGGTCACACTGTAACTTTGAAACACCCATTTGGGGGCATTTGTATAAAGCTGAGAGTGATGTTGCCGGGAGGTTGCTATGACAATTTGCAAACAGTAGAGGGGATGGGTCCCCATTCAGATTTGAGTCTGCACTGGCTCAGGCCTGCACACGTGGTCTGGCCATTGGCCGCAGAATCCCAGGACAGACTTACCGGACCTAGGCCCCCAGGAGAACTTCAGAAACCAGGCAAATCTCAGGAAGAAAGCGCAAGGCGAGCTTCCCGCCTCCCGTCTCCCCTCCCGCTGAAGTAACAAAACCTGTGACCTTTGCACAAAGGCCTGTGCCACAGACCACACGAGACGGGTGTGAGAAGGGCAAGCAGTTTTTCCGTCTGCAAGGGAAAGAGAGGCTGTATATGGCAAAATAAAAAGGGAAATTCTCCACGTGTCTTGGATGGGAAAAGGAAAGACACTTTGTGTCTCTGGAGGAGAGGAATTGAAGGTATCGCTTGGGAAGGTGTGTCTCTCCCAGTGGCCGCGGAGGGAAAGGCTCGGAGTTGTTAAGGAAATGGGAGGTGTCTCTGATGTTTATTTTTGCCTAGCAACCCACAGCCAGCTGCTTCCCAGGCAGCCGTCCACACGCGCCTCGCTGCCTCCCCTCGTCCTAGCGACTGGAGAGTGGTCATTTGGTGTCAGTAAACCGGGGAGGGAGGATGTGTGGTGGACGTGGAGGTGGGAGGGCAGCCCCCTCCTTGGCCCACGTTCTGGGTCACCAGGCTAAGACCCGGCCCTCCAACGGGGCTAGACTTACCTTAGCCAGGTGGCCCTCACACAACTAAGTTATTTCCATGATCAGATGGGGCGATGGGGTGGTTAAGCCACTGGGACCCGGAAGGCGGGGAGGGGGGCGGGCAGCATTGTCTGTGAGCAGCCATTAGGTTCGGAAAGCTGAAAATGCAAACGTGTTTGGGGAAAGCGCCCGGCAGGGGAGGAGGGGGTTTCTGCAGCGATTTCGGCGGGAGGGAAGCGGTGGTGGGTTGCGCTGGGCGGGGAGAGGACGAGCCGGGGAGGGCAGAAGGTCGTTAGCTGAGGCGCCGAGGGGAGCCGTGCAGATGGCCGGAGGGGGAGGCGAAGGGCGAGCGGAGGCTGCGGAGTTTTCCGGGGAGTGGAGGGGTGTCGACGCCGACGACAGGGGGCGGGGGCGAGCGGGGAGGGACTTCGGTGGGCGGCTGGGTGGGGGAGGGGTGGGCGCGGGAGCCCGGGGGCGGGGCCTGCCCGGCGGCGGAGGGAGCGGGGGCGGGGCTGCCCTCCTGGGCCGGGCGGCGCGCGGGCGCCGGGCGAGTGTGCGCGGGGGCGCGCCTGCGCGGGCCCGGGAGGCGGCGCGCGGGCCCGGGAGGAGGCTCCCGAGCGAGTCGGCCCAGGCGGCGCAGCCCGCCGCTCCCCCGCGCCCTATGTGAGGGAATCGGGGAGGCCCGCGGCGCGCCGGGGAGGGCGAGGCATGTGCACGGGCCGGAGGGTGCTGCGGCCGCCCGAGGAAGAGGAGGACGGCGGCGGCGGCGAGGAGAGCGGGGGGCTCGCGGCGGCGGGCCCGGGCCGAGGGGATGCAGCGGACTGTGTGTGTCTGACTGTAGCTAACGCGAGGCGGCGAGGAGGCGCCGGAGATCCGCCAAAGGGGCGACCAGGGGGCGGCCGCGGTGGCGGCCGCGAGAAGTAGCAGCAGGACGGGCGGCGGCGGAGACGGCAGCCTTGAGATGCATTTTCTTCTCCAGCGGCCATGTTAACCAGGAAACCTTCGGCCGCCGCTCCCGCCGCCTACCCGACCGGTAAGGAGGCCCGGGCCCCGCGGCCCCCGCCGGCCCCCGGGCCAGCCCTCGTGGCGCCGGCGCCCGCTGCCAGCAGGACCTCGAACAAAGTCTGCGCCGCGGCTGGGCGGCGCGGGGTTCCCCGGGTGGACGGCGCGCCCTCGCCTCGGCTCATTGTTAACACGCGGGCCCCGAGGCTCCTCGGAGCTGAGCCCTCCGTCCGGACGGGAGCCGTTCCTGACCTCCCCAGTCCCGGGCTCTGCGATGCGGCGGCGCCCGGGTCGGCAGTCCAGTCGCGCTCCGGGCCTATGGACGCCCGCAGAGTGGACCGCCGGCCCGGCCCAGCCCGGCTCCCTGGCGGGGTCGCGAACTCGCTCGCGCGCGGGGAACCCTACTTAACTTTGCAGTCGCCGGAGCCCCGCCCGCGGGCGCGCCGGGTTTCTGCGTCCCGGGCCTCCCGCCGCTCCCCGGGCGCTCGCCCTCAAGGTCCCTGGCTCGGCCCGGGGGAGAGCGGGCTCCGCAGCCTGGAGGGGTGGGGTGGGGTGGGGCGGGGCCACGGGGTCCTAGTGACTTTCTCCCCCTTGACCCTCTTTTGTCTCCTCCCGCGCGTGGCTGCCAGGCCGAGGAGGGGACAGCGCCGTTCGCCAGCTTCAGGCTTCCCCGGGGCTCGGTGCGGGGGCCCCCCGGAACGGAGTGGGGACTGGCCCGCCTTCCCCCATCGCCCTGCCGCCTCTCCGAGCCAGCAACGCTGCCACCGCAGCCCACACGGTGAGACCCAGCCCGCGGGCGGCTGGGAGGGGGACGGGGGCCGGGGGCCGGGAGAGGGGCCCGGGGCACCAGCACCCGGACTTGGAGGGTTCTGCAGCCGGGAGACGGGAGAGAGGTCGAAGTGCGGGTGTCTCCACGCCGCTGGCCAGTGGCTTGTCCGGGACGCCGCCCTCTGGAACTTGGGCGAGCCCAAAGCTGCAGCCACAAAGGAGGATTCGTGGCACGGGCCCCTCACTTCCCCTCCGGAGCCCGCCCACCCCTGCGCTCCTCTTCCTTCGAACTTCCTCCGGCTCTTTTCCCCTCTTTTTTATTCCCCCGTCCTTGCTTCCTTGAGCTCGTTTCCCTGACCCGATAAACATCCCTCCCCCTCCGCCACCACGTTGGGTAGTGGATATTTATAGAAATAGATATGTGTTAGGGTCAGCCCGGCTGTCCTGCCCGGAAAATAGATCCCCCAAAGAGCCTCGCAGGCCTGGCCTCAGCCAGCAGGGAGCACCGCCAGTTGTCCCCCGCGTGTGGAAGCATGTTTTATGAGTGCTACAGGTTTGAGCATAGCAGAAATTGTAATTAACATTAACAAAAATAAGAGCCGCAGCCGCAGTCAAAACAAGCCACCCCTGTAGGTTTC
Organism: Cervus canadensis; assembly: GCF_019320065.1. Taxonomy (NCBI): domain Eukaryota; kingdom Metazoa; phylum Chordata; class Mammalia; order Artiodactyla; family Cervidae; genus Cervus; species Cervus canadensis. The sequence goes on from NC_057410.1 coordinate 11,198,369, forward strand.
TGCAGTTGGGTATTATTCAAAAGGAAAGGGCCAGCTTTGCTTCCCAGGGAGGTGGGAAGGGCAGGGCGCCTGACAGGGCCCAGAGGGAGGTGAGAGCCCAGCCCCAGACCGGTGGCTGCAGAGATGGGCAAGCTGGACTTGACTTCAGCGTGTACCTCTTTTCTCGGTCCCAGAGAGAGCCCTTGGATGGTGGCTGACAGCCTAGCGGAGCTGCGCACTGGAGGAGGTGATGGTTTCCAGGGTCTTGTTTACATATTCCTCTGGATCTTGCAGAGGAAACGCCTAAGATGGTTCTACATGAGGGGCGCTTGCTAGGGATATGGCTTTGTTTGCCAAGTGAAAGTTAAGTTCTTGTAGAAAAGGCTATTTCTAGCCTACAGCGGGATAGCTCTGAGGGTCATGTGCTCTGCGGAAACTTGTTTATCAGAGGAGAATTTGTGAGGGAATGGCCAAAGTGGAATGTTTTCTGTTAGACCTGATTATCTGTGTACAGTTCCACAGGAAAATGTTTTCCTGTTAAATCTTCTCTCTCTCTCTCCTTCTTTTTCTGTCTCTCATGACACATCTAGACCCAGGGGCTAAGAATTCACTGCACAGAAGTTAACCAATCTGTTGGGGCTGCGGTTGATGGAAGCGAATCAGTAGACTGCTGATTCTGCGTGTTCTTGTTGCGGGTGATGTTTTAGTTGAGAAATTGCCATTGGGTTTTAGGTGTTTCAGTTTGTTTGTTTGGTTTGGAATCATCTGACAACTTGGAAAGTATAGCATCCAGTTTTTTTCCATGTCTGAATGTAATCATATGACTTGGTGTCACCTGGAAATGAAATACTATGTGGTTTGCATCTGGATTCTGGTTTTCTAAGACTGGGCTTTGCTTGATCAGAACCTCTTTGCAAATGAGATGTGTATGAGATGATGAAAAATGAAAGGTGATTACTATAGGAGTAGTCTGTGGGAGACCAGAAATGAAAAGATTATGTGGGTGCTTCTCAGCTCTCCTAATGATAGTGCTTAAATTTTACTGTGGTATCTATTTGATTCACCTAAAACTTCAGTGTGCCATTGATTAGAAGCTTGGTTTTGAAAGTATGATCTTTGGTTCTGGTTGTTGTTTAGTTTTGATTTTATTTACACAATATTGCAGACTTTCTCAAATGGGTGAGTAAAAGGACCACGGGGTTTTATCTGGTTCTACGCCTTCATTTTATGGATGAGGAGAGCCGACAAGTTAACTGGTTTGGTCAAGATGCCTGAGCTAGTTTCTATGAAAGCTGGAGCTAAAGCCCAGGCCCTCCTGAGTCCAGCTTTACATACTGTTTGACTGCTAATTCTAGGAAATTGAACTGGTTTGGTTATAAATGCACAAACCTTAAAGATCCATGTTTCTGTATGTCTTTGAGATTTTTTAAAGTTTTTAGTTTTTAACTCCACAGCAGTTACAACTACAATAGCTATTAATGATTGAGTAGGGGAAGGGCATTATGAAGAAGAAACTAGTGTTTGCCTGTTTTCCCTTGTGAGTGATGATGTAGGTAGATAAATATATGACTATAAGAATTGTAAACTTTGGAATTTATCTAGTGCATTGCCCTCTTGTTCCTTGTCTCCATGGATATCTTGTATTTAGTCATTTTGTTTATGTCTTTTGGTCCTAAAAGCACACCTGGTAACTACTCTGATTCTTAATAGTTTTTTCTTTTTGATGTTTTATGGGGGATATTAATTTGCTTATTTTTAAAATTCTGAAATATTAGTCTTGTATCACTTTCATAACTGCTTAATGTTTAAAACACTCTCCAGTTACCAGTTTTACTGTTGTAAAATAATTGGAGTTGAAGAATGAATATTCCCACTTTAAAAAATAGTAGAGTTTGGTAGAAGAAAAGTAGACAGTTGACTCAGGGCCACACAGACCATCAGTGTTTGAGGAGGAGTTAAAATTCCAATCTTTTTGGACTCAGTTCTATTCCCATAACACTATATAGCATTTCTAAGATGACTCCAGTGAAATTTTAAAACTCCCAGAAATGTTAACATAGGGAAGTGTGTGCGATTTTCCCTTTTATTTTTGGAAGAGATTGAAACTACCAAATTGGCTAGACTATTGTTCTTACATAATTTTTAGTGCAAAAATGTTTCATGGTCAAAGAGGGCTTTTTTAGGTATCTATCTAACAGTTACATCCACTCACTGTGTTATTTTTAAATTCAACAGGCACTGTGCTAGGTAGGCATTGGCAGAAAAGGAAAAAGCAAGTAAGAGGTTTTAAACATCCTTAAGTTTATGGTATAGTCCTGGCCTATGTATTCTGGAAATGTTTTGGCATTTCTAGAGTTTTTTTCCCCCTTTTTATAGAACAGTTCATTGCGCTTCTGACCCAGGTTGTGATTGTAGAGTCCTATGGTGTTTAAGACAATATCCTCCTTTACTGGAGCCCCTCAAATGAATTTCCTTAACATCTGGAAAGTTTTTAAGATTCCACATGTCACTTTTAGGTATTTAGTTGATGCTATTATTCTTTTAACAGGCGGTCCTTGCCTCTGTGTCTCTGCTTATGTATTGCAGTCCTAACATTTTGTGACTTGAGTCACCAGGGACAAGTCTTAGTTCCCTGGGTGTTAACTTCATGTTTTCTTATGAAGGTACAAAGGTAGTTCTCAAGAATAACTCAAAGAGGTGAGAGTTAAAAAGGAGTTACTGACATACATTCTTCCATTCAGCAGAAATTGACTGAGTGCTTACTGTATGTTTGGATTTATGTCAGTAAGGATTTAAAAAGATAAGAGGTGACCCCACCCTGGAACTGCTCACATCCTGGTTGGTATATCAGGTGTGAAAACAGGTGTGAAATGAAATAAGTATTTTAATATATCAGTGCTCTGTAAGCACCCTGGAAGGGAAAAGGACCTTTTCCAAGAGGAGGTAAGAGTTGAACTGGCCTTTGAAGGGTGAATAGGAGTTTTCCACATAGCCCACTTTAGCAAGGAGATTTCAGGCAGCACTTGGAAAGGACAATGGTTCTAGCTCTCCTTTCAGTTCAGTTCAGTCGTGTCCAACTCTTTGCGACCCCATGAACTGCAGCACGCCAGGCCTCCCTGTCCATCACCAACTCCTGGAGTCCACCCAAACCCATGTCCATTGAGTTGGTGATGCCATCCAACCGTTTCATCCTCTCTTGTCCCCTTCTCCTCCTGCCCTCGATCTTTCCCAGTATCAGGGTCTTTTCAAATGAGTCAGCTCTTTGCATCGGGTGGCCAAAGTTCTGGAGTTTCAGCTTCAGCATCAGTCCTTCCAATGAACACCCAGGACTGATCTCCTTTAGGATGGACTGGTTGGATCTCCTTGCAGTCCAAGGGACTCTCAAGAGTCTGTTCCAACACCACAGTTCAAAAGCATCAATTCTTCAGCGCTCAGCTTTCTTCATAGTTCAACTCTCACATCCATACGTGACCACTGGAAAAATCATAGCCTTGACTAGACGGACCTTTGTTGACAAAGTAATGTCTCTGCTTACTCACTACTATACTAAGCACACTGTGCCTTTTACCTTGTTTAACCCTCCTAACGCCCCTAATGAGGCAGGTTTGTTACCCTCTTTATACCGATAAGGGCCCTGAGGTTCAGAGAGCTTAATTGCCTAAGGTCATATAGTTTGAAGTGGTGGAGCTTCGATTCATTTCCCTTGTGTCTAATTGAAAATCCCTGAACACCTAACCATTATGAAACATGACCTCACCGAAAAGAGAGGAATGTAAAAGAGTGGTGTCTCCACGGGTCATAGGAAATCCAGCTTATTATTCTCAGAGAGAGTGTGACCGTGGTAGGTGACACTAGAAAGACTCAGGTCATTTAGGCTCAGCATTTTAGAACCTCATGTTCTTGCCTGTGAGTTCTTGAGTTCTTCGTGGAAATGGAGTGCCCACATGAGCCTTAAGCAAAGTCAGGGGCAGTGTGAGTGACAGTTTTCAGTGGTAACTCAGAAACGGCGGAGAGAAGAGATGGTGAATTCTAGGCTTACAAGCAAAAGGACATGTGAGGAGGCAGCTTCCGTTGTCCCAGTAAAAGACACAAGAATGCCAGGTGGGATAGCATGGCTGGAGGGGAGTGGGTCAGTTAGAAATGACAGTGCGGCTTCATGGTGACTTGGGAAGGTACAGGAGATGTGGAGATGGACTGAGAGACTATTTGGGAGGGTGACTCAGTAGGTAAAGAATCTGCCTGCCAATGCAAGAGACCCAAATTTGATCCCTCTGTAGGGAAGATACCTTGGAGGAGGAAATAGCCACCCACTCCAGTATTCTTGCCTGAAAAATCCCATGGACATTGAAGCCTGTTGGGCTGCAGTCCACGGGGTCTCAAAGAGTTGGACACAGCTGAGTACAGCAGCACAGCCTTTTCTTGGTCAGAATTCAGGGTTATGGGAGGAGGAAGTGGTTTGAGTGGAAAAAGTGCAAGTTGAGTTTGAGTTGCCCATGAGGAAGGCAGCTGATCTGTAGTTGGACACAGCGAGTCTCGAGTTCAGGAGTCATGGATTGGGCTTGTCTAAGCTGGAGGTGTTCCAGGAGAGTTCCGGGAGTGAAAAGCCATGAGCAACTTGAGGCTTGAACTCTGGGGGAACCCTGGAACCCTCCTTGATTGCTGCTGTGGAGGAGACCAAGAGAAGGTAGTTGGGAGAGACAGAAGGTCATCCAGTTCATTGGCAAACTCTAGTTCTAGTCACTCAGCTTTTGTGATGGTATTTTAAATTATGCAGAACATTAAAAATGCTATTATAAAAATTGACGTCGGTTTCTGAAGCTCAGAATGTTTTACTTTACCCTCTTTTTAGAACTTCTTATAGCTCCAAGGTCAATTTTGTCCCCATTGAAGCCTCATGCTTTTGTCCTGTGTATACTGGTAATGTTGGTTTTTCTTCTGAAATCTCTCCAGGCTGCCCTGAAGAGAATGGTTCTCTAGGAGACATATATTTCTAATTTCAGGTCCTTTCATTCCTGGTACTTGAAAGACCACAGTGGGGAGGAGGAGAGGTACAGAGAGTGAGGCTTGGACAAAAAGCATTGGACAAGCCTGTACTACTTTTATATATATATCCAGGACTTCCCTAATTCATTTTTGTGAACTGCTTTGCTTTTGGCAAAGAATGAGGATAAAATAACTTGTCTAGCTACAATGACAGGAGACAAGTTCATTTAGCATAGAATATCATCTGTGAGCTTAGTAGAAGGGTTCAACTAGAAGTCTTGCAGAAATCTAAGAAGTAAAATCCCTCAGTCATTGAAATCACACTTCAGACAGGCCCAAGTACTGAACTGTATTCTCCTTTGTTTTAGAAGCTTGCAGAGAGAAAGCGCATGCCTCAGATAGTGCATCAGTTAAAGAAAATTTGAAGGTCGTGGACTCCTAGTAAGAAGGACATGGAATTTCATTTTGTAATCTAGGTAGTGTCAAACCATTTCTTGAATTATGATATTACATAGAACACTTCTACGCATTTAGTGATATTTAAAGCCCAAGAGATAGGGTTTAGGAAATGATGGGGAAAAGACTGAAAGTTGAGGACTTCAGATAATTGACCGTATACTCCTGAAGGGCTGTGTGGCCAGACCTCAGAGAACACTGAATGAACGAGATGGATTGCAAACAGCAAGTTGATCTTTAAGCTTTCATATTAAAAAAATCACCTACTGGGATGCTTTTAAGACTTGTGAGTTATTGTCTGAGGCTGGCAAGAATTCCTAACTGGGAGGGGATCCTGGCTGTTAGTTTTCTTCCACCCCTCACTTCTTGGCCATAATAATGCTTGAGAGAAATCCCAAGTAGATTCTCTGTAAGAAGGCTGGGGCCCCCTGGCTTATGCCATCACTTTTGTTCATACAGGAATGTTCAGGGATGGCTTGTGTGCCTGAAATAGAAACCGCTACATTGTATTCCTTGTTGGAAAGTGAGTATCCCAGCAGCAGGGAGAAATACATGTTTTGAGAGAGCCAAGCCATTGACCAAAGGAAGGCCCAAGTGTGGCAGTTGGATTGTTGGGCTGGATGGCCTTAAATGGTCATCACAGTCAGTAAAGCCCAGAGACTTAAAATAGGTTTGGGGTTTACAAGATACTACGGTACATATCTACATGGGAATCTTTTCCAGCCTAAAAGTACAATTCTCTTTGCTTCTGGATCATGTACTTTGCTACGTGTAATTAGTTTGATTTGCAAGTAGTGGAGAAGACCAGAAATGAAGACAGCAGTGCTCTCAGAATAGAGCTAGATGCCAAAGATGGAGTAGTAAACAAGACCGACCTGGTCCCTGCCCTCATGGTAATAAAGAAGCTACTAAGTGAAGTGTGAAAAATGCTGTAATCCGGGGGCGGGAGAGCCCATAGAGTGCCGACGTGTTCATGCTCTTTCTGTATCCTTTCATCTCGATATTAAGTATGGGTTGAATGGAATGTCTGTGATACCACAATGCCTGTGCTAAATGTTAGGTAGAGAACGATGGCCAAGAAACCTGATCTCTGCCTCCAGTGAGAACTAAAAACTCTTAAGGACCCTGAAAATGTGTACAGCAAACTCTTTGTTAGGTGCAGCAGTTCTGGGGTCCTTTCTTTTTTTCCAGATCCCTAGTTCCGTAGCCATCCCCAGCCCCTCAGCCTCCTCCGCCTCTGTCTGAGGCTGTCTGCATCACCACGTCCACTCCCCCTGTGGTGGTGTCGGTGAGGTCCCTGCTGCATGCACAACTCTTTTCTTTTGAAGAAACCTGATACCGACTGTACATTCAAACCCAGTTGGATTTCGTGAAGGTGGGGGTGGGAGCCAGCTTATAAAATGGCCCTTGGGAGCGAACCGCTTCTGCCCACTGATGTTGCCCCTCTGCATTCCAGATCGGCAGTGGTAAGCACACGATGAATGACCACCTACACGTCAGCAGCCACGGACAGATCCAGGTTCAGCAGCTGTTTGAGGACAACAGTAACAAGCGGACCGTGCTCACGACACAGCCGAATGGGCTGACCGCGGTGGGCAAAACGGGGCTACCAGTGGTGCCGGAGCGGCAGCTGGACAGCATCCACCGCCGGCAGGGGAGTTCCACCTCTCTGAAGTCTCTGGAAGGCATGGGGAAGGTGAAGGCCAGCCCCATGACGCCCGAGCAAGCGATGAAGCAATACATGCAAAAACTAACCAGCTTTGAACACCATGAGATTTTCAGCTACCCCGAAATATACTTCTTGGGTCCAAATGCAAAGAAGCGCCAGGGCATGACAGGCGGGCCCAACAACGGTGGCTATGACGACGACCAGGGATCCTACGTGCAGGTGCCCCACGACCACGTGGCTTACAGGTACGAGGTCCTCAAGGTCATTGGGAAGGGGAGCTTTGGGCAGGTGGTCAAGGCCTACGACCACAAAGTCCACCAGCACGTGGCCCTGAAGATGGTGCGGAACGAGAAGCGCTTCCACCGGCAGGCGGCCGAGGAGATCCGCATCCTGGAGCACCTGCGTAAGCAGGACAAGGACAACACCATGAACGTCATCCACATGCTGGAGAACTTCACCTTCCGCAACCACATCTGCATGACCTTCGAGCTGCTCAGCATGAACCTCTATGAGCTCATCAAGAAGAACAAGTTCCAAGGCTTTAGTCTGCCTCTGGTCCGCAAGTTCGCCCACTCCATCCTGCAGTGCCTGGATGCTCTGCACAAAAACAGGATAATTCACTGTGACTTGAAGCCCGAGAACATTTTATTGAAGCAGCAGGGCAGAAGCGGGATTAAAGTGATTGATTTTGGCTCCAGCTGTTACGAGCACCAGCGGGTCTACACATACATCCAGTCCCGTTTCTACCGGGCCCCAGAAGTGATCCTTGGCGCAAGGTACGGGATGCCCATCGACATGTGGAGCCTGGGCTGCATCCTCGCAGAGCTCCTGACCGGTTACCCCCTCTTGCCTGGGGAGGATGAAGGGGACCAGCTGGCCTGTATGATTGAACTACTGGGCATGCCCTCCCAGAAACTGCTGGATGCATCCAAACGAGCCAAAAATTTTGTGAGCTCCAAGGGTTATCCTCGTTATTGCACTGTCACGACTCTCTCAGACGGCTCCGTGGTTCTCAACGGTGGCCGTTCCCGGAGGGGGAAACTGAGGGGCCCACCGGAGAGCAGAGAGTGGGGGAATGCACTGAAGGGGTGTGACGACCCCCTCTTCCTTGACTTCTTAAAACAGTGTTTAGAATGGGATCCTGCAGTTCGCATGACCCCTGGCCAGGCTTTGCGGCACCCCTGGCTGAGGAGGCGGCTGCCAAAGCCTCCGACGGGGGAGAAGACGTCTGTGAAGAGGATCACTGAGAGCACTGGTGCTATCACATCCATTTCCAAGTTACCTCCACCTTCCAGCTCAGCTTCCAAACTGAGGACTAATCTGGCACAGATGACAGATGCCAATGGGAATATTCAGCAGAGGACAGTATTGCCAAAACTGGTTAGCTGAGCTGAGCCCCCCGATGCTGGTAATTCTGAAAGATAACGACATTGCTGAGCCTTATTGGGTTGAAAAAGAGTAGCTCAGACTTGTTTTTATTTGCTCAATAACTCGACTCATTTGTATCTTTTCGGCACTTGTTTTAATGTAAGAAAGTTGTTTTGTTTTATAAAATACATGGGGACAATGCTTTAAGTTTTTATACTTTCTGAAACTGTTTTTGTGTTCTAAAAGTACGATGCGCCTTACTGTAACTAGTGTGGCAGAGTAATAAACATCAGTGGCAGGCCATTGATCACGTCGTGACTGCCGCGCATCTACAGATCGGTGTCAGAGACATTCACTATGTCTTCATGGTTCATAGTGTATTCTCCCCCAGGTGATTGCCTCTGAAGGGCCCCCGCACCCCCACGCCCTTCTCTCTCCACACTCCAGGTTCATGCACAGGTGCAGCATGTCCTGCTTCGTTTTCCGTAAGTTACCTGGCTGGTAGTGACGGTGGGAGGAGGATGATCAGGACGAAAATTGTAAGAAAAACTGCACCTTAGAGGTTTTTTTTTCCCTGAAATAGTGCTCAGAGACAAAATCCCCACAGTTGAAACGCCCAGTTAGCATTTTGACGTTCTGAAGGCCAGCCAAGCAGACCTGGTGGATGAATGGAAATGCGTGTGTCCCTCCAAATTCTCCAGTGTGATCA